>NC_139228.1:21464327-22664327 GCF_055691185.1 Crinia signifera | reverse complement strand
GGTACTGTACTAATGTATATTCTAAACAATTTTTAAATTAAAATAAGGAGTCTTCCAAAGTGACCACATATTCTGGGAGGTGCGAAAAGTCCTTATTTTAATTTAAAAGAGAATCTTAAAGAGATTTCTTACGGACTATAAAAAAAATCATAGCAGCAGGCTTTGCTTATGTAAAAAGATGCACAGCCTACTTCACAATCAATTAAATCTCCCTCCTAAAGTAATGGAGCCCATACACATGCAGTGTATTGGGGTGTTTCCCTGTCCTCTGACTATCGCGTTGGGGGATCGGTGATATTAAACATGAGGGCAAAAATGGAAATTGTGGAATTGGGATTTTTTTACATGCTTAATGTCTTTGATCTGCCAAGGGATCGTCGATCATTGATCGGCGCATCCAGTTGGTTTAACGGCGTTGCCGGTGGGTCGGGGGATTGAGCCAATCAGGGGATTGAGCATGGTGATGTATGGGCCCATTAATCCTCAATAACTACAACACTTGTTTTGAAGAAGAATCCAGTCTCACTCACTAGCCTCAATGATTAGGGAGCTCCATCGACCATCGAGGATTCAAAATCATTGATGTTTTGTGGCCGATGTTAAATACTTTTGCCATCGATGGGGGAGAACCAGATGGTTTCTCTACATTTATGGAACAGCAGAAACAAGGTGTTTTTTTTCCCCAAGGTGCCGGGACACAGAGCTGCCTTTCAAACAAGTTGTTTAAATCAAACCGAATGGACAACCGCTTTTGTTTGCTTTCTGGGGTTTGGGAAAAAATGTCTAGCTATCATTTGCTCCCGTACATAGCCAGATGTTCATTCCAAACTAGCTGGATAAAAGTTGTATGAGTCACAATTGTACCAACACCCACAAACCGGTTCCGGTCACGTACTTGATATAGGTTAAAGCATTGCCATCAGGAAATTCATATGGGTGACGCTTTCTAAAAACGTGGCCAACGCGGCTGCAGGGAACGATCTCCAAGTTGCCACCGCACATCCAAACACGGAATGAAAGCTCTGCAAAACAACAGGACATATATATGTAAAATGTGTTACAACAAGACTTGTAAGTTATAACTTTGTTGGTGGCTTTACACAGATCGTTCTCCTATTCACTAATTACAGCACTGTAACCAGTACCGTAACAAGGGCTCCTTGAGTGTGGCATCACACACAGAGGGCAAGTCGCAGAACCAGATACTACAGCAGTCTCTGCAGTAGTAGATACAGACGCAGCAGGAGCACTACTGCTGCGCTACTGGCTGTAGGGTGCCGTTCCATGTACCCTGCAAGCCAGAAAACCAGACAATGGTAGTTGCCCATAAGTAGTTACTGTCTGTAACATCAAATGTTTGTAATTGCATTTCACCAGTGTATGGTAGCATTATGGCCATTATAAAGCATGTGAACATATCAGCAGAAATGTAGAACACATAGATGTGATTAAGGCTCTTGACAAGGTCCCACATTGCAGACTGCTTAATGAGCTTGGATTCTAAGATTGAATAAAGGTGTTTCGGTAAAGGAGATGGCTCTAGGTTTAGGTAAAGGAGATGGCTCTAGGTTTAGGTAAAGGAGATGGCTCTAGGTTTAGGTAAAGGAGATGGCTCTAGGTTTAGGTAAAGGAGATGGCTCTAGGTTTAGGTAAAGGAGATGGATCTAGGTTTAGGTAAAGGAGATGGCTCTAGGTTTAGGTAAAGGAGATGGCTCTAGGTTTAGGTTAAGGAGATGGCTCTTGAAAGATAAGTATTCAAGACAACTCATGATTATTACACTAGCCTAGCGCCATCTCCTTTACCTAAATACCTTTATTTTATCATTTCTCTTGGGACATAAGGGAAGAGTCCCCTTTTGGCGGAACTGAGGAGTGTAAAACTAGACGAAGTGCCCGATTGGTTGCCTAGTTTTTATACTCATGGATTCTGAAATTGCTGATTGGATAATAACTTGGTTGCGGAATAGGACACTGAGAGTTGTAGTAAATGGAATGTAGCCCAGGGATCTGCACTTAGACCACTGCTTTTTCAGGTCTTTGCTAGGGTCATTGTAAATGGTATGGGTAATGGGATAGTATGCCTTCTTGCAGGTGACACAAAGGATCTTATTCAGGTCTGTTGCCACGGGGACCAATGTTTTGTTAGTGCGCATGCGCATTTCTGAGCATGTACATACGTAGGGTGCCTGCACCCAACATAGAGGGGGGGGGGCGGAGAGGGGCGTGGGGCAGCCCCATTCCCATATGGGAACGTCCGGTGTTTCATTGGCATCACCAGATGTCAACTGCCCAACCATTTCCATGCCAGCGTTCATGCGTATGTAAGTGACTTGAAAGTCCCTCTTATATGCATGCACCTTCCACATCTTCCGATAGTCGCCGACCATCGAAAGATGTGGGTATTCCCGGCAGCATGCGAATGAGCTTACAGCCAACAAATCGGTTTGACTAATATAAAATCCCCCCCCCGATACCACCATTTCTCACGTTTTCAATTTACTCAGGCATACAAAAGGGTTAATTGGCGGTTTGGGTTTTATAGTGTAAACCTGAGTAAACTGTGCACATTTAATATTCCGCAGTACACAGGTTTGGTGCTTTAAATCTATCTTATTGCCAAGTTAATCAAGCCTCATAAAATCCCAGCCATACACAGCAGGCAGCCGGTTCACCCACACACTAGATACAAATCAAGAGATTTACGGTGAGACGCAGACAGACAAATAGTTTAAAGAGTGATTCATCCTTGTTTAATGGCGCAAGTAAAAAATGGGTCCAAACGGGCGAATTTAGAGACATTTTTCGCCTTTCCGTCATCACTGAAGAAAAACAACCTGTTTAATATTGTGATCAGTCATCAGCGCTCAAAGCTGCAGAATGTCGCCATGAATAACTGCGTACGAGGACAGCTATTACCTGGGAATAGACCAGAAAAGTAAACTGTTGGATTCCATTAGCAAAGATTGTCGCCCAACGGGAATTTATAACTCATAGAAAAGGGCAAATCTAACAATTTGTGAATTACTTTATTTGATTAAACTGATATGTTGTTTTTCTTGGCATTACGGCAGTAGTCTCCAAGTTTTTCTGCTGTGACTGTTTTTCACGGCACCCCTAGGCCAATAGTTTCTTATAGAGAAATTCAGGAGAAAAAAATAATAATTAAGTAAATGTTGTTTCTTTAAAGGTCAGTTATGAGCTGATGGACAGAATTCACTGCTGCTTGTCCACAGAATTTATGATTGGAAGCCTTGAGCACTGGTTTTGCCAGTTATATTGACTATTAATAACTCAAATTGGATCCTGGACGTCCAACCTAGGGCAGCCCTGAAGTGCCATGGAACCTAGTTTGGGAATCACTGTGTTATTGCATACTTGCCCACTTTTGAAAAAGCGCATCAGGGAGATGGGGAAGATGGTACTTAGAAGCGCAGTGGGTGTGTACTTCTACATCTGAGAGGCGTGTCATAAAATGACTTTCATCCAAATGCGAAAGAGCCCCAAAGCGGTTAGTAAGATCTACTGTACTTGCCGAAGAGAAGACATTGATATGCGTCAGGGATTGTTCATGTGTTTTGTTTTACACATGGTTTCATATAAAGTGGCCATGAAAAACCTTATTTAAAAATCCATGTAGCCATAGGGATCACTGTGACTTATAACCAATGCAGGGAAATAGCCATGATGATTCTACATGAATGTATATATCTCTGATTACTTTTCCCCCCAAAAAATGTAACCGCTACGTAATGTGAGTTAGTCAGGAAGATTACTAGACTCTGCAGGGAGTAAGGGAGATTGCTAATATTTCAGGGAGTCTCCTGTAGTATAGTAAAAGGGTACAACTCAGACAAAATGGAGTAAGTGTGGCTCATTGAGGAGATGTATACAGTTGTGGCAGTGTCCAAAGGTGTATAGTAAAGGTGAGCATATTGCAGGCTATAAAGAGATGGTGACTCAGGTAAATTCACGAACGCTTCTAAAAATCCTTTCTCTATTGCATCCTAGAAAATGATAGACAGGATATTAATTCTATATGCAACATCAGAGGAGATTCCAAAAGTGGCGGAAGCACAGGAGAATTCTAGGCAGCAGTGGCCGCCGGTACAGCAGGACAGAGATGCACGTTACAGGGCTGGAAGGTGAGTACTCAGAGATGAGATTTGGAATTCATGCAGGTGTAAACAATCTGAATTTAATTCTAGGGAGCTAGAGTAGGGATTTGTGGAATGCTCCAGCGGCAATAAAGCAGGAGAAATGGGTGAGAGGGAGGCCATACAGCGGAGGTTAGCAATCATCGAGACAGTTATGCCAGAATTGATGAAAGTTTTGGTTGGATCTTGAGTTAGAAAAGAGCATTTCTAGCAACATTTTGAAAGTGGAGGAGACCAGCGTGGGGGAGACATGGGGGTATCCAATTACCCGAGATCAGGGGTAATAGGGTCGTTGGGGGCTCTTCAGTCAGTGTAGTGTGTAGAACGCTGAAAAGTGGGTGCCTCAGTCCAAATGTGCACAAGAAAAGGGCATCTAAATCCGACCCTTTTGACCCCATTTGATGTGGAGAGAAAACTGAAAATAGACTAGGCAACTGTGACTACAAGGATTATAAGGGGAGTATTCAATCGTCGCCGCTATTTCCGTCGGGGGAAATAGTGGCGGGCGCCTATTCAATGCTGTCTTGCCCGACAGCATTGAAGAGGCAGATCGACAGAATGGGCCGGACTTTGAAAGCGGTTGGGCCCGTTTTGTCGACCGTGAATTGTCGCGATCACGGCTGAATCCCGACAATCCACAGCCATTTAGGTGGACACGCCCCCTTTTCGCTGATCGCGACGCGGGACATTGAATACCCCCCTAAGTTTCCTCTCAGCGATGAGTCCTGTTATCTCCTCTTCCCTTCCCTCTCCTATTTCTATACCCCAATATGCAAACCTATATAGCTTAGGCACTTTGTTCTGCAGCTTGGAACAGACATGCTCTGCATTGGGACACTGGGGGCATGGGTTTGACAATGGTACTTAGCTTAAAGTTCAGATTTTGGTCATGTATGTTTTACTGTCTCTCGTATTTCCTTCCCTACTCCATATGGGGACAACATTACTCCCCTCCTATTTATAGTCTGCTACAACGCACTGAGCGCAACATATTATTGTAATTATTGACTCTTTGGTTTATTGTTGTATAAAAACAAATGCTAAGAATAGATGAAAAACAATGTGCGCAGATGTGGCCAGATTCAGAATTTGGAGGGGTTGGGGCATGGTAACTTAACCCTAACTTGTCTGTGGAATGTTGAAGAGGCCACAAGGGTATCGTATCTTCCAGTGTTTGCGGTGTTAATGTGATGCTGATCCAACGGGGGAAACGTCCACCAGGTCCGAGAGTGATCTGGCTGCTGTAGTAATGGATCTCTAGAAATAGCTTTCTAGGTGACGGAAGCAGAGATGACATCAGAGCACAATTTGGGGATATGTCTTTTTTTGGAGAGAGTGGGGATTCTACACCTTACAGACAGAGGCCAATGCGGCACAGTTGGATCTGGATCCATTTGGATCAATATACGGTATCCTAATATGGAAATTGCCTACTGTTCTAAAGACATGTTTTTCCTGTGACAGGGTTCCAATGGGAAGGGAACGATAATGGACACTGAAATGATCATCGAATGCTAAAATGAAAACGGGAACGGAATATTTAATTCTATTTTGAAAACAGGCTCTGATTCAGGTTGGTAAGCCGGGAACATTTATTTAATATTTCTTTATTTATTTATTAGCAGTTTCGGTACTTGTTTCCTAGAACGGCCACAATCTTGTCCATCGTGTACCTTAAAGTTAAGGTACACGATGGACGCGATGGACCCGATTTCCTTTGAAATCAGGTCCATTTTGCCGGCAAAGGCAAAATCGGTAGCATTGCGTCGGGCGCGGGCATTAACATGGCCCGCGACGCGATTTTGCCATAGGCTTCAATGTTAAAATATGGCGAGCGGTCGCGTATACCTGTGAAGTTATACACGTCCGCTCGCCACGCTTCGGGCTCTGTGGCTCACTGCGCTCGCCACACTTTATATTCTCAACTCCACGCCGACGTGGATAGTAGGGGTATGAAAAGGTCGGAGGACGCGTACCCGCCACGCTTCGGGTTGGCGTCAATCGTGGGGTGGTGTTGAGGGGGTCAAATTGGGGGTCTGGGGACTACTTTACATTGAATCCAATGTAAAATAGGGTCCCAGGGGCCCTATTCACATTCGATTCAATGTAAAAATCGAGTCGATCGCGATTTTTCCGACACGATCACCCCGATACAAATCTGTGTGGCCGTGCTAGGAAACAAGTACCGCAGTTTCTTATATAAAACGCACACATATTCGGCAGCACATTAAAGAGTATTGTTGAACATTCACATCAGTCCCTGCCCCAGTGGAGCTTACAATCTATATTCCCTACCACATGTACACACACACACACACACACACACACACATTCTAGAGTTAATTTTGTTGGAAGCTAATTAACCTACCAGTATATTTTTGGATTGTGGGAGGAAACCGGAGTACCCGGAGTAAACCCACGCAAGCACGGGGAGAATATACAAACTCTGCACAGTTAGGGCCATGGTGGGAATGGAACCCATGACCTCAGCGTTGTGACAAAGTAATGCTAACCATTACACCGTCTATGATGCCCTAACGTTGCAGCTTACTGAGCACCAGAGACGCCGCCCGGCCAAATAAGATATGACAGATGTTGGAGAGGCTTCACCAGGTTTCCAAATAACTTACAATATACAAGATAAAAGTGGAAACATGTATAGTAGAGGATCTCACTTATTCCACAGGAGATAGGCCGGGGCAAGTGCGTGACCTGATTAGCAGATTAGGAAGGATACTTTAGCCCGTTCGGACACAAAAATCCCAGTTTGGAGTCAGCTCAGACTAATCTTTCCCTACTGATCTGATACATGTCAGCAGAAATCTTGAGCTCTTAAGAGATTATCTTCCCACCAGTGTAATATAGTTGAACACAGCTCACTATTAATAAAATTGGCTGCTAACCGATTACCTAGAACACAGGTTCGCAAACTCAGTCCTCAGGACCCCACACAGGTCATGTTTTCCAGGTGACCTGTGGATTTTGAAAATGTGACAGTTGGTGATACACAGCGCTCCTGCCAAGTGACCTGCAAAATGTGACCTGTGTGGGTTCTGTAGAACCGAGTTTCAGAACAACTGCTTTAGATATTCTACTTTGGGACTTGTACCTTATGGGTTCCCTTTGTTTGAGACCAATATGTTGTCAGAAGATGCTATTCTATGGCGCCACCATTGGAAGGTATGTCCAAGTAACCACTGTTCTTCATACTGTATATAATGCAGATAGGGAGCACCCTAGCCATTCGGAAGTATCATGCCCCAGTGATTAATAAAACCCCAGTGGTGTGAGGCATGGGAGTTGGGTTGTTCATGTAACTGGACACTAATACCCCTTTCACACCAGCCTAAATTTCCAGGTTGGGCTAAATTCCCAGGAATAATTTGCTAGCAGGGTTGCGCCCAGGCCCTCCCGGACTACTGGCTGGTGTGAAAGCTACTCACCCGGCATGAATGTTGCTGGCTGGGTGCCCCTCCCACGGCTAAGGGAACTGAAGGACATGGGGTGGATGGGGTTTCTCTCTGCACCTCATCTCCCATGTGTCCCATGCAGCCCTGGGGATCAGCCCTACACATCACCCGCACAGCAGCCCAGTCCCAGCCCGTACAGCCGTACAGTGCCCGGACTCGCAGTAAGAGTGACAGCATGTGCTGAGTGTCAGCAGTGTGTTCTGGCTGCACCTATTTCACACCAGAAAATGCAGGGACTGGACTGGTGTGAAAGGGGCCAACCCTGGAATGTATCTGCATGATCCAGGGACCATACATATTCCTGGTTAAGTCCATGCATTTTCTAGTGTGAAAGGGGTATAAGGAAACAACAACTTGCCTCAATGGACCTAGATGCAAGATGCAGGTCAGAGAACTGGGCAATAAGGAAAGAACTCTGAACAAGTAAGGATTTGCAGTGGGGTAACAGAGATCAACTGTAAATGCATTGTATTGCAATGGCCATAAGTAAGCCACGCCCATAGGGTGGGGTCCTAAATAGCTTCAACAGAGTTGGTTTAGAAGGTGCAGGGGGTCCATTTGACCAGTCATGTTTAGAGGAAGTATATACCATAACCCTTTGGTTTGTGGGCGATAAAACATGCTATGGAAGATTAGGGTGATAAATAATTATTTCCAAAAGCCGCAATAAGGATAGTTCAGAGAGGGGAGAGGCGGTATGATGCATGAAGAACAGATGGGTAAATGTAGCTACCAGCAACAGCTGAATGCAAAACAGAATCACTGCGATCTTATACTAACTGGTACACAAGCAGAAAATGGAGTCATCTCAGACTCCAAAAGATAGATACGCCTACCAGTCAGGCCAAACAAGCTAAGACAGAATTGCCGCAAGAGAAAAAAGCCTTACCGTAGTGAAACTAGTCGTCATTAGGACAACGTAAAAGAGATGATAAATGATATTCCAATTTTGTTTTAATATCTTTATATATAAAAGGCAAACTACCCCTCACCTCTATGAGATGAAGTACCAGCAGTGGCCATTAGAGGCCACTCAACGGACCAAATGACTCCTTTGTGAGCTAAAAGATGTCATAACAGAAAGTGAAAGCCATTTTTGCAGGGACACTGATCTGTTTCAAACTTTTACTGGATATGGAGAGAGGGAGGTGTGAAGACAGAGATTGGGGATAGGAGCAGGTAGGGACTGGTGGTGGGGTGGAGAGTTTGTGGGCTAAAAACTGTCACAGCTCAAAGTGAAAGTACATTGCAGATGCTGTAATTTTGATGGGCTTCTCGAAACCAGTAAATAGCAAGTTTACAGTATTCTAAAATAGCACACAAAATAAAAGCAGGGCGTACGCTATATTTCAAAGGCTGGAGATGTAACATATTTGAATGTAGCTCGTTATCGTTATGGTTTGCTGCTGCCAAATCTGCCCCTTCAAAAGCTTTTTTGGAGCATGTGAACCATACTGTAGTTTGGTATTTCGGCCTCCAGAGCTCCTCTGGTTCGATGATTAAAAAAAAAAAAATGAGAGAGCGCTAGTTTGATTGTGGATGGTGCTGTGTTATGAATGTTGCAGTAAAAGCACTGCTGTAATGCAAATAAAAACAACGCGGTAAGCTGCGGTGGGGCCGTATTCACAATACAACCAGAAGACTGCACAGTGGTGAAATCATTTATACATTATCAGTTTTTGAAAACTAGTACACACAAATTCAATACAAAAATATAGATGCTCCGTTTTTAAATTTCCATGATCACCTGGATACAACAAGGTGAAGATGCCACTTTAACCGCCAATGGATATAATTAGCGGAATTGTATGGCAGCCTGTTTTCGATGACTCTCGCTCAGAACTCAGAAAATGTTGGCTGTGTGATCTCTTTATGTAACAAAACAACTCAATTCAGGATAAAAATAAGTCCGTTATGTCACTCTATTAGAAGGATGACTTCAGCCGTGATAACATTACGCCTACACCACCGTCGCTGTCATAGACACCCGGCTGCACAAATAAAATTTGGCTGCCAAGCAACTTCGACTTCACACCTACTCGTTCCTAAATCTCTCTTCCTTCTACTAATGTATAGAGCTGGAGACGAAGACGAGTTCATGGGAATAGATTTCATATTTACACATATAAGTTCATATTAACTCTCAAAAAGTTGTCGTGGTTTAAATAGATGCACAAAACTTTTTTTGGTTCCACTCACCGAAGTTCTCTCCGCCCCAGATGTCCATCTGAGTATCGTACTTTCCCAACTGGTTGAACCACGACTTGTCAATTACAAAGATGCCTCCAGCGATTACAGGAGTCCTAAAATACAAATTGTACACTAAGCCGATGCCATAAAACAGCGGTCATAAACCATCTTCCACAGACATAGAAAAGGCAGACAGCAGTAGCAAGTTGATTGAACCCACCACACATATCTACTGCATTTTAAAATACAAAGATACAATTAATATTTATAGATATATCATCATTCCAGAAACTCTGGAACAAGTAAAGATTTGCAGTAAAGGTGTAACATCACCATGGCCATAAGTAAAGCCAATACCAGACGGTGAGGTCCTAATTAGCTTCAGAAAAGTTGGTTTAGAAGGTGCAGAGCCAGAGAGACCATTTGACTCTTTATCTTTGGAGGAACAAATATATTTAAAAAGAAATGGGATTAGCTCTATACTCTTGATTTGATTCAAGAATGTGGTGGCTTAGGTGCCAGGGGTAGAGGTGACACTAATGGAACAGTATCTAGGCCTGGATTTAATTTTCTCTTAGTTACACCAGAAAGATGTCCATGGTTAGGACGAGCGTAGGAGGATCTTCTACCTCCACTAAGCTTTCAGCACCTTAGCTGAATGGACTCTAGTGGAGAACATTTTATATAAATTTGATCATTTACTCTGTGGATGACTTTCTGTTCATGGACTATCGGAAGACATTAATATCGGTGTCCAATTGAGCAGCTGGCAGGTTGTTTCAGGGACCCCGGAGTGAGGAATAAGACCAAGCACCTACATTCATCCATGAAGCTTCTAGCCATAGAGATTGATTTCAGTCAGATGGGATGTGGTCTTCTGAAGGATAGGTCAGTGGCTCTGAGGATGCCGGTACACAGACTACATACAACGCAAAAGGTTACTTTGTGCAAGCAGCAAATATATTAAAACCTTGCAACAAGGATGACTTCTGTCACGTCTGAGGTTTGAACCTGATCAGTTAGAGAGACTTGCTCTGGGGCTGGGACGAAGTGAAAGCTAGGGGCTGGAGTAAATCTGATGTGGTTATAATGGGAAGTTTACATAGGTAGTAAACTGACATGAACCATAGAGCGGCAGCTGAGGATCAAACTTTATATTCACAACAGATTGTGTAATGGGTTACTGTCAGGGATTGTGCCAAGGCAGGGTTTATTGACAGAGCCTATGGGTGCCAACGTTGTGTGTGGTGGAGGTTTGTCCACAAAATGAATAACTTAACCGCTATGCAGGATGGAGATCAACCTGCATGGTATGTTTGCACATGCACAGTTGTACACATGGGACGGAGGTCACACGTCTGGCAGTTCAGGGTCCTAGTGCAGTAGTACCAATGTACCAAGGGTTTACAGTGGTGATTTATCTCAACTCCATTTGGACCATTTCTGTTTTCTAGTACCTGAGGCAGAGGAACATGTCTGCAAGTGCCCAGGTATAGTCAGTATAGTTGGATTAGCACATGGTCCAGTATGCCGTGAGTAACAGAAACGTGTGGTTAATGTGTCATTTCAAAACACAGTGACAAGATGGCACCATACAGGTACAGATTTAAAGACATCGGCCATCTTGGTAATACTCTGAAGCCTCCCATGAGGAAAAATATGAAGTAGAGCTCTATATCTTCAACAGATGCAAATAATCAGTATTCCTAACTGCCGGTTACAGGCTGTGGTTGAAAAAGAAGAGTTGGGAGCTGATTGGTTGACACTTTGGGAAGATGTATGTAGAGGCAATAAGTGACAAATGCGCTACTTGACACTTACAAGGAACATCGGTATGTGCAGTGCTATTTTTCAGCGGGAACTCCGTTCCTGAACCTCTAATTAAATATGACATCATCAGGAAATGGGTTCCTCAACCTGTTCTGTGCCAAAATGTACTTTCCATCAAATCAATAAAAATGGAACAAAAATGGAAAAATGGATACATTTTGAAAGGGCAAAATTGTAGACATGATGTATTGCTAAAGTAGCTCCAGCAATAAAGAACGTCTAAAAGTTTGGTCATCAAAATTAAACCGTGCCCCCCACTGTCTAGGTGCAGGGAGCTAGCAGGAACACTATTGGGGTATCAATTAGTGCCAATTGTCCCGACAGTTGGAAAAACGTCACGGTTGGAAAACACATATATCAGCGAAAAACTCGCCGATCCACGTGTTTTAATTGAAAATTGTGTCTGTTTTTGACTATTTTCTAAACGGTATCAGGCAAGAAAACGTCTAAAAGCCATGATGAACAGGTGTGCCCTAAATTTTTCAGCTAGCCAAAAAATCCAGAGATAACGGAGTATCTAGTATAAACGTCTACTCTTCTGGACTTTCAGGACTCCGAAGAGCGTATACAAGTTTCCAGAATACCGACCAGATTGACAGGTTGTGTCCAAACCCTCAGCATCCCCGGCACAAAAATTAAGGGTTGCACAGAACTACAAAAACAGAGAGTTCACTGTTGCCAGCTTTAACGTTGCTAAATCTCCACTTGGGTATTAAACATTATATCGCAAGTCGCGACTGTCAATTATACTAGACAACGTAACATAGAAATAAACAGATTACATAATGCGGACTTGCCCAGCTGCCGGGTGGGGATTGGATGGAATATCTTACCTTATCGAGGAGGTGGGATCAGTGCGCGACATCTTCTGTTCTATGGGAATCTGTTCCCACTTAAAATGAAGGCTCCAGTCAAAACCTAATTAAATCGGTAAAAAAAATAATAATAAAAAAACTCAATTTTACCCATGATTTATACATTGAATTCAATCTACAGGAGATTATATATTTTTTTTGTATATTATACAGATTTAAATCACTACTCACCACCTCTAAGATCCGCAGAAGCAGCCAGATAAGCAAAGTTATCCAGACTGATGACATCAATAATTGGACTGACAACTCGGGTGTGATCCTACATGTACACGAGAAAGAATTTTTAGGCTAGGGCTCTGTCCACTCCTTTAGGAATGACTCATAAGCGCAGAGCACAAACACTAAGAATTCTGCCACCCTTTACTCTCCATGGATTAACCACAAGACTGACCGGCTCTAACGGAAGGTAGTGAGCCTGAATCCGTCGCAAACACCGAACCACGGGGACAAATTCGGGCCTAATTTGTGTACACATAGAAAGGCTCATGCATGAGACTCACCTCTTTGACCCTCTGGAGAAGAGGCTGGAGCCACTCATTGTTGACCTCACAATGACTGTCCAAAAAGGTGAGAATTCCAGCGGCAGCAACTTCAGCACCACGGACCCGGGATCGAATAAGTCCTAAAAGCCCAAAATGAAGAATGGAAAGTGGGTTGTGTGGCTGATCATTTCTGACTGATTTATAAAACGGCATAGGCAAACACAAGGGGGGGGGGGGTGGTTCTGGTTGCCTAGAAACCCCCCTCCTCTTGGCAAGTGCCTTTAATTATGACAACAATAGCACTGGTATATAATATGATCAGTAGAGCTGCCACCACATCATTCAGTATAAGAGACAGATCAGAGCTGCTGCACATGCCCAGTGTACCAGCTTCTTCTACCACATTTACTGTATGTGTGGATCTGAGCCCTAAAACATCGCAGTGGACCCGAGAGTAGCTGCCAGGGGGAAGAGACAGGAGCCTTACCATGAAGTGGGAGATTGTGAGCCTAGAAAGTGCAGTACTGGTTCTATTATGTTTGTGTATTTATTTATTATATGTTTAACCTTTTCCTGACCACTAATCTTATTTAAATGTTTGAAACAGCCTTTACTATAGACCACATGTACTGTTAAATATTAATGCTGAATTCCATACAGTGTCCAGTGTATAAAAAGACCAATTTTCAGGGCTGTTACCGCTCCCCCAGACTCCCGTACTTACTCCAATGTGCTGCAGTGTTGGAGATTTTGGATTACATGTGGAAACCCCTCTCTAAAAATCCTGCATTTGACACTAGGTGGAGATGACTGACTAGGGGGTTTAGGTTTCCCTTAACTACTATGGGGGGGGGCTCAATTACCGCGATCAGTTTTCATTGTAAAAAATTGTGTGAAAAAATGGCCAATCCCAGGCTGTGTTTGAAAATGGCAATTAGGAGCTGCTTGGTTGGCACGTTACCCCTCTCCAAGGCTTAGTCAATCTGCCCCTTTATGGGGCACATCCCAGTGTAATGAACATCGCACCTTCACGACGGTTGTTCCTCAAGCATTTAACCTTCGGGATTTTTGTGAGGAGCTGGCAGTCATCGGCTGCAGGAAGACGAGAAACAAAAACATGTAATTGGCACATTGCAATTATGATTCACCTCAAAGAGAGAGAGAGCCATTCTATAGGAAGAGTCTGCTTTCACTTATTGTATTAATCAGACTGACAGCACTAATCCTCTCAGCTAAAGGGCACTCGTGCTCATCTGATCACAGAGAAACCTTCTCACAGAGAGGCCGCATCTCGCCCCATCAGCAGGGCCACTCAGGCTGAAACCGCAGCCAATTACAGCTACATCTGAAGCACAACATGGCTCGCATCTAGCGGGAGGCTGCAAGGACGTTCAGGGCTTCACACATTTCATTCATTAGGATTCCTGGCTCCACATCTACATACAATATATTTATTATACCACAAATATTTAGGGAAGCCGTTGGATGGAGATACTGAGGGGCGATGATGGTTACCATGGAGATGCCCCTTTGATGCTCCAGTTATTTGATTCAGGAACCACATCTAAAATATGGTTGTGGAAGACCATTTCCAGTCAAAGGCAAGGGTGTAACTACTGTACCATAGGTACAAGTGGTGCAGCTGCTATGGGGCCCAGAGCTGAAGGGGGCCCATCTTTATCAACATCAACATTTATCGACTCAAAATCAGCCATTGACCTAAGTTCAGAGTGAACTAAAAAAGAATCACTGGAGAGATGTTTTACATATAATGTTTATTCAGTTCCACTATTCAATGACCGGAATCAAAGGTCTATTTGGATATTTCACCTGGTGCGCTGTGACTTTGCTTTTTTAGTGCTGACCTGTATGCTACACGGTAACTTATCATTACCTAGCTAAATCAATGCTAAAATCAAGTCTCATTAAATGTGGAAGAGGTTCTAATTAGCTCTGCTGCTTAAATTGTCACCATCAATTACATGTAACAGCCAGTGGCAAACCAGGTCATGAGAGGATCCAGGGAAACCGTAATCTTAAAGCAGGTACCTCTAGGATCGACAACTTCGCAACAGCCAACGGTCAGAAATAAAATAAATCAAGCTTAGTAAATGTAGCCAATAATGTGCATGAGCTAACTCGAGCGGTCGATGGCACAGGCAATTGTATACGATACTGATAACGCTAGAGTGTGCAATCCCTGGGCATTTCAGGGTGGAGGCCCTCATTCTAACTGACCCGCAAAGCTGCGAAATTCGCGAAGGCCCGCCCGCCACGCGCATCGCGAATCTCCCCGCATGCAAGCGAATGGAATGCTGACCATCGAATGATTTCTCTAGGATTTCTCTAGCGCTCGCAGATTTAAGACACTCTCTGGGAAATGGGGGGGGGGGGGAGCCGATATTCACTGAAATCAGCTGCCCGGCACGGGTGAAGCTCCATGGGAACGCCCATGACCACGGACCACCACCCCACCCGCACTGCTGTGTGCGAGCAGCTGGTGAACAAATCAATTTGGCGCTCGCACAATGTGGCTGCACATGCGCATGCAAATGTTTATTCGCATGCGCAGTCACGAATCATCGCTCCCTTGTGCGAACGCGCAGGGGAGTGATTAGATCAAGATGAACCCCGAAGAGTTGTCCTAGTCAACGCAAAAAACCGGCCAGTGTAATGGGTGTGTCGTGGGCGTGTCCATGAACACTTCTACATTCTTAGTCTCAAATCCACTGCTCCAGAGACCACGTTTAGTTGAATGGTAAAGGGTTTGCAATCTCCTTCGCAATTGCACGGCCCACGTAGCCTCAAAGTGGCCGCCAGTATTCAGCAATTCCCCAACCGCTACTGAAGGCGTAACAGCATTACCATGTGCAAATCAGGCCCCGAGTTGGATAACCAATGACCGGTCCATTCACCCGTAATTATGCCTTTACCCCTAATGTGCCACAAACCGTACATCGAAAAATGCTAGCGACGACAGATATCGCCCTGGATGCCGGCCTAGCCAACCAAGGAATGTATCAGACTTAAGGCCCCCATACATTAGGCCGACTTGTCCTAGGGACAAGTCGGACCCAATTTACCTGCGAGCCGCCCGGCAGCTCCCCGGGAGGCTCACATACAATTTGGCACCCCATGTAAAAAAAACCTGGGGAGCTGCAGGGCGGTGAGCAGTAGTGGGGGCGGGCAGCGGCAGTAGTGGGGACGGGCAGCGGTGGTGGGGGCGGCCAGCGGCGGTAGTGGGGGCGGGCGGCGTTTGTGGTGAGCGCAGTGTACTTACACATAGCAGCAGCGGCGGGGACGGGACGCGCAGTGGCGGCTATTATATTTTTAAAATACTTGTCAAATGACCGGCCGCTCTCTGATTGGCCGGAGAGCTCTCAGCCAAATCGGAGAGCGGCCGGTCATTTGACAAGTATTTTAAAAATATTATAGCCACCACTGCGCGTCCCGTCCCCGCCGCTGCTGCTATGTGTAAGTACACTGCGCTCACCGCACACGCCGCCCGTCCCCATGGCCGCCGCCGCTGGCCGCCCCCACTACTCCCCCGGTGTCTGTATGCATATGCCTGTCAGGTGGCAGGCATATGCATACAGGGAGGTCGGACGTGATCGTATGTACAGACCGTCCGACCTCCCTGATCCGGTCCGATGCGCACGGGACCGCGCATCGGATCGGATCAAATGTCACATACCTACGATTTTGGGCCGATTTCATCCGATTATCGGCACAAAGTGCCGAAATCGGATGAAATCGTCCCAAAATCGCATAGTGTATGGGGGCCTTTAGGGGCAGATTTATTAAGCTTGGAGAAGAGTTAAACTGGAGATAAAGCAGAGAAAAGGTAAAAGAAGATAAAGCACCAGCCAATCAGCTGTGTTTGAAAAAGACAGTTGGGAGTTGATTGGCTGGTGCTTTATCTCCTTTTGCCTTATCTCCGCTTTATCTCCAGTTTATATCTTCTCCAAGCTTAATAAATCTGCCCCATAAACCTTTAGATGTATATAAGAAAATGATCAGCCGTAAATAGATCCCATCTGCTCTACAAAAGTAACACCCCGTGTATCACACTGCAGACACCGCTCATCACACGCACACTGTACCATACATAATTACGGGGGACGGCTACAAAGTGGGAGAGGTGACGAATACATTTTAAAGAAAAACTCACGGTCTGCACTGTAGTCATCCACTAGAATAATCTCCTGTATTAGCTTTGCTGGGCTTCGGATTAAAACGCTGTTTCAGAGAGAGGAAATAACGTTAAGCTCATGAATGATGTATTTTCACGTACTGTACATACATCTTGCTACAGAGATATGTCTATGGTGCACCTCGCGCTCAAATTCATTTAAAGCGCTGTAGCCCTGAGCAGATGGCGATCTCAGCATAAATATCGCAACACAATAAACGGAACAATCATATTGAGGCTCTTTATCTTGATGCATAATGGACAAATGATTGTTCCGCTGAAGATGCCATTACCTGCCGAGAATGGGAAATATCAGGGTTTTTATTTGGTTTAAGTATAAAAAAAAAACTGAGAACATTTCTCAAGCGCTGAAGGCGTCGTTTCAGAGTTGCGCCTGACAGTTGTGCTTGTGCCCAATGTACCACCTTATTTTTAAATGACATTCACATTGTTGTTGTTTTTTTTTTAAATGCTTTATTCAAAACAAAAATCACAACAATTTAAAAAAAAAAAATTATATATATCTCACACATGCACAAACACAGAGGCAATCACAAGGTAGCAGACTAGCTTTCGAAGCATTTGCTTCGAGTGGGCTTACTAGTTGCATGCGTGTGTGTGTGTGTGTATATGTATATGTATATATGTATATATATATATATATATATATATATATATATATATAACGATGCTGCACGGGTGGCACTCCAGAAATAACGACAGGTAGACAGGTGTCAAATTACCAACGTTTCAAATGTTGTATTAACATTTTTCATCAGGGTCACCCTGATGAAAAATGTTAATACAACATTTGAAACGTTGATAATTTGACACCCGTCTACCTGTCGTTATTTCTGGAGTGCCACCCGTGCAGCATCGTTATATTGGAGTGAGATTGTCTCTCTCTCCCCCTGGGAGGGCACCCGACCCTATTGTTTTGTCTTTTGGAGTGCCGGCCATCCATCGGAAATTCTCTCTCTCTCTCTCTCTCTCTCTCTCTCTCTCTCTATTATGTACATGTATACACACACACACACACACACACACACACATTAGTATGCACCATTAACATTCCGTTTAGTACAATAAAGAGGAATCTGTAAACAGACTCATTGTTGAACCTGTGTGTAGCTACATATATAGAGTGCTGTACTCTGTGTTACATACGGTTTTATTGTTTATTCTTGAAAGCATATTTCTACATGTCTATATAAAGTTAGCGATCTTCTGGGCAGCTGAGCGCACTGCTGAATATTAATGAGAATGACAACAGAATCAGAGGCTGGCAAAATTACAGAAAAAACAATGCTTTAGTTTTAATTCAGCAGTAAAGAGAGAGAAGGAGGGAGAGAGTAAGTGAAGGAGAGAGAATAAAGGAGGGGGAAGGGGAGAGCGAGGAGAAGGAAGAGAGAGAGGGGAGAAGAAGCGAGCGCAAGGAGGAGAAGGAAAAAGAGGAGAGGGGAGAAGGAAGTGAGAGAAGGAGCGAGCGAGAGCAATAGGAAAAGGAGAGAGAGAGAGCAAGGAGAAGGAGAGAGAGCGCAATGAGAGAGTGAGAGGAGGAGAAAAGGAGAGGGAAAAAGAGAAGGGAGGAGAGAGAAAAGAAGGAAGAGAGAGAAAGGAGAAGGTAGAGAGGAAAAGGAAGAGAGAGCAAGGAGAAGGAGAGAGCAAGAGGAGGAGAGCGCAAAAGGAGAGAGAGGGGGAGAGGAGAGAGAGCAAGGAGGAGAGAAAAAGAGGAGAAGGAGAGGGAAAAAGAGAAGGAAGGAAGTGAGGAGGAGGAGAGAGTGAGGAGAAGGAGAGAGTGAGGAGAAGGAGAGTGAGGAGGAGAGAGCGAGGAGAAGGAGAGTGAGGAGGAGAGAGCAAGGAGAAGGAGAGAGTGAGGAGAAGGAGAGTGAGGAGGAGAGAGCAAGAGGAGAAGGAGAGAGAGAGGGAGCACAAGAGAGGAGGAGAGAAAGCTAGAGAGGAGGAAAGAGAGCAGGGAGAAGGAGAGAGCGTGAGGAGAAGGAGAGAGCGTGAGGAGAGGGAGAGCGCTGTGATTCCGGGGTTAAGCTATTTTCAGATGCCTTCTGTGGCTTATTTCGCCTTAGTCCCTACATATAATTGTCTCTGCCCCATTGCGGCTTACACTATACCTGTTCACCACACACACACACATACACTAGGCATGCATCCTTACAGGTCATCTCAGGTCCATGGATAGGGTACCTGGACATGATGGGAGCAGGCCTAAACCACAGTGGTAGTGTGACCGTACCACTGTTACAGCTCTAAACACTCATTACATGCATGCAAAACCTGTTCACCAGTGAATGGGTCATACCTCCCTTACTCATCAAATTGGGGTTGTCATGCCACAATCAGAAAAGTTGGGGGATGTGGGGGATGTGCAATACAGATGAGTCCACATATATCTAGCCTCATTTCACGTTAAACAGCCCCTCAAGACGTGACATGCGACTCTTTCCGTTAAAATGCCCCGTATTTGAATACAGTGTTAATATAGGACGCACAAGTAACTGCTGCTGCTTAAAATGATCTGTGGCATTCCTATATTCAGTGTGTGACTGCGGATGTATCTGCACACTAAATGCTACGTTACACTGTTATACTGTTTTCAGTGTCCAATGCTACAGAGTAAAAACTGAGCTGAAACGTTATATATAACGCAACTTGTACCACATGGAGGATAGATGTATGTGGACACATTTGTAGGACTAATCTCTATCAGAACTCAATTCGGTACTTGTTTCCTAGCACGGCCACAATCGCGGCCATCGGGGGTAATTTTTAGTGGCCTGCGACGCGACCGACGCGATGCCCCCGATTTTTCCATTGAAATGCATTGAAAACAGTCAAAATCGCGTCGGTCGGGTCGTATGCGGCCAAAAATGCTTAAATGGTCCACCCGCGATGGCCGCGATTTCCCCATAGGGAACAATGTTAAATGGGTCAATTTACCCAAATCATCATAGGGAAGAATGGTAAATGGGCCAGAAACCCCAAAAAACCCCCCTGAACATTGACATGTCCCCCCAAAAGTAGTTCACGCCACCCCGCGATCAACGTGAACCCGAAGCGTGGCGAGCGGCGGCGGTACGCGTCCTCCGACCTTTTCATACCCCCACTATCCACGTCGGCGTGGAGTTGAGAATAGAATAGTGTGGCGAGCGCAGTATAAAGCCAGATGACTGGCGTTTCGCGTTGGTGGATTATGAGGAATACCACAATCCAGTTCTGAACTTTCATTCTTGATACCACTTGGATCCGAACCAGTCTCCCCCCCCTTCTTCCTATGTGCAACCCGTTGTGAGCTCGGGCTACCTACTGACATCCCCCAATTGGGACCTACACGTGCCTTAATCAGGACATTGGTGTTATACCAGGAGCACGCCACTCCAGAAGAGCCTGCCACACAGAGACCCCCTCTTTTTTCACATTTGGATACAAATTACATATTACCATCCAGGAGACATCATAGGAACGGACCCACCCAATTGTGTTACACTTGTATACGGTACCGTATGAACTGGACTATTTTTAATCCTCTTTTTTATCTATTTTTATAAATTTTTTATCTATTTCCTCTATAATAGGTTTATAATGCTTTATGTATTTTAAAAAATAAATACACCCCATTGTTTTTTCATCCTATTGGCACGTATTGATATCTCCATTTACTATTCATTATAATTCTAGCGCAGTGTACCTTTGTGTTTTCTATTGTATCCTAACGGGGGCTTACAACCCCCTTCTCCACACTGCAGCTTGGCAAACCACCTCATATCTATTTGCGCCCCCCACACCGGGGAGTAATTCGTTACTCACCACCTCTCCCTAAAAATAAAGCAGCCAATATTTACTCTTCACAGAAACAAAATAACTCCCCCAAATGTAACGCTCTCTGTACCTGTTACATCTGCCCACCCGCAGTGCAGCATGGTTTTGTCCATTAAAGGGGATGCAGTCGTTAGGTTGGCCCAAGAAAGGTCGACACTTCTGAGGTTGACACCGGAAGGTCAACAGTGTCCTTAGGTCGACCGGCGGAAGGTCGACAATGCAGAAGGTGGACACAGATTGTTTTTGATTTTTTTCAATATCACCAACATCAATTACGCATTTTAAATATAAAAAAAAAATATACAAATGCCATCAGTTTTTATGCGAAAATAGGCCAAACTGTCAGATTGCATTCATAGTTCATATACCACACACCTTTGCCAACTGGAAAGAACAAAGCCAAATAAGGTCCTGTCCCCAAATTCACTCAAACATCACTAACCCCTTCATACAGACCACAGCTTTTAGGGTGCCAATAAAACTGGAACTGTTGGCAGGTCCCGTAAACAATACTGACAAATCAATTCATTACTATGCTAAAAATCATTCCAGCTTAGCGTAGGAACTGAGAACACTAGGGTTTATTCTATTTCACTCTCAGAGGAAAATTCCTTCTCAAATGGACAAAACCATGTGCACTGCAGGTGGGGCAGATGTAACTTGTGCAGAGAGAATTAGATTTGGGTGGGGTTTTACTTCAAAGCGAGATCTATAGTGCAGTGTAAAAATAAAGCAGCCAGTATTTTCCCTGCACACAAGCAAAATAACTCACCCAAATCTAAATCTCTCTGCATGTTACATCTGCCCCACCTGAAGTGTACATGGTTTTGTCCATTTGAGAAGGAATTTGCCTCTGAGAGTGTAACAGAATAAGGGCCACTACCCGAGCTGGCGTTAGTGCCAGCCCATAGCCAGCTGCTGAGACACGGGTTCTGTGTGTTTTATCTGGATGAACATTTACTGTACAAAGGTAATTAAACCTGCTGTGGGATAGCATGTCTTTATTAAAGCAGTTGTAGCACTTAAAGTATCACTTCTGGAAGTTAATATATAAATGTAAACTGTTCCTTCAATAAAACCCAATAATATTAACAGAAAAAGTACCTTGTTTATTAAATAAGAGCCTCGCTGTTATTTCGAAATGTCTGGCACGTAAAACATTTCCTTATCTGAAAGCCAATAATGTGAGCAGAGCTGTGCCAAGTAGACGTTCGCTAACCCACAGCAGGAAAGTAAAGCCAGTCCTAAATTAAACATTTAAAAGGTGATTACTGTTGACGTATACCATAGTTGTCAACGGTGCCTAAAGCTAGCCATACACTAGTCCGATTTGGCGATCTTACACCCGGTTCCGATGGATCGGGTGAAAAGTGGCCAAGTCGCGTGTATTTGACATCCAATTTGATGCGCGGTCCCGTGCGCATCGAAGTCGGTGATCATACCTGCTGCATGTCTGATCTCGGACTCAGACAACCTCCAGGCAGCGAGGAATGGGATTGCATATGATATATCGTATTCAACGGGCCGCATTCGATATATCGTATGTGATCCTGCTGCCTGGGCGGTTCAAGGGGCGCACTGATAAAAAGATCTGGAACTTGTGTATTATCACGGCACCCCCGATTTCCATCGCAGGGTATTGTATAACCACAAAATCACATGTCATGCCATATGATCGCATGAGACGCGATTATACACGATTTTTAATTGTACAGGCGCCCAGACCTGATTTTACATTGTACACTCACCCTGATGGGTAATGACCATGTTAAATGCCCCCCCATTGTTAACGCCACCCCACTATCAACGCCAACCTGAAGCGTGGCGAGTGCAGCGGTACACGAGGGGCGGCGGTACGCGTCCTCCGACCTTTTCATACCCCCACTATCCACGTAGGCATGGAGTTGATTTTATATAGTGTGGCGAGCGCAGCGAGCCCGAAGCGTGGCGAGTGGACGCGTAATACTTGTGAAGTAATGCGCGTCCCCTCGCAGGGCTCGCCACACTTCGGGCTCCGTGCCTCGCAGCGCTCGCCACACTATATAAAATCAACTCCACGCCGACGTGGATAGTGGGGGTATGAAAAGGTCGGAGGACGCGAACCGCTGCGCTCGCCACGCTTTGGGTTGGCGTTGAGAGTGGGGAGGCGTTAACAATGGGGGGGCATTTAACATTGTCAATACCCATCAGGGTGGGGATACAATTTAAAATCGGGTCTGGTGGGGCATTTAACATTGAAATCGCGTCGCATCGCATGCCATTATAATGGCATGCGATGCGACGCAATATTAAAATTGTACACTCATCCTGGGAAAAGCCTCAAATTGGGTCCATCGCATACTTTAATTAGTGGTATGCGATGCGACGCGACGGGCGCCGTGATAATACACAAGTACCAAAGATCTGTATACGAAACGGAAGATGAATGCATCACTCAACCAGCCCCAATGAGATTCCCGGGCTGGTTCTTCCTACTCCAGTTTTTACTGTAGCAAAAAGCAAGGACAACCCGCATCTCATACAGAGCCTGTACCTACCTTTTTATTGTTCGGAGCAGAGTAGAACGAGCCTCATTGTGAAACGTGATAATAACGCTAGTAGAAGGAAGTTCAACATCATAATGTACGGAGGTGCACCTGCAGAGACATATAGGAAGAGTACAATCAAATAAAAAGATGTTAAAAGGTTATGCCAGGTTGCCGACCCTCCAGGAATTACCGGGAGTTTCCACTGAGACTCCACTGAGCCCCCCGATCGCGGCATTTAAATGCCGCAATCCGCGGGTCTCAGAGGAGGGGGCGGAGCTCAAATGGCACACTCGTGTCATTTTAGCCTCGCCCCCTCCATGGAGAACAGTGATTTAGACTATTTCCTGTAATGGGGGTGGGACTTAATGATGTCACAGTCAAGCCCCGCCCCCCAAACGGGTAATGAAAGTCTCCTCTCTGGGCTTCTCCCGGAGAGGAGAATTTGAAAGTCGGCAACCCTGGGTTATGCCAAGTATGAAAACGGACAAATGTTTTATTATGGGGTTATCAGCACAATAAAAGGCAATTAATGGGGTGGAATCTATTTAGTCAGAGCTTTGAAATCAGCGTGCTGCTAAGTCCAACTAGTGAATTTCTGCTCGCCTCGAAACATCGTCTTGTAATGATTTTTGTTCATATGGATCATTTGTTTATTATGTTGATGTCTTTTTCATCTTGCAGAAGCCGCTTCTGCTGATTAAAATGATATGCAGCATACCTATGGTATATTCAGTGTGTGACTGCAGCAATAACTGCCATGCTATGTTACATTGTTTTCCTGGAAAACAGTGGAACATACCATTTCGTATGCAAATAATCATACGGAGCTCACGCCTTATGTACAATGCTACTTGTATCGCATGGAGGAAAGATGTATGTGGACACATTTCAGATGTTCCTAAAATCTTCAATCTAATCTGGATCCGTGCCAATTTGCTTATCGCAGAAATAGAAGTACAGATGATGCAATGTCTATGTTGTTGCACTCTGTGCTTATGCATTTGGAGAAAAACAACACCTATGCAAGAGTGTTGTTTATTGATTTTAAGTTCTGCATTTAACACTTTAATCCCCGAAAACTAAATCAACAAACTCAGAGACTTGGGCATAGATGGCCACATTTGCAACTGGATTGCCGATTTTCTAACTAATGGGCCTCAGTATGTTAGATCTGGCCAGACATGTTAGACTTCTGTAACACTTAATACAGGAGTACCACAGGGCTGTGTGTTAAGTCCATTTCTCTACTCAGTTTTCACGCATGACTGTAAGCCTGTTTTGCGATCAAATTCTATCATCATGTTTACAGATGACACAACCTTGATCGGACTTATCAGCAATAATGATGATTCAGCCTAAAAAAAGAGGAGGTACAACTGGTGTGCTGCCAATAACCTACTCCTTGACACCAGCCAAACTAAAGCACTTATAGTTGACTTCAGAAGGGAGAGGTGAAGTCAGTATGAGCCTATCCAAATTAATGGGATGGAGGTGGAACGTGTCTCAAGTTTCTGGGCACCCGTATTATGGAGGACCTTTCTTGGGCCACAAATGTCTGTTATTTGGTAAAGAAGGCTCATCAACACCTTTTTTTTCCTGAGGATATTAAAGAGACATCAACTATCTACGGATATATTCAGGAGCAATAGAGAGCCTACCAGCGGCGGCTCGTACCTTATTGGGGGAGGGGGGCTGCCTCTGGCTGCAGCGGGGGTGCCGCGAATCAGGCACCCCCTCCCCCTGTCGCTGCGGCCTCCTCTTCTGACCTGGTCCCGTCACCTTTGCTGCGATGAGAGACAGGCGCCGGGACTGGCGCATGCGCAGTACATACGTGTACCGCACATGCAGCCAATTTCGATGGGCTGCTTGGGCAACAGCCCACAGAAGCAATCTTGGTCCCGGCGCCTGTACAGGCACCGGTACTGCGCATGCGCATCTGCCGTTTTTGCACGGCAGCCCGCACAAAGGCGTCCCGGAGGGAGGTAACACCTCCCAATGGGCAATGGGACTGCCTTTGTGACTGGCAGGTCAAACTTCCAATTGGAAGTCTGCAGGGGCCTAGCTAAATGCAGGAGGCTTGCCCACCCTTCCAGGGGGCCGGGAGCAGGACCAGATTTTCTGGACCCTCGCGGCCATTCCAGGAGGGTAGGTAATTATAAATACATACATACACACACACACACACACAGCCGCCAAGAGAAATCCTGGGCCCCAGTACAACAACTTCCTGGGGCCCCCACAGACGTAGCTCCCCACACACTCTGCGGACCCGTTGTTACACCACTGCACCCATTACATATTATACCACGCCATAATGCTCATTACATATTATGCCACACATTGTAGTGGGAAGTACACATTATGCCATACACCGTAATACCTATTACATATTTTACCACATGCCATAATGCCCATTATACGTTATTCCACACACTGTAATGCTCATTGCAAATTAGTGGATTAACATGCTCATTGCCATGGGATTAACCTGCTCTGCCAGGAGTTGCATGCTTTCCCAGGGGTTAACAATCATTGTCATGGAGTTACAGTACATGCTCTGACATGGGTTACATGATTTGCCAGGGGATAACATGCTTGTTGCCATGGATTTACATGATCTGCCAGGGGTTAACATGCTCTTTGTCATGGAGTTACAGTACATGCTGTGACATGGGTTACATGCTTTGCCAGGGGATAACATGCTTGTTGCCATGGATTTACATGCTCGTTGTCATGGAGTTACAGTAGATGCTCTGCCAGGGGTTATATGCTGACTTCCAGAGTTGGATGTCAGCCCTAAAAGCATGCAGGGAGGCAGCAGACACAGAGCAATCAGCCACCCACCTTCCACCTTGGAACACAGTGACCTGGACATGGGTGGGGAACCAGGTCTGGGATTGCTGGGCTGGATACATGGCACTGGCACCTGCTGCTGCTGGTGGCGGTTGGGGTGGGAATGTGGGGAGCGGGGCAGGCTGGATTCTGCGGAGTGGGTGGCCTCTCTCTGACCCAGTTCCTCCCAGCACCCAGGAACTACCTACCCGAAGTATCCTCCTGTCACCGAGCCACGGTAAACTCCCAAGTTACTCCCTGGAGTCGGAGAGTGGAACAACACTCAGAAGGTCCTCTGTGATGCTGCTGCCCCCACGCTGGCCCACGTAGTAGTAGTAGTACGTTTATTTATAGGGCGCCGCAAAGTGTCCGCAGCGCCGTACATAGCAAACAAAAAAAAATGACGAGGTAACGTACAGGGTGTGTTGAAAAATACAGTATAAATGGGGGTATAGCTGGTAGAACTAAAATCAGCATCAGTTCAGAAGTAGGTGTCAAAATTGTCAAGGAGACTAAAGATGAAGTAGAGGAAGGGAAGAACAGGACAGGAGCACAGGTGAGGTAATGAGGTAGGGTGAGTACGTGAGGAAGGAGGGCCCTACTCATAAGAGTTAACATACTAAAAATAGGTGGGTGGACGAACGAAAAACAATAGGATAAGTAGGAACGGAGGGGAACGGAGGCAGGATAAGAGGATCAAAAGAGGTTAGGAGGAGGGATAGGCTAGTCGAAAAAAGTGGGTTTTGAGGGAGCGCTTGAAGGAGGTAAGGGAATCAGAAAGCCTGATGGGTGGCGGGAGGTTGTTCCAGTGCAGGGGGGCAGCGCGAGAGAAGTCTTGGACACGGGAGTGGGAGGAGGTGATTAGGTGAGAGGTCAGTCGGCGGTCAGCGATGGAGCGAAGAGGACGGGAGGGAGTGTGGATAGAGATCAGTGAAGAGAGGTAAGGAGCGGTGGAGGAGGAGAGAGCTTTGTAGGTGGTGGTGAGGAGTTTAAAGAGAACTCGGAAAGGAATGGGGAGCCAGTGAAGAGATAGACAGAGGGGGGAGGCGGAGGTAGAGCGGCGGGAGAGGAAGATGAGCCTAGCAGCAGCGTTAAGAATGGATTGGAGAGGTGCGAGGCGGGTGAGAGGTAGCCCGGAGAGAAGGATGTTGCAGTAGTCAAGGCGGGAGATGACAAGAGAGTGAATGAGAATTTTGGTCGCGTCAGTGGAGAGGAATGGTCTGATGCGTGAGATGTTGCGTAGGTGAAAGCGGCAAGACTGTGAGAGAGCACGAATGTGGGGGGTGAAAGAGAGGGAGGAGTCAATGATGACACCAAGGCAGCGCGTTTGGTCGGTGGAGGTGATCTCGGTTTCACCAATACTGATGGAGATAGTGGGAGAAGAGGGGATGTTCGGGGGATGGAAGATTAGAAGTTCAGTTTTAGCCATGTTTAGCTTCAGGAAGCGTTGGGTCATCCAGGCTGAGATGGCTGTGAGGCATTCAGAGACCTTGGACAGGAGTGATGGGGATAGATCGGGGGAAGAGAGATAGATTAGGGTATCATCAGCATAAAGGTGGTAATGAAAACCATAGGAGCTGATGAGAGTGCCCAGAGAGGTGGTGTAGAGAGAGAAGAGGAGAGGGCCAAGGACAGACCCTTGGGGAACACCGACTGGCTGCGGGGTAGTAGGAGAGGAGGAGCTCGGAGTGGAGACGGAGAAGGAGCGATCGGAGAGGTATGAGGTGAACCAGGAGAATACCGTGCCAGTGATGCCAAAGGAGCGGAGTGTGTTGAGCAGGAGAGGGTGGTCAACAGTGTCAAAGGCAGCTGACAGATCAAGCTGGATGAGGATAGAGAAGAGGCCTTTGGATTTAGCCGATATTAGATCGTTAGTGACTTTGGTCAGGGCAGTTTCAGTGGAATGTAAAGGGCGGAACCCGGATTGGAGGGGGTCGAGAATGGAGTTAGCAGTAAGGTGGTTTAGGAGACGATTATAGGTCAGACGTTCTAGGAGTTTGGAGGCAAAAGGGAGGAGGGAGATGGGCCTGTAGTTGGATGGGGAGTTGGGGTCCAGATTTGTTTTTTTGAGAATTGGGGAGACAAGAGCGTGTTTGAAGGAGGAAGGGAAGATCCCAGAGGATAGGGAAAGATTAAACAGGTGAGCCAGGTGAGAGCAGACTGACGGACTGAGACGACGGATAATATTGGAGGGGATAGGATCAAGCGGGCAGGTGGAGGGAGAAGCGGATTGAAGGATAGAGTGGACTTCAGCAGCAGTGGTGGGGTAAAATGAGGACAGGGGTTGGAAGGAGGGGAGTGGGGATGTAGGAGGGGAGGAGGGAGAGGGTGGGGTCATGGCAGTAGTGATGGCAGTCCTGAGAGAGGAGATTTTGGTTGAAAAGTAGGTAGCAAAATCAGCGGCTACGATGGAGGACGGAAGAGCTGGAGGAGGGGGGGAGAGCAAGGAGTTGAAGGTGGCGAAGAGCCTGCGGGGATTGGATGATTGGGAAAGGATGAGGGACTTAAAGTAGGATTCCTTGGCCAGAGCAAGGGCAGAGCTGAAGGAGGAAAGAATGAATTTGAAATGGAGATAATCCGCGAGGGAGCGTGATTTCTTCCAGAAGCGCTCAGCAGTGCGAGAGCACTTTTTAAGGAATCGGGTGATAGGCGAGTGCCACGGTTGGGGGTTGGAGCATCGAAGGGGGATAGAGGATGGAGGGCAGGCAGAGTCCAATGTCGAAGATAGGGTGTCATTATAGAAGGAGGCGGCGAGGTTCGGGCAGGACATGGTGGTGATTGGGGCGAGAAGAGGACACAGCGTGTTAGAGAAGGCAGCAAGATCAAGTGTGTTGACGTTATGCCGTGAGACAATGCGCTTGGGAGGGGGAGTGGGAGAGGGGGAAGCAGTGAGGGAGAAGGAGATGAGGTGATGGTCAGAAAGAGGAAAAGCCGAGATAGTGTAGTCAGTAAGGGAACAAGAGCGAGAGAAGACGAGATCGAGGGAGTGTCCTTGGATGTGGGTGGGAGAGGTAGTCCACTGAGATAGGCCAAGAGAGGAGCAGAGAGAGAGGAGTTTGGAGGTGCCAGGATCAGCGGGTTTATCCAAGGGGATGTTAAAGTCACCAAGAATGACAGATGGCAGGTCAGAGGAGAGGAAGTGTGGGAGCCAGGCGGCGAAGTTGTCAAGAAATTGGGAGATAGGGCCAGGGGGGCGGTAGATTGCAGCAACACGGAGGTGGTAGGGGTAGTATAGACGGATAGAGTGAGACTCGAAGGAGGAGAAAAGGAGAGAGGGTTCAGGGTGAATGACACTGTGGGTGCATGAGGCTGAGAGGAGAAAACCCACACCGCCACCTTGGCGACCATCCGGCCTGGGAGTGTGAGAGAAAGAGAGGCCACCGTGGGAGAGAGCAGCCGGAGAGACAGAATCAGAGGTGGAGAGCCAGGTCTCGGTGATAGCAAGGAGGTGGAATGCTCTAGAGATGAATAGGTCATGGATGGCAGGGAGTTTGTTGCAGATGGATCTGGCGTTCCATAGTGCACAGGAAAGAGGGGGGGTGGGTTGTGTATTTATGTGGATAAGGTTTTTGGGATTGCAGAAGCGAGGGGGGGTCGTTGGGAGGGTGGGGGTGCGGGGGCGAGTGGTCAGGATAGGTATGGGATGGGAGGGGGGAGGAGCAGTTGGAGAAAGTGAAGTTGAGAGATTAACAGCCATGAGGAACCGAAGGTGAGAGGGTAGGTTAGTGAAATCAGACAGAGGGATTTGGGAGGACAGACAGCGTCTGTAGTAGATTTGGTAGAAAACAGAGTGAGAGAGAAGGTAACAGGCAAGGAACTACTGTCAGAGAGGAGACAAGTGGGTAAAATCAGGTTGATTGAGTAATCCAATTAAGTATGAAACAGCAACAAGTGAGAGGATGAAGGGAACAGAGAAGGTCAGAAGTGAGGCAAATGTGAGCAGGCGTGAAGAGGGAACCAGAGTGCAATAAATGTGTGGCAAAGATAAGAGAAGATAATAGTGAATGAGTAAAATGAAATACAATGTTGGAGAAAATATAGATAAAAATGAATTAAATGTCAAAATTGAGCAACAGGTTGCAATACGATAGAAAGAAGATGAATATAATACAATAAAATAGAAGATGAAAATTTAGACTGTGTTCAAACTCACCTTTTTCAGTGTTCTAACTCACCTGCTTCAGTTTCCAACTCACTTAAGTAATCAAGCTTCACTTTAGTCAGAAAGCTTCCCTCTCAATCCGCACTCCCAATGCCACTGCTGAACAGCTGACTCCGGCGCACTCAGACCCGGCACACTCGCCACCAAATAAAAAGAAAAAACTGTGGGTCCAGACCAGGGCCCCCCTGACAGGCCCGGGCCCGGGTAAACTGTACCTGCCCCCCCCCCCCCTCTTGGCTCCCCTGCACACACACAAAATAGTAAACTGACTTCGGCCTGCCCCCTCCCAGCGGGTTCACAGCTATAGTCTGTCTTGTCAATAAGAAGGAGCCATTTAGGAATAACAAATAGGTTCTTATGTATGTATGTAAATATGTGTAACATATGGATGCAAGCAATATATTCTTGACGTTTCAGACAATGAGATCATGTCATTTTCTACAAATGTGTGTCTGTTGTGACAGATTCGTATTGTACAAGATCATTCTACTACTAGATCACTCACTGTGCTCCTCTTTGCTCTGTGCAGTTAGACCGTCTTCCCCCAAAGAAATTTAGCTGGCCAGGTAAGCGGGATATTAATGGGAGGTAGGTCTATGTGTGTAACAGTATGCATGTAATGGGCTGTGAGATGGTATTACTATAGTATGTGTGGGGGTATTCATGTATGTAATGTAATGTTATATTGTGGGGTTATTACTGTAATGATTTTTTGGCTATTAATGTACTGTATCTGGGACTACAGATTGTATAATGGAGCAATGGATGTAATGTGGGTCTTAACGGTGTAATACAGTGCTAATGTAATGTATCTGCAAGTGGGGCTGTACATGTAATGCTAATGTAATGTATCTGCAAGTGGGGCTGTTTATGTAATAAAATGGGGAGCTACCAAGGTAATGTTGACAGGGCAGTACAGAGCCGGGCCCAGGTACTTGTCAGGGGGCGTGGCCTAATCATGGGAGGTGTGGCCATGCAGCCTTAGAATAAAATGCAGCCCAGCAATCAGGCTACTTACATTGTATTGTGCAATGTGGGGTCTCTCTACTCACTGTGCTGGATGAGATAGAACATTCCAAACTCTGGCCAATCAGCAAGAAGCTTAATATATCTCTGACAGACAAAACAGGAGCGGTTAGAGAGAGCAGCTCAGTATGTTACCGGTCAGGATTTTTGGTAAGGGTTCTGGATTAACCCTTACCATCTAGACACTATGGACCTATCATCCGGATACCCTGGTGAGGTGGTCCTGATTTTCCTGAAGGCTATTTGTCCTGATTTCTGTATACCTCCCAATTGTCCTGATGTTGTAGGGACAGGCCAGATCCTAGGGCCAGGGCATAATGTGGGTTGGGCTGATATGGCCTGTATTTTGTGCATGTGTCCATGCTGGCAGTTATGTCTGGAATCCTGTGCTGCCCCATACAGCTAAGTATCTCTGTGTCCACATGTATGCTCTAGTACCCTGGCAGTAAAGAATTACCCAGCACAGTAGGTACAGTGACCCCTGTACCGCTGTTCCACTGCCCTAAATATCCCGGGTTATTATACATGAACGCGCAGCAACCCGGGAACAATGTGCTGTGTAAATTCACCCAGTTAAAATATGCTGGGTGAAGCGACCTGGCATTTCAACCCAGGTAGCGAGCAGTGTTGAACACAGATTTAACCCAGCTCGCGGTGCAGTGTAAATGCGTAAATCAGGTCGATGCGACCCGGGGCCCGTTCACGGCAATTAAATTGCCGGCGCTGGGAGATGATCTCATCTGCAACCGCCGGCTCTGGTCCCGCCTCCAATGACATCACCCGCCCGGTATTATATAGACAAGATCATGTGGCAATAACTGTGCCTGCCGAATGTGTGACATCCTTGCAAAAACCGTCAGTGAATAGTGTGCCACTGGGTATGTTACCATAAATGTGTCTTTTTTTTATTCCCACAATGGAGAGTGACTTCTTTTCCCCTTCCTGTGGATTACAATTGTATGCATCGGAATACCCTCCTGGGTTCTCCTTGGAATGAATCCCAGCAATTTCCCATTAAGTGTGTGAGACTACACATATTTGTATTATATTATATAGTTAGCTAGATATTATAATAAAAGGCTAGCACTACTCCTTATCACTATGGGGGGGGCGGGGATTCAAGAGTTGTTTACTCTGGCAACCACTAAATGGTCGGGTTTCTTCCGACAGTAAAACAACTAAATAGCATTTTTGGTCCGTTTAACCAATAATTTGCTAATATATAAAAACGTTACCAGCTATGGGGCTGTATTACTGTAGAATGACATAATGGGTGTGGAGAGACTGGTTGAACTTAAGCGCTAATGATGACGAGTGAAGTGGATCCGCTACATAATGGATTAGAACTCTACTAGTTTCCTGTGTCGGAGTGGTAGCAAATTACTGTTAATGATTCATATTTGAAAAAAAAACAATATCCCATCTGTCCGACAGATTTTGTCGACGACCTCATTGTTACAAAAGAACAATATTTTCCGTGACTGTTTTTCTTTTGTTTTTGTATTTTTCAAGAAAAGCACTTATTTGATCTTTAAAAAGGTCCACTGTGTCAGTACGGATACTAGGAAAAAAATGGTTTATGTTAACCCTACAGTTAACTACCATATTTACTGTGCATTATATCCCATTTATTAAAAGCCCATCAAAATGACGGCTTAGTCCCCATCTACTCCTCCCTCCAAATTCTGTCTTCACAGCTCCCTCTCCATATCCAGCAAGTTTGAAAGAGATCATTTTAGTTTCACTTTCTGCTAAGAAGTCATAATGGTCACTGGCAGGGCTGCCGAGAGGGGGGGCGGGGTACTAATAACCCGGGCCCAGGCTTGCTGGAGGGACCCGGCAGGGGCCCTGGTTCGACCCCAACTTCCCTTCACCCTCGACTTTAGAATGTTTTTTTCAACTCCCACTAAATATTGCCTAATTGCGGGAGGTGGCCACGCCTCTCTCAATTAGGCCACGCCCCCTCATTGTACCGGGCCCAGCATACCTCTCGGCTGTTCTGGTCACTGACCGTACTTCACCTCGGAGGTGAGGAGTATTTAGCCTTTTATATATATATATATAGATGCAGCTAGAATGAAATCTCCACAGCTGTTTGACATACGGCCAGAGAACTGGGAGTCAGCTATCCTTTCCCTGATCTCTACTCACTATATAATGATTGGCACTACTATCATACTCTTGGCACACAATGTTCTAGATCTGCTCTACCTGTAGTGTCTTGTGTCCCGAATGGGCCGGTCACTGCTCAGCTTGTCACTTTCCAGCTGGTTGAAGGCGTGTTGGCGGTAGGGATCTTCTCCAGCCTTTAGAAACTTGGAGGACAGATATAACTTCTCATCAAATCCATTCAGCTTCCCCTTCTCTGTTTGGAGGGCTGACGTCACCTGGAACAGAACCCAGCTCATGAAACGTGCATTGACTCCACTTCAACCAGCAAGCTCTAAACGCATCGCAGATATTTTTGGCAGATGCAAAAGGTGAAGCAACACAAGAGATACATTTTTATTTTAATCCTGACTGTTTGCGCTCCAAGAACTGTGGTTTAAATGGAACTCGTGCCAGAATTTAAAGGTTTCAATCCCATTATTGTAGAGGATTGTTCTATTCCATCCAAATGTTTATGGTTGTGATCACATCACTGAGTTTTGTTGCTGGGATTGCGGACCTGCTGCTTCGTAGCGGCTGTGATCACCAAATGCAAAGCAGAGAAGGTCCTTCGGGTTATAAAGCACACAGGTACACATTTCAGGAAACAGGAGTTCTCCTATAACTTCCATCTTATTATGGGGGCGATTCAGGTTGGTTTGCAAAAGCAAACCCCTCCTTTAATGGGCAAAACCATGCTGCACTGCAGGTGGGCAGATGTAACATGTGCAGAGAGAGTTACATTTGGGTGAGTTATAGTGTCTCTGTGCAGAATAAATACTGGCTAGTTTCTTTTTACATTGCAATTTAGATATCTGTTTGAACACACCTCACCTAAATGGAACTCTGCATATGTTACCTCTGCCCCACCTGCAGTGCACATGCTTTTGTCCATTAAAGAAGGAGTTTGCTTTTGCACACCAACCAGAATTAGGCAATTTGTGAGTGGACATTTACCCAGTTGGCAACAGTTACAGCAGGCATATCCAAACTATTGTCCTCCAGCTGTTGTGAAACTACCAGTCCCATCATGCCGTGCCACAGTTTGCTATTAGGCATGCTGGGATGTGTAGTATCACAACAGCTGCTGGGCCATAGTTTGGACATACCTGATTTACTGGGATAATGGGGGTTATTCTAGTTCACTCTTTCTGACAAAATCCTTCTTAGATGGACAAAACCATGTGCACTGCAGGGGGGCAGATATAACATGTGCAGAGAGAATTAGATTTGGGTGGGGTTTTACTTCAAAGTGAGATCTATATTGCAGTGTAAAAATAAAGCAGCCAGTATTTACCCTGCACAGAAACAAAATAACTCACCCAAATCTAATTCTCTCTGCACATTTTACATCTGCCCCCCTGCAGTGCACATGGTTTTGTCCATCTAAGAAGGATTTTGTCAGAAAGAGTGAACTAGAATAAGGCCCAATGTGTACTTTCACAACAGCTGGAGCATACCTCCCAACATTTGAGTGCTGGGAGGAAATTTTGGGGCGTGGACTAGTGGGAAGGGGCGTGAGCATGCATCACTACCGTGAGGCCACGCCCCATTTTTTGCAGCTTTGTGGGGCATGCCCAGGAGCAGGAATAGACTATTCACTAGTCTATTCACGGGTGACGGAAGGAGAGGGGGGGGGGGGCGTTAAATGTTACACTGTAGCCTACTAGTAGTACACCCCTTAATTGCCATTTGGCATTTATATATTAGGGCATGTGCAATTAATATAAGTAGTTTCCTTTAATGTGCAAATTCACATTTATTTCCTCTACCGCCTCACATCCCACAAGCTTTCTCCTGCAGAGACCATGACTGCTCAGTGATCATAAATCAATGATCCCTTTCAAATATTATGTGTATGCTGCATTGAGCATGCAGCTCAGGCTGAATGAGCCACATAAATCACTATGGGTATGTAGCTCTACACTGTACATATCATAGCTACAGTACAATACAGGTTAATGGTTATACTGTAAGTAAAAATACAGTGTTTGGAAGATATTGAGTAATGGCAAGTTGTGTACCACGATATCAGACCCAGTGATTGGTTTCTCTGTTTTTTTCTATGCAGTGTAGAGCAGAGGTGGCCAAAGCGGTCCTCAAAATCTTCCAACAAATCATGTTTTCCAGGCCACCTGTGGATCTGTAGAACGTGTCAGTTAGGAATGAATGCAGCACATGTTTGAAAATGTGACCATTAGTAATGACTGCACCGGTGCAGGGCCGCCAATAGGGGGGTGCTGTGGTTACAGCTGTCTGGGGCCCAGGCCTCTGGAAAGGCCCAGGCAGCTCATTTTGCCCACCGCAAACCCCCCCCCCCCCCCCCCCCCCGCCTCCACTGCACTGAACAAAGCAGGTCCCGGAGCGCATGCTTATTCAACCCAGCCAATTAAAATGCTGCACCGGCTTTTGAGCCAATCAGAGCTCATGTAGCGGCAGCCAATCAGAGCGGTTGCCGGTATGTGACCTCTGATTGGCTCACCAGCTGGTGCTGCATTTTAATTGCCCGCTGGCATCCTGAGTTGAAGAAGTCTGCGCTCCGGGACCACCGGGCTTCAGCTCAGCGGAAGAGGAGTTGGGGGAGCAGGAGCAGGAGCCGGGTTATGGTAAGTCAAGTGAGGAGGAGGAGGGGGGGCCGGACTGGAAATGAGTCCCTGGCCCCAAAATGACTGATGGCGGGCCGACCTGTGCACCAGCTAGGGGATCTGTAAAATGTGACAGTAATGACTGGACCTGTGCACCAGCTAGTTGCGTCTGGAAAACAAGAACTATTGGTAGATCTCGAGGACCGGTTTGGCCAGCACAGGTGTAGAGCATACGACTCATAAACAGCGCTGTGTCTACACCCGATTTCACACCTGTATATGATCTGGAAAGAAATATTCACTGGGAATATTCAGGCGCTTTGACAATGAGCTGATCCTACAATGTAAGCTGCTGCCAGGGTGTGAGGGTAGTCACTCCTCACTGGTACAAAAAGGAAGGAAATACTCGCACAAGGCGAGTTTTGGCAGCGCTTAGGTCAATGAATGAAAACAAAATTTGTTTATAAAGGTATAAATCTTTTTACTGGTTAAAAATGCATGTATACACAATTTAATAGTACAATCATGAACATAAAACAGTAATATAACTGAATAAAATTGAGAAGGTGGGGAATGAACGGAAATAAAGTTAATGAAGGAATATCCCGCCTCAAAGGACATGTATTAGTGAGCAAATAGTGTGATCACTTGATTTGTGGAAAAACAGGTAAGTGCACTTTACCAATTGGAAGTTCTGGGTCTTGTAGAACAAATAGTGGTAGGAGCTGGATAAGTCCTCACAATGAATGCGGCTGCTTGTCGTGCCGTTGGAGGAGTCAGGGATCGCTAGGTGGAATCAGTCCTCTGTGGTGAGGTGTGAGACAGATGGAAAACGTCTCCAACACCGAAGGGATGTTACTGTGGCGATATGACCAATGGAGTTCCAGCAATGTTGGAGTTGGCTTCCGTGACCCAGGGATGGCCTCACCGGTATAGATGTTGGTAACCAGTGGTGTCTGGGAACACGGTGTCCGCCTTGTAGTATAATATCCAGATGAACAGCAATGGTTAGATGTCCACAATGGGGTAGATCTCACAGTTGAGTCCTGAGGCTGGGATAGGGGTAGAAGATAACCTAACGCGTTTCACTGCGTCCTGCAGCTTTATCAAAGGTGTGGGGGACTGTGTACCTGGTTCAGGTATATATACCTTCCTTAATGAGTAAGTTAGTGCACCTGTGAGGTGCAGTTTAACAATGCAAACTCCAACATTGCTGGAACTCCATTGGTCATATCGCCACAGTAACATCCCTCCGGTGTTGGAGACGTTTTCCATCTGTCTCACACCTCACCACAGAGGACTGATTCCACCTAGCGATCCCTGACCCCTCCAGCGGCACGACAAGCAGCCGCATTCATTGTGAGGACTTATCCAGCTCCTACCACTATTTGTTCTACAAGACCCAGAACTTCCAATTGGTAAAGTGCACTTACCTGTTTTTCCACAAATCAAGTGATCACACTATTTGCTCACTAATACATGTCCTTTGAGGCGGGATATTCCTTCATTAACTTTATTTCCGTTCATTCCAGTTTACTTTCATTCCCCACCTTCTCAATTTTATTCAGTTATATTACTGTTTTATGTTCATGATTGTACTATTAAATTGTGTATACATGCATTTTTAACCAGTAAAAAGATTTATACCTTTATAAACAAATTTTGTTTTCATTCATTGACCTAAGCGCTGCCAAAACTCGCCTTGTGCGAGTATTTCCTTCCTGTATATGATCTGCCCTACTGGCATGCACCTGTTCTGGGATTTGATTTCTTGTATCCTTTCGTAAAACCCGCTATGAGGATTTACAAATAAGCAATGTTGATACAAGTGTTTTATAGCCAATGGATGAGGTTTTGTGTTACACTGTAATTATAAATGCAACAGCGCTCCGTTATTCCGTCTCTAATCAAGGCAGCAATAACAGTACACTCACACCTTTCACAGCTGCAACATGCTTAAGGGTTATGGGGTTAAACAGTCATATCTTTGGTTCCAATTACATTGGAGACATTGATTTATCGTAACGTAGGATAGGACTACCGTAACCATGGAAATGTACAGTTATGCATTTTCTGTAAGTGGCTGTAGCCAAGCAGCGTTCTAATCTAAAGCGAATTCAACTGGGAAATAGCTATTTAAAAACAAGCAACTTTAGTATGGCTGGTTGGATTCTAGGAAACATTTATATAAAACGTACAAAGACGATTTGTGGACGTGCATGATTTCACCCAGCGTAAAGTTACCCGATTAAATGAGGTTTTAATACAGGTTTAAATATTGGGTACTTATGTAGTAACTGGGCTGCCGATTTTGAAATCGGGTCCATCGCATCGCATCGCACCCGACCATATCGCATGCGATGCGATGCGATGGACCCGATTTTTCCATAGGATTCAATGTTAAAATGGACTGAGTTCATTTTAACATGGAATTCAATGGGAAAAGGGGTCCTTTTCATACCCCTACTATCCAAGTGGGCATGGAGTTGGATATAAACCTGTGGCGAGCGTAGCAAGCCACCGAGCCCGAAGCGTGGCGAGGGGACACAGAATACCGTTTGCTCGCCACGCTTCGGGTTCGGTGGCTCGCTACGCTCGCCACAGGTTTATATCCAACTCCATGCCCACTTGGATAGTAGGGGTATGAAAAGGACCCCTTTTTCCCATTGAATTCCATGTTAAAATGGACTCAGTCCATTTTAACATTGAATCCTATGGAAAAATCGGGTCATCGCATCGCATCGCATGCGATATGGTCGTATGCGATGCGATATCGCATCGCATCTGATTGTATGCCTTAACTTAAGGCATACAATCAAAAAATCGGCAGCCCAGATACTACATAAGTACCAAATATTGTTCTAGCTTACAGAATAATAATTTGCTTACAATGTATTTATTATTAGTTATGAATATAGCGCAGACATATTCCACAGCGCTTTACAGAGAATAGTGGAACAGTCACATCAGTCCCTGTCCCAGTGGAGCTTACAATCTATACTCCCTACTACATGTACACGCACACAGACATTCTAGGGTTAATTTTGCTACCAGTATATTTTTTGGAATGTGGGAGAAAACCCACAGGGAGAATATACAAACTCCACACAGTTAGGGCCATGGTGAGAATAGAACCCATGTCCTCAGTGCTGTGAGGCAGTAATGCTAACCACTACACCATCCGTACTGCCCTAAATTACAATGACACCAATCCCAAGATTGGAGTATGGATCACTGTTAGGTACGGTGAGTCTGAGTGTAGGGAGCAGTGAGGGAGGGTCAGTGTAGAACAGTGAGTGAGGCTGAGTGTAGGGATCCGTGAGGGAGGGTGGGACTAAGAATGGTAGGACTAGGGAGCATTGAAGGTGGGTGGGTGTAGGTAATCTGGACACATGGGGCCATATTTAATTGGCGTGAGCTGTGCTTATAAACTTCAGTTATAATTTATGGTAGGGTGACCTCTGTTTACACCTCAATAGGCTGCATGTAGAAGTCAGTCTCTTTTCTGTGTCTTGCAGGCTGGAACATTAGGAGGCAAGGTGGTAGGACTAGTGGAAGAGAGGTTTGAAAGCCATGAAGCTGGGAGAGTGTCTGATAGAGCAGTGGTTCCCAACCTTTTTTGCCTCCCGTACCCCTTGATTAGGATTTTCATTTATGAGTACCCCCTCGCGACAATTTTTAGGGGGCATGGCCTAAAAGGGGGTGTGGTCTAAATTGAAGAGAGAGGGGGGGAGAGAGAGGGAGGGAGAGAGAGAGAGGAAGAGAAAGCGAGAGGGGGAGAGAGAGAGGTATCCCTGTGAGTATATCTCTCTACCCGCTGCCATCCCCAGTACAAGTGTAACCTACCCAACCCCACTAACCTGTCAGAAGAACAGATACCTTAAAGGCAGCCGGGGACTTGTCTTCTTGTAAGCTGCGGACCCGGCCGACACCGTCCATGGAAGTAAATGAGGTGAGGTGCTCCTGGAACAGCGGCTTCTCCCTCACCCCCAGCCGCCGCTTAAGTGTTACACACCGGGGCAGTCACTTTACGCGCCGGGGCAGTCACTTTACAGGAAGTAAAAGCCGGGGAGGGATGACTACAATATCCAGCATGCATCGGGGGACGGCGGCACGCACTGAGGGGGGGAGCGCAGAGAGGCTGCGGCGGGTTGGGGGAGCCTGGAGGCTTTTTTAGGAGACTGGAAAAGCCTCCCCTCAGTCTCAGAAGCTGGCGGCGCCTCTGACTGCCGCGGCCGCCATTACAGGCCGGGCCACCGCGTACCCCCGAGAGGGTGGACGCGTACCCCCAGGGGTACGCTTACCACAGGTTGGGAACCGCTGTGATAGAGCATGGGGGAGCATTCCAGACTACAAGAATTGTACAGGAGAAATTCTGGAGGGATTATACAGTACTGTAGTCATCAGAGATAAGTTAAAAACATTCTAAACAAGACTAATAGTGGTTACATGTGTCTGGGTCTTTTAAATACTCCCTGGGTGACCTTTTCAAAAAAAATGACCAGATATTTGGCCGCTTAGCAAGACACGTCCAGAAATTGTATATAATTTTGCTTGTGTGTCCCAGATTATGTCAAACCTCCCTAATCAATTCTACCAATCACAAATTCCTGGAGTATGAATTGTGAGTCATTGTGAGTTCTAAGCAACTCGGGCAGCGACTGTGAGTTCTCCTTCCTTCCTGTTAATGGAGGTTCACAAATAGGTCTGGAAAGTGTTATTTCTTTCTGACAATGCGTGAAGACAAGGATATCAGCAATAATGAGGTATTTGCTATTAGTAGAGCAGACTTCTCTGGCTACTTTACATAGTCTACACTAGTATGTCTAGTTTCTGTAGTACCAGATGGCAATACAAAGCCTCATGACATGGGGTCAGCTGAAAATACAAATATATACACATTGAATTTGTGAATAATGTTCATGGGTTATTAAAATAGTTGCAGCCAACATATTGTAGTCACTTGTTTGCTATTCGATGTCCAATGTTATTTGCATCTTCAGTTGACTCAAAAATAGACCCCGTCAACTATTTTGCAGAACACAAATACTGCTGGGTCTAAAACACTTTTCCTTCTTCATTAACAGGAGACTGCAGGACATAAGGTGGCACTTTTAGGTATAACCGCGGTAGTTCTGGGTTATTTTTTAGGGAACATTTTACACAGAGCCACAGCGCGGCTGAATCCAGCAATAATACAGGTGGAACCGGCAGTGTGAAAGGGAAATGCAGAACAGAATATCACTGGCTCCAGTCACTCATTACACATAGGCCCTTATTCTAGTTGAATCGGTCAGATGCGTATTTTCGGACTGGAACCGAGTGTTCTTAGCCCCGCCTACCATACGGATCGCTCACACCGTCCGAATGCAGTAAGATGCCGACCGAACGGACTGCGAGTGGATGTTTCATGTGAACACCTCATCCATCTGTGGGAACCTCCCCCATCATTCGATGGTTGCCGACCATCGAATGCTGGACTGAGTGGTCCGGCAGCACCGAGTGCTCCAGACCACTCGGACATTTCTCCGTGCAAAAGCAGGGATATGGGCGGGCAGCTGGCATCCGGCTACGTCATATGTCCGCCCCCCACACATGCGTCACGGCCGCATTACCATACGTACGCCCAGCGTTTTCATGGGAACGCCCATGAAACGCGGGGTGTACGCATATGGTAATGAGCCCTTCACGCCCCTCTCCACCCCCTGTTCGGATTGTTCCAACCGATCGTTTTCTGTACAGTATTCACGCCGTATTCGGATGTGCGCGGCGTTCGCACATGCGCAAACACCAACCATCGGCTGTCCGTCCCCATTCAGAGCCATCCGACTCAATCAGAATAAGGGCCATAGTGATTTAAAAACAGTTACAATTTTTTATCAATTCTGGTGCTGTAGGGATAATATAATAGCAGATTGCAATCAAGCAGATTTTTGATGCAGTTTCAGTGGCATCAGAGACCCAGTGTAATGTAATTTAAGAACAACCGCAACAAATTCCTGGATAGGTCCCAACACAGGCAGAACCACTTGCTGTGCAATTACCACCTTTATATTTATGGTAGACAAAAAAAAAATACTACTTTAAGGCTTTGGTTAATTTAGCAAATACATGATGGCAACATAGTTTACAGTGCTTTACCAGTGCTTTACCATTTAGTATTAACACAAAGGTTGGAAGGATCAGCTCACAGGTTTACAATCTATAGGTGTATAGGATATGGATACATTAGGTTAAAAGACACAGATTTCATAGTGGCCCAGACCAGGGCCGGATTATAATGGGGGCACAAGGGGTCAGTGCCCCTGGGCCCCCCTCTAGCTAGGGGCCCCCTGTGGTTGGCATGTATTTTTTTAGCTAAAGGATTTGTGCATGGAAGTGGGGTAGTGCTGCAGCTTCACCTATCTGCCAATGTGACAATGATTAATGGTGCTGAGCATTGGGAGCCAAGTGTGCCGGCATTACTGGGAGTTGACTAATTCCCATGACACTTTGCAGCAGAGGCTGATACGTTTGTGCTGAGCTCTGATTGGTGGAGCTCATTACACGCTTCTCAGGTCCATGGATAACAGCAGCAGCAGCCTAGTCATGGGAGGGTTTTTAATCAGAGGCAGCACTGGGACTGTGAGGTCTCCTACAGAGTATGGTGCAGAGGGACAAACACAGGCTTTTCATGTGGTATGTATATATGTATGTATGTGTGTGTGTATATGTATATATATATATATATATAGATATATATATATATATATATATATAACTATATCTATCCCCTCAAGTTACCCATTGACCAAGTTTATACTGCCTTTACTCTGTGACAGTGTAATATTCCCCCATGCAGTTTGCGGCCAGTAATGACAAGTACAAGGGGGCCCCCCTGTCTAAAGTGCCCCGGGCCCCCCGAAGGCTTAATCTGGCACTGGCACAGACCGATTCTAATGGAGGAAATTACATGTAAGAGGAGTGTAAATCCATTAAAAAAGGCTAGCAAGTTACAGCGAGTTGTTGGGGAATCTGGTAAGCTTTTCTAAAGTGGTGAATGCATTAAGATGTGGGCCAGTTTTGCTTGATGTTGATCTATTTAAAATCAATTTTATATAATATGATTGGGGAACTGCAGTGTTTCGCAATATCAGGTTGAGCCGCTATAGTGTGGCAGTTAAATCAACTGGGGTACTAATATTGTGGCAAAATATGAAGGGGATGCACTATAGTGTGGCACAATATTAAGATGAGGCACTATAATGTGGTAGAATATCAATTGGAAGCCCTACAATGTGGCATAATGTGAACTAAGGCACTACTAGGATTCATAAAATAGACCAGGGCACTAACATGGAACACAGGATTAACTCTGACACTACTATTTATTTATTTTTTCAGAAAATGTACAAGGACACTTTAATGAGACATAAATACAACAAAATGCTGCAGAAAGGGGTCTTCCTAAAAAGATTGGGGCATGCCATGGGGCCCAACAAAGTTCTGGCTACGCTCCTGGATAAAGTAGATTTTTGCTATTTCTTGTGCAAGACGCTTATATCTAGAGAGGATTTTTTACGTGGTTCAGCTGTTCCCTGGGTCAGGGGATCAGGGAAATGTTGGAAAGCCTCAATGTGCAGACTCACAAAAAATAAATTAAAGAAACTAAAATAAAATAAAAATTATTGGTATTGGGGAGTTGTAAATTTTTAACACTCTGTTTCTTGCCAATTCCAACTGGATCAGCAGAACGGTGAATCATGCGATAGATAGATTGATGTAAAATGATTTGGATAAAGATTGGATGTGTGGTACGAAGGACGGTTCTAAGTCAAGGACATCACTTAAGCAGTGTACACAGGGCAGCGATGTTTGCTGAAATCACTGGCAATATGGTCACTGGCGACCATATTGCCAGTGATGGGAGTGTGCCGTTTTCAGCCCCGTTCTAATCACTGGTCGCAGGAGCTTGCGTCACCGCCGGCAGAGGTTCCCTTTAATCAGACATTACTGAGCAATATCTCTCTCCCAAAATGCATTCAGTAACACCACCTACAAAACAGATGTCAAAAGCTCCAGTCATCAGAGATAAAACTGCAGTAGCGCACGCAGGGGGGGTTTCTGAGTACCCAGAAACCCCTCCAGGAGTCTAAGGACCCTAGGCTGAAAGCTGAGGGTCCCCTCTTTCCATGGGTATAAGAATTTTAAAAATCGGCCCTTGGGAACCGGAGATATCTGACTTCAAAGCAGTGGTCCCATCCAAGCCTGTTAATTGCTCTTCCCAGTCAGATATTTCAGGTTCTGTCTAACGTTTTTCTGAGGGTATATTCCAAAAGCTGGGACTCTCCCCCTTTGATGGATATTAGTAGCTTGTCTCTACTGTGCCCAGAACCAGAGATATCAGCCTTCCAGCAGTTGGTTACTGCTTCAGCTCCACACACCTGGTATGTAGTTTTATATTCTCGTTGGCAGATTGCTCTGCCTCCTGAAATCTGATCCCCTAGTCCCCAATACAATTTGGTAGGTGGGATTCTCTAGTTTTTAATTCCATTAAAATCTAAGAAATCTATTTCTGGGAACTGGATATATCTGCAGTCAAGCAAGCTGTCCTCCCACCAGAAAATTATGAATAATAAGCCCACTCCACTATACACCCCTCCTCTGCGTATTAAACATCCTGTATAACTCTGGAAGTTACGTATTGGGACCCCTTCATTCAGCCCAATGCCCCCTTCTCCCACCTCATCTCCCACCATCTGTGCAGTAAAGGGGTAATTAGTGGAAATTACTGATCCAGGCCCTACATGCTGAGCGGTTGATATAATACCCCCTACCACCCGCAGGACATCAAAGCTTCCCCCACCCCTACCGCTGGAGAATCGGTAAGTGCCCCAATACATTGCTATGCCCAGGGGTCTACACTGCTGTTGATGCCCCTGTATGTATATATATATATATATATATATATTATTATTATTTTTTTATTATTATTTATATACATTTGGTCTATCTATAATACTTTAACTGACCCGACATATACTGGGTCACCTAAGTGTCCATCTCTGTGCTTTGCTTCACCCCTCTGGAAACCCCCTTCTGAAAATCCTGCGTTTGTCACTGAACTGGGTGACATCAGCACAGATAGGATACAAAAAACCATATTGGTTTTCCAAGGGAGAGGCTGAAAATCGACGTTTGAGAATAATTAGCAAAATCACAGTATTTAAGGAACAGCCGTAGTATTTTTATTCTGTGAAATGAAGCAATAATACACACATTAGTACAAAGAACAGCAAAAGTCCAGCACAATGTCTCTGTGTCCTGCTTCTCTACATGTACAGGACACTATGAAATGAAATGTTCTTCAGATCTTTTTTTGGATGTCGTTTTAATAAAATTGCAAAAAGCACAAATGTTAAAAAAAAGTTCTGATGACATTTCACAAATGGTTTAATTAAAACACATCTCTCATTCCTCTTCTGGCCAAATAGTTTCTCAGTTAAATCACTGTGGGTTTCAGCCCTTATCCTTCTAAGCAGATGTTCCTGTGTGCGGCATTTTGGACTTGCAGCTGTGCAGAGCAAGTCCGCACACATTAACTATGAAATGTCTGTAGCATTAGCCAAGTGATTCTATCGCCGGTTCCGCACGCCATATTGTAATTGCTAAGCGCAACGGAATCTGCTGTGCTATATAAGAAACTGTTAATAAATAAATTACCTTTACTATACTCACCAATTCAATTGTGTGTAAATATATATATTTTAATTATTATATAATTTGGATTTTTTTTTTTCCCCCTGTATTTGTAGTACAAAGAAGTGCACGTCCCTGAAATCCACCTGATCCGGAGCCAATCGCACTTTGACCCACTGATACAGAGAATGAACCGCCAGGGATATCACAATGCAGCCAGCCTTTAATATGTGTCTAGAAGAGGACTGAATGCATTGTAAAACCTCAGTGAAGGCTTCGGTAAATCAATTACGTACCTGATGGTTTTCTGTCTTCAGGTAATGGGTGTAATCCCTAGCGGCACGCCACTTGTTTTCTACACAGGTTTTCATTAAGGCGCATAAAGGTTTTAACTTGAAGACTGCATTGTTGAATGCTGATGAGAGTAACGTGGAGGGGTGAGAATATCAATTTGCATTTCAGGGTGTTGCAAAACTTTGAGGAATATCCAGATATAGGACCCGGTTGACACCGGATCGCTGATCGGCAAAGTTGCAGATGACTGCAAGTAGACCGCTACCGGCGAGACAGAAAGAAAACCCGCCCCATGTTCGCTATCCACTCCCAAATCCATGCGCAATTCCCAAAAAGCCCATATAAGCTGGTTAGGGGTACACACCAGAACAATGTGGCATCAATTCCCCAATTTCGATACAATCTTGACCGATTGTATGTAAATTGGGCATGTTTTCAATCCAATTCCGATCCGATGCGCGTCCCCGCTGGTCGTTTGGTCATTTTGGAGATCCTACCTGCTCCAGTCAGGATTTGTCAAAGATCCCTTCTGCTGGGTACAGATTGTGTGCTCCATACAGATCGTGCGACCATCGTACGATCGTCTTACGATCTGCTCACAATCATGATCGTTCTGGTGTGTACCCTACATAAGGCAGGGAGTGGTATCCTACATGGAGTCAGCTATCTGGTTATCGCAAGCCAGACTGGCAGTCCCGGAGGGAGGGAACACCTCTCATTGGGACTGCCTTATTACAAGTGACTGGCAGGTAGGACTTCCAATAGGAAGTCACTGCCAGTCACAGTGAAGCCAGTGCAGTCTTATAAACTGCACCTGGCTTCGCTAACGCTGAGCAGGGTGGCAGATTTTACCTGGGGACGGGGCAATCGGTAAAATCTGCCACTGGATGAGAGTATACCTTTATCTTTCTGATTGTAAATGCATGAAAGAACTTTTGCAAATAGACAGACTGAAATGTTTGTGTATATTACAGACCAGGTATGGCCAGAACAACTGGCCATAAGAGCTAGCTTGCCCGCCTATACTGTGTACCCAGCCAAAGGTGGATGCTCAGCACTAAGGGTAACAACGTCACAACAATGATCTGGTTTCTTTGCTGGGGGTGGGGGTCAAAGGGTCAACAGTCAATAGGTTGACCACAGACGGGACACAGGCACAAGGTCAACATGGGAAAAAGATTGACAGTAAAAAGGTAGACACACAAAAAGGTCCACACGTGTTTTTCACATTTTTTTTATATCGATGTCAACATGGCCCAACAATTACTGTAGTGTGTACCCTCACATGGCTTGTTTCACTTTGCCGTTCCCAACTGAAGTCCATGTGGACATAAAGCATGAAAAAAGTCCCTAAAAAAAATGAACACAACAATAATTTCATGCGTCATGTTGACATTTTGCTTGTGTCAACATTTTGTCAATGACGACCTAGTCAGCTGTTATCCGGAGACCCTTTTCTTACACCGATTTTAGGTTTACTTATGACACAGATCAGGCCTACTGTTTGCATGGGATATGGACATTGCGTTGACCCAATTTAGGTCGACGTGCATTGGGTCGATCACTAAAGGTCATCAGGCCAACACCTGAAATAGGTCAACATGGTCAGAAGGTCGACACAAGCATTAGGTCGACAATGGGAAAGTCGATGTGAGTTTTTCACTTTTTTTTTGTCCCATTTGTCGACAAAGTCAACACGGACACCGTCTAAGTGTATCATGTCCCCCAGCATGGCTCGCTGCAGTCACCATGCTTCAGGCACCAATTTATTCTCCCACCATGCTGCAGTGGATGGTAGGGAATGAAATACTGCCCGTCGGCACATGTATGCTATAAAATACAAAAACATTGAAAAATTCATTTCGACCTTTTGGAATATTAACCGTCCCATTGTTGACCTAATGCTTGTGTCGACCTTACGGCCTTAGTCATATCGACCTATTTCAGGTGTCGACCTAAGGCCTGTCGTCCCAATGTATGTGGACCTTAATAGGGTAGATCTAATGACTTATACCATGGGTCCTCAAATTGCGGCCCTCCAGATGTTGTGAAACTACAAATCCCAGCATGCCTTGCCACAGTTTTGCTGTAAGTGAGTGTTAAAACTGTGGCAAAGCATGCTGGGATTTGTAGTTTCACAACATCTGGAGGGCCGTAGTTTGACGACCCATGACCTATACCCTATGTGTGTACATGCACAGGAATGGGTCTCTGTGAAAGGTCGGATGGCGTGTGTAGTATTCCGCACAGATGGGGTTAATGAGGCAATCCTTGGAAAACCAGGTGAGGCGGAGTAACTGATCTGCTCTCTGGCCCTCAGCTCATTCAGCATTCTGACACAGGGCTTGCTGTTAGCGGATCCTTGGATGGTTCAGAGCAGAATAATTCCCAAGCTAAAATCCTGGATGTTGTAGAGGTTGCAACAAGGAATGCGATTACTTTTTGGATAATTGGTCACAAGAGTCGCTGGTGCTGGTCAGTTTCTGGCAAAAATAATGATGTTAATGTCGGGCTCGTGGCTAGAAGTTGGAACAGGATTTATCTTCCATTATATTGTGTGTAAATCTGCAATGAGCTCTGTGCCCACAATCCAGATTGTCGGTTGAAAACAAATAAACGTGAAAGAATTTTGAATATTGACAGCTATTTGGACTAGCTCCTGCCTGCAGCTTTACACACTGCAGTAGTGGATACGGTTGTGGTATGACAGTCCGACAGTCAGTATAGCGGCATTGGAATCCCGGGCGCTGGTGCTCCAACGGGAGGGGGGGGCTTCTATTCTCCCTATATGGAGGTCATTAGACCCCTATTGGTTGGGATCCTGACTGTAGGGCAGTTGAACAGTCGAGATTTCAGGGTCGGTATACTGACCGTTAGGATCCTGACTGTTGGCGAGTCACCCGGAACCCAGCGTATATACCGCTTTCAAGCAGCCCTTTATAGTACAGATGGAGCAGCCGTCAGCTCCATCGGACAGGGATGCGCAAGCGTCTCACTCGCTCGCATAGAAACATAGAATTTGACGGCAGATAAGAACCACTTGGCCCATCTAGTCTGCCCCTTTTTTTAAACATGTTACCTCAAACCATATTTGATCCTTATTTTTTTGTAAGGATATCAATATGCTTATCCCAAGCATGTTTAAATTGTACTACTGTATTTGCGTCTACCACCTCTGATGGTAGGCTATTCCACTTATCTACTACTCTTTCTGTGAAGTAATTCTTCCTCGCATTTCCCCTGAATCTTCCTCCCTCTAGTTTCAGTGCATGTCCTCGTGTTCTGTTGCTCCTCTTCCTGTGAAGAATGTCTCCCACCTGTACCTTGTTAAAACCCTTGATATATTTGAAAGTTTCTATCATGTTCCCCCTTTCCCTTCTCTGCTCTAAATTATACATATTAAGATCTTTTAGTCTTTCCTGGTACGTTTTGTGATGTAGGCCATGCACCATTTTAGTTGCTCTTCTTTGTACAGTCTCTAATGTATTTATATCCTTCTGGAGATATGGCCTCCAGAACTAAACACAATACTCTAGGTGAGGTCGTACCAATGACCTATACAGTGGCATTATTACTTCTTTCTTTCTACTGCTAATACCTCTCCCTATGCAACCAAGCATCGGACTTGCCTTCTTCATTGCTTTGTTACATTGCCTACCTGCTTTTAAGTCCCCTGAAATAGTGACACCTAGATCCCTCTTTTCCTCAGTAGTTTCCATTATAGTGCCATTTATACTATATTGAGTCTTTGGATTTCTGAGACCCAAGTGCATGATTTTGCATTTTTTGGCATTACACTGTAGTTGCCATTCTCTTGACCATTTCTCGAATCTACCTAGATCCTCAATCATTTGTTTTACCCCTCCTGGTGTGTCTACCCTGTTGGATACCTTTGTGCCATCTGCAAAAAGGCACATTTTACCCTCAATTCCATTTGCAATATCACCAATAAAGATATTAAAAAGCACCGGTCCAAGTACAGATCCCTGGGGTACTCCACTTGTAACCTTTCCCTCCTTTTGACTGTACTCCGTTTACTACAACTCTCTGTTTTCTGTCCTGCAACCACGCTCTTATCCATTCAACTATCTTAGAATCCAATCCCAAGCTTTCAAGTTTATTTAACAGTCTGCGATGTGGGACAGTGTCAAAAGCTTTACTAAAGTCTAGATAAGCTACATCTACAGCCCCACCTTGATCTATTACTTTAGTCACCCAGTCAAAAAAGTCAATAAGATTTGTTTGACATGATCTTCCCCCAGTAAACCCATGCTGTTTTGGATCCTGTAAATTGCTCGTTTTGAGATATTCTACAACTCTTTGTTTTAAGAGTGTTTCCATCAATTTCCCTACTACTGATGTAAGGCTCACTGATCGATAGTTGCTTACCTCTTCCTTGCTTCCACTTTTGTGCAGTGGGACTACATTCGCTGTTTTCCAGTCCTCTGGGATTACTCCAGTAGCTAGTGACTGGTTGTAGAATTCTGTTATTGGTTTTACCAGCTCCCCTTTAAGCTCTTTTAGTATCCTTGTATGTATCCCATCTGGCCCCATTGATTTATCCACTTTCAGTTTTGAGAGTTCTGTGAGGACTTTCTCCTCTGTAAATGTACTTGTCTTTCCCTCAGTTTTCTGACTATACTTGCAACTTAACTGTGGCCCCTTCCCCTCTCTTTCAGCAGTGAATACTGAGCAGAAATAATTATTAATATTATCTGCTATTACATTGTCCCCCTCAAGAAAACTTCCACTGTCTGTCTTCAGTCTAATTATTCCACTTTTTGTTTTTCTCCTTTCACTTATATACCTAAAAAAAGTTTTCCCCCCTTACCCACTGACTGGGCCATTTTCTCTTCAGCTTGTGCTTTTGCACATCTGATTACCTTCTTAGCCTCCTTCTGTCTAACAAGATACACCTCTTTGTCCTCATTCTTCTGCGTCTGCTTAAATTTCTTAAAGGCCAACTTTTTTGCTTTCACAATACTTGCTACTTCTTTTGCAAACCACAATGGCTTTCTTTTTCTTGTGTTTTTCCTAACTCTTTTGACACAAAGTTCTGTTGCTTTTAGAATTGCACTTTTTAATTTTTCCCCACTTATCCTGCACTCCTTCCAAGTTCTTCCACTCTGCCAAAGAATCCCTTACAGAGTTTCCCATCTCTACAAAATCAGCCTTCCTAAAATCGAACACCTTTGTTTTTGTGTCCGATGAGTCAGTATCTGTCTTTATTTTGAACCATACTGCTTGATGGTCACTGGATCCCAGATTTTCACCAACATTTATGTCAGATATTCTGTCACCATTTGTAAGTATTAAGTCTAATATTGCGTCCTAACGAGTGGGCTCCCTCACCAATTGCTGGAGGGATGCTCCTTGAAAGGAATTCAGCATGTCCCTACTTCTGGTGGAACTTGCAACAGGCAGCTCCCAGTTTACATCAGGTAGATTAAAGTCTCCCATGCTTATCACCTCTCCTTTTAATGCCATTTTATTGATGTCCTGCAATAGGCTCTTGTCGTCTAGTTCCTCTTCCTGACCTGGTGGTCTGTAGATCACCCCTATACGAAGAATTGCCTTCTCCCCTGTTTCTATGGTCACCCAAAGGGCCTCCGTTTTTTCTTCAATACTTTGTATTAAGGTAGTCTTTATTTTTTTTTCACATATATTGCAACCCCTCCTCCAATTTCTCCCATTCTGTCCTTCCTAAATAAAGTATATCCTGGTATAGCTATGTCCCAGTCATGATTTTCATTGCACCATCTCTCTGTCCATGTCAGCAAGGCGGCGGGAAGCGGCTTCCCTGCCTGTCTCCGCTTCAGGGAAACGGGCAGAGTGCGAGTGCAGGTGGGGCAGATGGCTGCTACAGCCTCCGTCAGGATGGGGCGCATCTCGTGCACACCCCCTTCTGTCGGAGGGCGGCGGCTGGCGGCGATTAAATTGCCAGGAACAGCTCAAATGAGAACTGCTCCATCTGTACATTATTACAATGGGCATAGTACATGAGGATACCTATTACGTTTAGGTGTCAGGTGTTGGAAATGTATGTATGTATGTACATGTACTACATGCCTATTGACCATCGACTCTATGATCCACACCAAGGAATGACCATATTATTTTAAAAACCAACTGAAAATAAACTGTATTCCGTGCACCCTTAGTACATGTGAAGAAAGACTGATGACGTTAAATCTACGTACACATAACGGTTCATACATTATTACTGTGTGATGTTGCTTACCAAAGCAGGCATGTGTAGTACATTGTGCTGACGGTGTAACCAAATTGAATTAAAGCCCAGTTCTTTACTCCTACCCCTTTCCTGGCCAATACATCCTCTATGCAGCCTACATGAACCACAGCTCAAGTTACATTTCTTAATGCATCATTTGTAGGGTTTCCTTTCTTGCAGGGGAGCAGGGAGAACATTGTACGGATCACTCCGGGAGCTAGAACACCTAGGAGTGGACATTTTTAGCCCACAAAGGGTGTTCGAACATAAATATTGTTTTAAGAAGGTCCTGACACTGCTGTAAATGAAAGGCTCACATTGCCGAGATAGAGCATTATTCATACCTAGCCGATGACTTGTGGAAACTAACACAAACGTAGCTTTTATCCCCCCACAGAAGAATCGTGTGGCCCCCTTCCTGTTACATGCCCCAGGCCGGGGTGGGAGCTAATCACAAGGGGATCTGCCATGTAAAAAGGAATGTTACTCGTTTTAACTGAGTGAGCGCCCATTCTGCTATACGATAGCAGAATGGGCTCAGGGGAGACACTAAGGGGGTGATTTTGGACCAATCACCAAGCAGCGGGTAATCGCCTAATGCCGCCCCCACTCCCGAACACATCCCATCGCATGCGGACGAAAGGGACCATTGCCGACTATCGAATGATTTCTCTCGCCCTCGGGAAATAAAAGTCAGTCTAAATTGATGCGTTCCCTCATGTGCAAATACACGCACGCGCATCCCCCCCCCACCACCACCACCATCGGAATGGGGACGAATTGGCCTTGTCCGAGCCGTGATGAATTACCCCATAATTGGAGATCCACATTAACAGATGTTGACATAGACAACAACAACAACAAACTTGAAACACTCATATCAACTTTTCCCTGTCAATCATTTCTGTGCCAACATATTGCTTGGGTCAACATTTTTTCCACGTTGACCTACAGTATGTCAAACTTTTTCCCAAGTCGACCTTTTGGCTGTTGTACATTGGTCAAACGGATAACGGTCAACTGTGTGATCCACATCCGGAATGGCGTATCGCTGTGTGTATGTCCAATATGTGGGTCCCCATGGTCACTAGCAATGTCATTCAGATGGCCCGGCTACACGGGGGCCACAACTCTAGAGACTGCGGTGATTTGTTCCTCTGACCACAAAGGGATACCGCGCCCCAGTGTCTACCCAGCTGTACACGGGGGCACATCAGTCCTAAAGCCATTATCTCCCGAATATTTTATAACATGCCTGACTAATATTAGGCTTACCATACTGTCCCTTTAAACCAGGACACTCATGGATAACACAGGTTCCGTGGTTGAAGAAAACCAGGTAAAACGCCGGCTTTAAGGCAGCCAGCCACAGAACCTGTGTAATTCATTACTGTCCTGGTTTAAAGAGACAGTATGGTAATCCTAGCTAATATTCAGCTTGCTCTTTAGATTATTATTGGTATTGTTCCTTGGAAATATGTAAGCTGTATTAAAGGCCCATGAGCTCCTGAAACATCATAAGGAACGTTGGCAGCATTAGGAAGCTCGTTTTAATGACATGATCTTTCTGCTACCATGTAATTCTCTAAAGCAGAGTTGGCAACAGTCGCCATGCAGATTTGCGGAGCTGCTGTACAGGTCTGTGTCTGTGAGCAGACCTGACTCTCTACCGGAGCATCCCTGGAGGACACTGGTCCATCTACCACCACAATCCCACAACCTTCCGCCAATGCCTGCAGCAGATGTACTTGGATTTATTTGCTGCGGTTGCTTGAGAACAGATGATTATAATCACTTAATAGGGGTGGGAAGTATTTATATACTGTACTTTCCAGCCTTTAAACTGAGGGGAGGCGTGTGGGGACGCGTCAGTACAGCATTGTTCTCACCGCACACATGCGGCACTTATAAATCCACAACTGATGGGTGTGTAATTGCTTAAATGAATCCAGATAACGGTCTATCAACCCCGGCACTGTAAAGCCTGTGGCACATTAGCATTACACATTGCAGTCCATTCGCCAGTGGAAACACGCTATTTTCTGTCTTGGCAGCGCATAAGAAATAGTATGTACAGAGGATATAAACAGTCTACACAGCCGTGTTGAAGTTTCAAGACAAACCTTCATTAAAAAACAATATAAAAGCCATAAAATCAATTTTGGCTTGTATTACAGCAGTATACGGTCGACCACTGAAGGTTCACATGGCTTCGGTTGACACCTGAAATAGGTCAACCTGCTTAAGGTTGACATGGTTGGAAGGTTGACCCACGAATTAGTTCGACGGTGTCTAGGTTCACCTTTTTTTTTTTATTGAGCCGACATATGCCGACAGGCAGTATCTTATGCCCTACCATCCACGAAGGCGTGGAGGGAGAATAGAATAGCATGCCCAAAGCATGGCAAGCCCACGAGGTGCACCGATACAGTGTCCATGTCGACATTCAGGACCAAAAAAAAGTGAAAAAAATCCCATGTCGACATTTTGACTGCCAACCTAATGCTTGTGTCGAGCTTAAGCATGTCAACCTATTTGAGGTGTCAACCTTCTTTGGTTGACCTAATGCATGTCAACCTTTGGTGGGTCCACCCAATGACCCATACCCACTATAGCAATGAATCTTTTGAATAAGACGTTACCAGGGAAAATTTACTAATGCTTATAAAAAAAAATTGTGATGTTGCCCTTAGCAACCAATCAGATTCGGTCTATCATTTTATATGATGCAATAGAGAAATGATAAGCAGAATCTGGTTGCTATGGGCAACGTCACCGCTTTTCAGGTTTTAGAAGCGTTAGAAAATGTACCCCTATGGAAGGTCGCACACCTGGACTCTGCAATACTATCCGGCACTTCCCTACAACAACAGACAAAGGTCCATGTAATTGTGCACAGCCCTATCCATGCCATTCCACAGGATTTGAATGGGGTTGAGGACTAGATTGAGATTGGGCTCTAGGGTCAAGCCTTTGATCTTCGTCTTCTGAAGCTGTTCCTTGTTAAATGGCGTAATTTCTAGAATTATTTAACCTGTAGAGAAGACAACGCCAAAACATGCTCGTAGCAAGGCAGGCACATGACAATGGCATGAAACATTAAGAAACCTTGACTCAAAGGGAATAAGCCAGGGTAACTGTAGAGCAATAGTTCCGTAGCCTAAAGAGTGAGAAGAAGACCAATTCATTGAAACCGCGAGAGCGGGTCAACGATGGTCAACACTCTACATGAAGCCAATACAAACAGAAACCTCGTTCTGTTGCATAAGAAGAACAAATAATACCCAAAGGTGCCATTCAGGTCTACAATACATAAGCCAGGGTTTAAGGGTCATAGAAGTTTGAGATAAGAGATTTATTATCAGTTTCTTATATAGCGCACACATATTCCGCAGTGCTGTACAGAGAATATTTCAACATTCATATGAGTCCCTGCCCCAGTCCCTACCACGTGTACACGAATATACAGACATTCTAGGGTTAATTTGTTGGGAGCCAATGAGCCTGCCAATATATTTTTTGGATTGTGGGAGGAAACCCACGCAAGTACGGGGAGAATATACAAAATCTGCACAGTTAGGGCCATGGTGGGAATTGAACCCATGACCTCAGTGCTGTGAGGCGGTAATGCTAACCATTACACCATTTGTACTGCCCAATGAATATACTATCCACATTAGATGGGACAACCAGGATATACACCTACGTACTTCAAAGTTATCACATAGTAAACAAATAATGGACCTCACATCCGTCATTTCATCTAAAAATCTAAACAAATGCATAAACAGAAACATCTACCCCTCCAGAGTCCCCCACTCTAACCTCAGCCTAGTTATACCTGCATCAGCAAATAACTCCCCCAAATGACACTAGTCTGCCTAGCAAAACGCAAATGCCGCCAAAGCAGATACAGCAATACAATCTGATCAGCATAGGAGCCACCAGAACAAGCTGCAATAAGCCGTTTCACCAATCAAAGAAAGAAAAGTACTAATAAAAACGAGTACAAAGTGAGACTAGAGGGCTTAAGAGATCCGAAGCTATAATTAGCAGGCCTCTCCCTTTAACTACTGGAGCTCTGCACATGGAGTACATAACAGATAAATCAAAAGGCACTTTGATAAGGAATATAAAAACATAAAGGAGCGTAACGGAAATGGGGTCAGCGAGGAATTCCTGGATGCTGCATGAGCCAGTCCTTGGCAACCCTTTGGTCGTAGAAGAAATGAGAAGTCCCATCACAGATCAAGACGAGCAGTGAAGAGAATGCAGTAGAGTATTGGATAGGATGTTCACTCAAGTTTATTTTTGCCAGGTAGGAACTGAATTTAAGTCTTTTAAACAGCAAAGTCAGTAAACAGTGATCGAGAGGTTATCAAATTTTTGAAGTACCCAGAGGTGAATTAGATTTAGGCCATTGTCCCAATCATTGACATGTAAAGGGAGGTTGTGTGCACTACATGCGCAGACCCCCTCCTATCAAAAACAGGGCCGTATTTGCTGCTCACCGAGCAGATCTGAATCAGCTCCTAAATGTGTTGAAGTATAACAACAGCTACAGGATAAGTATTACTTTAAAAGCTATTCTTTAAGAGCAGCAGGTGGCGCTGTATCAGAATTTCTCACAATTTTATCATTGTTGAATTAATTTACTCTCTTCTAGAATCTTCTTGGTAATCCTCAGTGTGAAGTAGTATAAATTTACTGGTCACAATGGATTTTATCCTCTTTCCCTACAAGTTCGATGCTTGAGCAAAGATCAAAGTTTGTAGTACAATATAATTAGAGATTTTTATTGAGTTAATTATATAATACCCACATATTTCTGCAGTCACAGCATTCCCTGCCCTACGGAAGCTTACAGTGCATATTTTCTACCTCATGTACGCATACATACTCTTTAACGCCGAAAGGCATGAAACAGTGGGGGACTGAATTGGGACAAAGCCCTCATGGGGATAGTCCGCCCAAATCACCATTAATTCGTAATCCCTAGGGACAGTTGGAAAGGGTTCTAATGTATAGGTGGCACCATTGCTTACTATAGCCACAGTTACACCTGTAGGTCCTAAATTATTTATACCGCAAATGCCGGAGTCACTCCCGCGATTAGGGCATGGGTCCATTCCGGGAGCAACCCGGCATTTGCAGCCTGCAAGCTTCCCGTTTGACACAGCTTATTGCAGGGCAGTGCGACAGAGCGTAGTGGAGGGATGGGGGAGGAGGCAGCGCTTGGAGCTGACAGCGCTGGCTTGTCCATACTTTGAATGGGACCCGGGTCACTTGACCCGAGTTACCCGTTCACACCGCACCATACCCCGGGAAGTATGTAATGTAATGGGGGGGGGGGGAGACGGACCAGATATATCAAGTTCAAAAAGTTATTAAAAACATAAACAAACAGCCAAAACAGCCAATCACCTTCCAAAACCCGTGTAATTATTCTTCCCTGCCTGGGGTGTCGCTCCATTCTGTGGGGTTCTGGCACAGTGTGGTCTGTATTTCTGCACTGATATGGAGACCAGCCGTGCTACAATCACCACAGCAGACGGCAAAACACCAGGTAGGGATGAGGAAGTGAACAGGCAGGGTTCTAGAAAGAACACTGAATTTATACCTTACAGCGCATGAAGACTAAATGAAGTATATAAATAAAATATATCAGTAAAAAATTATACATGTTCTGAACAAGTGGGCAAAGATCATATTCATTCACCATTGAATCAGTAAATGTTAATTAGTGTCAAGACCACTCTGATACTGAACATTAATGCGGTTAAAGTTGCCATGGAAACAGAAATCCGAACACATTTGTCCACCAAATATGTCCTCTGACTCTATAAACATAACAACATTTGGCTATTGAAACACAACATTGTAACATTTGACTATCCTTCAACTTAAAAGGATACACATAGCCCCAAGTGTATAGATCCTTTACTGTAAAACAGATGTGTATAGTTTCATTACATCTCAGTAAATCCGTTCATGCGATTTTTACAAATGCTAACACACACTGACTGTGCTGAAATAATTCCTTTTATCTTATCTTGCGCAGCCAATCGCTGCACCTCCCTGTGTAGGTAAAGTAAAAACTCCAACATAGATTCATTTAAAATGTACTTAGCATCTGCAATACTACGGTTTAATCAGTTCAAGTGCTTCATGCTCAGCGGAGCGATAGTTTGCTAATCAAAGTGAAAAAAAAGCTGGATGGGAAAATCTGCCTGCAACAGAATTTTAAAAGCACACGCAGACTGTATTCTCTGTACCAGTGTACCATCAAACACAACGCTTAGTGGATCAGGTCTTTGATATTAAAATCACCCATCCCCCGCCAGCCACCAGGCGCCGCCATCCGCTGCCGTCCGACTCCCCGGTCCCCATTGCCTCCCCGAAACACCCCTGAAGCGGAGATGGGCAGGGTTCCGCCCCCAGACACCGAGTGACGACTGGAATGCACTTGTGTGTTAAACGCTCGCGCCTCCCAGTCTAATGGAGTCCCTCTCCGCCAGCGGGAACATGTCTTAGTTATTTAGAGATTTTTTTTATTAGTTATGTTATATCTGTCTTTATAATATCTGTCTATATTTGCAGCTGGTTTAAATGTTTAAAATAATTGTATGGTCTATATTGAATGTTGGACAATGTTATTGTTCTTATTTTAAAGTGGCCCACCATTGGATTTGCTACTAGTGCTAGGGCTGTTGAGCCTGACTAGAAGTTGGTCTTGAAAGGGTTAAAAACGCTCAATAAAATATTATCTTGGGTGAAATCAATTCAAAGTTCTCTTTTTTAAGTAACAAAATAGAATAAATTCAAGTCCTTCACAAGTAATTTATTCACATGGTAAGTTCTTTATCAGATCAGATCTGTCCCAACACTTCAATTACAGAAGCGACACTCTACGCGTTTCGCAAAGCTGTTAACTTGATCAGAAAAAACTGTGCCGTAGTGTACTCTGTGCTGCTTGTGGCGCTGATCAAATGGTCTGCAGGTACACTACTATAAATAGATATATTATGTAAATTACTGCCCACATATATCACGATCTGCTGCTTTTTTCTTTGAAAAAGACCTCAGTGCTAAGAGGTGGAAATGCGTTGCTAGCACACAGGATACAGGACCAGAACAGCAGTGGATTGAACCGGGGAACGTGGAGAAGTTCTTTTTGCCATAGTATATATTGGAAACCATACGCATTTGAACTGCCCTTAGTGTCAGTTGCACACCTGCTGGTAATTGCCGCCCCTTTTGAGAAAGCTGTCGTTTAGACGGGGAAACATGTCAGGGAGCACCTGCTGATTTTACTGTTATAGTTGGGACATTTTTGGCTGATTGGACCCCCCCGTTTTGGAGAGCATTTTCAAGTCCTATACCCCTGGGCTCCCAATTGTGCAAACATCTACTACAATTGGGATACCACCACCTGCCTACTGAGGATTCGAAGTATCGCAACATCATTGAGAACACCCCCCATATAATCAGGGACCAGCATTATCCTCCAGCGGTATTCTACAAATCCAGCGAGGTTTATGGATCCCTAAATATTCCACCTTTGGATAACCCAGGGACTAAATCAATACAGGACTTTCCTCCAACAAACACAAACGGGACTCCTCACCACTAATTATATATCCCATTTTTTACATTTATATTCAACTGTTTACTACAAGCTTAATAATACTTTGTATGCTTTTATACCTATCAATTATCTATTATAGTAATAAATAATACCAATGTTTTTTACCCAATAACAAGATTGATCCATTGTCTAGCGCTCCACCATTTTATTTTTCATTACCAATTGTTTTTTATGGAAACTTGTTTTTGGTGGAGGAAGATGGAACCTTCACAGGTTATAAGACCAACCTGGCTGCTGTGTTTGCGCATGATTGATAACTCCTGTTCACACAAACCGGGGCTATTGCCGAGTTGACCCGGGTCAGGTGCAGTGTGAAAACACCAAAGCGATTAACCCAGGTCGCCTTGTGTATAATGGGCGACCCAGATTCACCGAATTGGTGGAGGTGGAGCGAACAATTGTTTACTGAAACACGGAACTGGAACTCTTGTAATGGAAGTGCCAGGAGAGATCTATCATTTGGTCTAATAAACATATTATCATGTGGATAAGTAGCTTGTGAAGGACTTCCAATTATCCTAATAGGAGTATATCCCGAGGTGCTTTTAGAGAGGAGGAGGCCATTTGCAGACTTCTCCATTCGGGCCTCCTCCTCTCTGCCGGCCACTGCAGCGCCAATGTAGTGCACATAGTGGTAGAGTTGGAGCACCTTAGGGCTCAGACTCTATGGTGCATCTGCTACTGTCTTCGTCGTAGGACTCCGGAGAGGTAATTATAAAAACTGTGTGCAATGTGCACGGTGTGGGTCCATGATAAATACACCACTGAGTATATCATTACTCCAGAAGAGAACTTTGTATAGATGGTACATTTGCACACAAGAGCCCTGTGATGGCTTCTGTGACCCACTGCTACATCTTCGGACCATTCACAAACATATCAGCCATATAGATAACTAAACCTAACCACCCAACAGGCCTAGTCCTACCAGACCCTGGATCGGGATGCCGGCTGTCAGGATTCTTGCGTCGGCATCTCCAGTGGTGCCAAGCTTTCAGCGGCCATTATTGTGGCCATCAGTCAAAGGTTCAGGAAGGGAGTTCCTGCTGAAATATAAAGCACTGCCGATTGCATCCTCTGTTGGCAAACGCCATCTCAGATGGGGATAGCTACCAAGAACAAGCTTCGGAATACTTCAAATTCCAGAGCTTAGTAAATATAACTGCATAACAGCACAGAACTGCTTTGCGGTCAGATATTGGAGATCCTTGCTGGGGTGCCTTCATGTTAAATCTCCGGAATCCTTGATGTGTGCGGCTGTGATTGGCGTATATATCCTAAAGCCTGATCAACATATATTCCCTGATGTCTCATAAAATGGTTTTTAAATTTAAACATTTTTGAAGAGCTGTTAGTCAATATCTCAAGCTAGCTCATCCCCTCTATGTATGCGCAGGTAGTACCGTAGTGATGGGTACGGTCACATTAACATATATATGAAGCCTTCACCATTTCTTTATGTAAAATAAAAGATGCAGCGTTAAAACAATTTACAGTCTTACAGATGTTACCTCCTAGGAAAGTTATTATTCCGACTTTTTCTCTTGTTCCAATGGATTGTATGAAGAGAATGGGAAAATATCCAGAACAATGAGAACATTCTACCACGGGAATAGCCCAGATCTGTACTGCAGAAACATCTGCTAGTAGACTGGGAAAGAAAGGCAAAACGCTGCGATGTTCTGCAGGATGCTCTCAGTATTTCCCCTCTATACAGAAACTGACACCGTTTTCACATCGCTGAAGCTGGGTCGGGAATCCCGGGTCTGACCCTTTCAGCCTGAACGCCGGTTGTCCATTATACGCAGGGCAACCTGGGTTTAACTTTAAACCTTGTCATAACCCGGTTATACAGTTTGGTGATTTCACACTGCACTTTGCCCTGGGTGGACCCGGCAATAACCCGGGTTATTGGTGTTGAATACTGTTTTCAGACCGCATATGCCGTGTGAAAGCTCCGACACTGACCCGGCTTATTGCCGTGTCGGTGATGGCACACGAGGCGGAGCTGAGTGGCGGCGCGTCAGCCGGGGCTTGGGAGGAGGCAGCACTTGGAGCTGACAGTGCTGCCTCTTCCATACTGTGCACGGGACCCAGGTCGCTCGACCCAGGCACCTGTTCACACTGCACTTGACACGGGTAACAGCCGTGTTCAACCCTGGTCATTACCAAGGTTGAACTCCCGTGTTGCTCGACCCGTGGTGGCTCTTTCAGACTGCACCTAGACCGTGTTGGGGCCGCTAGGACACGGCAATAACCTGGGTCTAGAGTGCGGTCTGAAAGCAGTGTGAAAGGGGCAGGAGGCAACCATGTAGAAATGGAAGAATATGATTCTAGGAATGTAGCTATCCCAAATAGGTGACGCAGTTTGTGTTACAAAACAATGATCGTGAACATCTCCCAACTGTCCAGATTACAGTGCCCTGCTAATGGAATGTTGACCCACCAGCGGATCACAGTGTCCAGCAGGTGGGGCGGCAGTTGGGAGAGGCAGTGAGTATGGGTCATAGGGTCGACATGCATCAAGGTCAACACACCTAAAGGTGGACATGGGGTTGAGTCAACAGTTCATTAGGTCGACATGGGGTTTTTGGAGGTTAAATGGAGGGGGCTTGGCTACAGGACAGGGGCAGGGACTCCAGGAGTGCCCCCGTAAAGAAAATAAATGAGAGAGAGAGAGAGAGAGAGAGAGAGAGAGAGAGAGAGAGAGAGAGAGAGAGAGAGAGAGAGAGAGAGAGAGAGAGAGAGAGAGAGAGAGAGAGAGAGAGAGAGAGAGAGACACAGACAGAGAGAGAGAGAGAGAGAGACAGAGACAGAGAGAGAGAGAGAGAGAGAGAGAGAGCAATGTTTACCGAGCTGGGGAGAGAGGCTGTGCTGCGGTGGCCTGTCCTCTCTCCCCACTGCCCGGCTCCTTGCAATGGGGAGGGAGGAGTTGGACTGCATGTAAAGTCCCAATGGGAGAACAGTATGTCAATAAGGCATCATAGGGTTCCCTCTAAGAACCTGATTATAAAAACATGTTTCTAGGGGGAAAATTGACCAAAGCTTCTAAAAATGTAGACCATAGCAAATAATCTTAGTATGGTCAGTATCCTCCATGCCTAGCGAGTAGGCCACGGTAGCACTACAGGCACCAGTTACGGAGGAGGTGGGGGACAGAGATAAACAAAATCTGCCGATAACGTAATAAGTAATCGGATTTGGAGGCCACGCGGCGTATAACATAATATTACTTATTGTGTGCTTATCAAATTAAGCATTTGGTCACATGATGAAGCCTTTCATAAGACTGTCAATAGGAAAGCCCCCAGGCAATACGCTGTCACTGTTCTAAATATGACAGAAAACTTTATATTTCATCAAATGAAGCGTTTTAGTACAATAGAGAACACGCTAATGGAAACAGATATTCTTTTGAGACATTCTAGTAATTACCGTAAATCACTGCAGAGGACTCGCTTCAATACTGGTTACCAGGCCAACCACAAAGATGGCCGCGATCTTACTAAATTAATGGAGAATTTAGGTAGACAAGCATTGGGTCAACAGATCTTAGGTAGACAGGTGAAATACCTGTAGGTCGACAGATTTGAAAGGTCGACACAAGCATTAGGTGGATAATGGGAATGTCTACAATAAAAGGTTGACATGAGTTTTTCTCTGTTTTTCTGTCCCAAGTGTACTGCCTCCCCAACAAATCTTTGTGGCAAGACTATCGCCAGATCCGCTGCGCACAGGACCACGCATCAGATCAGAGGTAAATCACATACGATAAGACACTTTCCACTCTACTTAATGGGGGCAATGAGTCGAAATCGTGTGAGTAAAGGGTCATATTCTGCTAGTGTATGGGCACAATTATGTGTGATGTGCGTGTTCATTATGACTCCGCCTCTTCTCTTATTGGATGCACTAAGCTTTAAAAAGTTATAAAAACTCCATGCCCCTAACTCACATTTATCCTCCTGTGCCATGGCAGTTAGGAGCAGAATGGCTGGTAGTTTATAACTGTCAAGATTGGTGCATCAGGCCCATTACAGCGATTAGTCTGTTTATTTGGACTGTTCATGCCTTGGTCTTTAATATTTAATGTGTCTACACAGGACAGCTGGAAGAACCAGATGCACAATACTCTGGTCATCTGACATGTGGGGGGAAATTGAATAGCATGAGAGATTCAGAAAATGAGAGATTTGGTTAGAAATGACCTGTTTTTCTTTTCTTGTTTTTTTTTTTTTTGAAAGCAGCAATCATTTACACTGCAAAAGCCTTGTTATTTGGCAGTATAAATGATTGCCGCTTTAAAAAAATTTGGAGCTTTCTTACCAAATCTCTCACTTTCTGAATCTCTCCTGCTATTACATTCAAACCCCCCCTTTCCCTTATAGTGGTCATTCTAGCACCCTGCATCTTTCAAAACCTGTGCAGTTCCTCTTACCTGCCCGGGGTGTCGCCCTTGGCTGCGATGCTTCTAGCACAATGTGGTCTGTATTTCAGCATTGATATGCAGACCAGACCTGTGCTAGTAGAGCCACAGCAGAGAGTGACAACCCAGGCAAGGAAGAGGAACTGCATGGGCTTTGGAAGATGCCGGGTGCTAAAATGAACACGAACTTATATGTGATTGTATTGCGTCACAGCACAGAGTTGAATCTTAGGTCACACAGAAGTTTTGACAATCAGTTCATTCAAGATAACATAGCCAGACACATGGTACAGGAAACAGTAGGAGGCCATTCACACATCATATGGGGAAGGCTTGGACAATGTATTCTAATTACTACATAGCATGCATGATCGGATTGCAGTGAAACAAGTGAAATACATATATTATGTACATTTGCATGGTAAAGAATGTGGTCTGAGAATTAGTATCCTTGTGTGATCAAGTCATCGACGGTGTCTAGGTTGACATGAGTTTTTCACGTCATTGTATCAACATCGACGCCTGTCGACATGGTCCCCAATTTTTTTTTCCAGTCCACATGGTTTGAAAATGTCCACAAACCGGAGACGAAGAAAACGTGAAAAACTCTTGTCGACATTCACGTGTCGACCACTGACATGTCAAGTTTTTGCCATCATTATCAAATTAAATAACATTTTTTAAAAACCAGTGCAATTATGGCACATTTTCCACATGGTCACTAGATCCACGCTAAACAGTAAAAAGCAGGTCAATGTAATTAGCTACAAGATCAGGTTGACAGTAGGAGCAATCTTCCCCTGTAAGATCTGATCTTTGATTATGTATTTACAACATATAAGAGGCCCGAGCCATGAAAAACTTGGATTGTACAGTCTAAGCGGATTGATTTAGCTTCCCGAGTGTCTCTCAGCTCCAGAATGCAAACTCGATTTTATGAAATCCAAGTACAAAGTAAAATCACTATTAAGCTGGGCACAATTCACCAATGTTGGTTGCCATGGATACGAGAACACATCATATCAGCATGTACACACAGAGATTAAAAACCATCCACCCCCACACTACAGTACGGCGACCCAGCTGCATACGCTGAACCTGTGTGACTAGGTATAGGATACAATCCCCAAGTACTGGTAACAGGAGATTTTCCTTTTCAGGCATGACTAACCACTGAGCATACATCTTTGATTAAATACGTGATGGGAGTGATAAGAAACAAAATAGTATTTACATTCCTAGAAACTCTGCGCATCAGAAGCCGGACATATAAACCATTAAGGTTCTCACAAATATAATCAAATGACAAGAGGCGGGATGCATAATATTGATAGACCAGTTATTAGATGTGATGCCCTAGTAGTGTAAGAAGATATTATTCATATACTCTACATTATTACAATAGATGGGAACTTTCTCGGATCAACTGATACTGTATACATGCTTTATCTGACAATACACTAGAACAGGGCTGGCGAAACCAGTTCTCAAGATCTACCGACAGGTCACATGTTCCAGACCATATAGCTGGTGCACAGGTGCAGTTATTACTGTCACATTTCCCAGACCACCTAGCTGGTGCATACATTACTAACTGTCACATTTCCCAGACCACCTAGCTGGTGCGCAGGTGCAGACATTACGAACTGTCACATTTCCCAAACCACCTAGCTGGTGCACAGGTGCAGTCATTACTAACTGTCACATTTCCCAGACCACCTAGCTGGTGCGCAGGTGCAGACATTACTAACTGTCACATTTCCCAGACCACCTAGCTGGTGCGCAGGTGCAGACGTTACTAACTGTCACATTTCCCAGTCCACCTAGCTGGTGCACAGGTGCAGTCATTACTAACTTTCACATTTCCCAGACCACCTAGCTGGTGCACAGGTGCAGTCATTACTAACTGTCACATTTCCCAGACCACCTAGCCGGGGCACAGGAGCAGTCATTACTAACTGTCACATTTTCAAACATGTGCTTCATTCATTCTTAACCGACACATTCTACAGATCCACAGGTGGCCTGGAAATCATGGACTGTTGGTAGACCGCGAGGACCGGTTTGGCCAGCCCTGCACTAGAACAACTTACATCCAACAAGTTGGGTGGTTGGAATGAAAAATCTGAAACTATATGGGAGCAAATGACAATTGCCAATTTGCTCCCAAACCATAGAAGATGGACAAAAACCGTCATTCAAACAAGTTGGTTAAATCTGATTTAAACCAATTGAGTGAACGAAAGTTTTCTGACATTCGGGAGCAAATGGCTGATTGTCATTGGCTCCCATAAATGACCTGACTTCACAGCCAGCCAACTAGTTGCAGGGCAGCGCCAGGCAGCTGTTCAACACTTGAATTGCTCCGTCATCTGCCATCTAGTGGACGTCAGCACGCAAAACATTTGAAACCCCCCCCCCCCCCCATATTATATAGGATGACGCTCTGTTAAAATACAATTTTAAGGGTCATTAAAATAAAATAATCTAGGATATGAAATCATATGACTGTTTTAGGTCCTTTATGTTCTAATAAATGAACACAAAGTCTCTATATACTAATTATCGTGGAAGTCTAAGAGTCCAAGGGTATTACAGCCGCAGATTATTGCAGTAATTGGTAACCCACTGTAGCACATGAAGTTGCACTCTTGGGCAATCAGCCGGATGAAATGTATTATTTACTTTCAGTTTTCCGGAGTCTGGAACACAATTTAGCTGAACATTCATCGTGAGGACTAATTGCTTTAATGAGAAAGCAGGCAATTATTATCCGAATTCTACAGCGTAATAATAGATTAAGAGAGGGTTAATTGCAACAGAGCATTTAAGGAATAGTCAATCTTGGGGAACCTGAATTAAATAGGGAAGGTTTTTTTTATGGGGAGGAGTGTATATATATATATATATATATATATATATATATATATATATATATATATATATATATATATATATATATATTTGGAGAAGAGGGCTCCACAACATGAGCTGAATTCATGATAAATGGTGGAATCGCACATCTCTGCTACCGGCTACTCCATCTGGGAATGTTGCTATAAAGGGATCCTTGGTGGGAGACTATAGTGACAGGGGACCGGTGTTGAAGCCCCCTCCCCCTCTGAGTGTATACATGATAAGGTGCAGCCTTGCTGCTGGTATATACTCACAGCCTGGGGACTGGTCCTGTCCTCTCGGTGCACCTCCTGTCTCAGGGCTGCTCGGGTCCTGCCTGGTGATCTGCTGGAGGTTGCAGGATGGGGCTTGTTGTCCTGCCATAGGTAGTAGAAGGTCCCCAGGATCCAGGCTACAGTCAGGATGGCGATGGCATTAGCCCTGATCCGCCTCATCCTGCTGACAAGATGCACTGGTGAGCAGGAATGGAGGAGGTGAGAGAGGCTGCTATAGCAGCACTACATGATCTCACAGGCTGCTGCCTGCGCTCTCTTCTTCCTCCTCCTCCTCCTCCTCTCCTGCTGTCTCTTCCCAGGCTTCAGTCTCCTGTATCTCTCTGCCTGCCTGCCTCCCTCTCTCTTTCTCTCTCTCTCCCTCCCTTCTCTCTCCTCTCACTCAGCTGTTTGTTTTAGCTCAGTCCTGCAGAGAGAGAGTTCATCCTCCTCAGGGTCCTAATGTCCACACAGATTGCAGCCAGCAGGCTGTCAGATGTAAATGAAGGGTGTGGGCCAGACTGGTTCACTAGCATGGTGAGTTCACACTCATCTCACACGTATAAGGCACTGATGTCCTGTGCTGCAGCCAGGCTCTTCAGCAATGCGAATACAGCATCATTTCATTAAATGCCCGAGATGTAATTTGGTATATACTGTGTACGTTTAATTAAATTGTCAGGTACTTGTGTATTATCACGGTGCCCATCGCATCGCATACCACTAATTAAGGGATGCGATGGGACCCGATTTTCGGGTCCAAAGGCCCGCACTGTACAATAAAATATCGCATTGCATGCCATTAAAATGGTATGCGACGCAATTTTTAATTGTACAAGCACCTTGATGGGTGATTACTATGTTAAATGCACCCCCAATGTTAACGCCACCCCCACTATCAACGCCAACCCGAAGCGTGGCGAGCGCAGCATGGGGCGGCGGTATGTGTTATCCGACCCTTTCATACCCCCACTATCCACGTCGGCGTGGAGTTGATTTTAGATAGTGTGGAATACATGTGAAGTCATCCAGGTCCCCTTGTTCTCGGTGTCTCGCTGTGCTCGGCACACTATCTAATATCAACTCCACGCCGACGTGGATAGTGGGGGTATGAAAGGGTCGGAGGACGCATACCGCCGCCGCTCGCCACGCTTCGGGTTGGCGTTGATAGTGGGGGTGGCGTTAACAATGGGGGTGCATTTAACATAGTAATCACCCATCAGGGTGCCTGTACAATTAAAAATCGGGTCAAATCGCATCACATCGCATGCGATGCAATGCGACCAATACGATGCCCTACGATGGAAATCTTGGGCGCCGTGATAATACACAAGTACCAATTGTCAATTAGCAAAATGTTTTAAATGGAGTAGCAAAAGTGAGAATGCAATTATGAAAGATAAAGTACCAGCCAATCAGCGCATTTTCAAGCGCAGACTGTAAAAAAAGGCAGAAGCTGATTGGCTGGTGTTGTAGTATTATTATGTATTTATAAGGTTGGCAGCTCCGTATGTTTGACACACATTAGAACAATACAGGGTACACAGAAATGAACCTAGCAGTAACTGATAAACTAATGCTGTGTACACACTGGTAGATATATCTGCAGATGGCTCGAGCAGCGTGTTCTCCATATGCGCTGCCTGATCCGTCGGGACTGACATCACAACTGGGCGGCGCATCTGCATGCACCCGCCCATTGAGCTGTCAATCACCGGCAGCTCTAGCATCGGCTTTAAGGGTCGGCGGCGGATCGCCTGTACACACAGAACGATGCACCGATATATCTTCAGATATATCGCGTCAGCTGTGTTGCACAGCCGACGCGATATATCGGTGAATGTTATATTGCTGGTACACACTGGCTGATGGTCTAGCTATATATAGGCCGTTCAATCGAACAACCGATATCTCGGCCAGTGTGTATGCACCTTAAAACACAGCACATGACACAATTAACAGTCAAAGGTCAGCACACTTGTGTCGACAGGCGGTATTTCAGGGAGAATAGAATAGCATGGCGAGCGCACCGAGCCATTGCAAGGGGACGTGGTACACTTAGATGGTGTCCATGTCGACTATGTCGACATTCAGGTAAAAAAAACACACACAAAAATGTTTGACCTTTTGACCATTGACCTTCCCATTGTCGACCTAATGCTTGTGTTGACCTACTGACCCTGTTCACCTTAACCACGCCGACCAGGTGTCGACCCAGTGTATGTCAACCTTAATTGAGTCGACCCTATTAGCCATATCCTTCTCACGTACCCCAACAGGTGGGACAACTATTATGCAGCACAATATTGTAGATGAACTCATCTGTATATGCTTGAAGACATTCAGAAAACATGACCTGTACTTGAGAACTGGAGGTGAGCGCTACTGTTCACTGTTCTAGAAGGAAATGTAAAACTTATAGGTGTAGGGATGATTTTTTCATGTAAACTATAAATATATATATATAATATAGTTTAGTTTGTACTACTGTGTTCTTTTCCTGCATGGGAACACGGCAGTGGGCATATAAAGGGGTTAAGCCCCCCACCTCATCCCCCTCCCCTTTGCCATGCAAAGTACAGGAAATTCTACATTTTCCTAGACTGACCCAATTAGTTGAGAGGTAGGGGAATCCTTGTGCCCACTCTCATTGAGGGGCCGGAGGGAATGTGGTCTTCCTGAACTGTGATATACTCTCTGCACAGGCAGATGCGCAAAGATCACAGAGCGTGCCCAAGTTTAGCGGAAGGGTACATTTATTAAAGGGGAGCTTATTTTGTGCCAAAGGCCAAACCTGTTCTATCCTGCCATACCGATTTTTGCATCATTATAGGATAAAAACCGCTAGATTATTCAAGAAGTGTTTTTGAATAACCACTAAAGTAAAAACCAGAATATAATACAAAAGTGGTAAAGAATGTTTATTTAAAACAATATATGTATTAAAGGGGCAACATTTATTGTTGTATTGCTTCATAACTTTGTCCACATCAGAAAATAATAAATGTTGTCCCCCTTATTGATTTATTGGGATGCGGTCAATTTGCCGGCGGTCGGGATCCCGGCGTTCAGAATCCCGACACTGGAATCCCGACCGCCGAAATCCCGACAATTTCTCCCTCCGTGGGTGTCCACGACACCCATAGAGGGAGAATAAAATAGCGTGCCGAGCGTAGCGATCCACGTCCCCCCCATGTCGGGAATTCGGTTGTCGGGATTCCGACTGCTGGGATCCCGACCACCGGATTACGTATCGGATCCGATTTATTTACAGTTTCTTATATAGCACAAATTCTGTGGCGCTTTACCATTGTCCCCTTCATAAATACCTATATGACACTAACATTAAATTAATATTGTCCATTTAATTTATACATAATATTGCTCTATTAAGCTATACTCGTCAAAATGACGGCTTCTGCAATGTACTTTCACTTTGAGCTGTGACAGTTTTAACTTTCACTTTGAGCTGTGGCAGGTTTTAGCCCACAAACTTTCCACACCACCCCCAGTCCCTATCTGTTCCTACCTCCCACAGGTTCCACCACTGCAATGAGGTACAGAGATTCTGGAACAGAGGGTCAGTGGTTACCTTAAGCACTGATATTGTCCCCATTGACCTTCACCATTGTCTGTGTATAACTTTATTTTGTTACTTGACCTGAGAAGTATATTTTTAAGGGCAAAGTACATTTGGGTATGATCCTATTTTCTCTGGCCCATAACAGGAGGATAGTTTCCGTGGCGATATTGCAGTGTTTATATGATCCTTTTAATAGATGTCCATAAATGAAATATTAGTTTATAAATAATAATCAATAAACCGACCTACTGTAATCACCAATCGACTCATTAAATGTATTCCGGTATTTAGAATGGCAAGCTGATTGCATGGATCAGTTGTGAAATCAAGATTCATTTTATTTTCACAGTGACGGATTGTAGTTTATATTCTACCATCCGAATGACATTATTATACCGAGTCTAGCAGTAATTAATAAGTAAAGCAATGGAGTGGGTTCTTTCTCTGACCTGATATTAAGGATAGGCTGTATTGATCATTGTCAGAGGTTTCCGAACGCGGTCCTCAATGCATTCCAATGGTCCTGTTTTTAAGTTTATACGTAGTTTAGCACAGATGGTTAAATCAAATTGACTGATTGAAGACACCTGTGGCCAAGCATTGATATACCTATTACCTGGACCATTGGGAACCTTTGATCTAGGCTTTTATGGCACCAGTAATTGGAGGTGGGCGGGGGCGTTGTTGTAGAGCATTGTACTCAGCAACCACTGATTGGTTGCTGAGAATAACTCTGAATTAAAATAAACAGTAAAGGTCCATACACACTGGGTGATTTTGCCCAGCGTGTTAGGACAGCGATGATCGTTTTCATCGCTGGGGGGAAAGCCGCTCAGTGCATACACACTGAGCCGGGGCATACACACTGAGCGGCTTTCCCCCTGCCCGGCTCTGACAGCGGAGGGGGCAGATGGGTTTGCATAGCGCAGCGCTATGCAAAGCCGTCCTCAAAGCTGCTCATCTGCTGGTGATACCAGCAGAGGAGCGGCTTTCCCGGCAATGATGCGGGAGCGCGCAGCAGTGGTTCATCACCGGGGCATACATACTGGGCGGCTTTGAACTGAAAGCCGCTCATACTTGCTGTTTTGAGCGCCTTTCGGTTCAAAGTTGCCCAATGTGTATGGGCCAGATGTTTTGGGCCATCTTGCTTAGAAAGTGATTTGATGGGGTACACAGAGAAGCAACGTAGACACCAAAAGGCATAACAAAAGCCACAAATAATATTACATGCAGGAGGTCCTTTCCACAGCCTATGCTTCAACCTATTGAGTCAATCATCTCCATATGTAGAACTGATTATTTAATCAATCACCTAGGGGCAGATTTATTAAGCTTGGAGAAGAGATAAACTGGAGATAAAGTGTAGAAAAGGTAAAAGGAGATAAAGCACCAGCCAATCATCTCCCAACTGTCTTTTTCAAACACAGCTGATTGGCTGGTGCTTTATCTCCTTTTACCTTTTCTCCGCTTTATCTCCAGTTTATCTCTTCTCCAAGCTTAATAAATCTGCCCCCTAGGCTGGATTTTGTAGGGTCTGCTATAAAGTAAACTGATAGCTTTACCTGATGTGGAACTAATCTTTCAGTTTGCTTCAGGAACTAGGAGCCCCGAGTGACAAGCTGCACAAGGGTATGGAAATACAAAGACCAGTGGTGGCTCCAGAGGTTGGGCTCCGGAGAAGAACCAAATTAAAACAGGGGAGCCCGCCAACTGCCACCCCCCAATCAATGCCACACATTGCTGGAAGGGACTCACTGGCAGTTGGCGATGCGCCTCTATTTTAATTTTGGACTGCCCTTGAGATCCACTCATTGAATGAAGATTCTGAAGATTAATTTTTCAAACTCAGCCTGTAACATGGCAGTTAGGAGCTGATTGGCTGGTTGTTTATTACTCTCCATTTTATCACTTTCCAAGCTTAGTACATCTGGCCCCAGTGAGCTGACAGTTGAGGGCAAAGCACGTGTATATGCGTTCCTAGAGTGGAGTAACCAGTGACTGCAGTTAGAAGCAGGAGAAACTCTTCACCGTTGGGGTATCACATAGCAAGGCCTGGAATTCTGATGCAGGAGACTGCTGTGATAGACGGCAGGGAGTCCAAATGCTAAGTGACAGCCTGAGAAACGTAAGGAGACTGTGAGCCTAGAGGTGAGAGGTCAGGATGCAGAATTAGCAGCCTAGAGGGAGGAGAACTCAGCTAGTCTGACAGCGACTGATCTGGGCATAGGGGGGCGGGGGTGCACCCACACCGGGAATCAGGGGGCTGCATTACATATATGACCTTATTCAGGTCCATTCGCAGGGCCGTGTTCATTCGCACGGGGGCGATGATTGTTGTTTGGGCATGCGCATTTCATGCTGGGTGCATGCGGCCATGGCGAACAAACTGTTTATGCAAAACATCCATTCGCATGCTGGGCGAACGTACGTGCCGCGCGAATGGTGGGCCAGCGTACCATCATTCGCAAGGCAGGATCTGGTTGACTCGCAAGGATGCGTATTCACATCCGAGCGAATCAACCAGAATAACCAGCTGCTATGGGGGCCAGAGCTGAGAGGGGCCACCTTCCCTGTCACAGTTACATGTGTTATATACAGGGGTGTAGCTACCATAGGTGCAGGGAGTGCAGCTGCTATGGGGGCCAGAGCTGAGAGGGGCCACCTTCCCTGTCACAGTTACATGTGTTATATACAGGGGTGTAGCTACCATAGGTGCAGGGAGTGCAGCTGCTATGGAGCCCAGAGCTGAGAGGGGCCACCTTCCCTGTCACAGTTACATGTGTTATATACAGGGGTGTAGCTACCATAGATGCAGGGAGTGCAGCTGCTATGGGGGCCAGAGCTGAGAGGGGCCACCTTCCCTGTTACAGTTACATGTGTTATATACAGGGGTGTAGCTACCATAGATGCAGGGAGTGCAGCTGCTATGGGGGCCAGAGCTGAGAGGGGCCACCTTCCCTGTCACAGATACATGTGTTATATACAGGGTGTAGCTACCATAGGTGCAGGGAGTGCAGCTGCTATGGGGCCAGAGCTGAGAGGGGCCACCTTCCCTGTCACAGTTACATGTGTTATATACAGGGGTGTAGCTACCATAGGTGCAGGGGGTGCAGCTGCTATGGGTCCAGAGCTGAGAGGGGCCACCTTCCCTGTCACAGTTACATGTGTTATATACAGGGATGTAACTACCATAGGTGCAGGGAGTGCAGCTGCTATGGGGCCCAGAGCTGAGAGGGGCCACCTTCCCTGTCACAGTTACATGTGTTATATACCGGGTGTAACTACCATAGGTGCAGGGAGTGCAGTTGCTATGGGGCCCAGAGCTGAGAGGGGCCACCTTCCCTGTCACAGTAACATGTGTTATATACAGGGGTGTAGCTACCATAGATGCAGGGAGTGCAGCTGCTATGGGGGCCAGAGCTGAGAGGGGCCACCTTCCCTGTCACAGTTACATGTGTTATATACAGGGGTGTAGCTACCATAGGTGCAGGGAGTGCAGCTGCTATGGGGCCCAGAGCTGAGAGGGGCCACCTTCCCTGTTACAGTTACATGTGTTATATACAGGGGTGTAACTACCATAGGTGCAGGGGGTGCAGCTGCTATGGGTCCAGAGCTGAGAGGGGCCACCTTCCCTGTCACAGTTACATGTGTTATATACAGGGATGTAACTACCATAGGTGCAGGGAGTGCAGCTGCTATGGGGCCCAGAGCTGAGAGGGGCCACCTTCCCTGTCACAGTTACATGTGTTATATACAGGAGTGTAACTACCATAGGTGCAGGGAGTGCAGCTGCTATGGGGCCCAGAGCTGAGAGGGGCCACCTTCCCTGTCACAGTTACATGTGTTATATACCGGGTGTAACTACCATAGGTGCAGGGAGTGCAGTTGCTATGGGGCCCAGAGCTGAGAGGGGCCACCTTCCCTGTCACAGTAACATGTGTTATATACAGGGGTGTAGCTACCATAGATGCAGGGAGTGCAGCTGCTATGGGGGCCAGAGCTGAGAGGGGCCACCTTCCCTATTACAGTTACATGTGTTATATACAGGGGTGTAACTACCATAGGTGCAGGGGGTGCAGCTGCTATGGGTCCAGAGCAGAGAGGGGCCACCTTCCCTGTCACAGTTACATGTGTTATATACAGGGATGTAACTACCATAGGTGCAGGGAGTGCAGCTGCTATGGGGCCCAGAGCTGAGAGGGGCCACCTTCCCTGTCACAGTTACATGTGTTATATACAGGGGTGTAGCTACCATAGGTGCAGGGAGTGCAGCTGATATGAGGCCCAGACCTGAGAGGGGCCACCTTCCCTGTCACAGTTACATGTGTTATATACAGGAGTGTAACTACCATAGGTGCAGGGAGTGCAGCTGCTATGGGGCCCAGAGCTGAGAGGGACCACCTTCCCTGTCACAGTTAAATGTGTTATATACAGGGGTGTAGCTACCATAGGTGCAGGGAGTGCAGTTGCTATGGGGCCCAGAGCTGAGAGGGGCCACCTTTCCTGTCACAGTTACATGTGTTATATACCGGGTGTAACTACCATAGGTGCAGGGAGTGCAGTTGCTATGGGGCCCAGAGCTGAGAGGGGCCACCTTCCCTGTCACAGTAACATGTGTTATATACAGGGGTGTAGCTACCATAGGTGCAGGGAGTGCAGCTGCTATGGGGCCCAGAGCTGAGAGGGGCCCCCTGTCAGTTACATGTATTATATACAGGGGTGTAGCTACCATAGGTGCAGGGAGTGCAGCTGCTATGGGGCCCAGGGCTGAGAGGGGCCACCTTCCCTGTCACAGTTACATGTGTTATATACAGGAGTGTAACTACCATAGGTGCAGGGAGTGCAGCTGCTATGGGGCCCAGAGCTGAGAGGGACCACCTTCCCTGTCACAGTTAAATGTGTTATATACAGGGGTGTGCTACCATAGGTGCAGGGAGTGCAGCTGCTATGGGGCCCAGAGCTGAGAGGGGCCACCTTTCCTGTCACAGTTACATGTGTTATATACCGGGTGTAACTACCATAGGTGCAGGGAGTGCAGTTGCTATGGGGCCCAGAGCTGAGAGGGGCCACCTTCCCTGTCACAGTAACATGTGTTATATACAGGGGTGTAGCTACCATAGGTGCAGGGAGTGCAGCTGCTATGGGGCCCAGAGCTGAGAGGGGCCCCCTGTCAGTTACATGTATTATATACAGGGGTGTAGCTACCATAGGTGCAGGGAGTGCAGCTGCTATGGGGCCCAGGGCTGAGAGGGGCCACCTTCCCTGTCACAGTTACATGTGTTATATACAGGGGTGTAGCTACCATAGGTGCAGGGGGTACAGCTGCTATGGGGCCCAGAGCTGAGAGGGGCCACCTTCCCTGTCACAGGTACATGTGTTATATACAGGGGTGTAGCTACCATAGATGCAGGGAGTGCAGCTGCTATGGGGGGCAGTGCTGAGAGGGGCCAACTTCCCTGTCACAGTTACATGTGTTATATACAGGGGTGTAGCTACCATAGATGCAGGGAGTGCAGCTGCTATGGGGCCCAGTGCTGAGAGGGGCCAACTTCCCTGTCACAGTTACATGTGTTATATACAGGGGTGTAGCTACCATAGGTGCAGGGAGTGCAGCTGCTATAGGGCCCAGAGCTGAGAGGGGTCACCTTCCCTGTCACAGTTACATGTGTTATATACAGGGGTGTAGCTACCATAGATGCAGGGAGTGCAGCTGCTATGGGGCCCAGTGCTGAGAGGTGCCACCTTCCCTGTCACAGTTACATGTGTTATATACAGGGGTGTAGCTACCATAGGTGCAGGGGGTGCAGCTGCTATGGGGCCCAGTGCTGAGAGGGGCCACCTTCCCTGTCACAGTTACATGTGTTATATACAGGGTGTAGCTACCATAGATGTAGGGAGTGCAGCTGCTATGGGGCCCAGAGCTGAGAGGGGCCACCTTCCCTGTCATAGTTACATGTGTTATATACAGGGGTGTAGCTACCATAGATGCAGGGAGTGCAGCTGCTATGGGGCCCAGAGCTGAGAGGGGCCACCTTCCCTGTCACAGTTACATGTGTTATGTACAGGGGTGTAGCTACCATAGATGCAGGGAGTGCAGCTGCTATGGCCCCAGAGCTGAGAGGGGCCACCTTCCCTGTCACAGTTACATGTGTTATATACAGGGATGTAGCTGCCATAGGTGCAGGGGGTGCAGCTGCTATGGGGCCCAGAGCTGAGAGGGGCCACCTTCCCTGTCACAGTTACATGTGTTATATACAGGGTGTAGCTACCATAGGTGCAGGGAGTGCAGCTGCTATGGGGCTCAGAGCTGAGAGGGGCCACCTTCCCTGTCACAGTTACATGTGTTATATACAGGGGTGTAGCTGCCATAGGTGCAGGGGGTGCAGCTGCTATGGGGCCCAGAGCTGAGAGGGACCACCTTCCCTGTCACAGTTACATGTGTTATATACAGGGGTGTAGCTGCCATAGGTGCAGGGGGTGCAGCTGCTATGGGGCCCAGAGCTGAGAGGGGCCACCTTCCCTGTCACAGTTACATGTGTTATATACAGGGGTGTAGCTACCATAGGTGCAGGGAGTGCAGCTGCTATGGGGCCCAGAGCTGAGAGGGGCCACCTTTCCTGTCACAGTTACATGTGTTATATACCGGGTGTAACTACCATAGGTGCAGGGAGTGCAGTTGCTATGGGGCCCAGAGCTGAGAGGGGCCACCTTCCCTGTCACAGTAACATGTTTTATATACAGGGGTGTAGCTACCATAGGTGCAGGGAGTGCAGCTGCTATGGGGCCCAGAGCTGAGAGGGGCCCCCTGTCAGTTACATGTATTATATACAGGGGTGTAGCTACCATAGGTGCAGGGAGTGCAGCTGCTATGGGGCCCAGGGCTGAGAGGGGCCACCTTCCCTGTCACAGTTACATGTGTTATATACAGGGGTGTAGCTACCATAGGTGCAGGGGGTACAGCTGCTATGGGGCCCAGAGCTGAGAGGGCCCACCTTCCCTGTCACAGGTACATGTGTTATATACAGGGGTGTAGCTACCATAGATGCAGGGAGTGCAGCTGCTATGGGGGCCAGAGCTGAGAGGGGCCACCTTCCCTGTCACAGTTACATGTGTTATATACAGGAATGTAGCTACCATAGGTGCAGGGAGTGCAGCTGCTATGGGGCCCAGAGCTGAGAGGGGCCACCTTCCCTGTCACAGTTATATGTGTTATATACAGGGGTGTAGCTACCATAGGTGCAGGGAGTGCAGCTGCTATGGGGCCCAGAGCTGAGAGGGGCCACCTTCCCTGTCACAGTTACATGTGTTATATACAGGGATGTAACTACGATAGGTGCAGGGAGTGCAGCTGCTATGGGGCCCAGAGCTGAGAGGGGCCACCTTCCCTGTCACAGTTACATGTGTTATATACAGGAGTGTAACTACCATAGGTGCAGGGAGTGCAGCTGCTATGGGGCCCAGAGCTGAGAGGGGCCACCTTCCCTGTCACAGTTACATGTGTTATATACCGGGTGTAACTACCATAGGTGCAGGGAGTGCAGTTGCTATGGGGCCCAGAGCTGAGAGGGGCCACCTTCCCTGTCACAGTAACATGTGTTATATACAGGGGTGTAGCTACCATAGATGCAGGGAGTGCAGCTGCTATGGGGGCCAGAGCTGAGAGGGGCCACCTTCCCTGTCACAGTTACATGTGTTATATACAGGGGTGTAGCTACCATAGGTGCAGGGAGTGCAGCTGCTATGGGGCCCAGAGCTGAGAGGGGCCACCTTCCCTATTACAGTTACATGTGTTATATACAGGGGTGTAACTACCATAGGTGCAGGGGGTGCAGCTGCTATGGGTCCAGAGCAGAGAGGGGCCACCTTCCCTGTCACAGTTACATGTGTTATATACAGGGATGTAACTACCATAGGTGCAGGGAGTGCAGCTGCTATGGGGCCCAGAGCTGAGAGGGGCCACCTTCCCTGTCACAGTTACATGTGTTATATACCGGGTGTAACTACCATAGGTGCAGGGAGTGCAGTTGCTATGGGGCCCAGAGCTGAGAGGGGCCACCTTCCCTGTCACAGTTACATGTGTTATATACAGGGTGTAGCTACCATAGGTGCAGGGAGTGCAGCTGCTATGGGGCTCAGAGCTGAGAGGGGCCACCTTCCCTGTCACAGTTACATGTGTTATATACAGGGGTGTAGCTACCATAGGTGCAGGGAGTGCAGCTGATATGAGGCCCAGACCTGAGAGGGGCCACCTTCCCTGTCACAGTTACATGTGTTATATACAGGAGTGTAACTACCATAGGTGCAGGGAGTGCAGCTGCTATGGGGCCCAGAGCTGAGAGGGACCACCTTCCCTGTCACAGTTAAATGTGTTATATACAGGGGTGTAGCTACCATAGGTGCAGGGAGTGCAGCTGCTATGGGGCCCAGAGCTGAGAGGGGCCACCTTTCCTGTCACAGTTACATGTGTTATATACCGGGTGTAACTACCATAGGTGCAGGGAGTGCAGTTGCTATGGGGCCCAGAGCTGAGAGGGGCCACCTTCCCTGGCACAGTAACATGTGTTATATACAGGGGTGTAGCTACCATAGGTGCAGGGAGTGCAGCTGCTATGGGGCCCAGAGCTGAGAGGGGCCCCCTGTCAGTTATATGTATTATATACAGGGGTGTAGCTACCATAGGTGCAGGGAGTGCAGCTGCTATGGGGCCCAGGGCTGAGAGGGGCCACCTTCCCTGTCACAGTTACATGTGTTATATACAGGGGTGTAGCTACCATAGGTGCAGGGGGTACAGCTGCTATGGGGCCCAGAGCTGAGAGGGGCCACCTTCCCTGTCACAGGTACATGTGTTATATACAGGGGTGTAGCTACCATAGATGCAGGGAGTGCAGCTGCTATGGGGGCCAGAGCTGAGAGGGGCCACCTTCCCTGTCACAGTTACATGTGTTATATACAGGAATGTAGCTACCATAGGTGCAGGGAGTGCAGCTGCTATGGGGCCCAGAGCTGAGAGGGGCCACCTTCCCTGTCACAGTTATATGTGTTATATACAGGGGTGTAGCTACCATAGGTGCAGGGAGTGCAGCTGCTATGGGGCCCAGAGCTGAGAGGGGCCACCTTCCCTGTCACAATTACATGTGTTATATACAGGGGTGTAGCTACCATAGATGCAGGGAGTGCAGCTGCTATGGGGCCCAGTGCTGAGAGGGGCCAACTTCCCTGTCACAGTTACATGTGTTATATACAGGGGTGTAGCTACCATAGGTGCAGGGAGTGCAGCTGCTATAGGGCCCAGAGCTGAGAGGGGTCACCTTCCCTGTCACAGTTACATGTGTTATATACAGGGGTGTAGCTACCATAGATGCAGGGAGTGCAGCTGCTATGGGGCCCAGTGCTGAGAGGGGCCACCTTCCCTGTCACAGTTACATGTGTTATATACAGGGGTGTAGCTACCATAGGTGCAGGGGGTGCAGCTGCTATGGGGCCCAGTGCTGAGAGGGGCCACCTTCCCTGTCACAGTTACATGTGTTATATACAGGGTGTAGCTACCATAGGTGTAGGGAGTGCAGCTGCTATGGGGCCCAGAGCTGAGAGGGGCCACCTTCCCTGTCATAGTTACATGTGTTATATACAGGGGTGTAGCTACCATAGATGCAGGGAGTGCAGCTGCTATGGGGCCCAGAGCTGAGAGGGGCCACCTTCCCTGTCACAGTTACATGTGTTATGTACAGGGGTGTAGCTACCATAGATGCAGGGAGTGCAGCTGCTATGGCCCCAGAGCTGAGAGGGGCCACCTTCCCTGTCACAGTTACATGTGTTATATACAGGGATGTAGCTGCCATAGGTGCAGGGGGTGCAGCTGCTATGGGGCCCAGAGCTGAGAGGGGCCACCTTCCCTGTCACAGTTACATGTGTTATATACAGGGTGTAGCTACCATAGGTGCAGGGAGTGCAGCTGCTATGGGGCTCAGAGCTGAGAGGGGCCACCTTCCCTGTCACAGTTACATGTGTTATATACAGGGGTGTAGCTGCCATAGGTGCAGGGGGTGCAGCTGCTATGGGGCCCAGAGCTGAGAGGGACCACCTTCCCTGTCACAGTTACATGTGTTATATACAGGGGTGTAGCTGCCATAGGTGCAGGGGGTGCAGCTGCTATGGGGCCCAGAGCTGAGAGGGACCACCTTCCCTGTCAAAGTTACATGTTTTATATACAGGGGTGTAGCTACCATAGGTGCAGGGAGTGCAGCTGCTATGGGGCCCAGAGCTGAGAGGGGCCACCTTTCCTGTCACAGTTACATGTGTTATATACCGGGTGTAACTACCATAGGTGCAGGGAGTGCAGTTGCTATGGGGCCCAGAGCTGAGAGGGGCCACCTTCCCTGTCACAGTAACATGTTTTATATACAGGGGTGTAGCTACCATAGGTGCAGGGAGTGCAGCTGCTATGGGGCCCAGAGCTGAGAGGGGCCCCCTGTCAGTTACATATATTATATACAGGGGTGTAGCTACCATAGGTGCAGGGAGTGCAGCTGCTATGGGGCCCAGGGCTGAGAGGGGCCACCTTCCCTGTCACAGTTACATGTGTTATATACAGGGGTGTAGCTACCATAGGTGCAGGGGGTACAGCTGCTATGGGGCCCAGAGCTGAGAGGGGCCACCTTCCCTGTCACAGGTACATGTGTTATATACAGGGGTGTAGCTACCATAGATGCAGGGAGTGCAGCTGCTATGGGGGCCAGAGCTGAGAGGGGCCACCTTCCCTGTCACAGTTACATGTGTTATATACAGGAATGTAGCTACCATAGGTGCAGGGAGTGCAGCTGCTATGGGGCCCAGAGCTGAGAGGGGCCACCTTCCCTGTCACAGTTATATGTGTTATATACAGGGGTGTAGCTACCATAGGTGCAGGGAGTGCAGCTGCTATGGGGCCCAGAGCTGAGAGGGGCCACCTTCCCTGTCACAGTTACATGTGTTATATACAGGGGTGTAGCTACCATAGATGCAGGGAGTGCAGCTGCTATAGGGCCCAGAGCTGAGAGGGGTCACCTTCCCTGTCACAGTTACATGTGTTATATACAGGGGTGTAGCTACCATAGATGCAGGGAGTGCAGCTGCTATGGGGCCCAGTGCTGAGAGGGGCCACCTTCCCTGTCACAGTTACATGTGTTATATACAGGGGTGTAGCTACCATAGGTGCAGGGGGTGCAGCTGCTATGGGGCCCAGTGCTGAGAGGGGCCACCTTCCCTGTCACAGTTACATGTGTTATATACAGGGTGTAGCTACCATAGGTGCAGGGAGTGCAGCTGCTATGGGGCCCAGAGCTGAGAGGGGCCACCTTCCCTGTCATAGTTACATGTGTTATATACAGGGGTGTAGCTACCATAGATGCAGGGAGTGCAGCTGCTATGGGGCCCAGAGCTGAGAGGGGCCACCTTCCCTGTCACAGTTACATGTGTTATGTACAGGGGTGTAGCTACCATAGGTGCAGGGAGTGCAGCTGCTATGGGGCCCAGAGCTGAGAGGGGCCACCTTCCCTGTCACAGTTACATGTGTTATATACAGGGGTGTAGCTACCATAGGTGCAGGGAGTGCAGCGGCTATGGGGCCCAGAGCTGAGAGGGGCCACCTTCCCTGTCACAGTTACATGTGTTATATACAGGGTGTAGCTACCATAGGTGCAGGGGGTGCAGCTGCTATGGGGCCCGTAGTTGAGAGGGGCCACCTTCCCTGTCACAGTTCATGTGTTATATTCAGGGGTGTAGCTACCATAGGTGCAGGGGCTGCAGCTGCTATGGGGCCAAGAGCTGAGAGGGGCCACCTTCCCTGTCACAGTTACATGTGTTATATACAGGGGTGTAGCTACCATAGGTGCAGGGAGTGCAGCTGCTATGGGGCCCAGAGCTGAGAGGGGCCACCTTCCCTGTCACAGTTACATGTGTTATATACAGGGGTGTAGCTACCATAGGTGCAGGGAGTGCAGCTGCTATGGGGCCCAGAGCTGAGAGGGGCCACCTTCCCTGTCACAGTTACATGTGTTATATACAGGGTGTAGCTACCATAGGTGCAGGGAGTGCAGCTGCTATGTGGCCCACAGCTGAGAGGGGCCACCCTCCCTGTCACAGTTACATGTGTTATATACAGGGGTGTAGCTACCATAGGTGCAGGGAGTGCAGCTGCTATGGGGCCCAGAGCTGAGAGGGGCCACCTTCCCGGTCACAGGTACATGTGTTATATACAGAGTGTAACTACCATAGGTGCAGGGAGTACAGCTGCTATGGGGCCCACAGCTGAGAGGGGCCACCTTCCCGGTCACAGGTACATGTGTTATATACAGAGTGTAACTACCATAGGTGCAGGGAGTACAGCTGCTATGGGGCCCAGAGCTGAGAGGGGCCACCTTCCCTGTCACAGGTACATGTGTTATATACAGAGTGTAACTACCATAGGTGCAGGGAGTACAGCTGCTATGGGGCCCAGAGCTGAGAGGGGGCACCTCTGTCACAGTTACATGTGTTATATACAGGGGTGTAGCTACCATAGGGGCCCAGAGCTGAGAGGGGCCACCTTCCCTGTCACAGTTACATGTGTTATATCAATTTTTCATCATTGGGTTATACAAGGGACCTAAACAAACCTTTGCTACAGGTCCACGTGATGTCATAATGTCACATGGTAGTCACTCCATCCTCCTCTGGGAACGTTTTGGAAGGCAGGATATTTTTATGGGGCCACTTGGGACCTGCTGGGCCTTAGGCAGATGCCTAGGTTGCCTTGTGGAAACCGGCCTCTAACTGTAGACCCAGGTGGTCCCAGCTGTATAAGGACTATCTAGGAGCCATATATAATTATAATATTCAGTATTTATTATACACACAGGGTGCAGAGTGCCTGCCTTGGCCACTATGGGTGGTTCTGTGGTGGAGCTAATGACTGCAGGGTACCGCTCCATTGGTGACCCTGCAGGGCGGCCACCACTGCAGGAACTCTGCTGTTTCCAAGGCCCTTCACCAAGTTGTTTATCACATGTTTAATACTAAGCAATTATTAATAGCAATATGTGCTCCCTGAATTGCTTAACTATTCTGGAACACTTTGGGGGGGGGGGGGGGGGGGTTTGCGCTTATATTTTTCCATTTAACGTTTTGCCATCACGGCAGACAATGACAAGCTAAACTGAACAGAATTCACCCTTTGTCATTGCAGACTTGTCACTTAGTGATTTCATGTCACCGAGCAGGGACAAATGATTGAAAATCTCCCTTGTTGGAGCATCTGATAATCTGCTATTGCAGGATGTCTTTCAAGAGAATGTTCTTACTCCTGCACTTCCCGAAATTGCTGAAAACACTTGAAAAATAATACATGCTTAGAATAATGGCTGCAAGCGGGTCTAACGCATATCAGGTGCTTTATAACAAGCCCAGATCAGAGGACAGACAATATAAGCGTCAGAATTGTGGGGTAAGTGGTTATAATGCATAAATCTGTTAGTTTATTATTTTATATCCTCTCTGTGGGGACATAAAACAATTTTATGATAATCCAGAAAAGAAACAGGTGACCAATACATTAGTCTATGGTCTGAAGCTTATTTTGAGATACCCTCATTTTTGGTTCCCAGAATCATGGCACACTGAGGGGTGTATTTAATAATACCCCTTTTCCATCTGCAAGCCGGGTTGCACCTGGGATTGTGTACCCGTCTCCAACCTGGGTGCGACCCGGCTTGTGAACCCATTCACACTAGAGTCCCCACCCAGCATAACGCCGAGCGGGTGACGTCATCGGGAAGTGGGGTCGGGAGGCGCTGGGAGATGTAAGCATCTTTTGCATTATGCTGAACGGGACCCGGGTCCCATCGACCCAGGGATGCAGGGCCTGATTAAGGGTCCCAGTCTCCCTAGGCCCTTGATGGCTAACCTTGACACTCCAACTGTTTTTGAACTACACATCCCAGCATGCCCTGCATCAGATTTAGCATGGCCAAATAGCTAAACTAAAGCAGAGCATGCTGGGATGTGTAGTTCAACAACAGCTGGAGTGCCAAGGTTAGCCATCAAGGCCCTAGGCTAATGAAAAAGTGTCTACACCCCACCCCAATAAATTATTTATAATTTCTCTTGACTTCTTAACTACGTGCTCATTGCCAAGGGTTACGTGCTCATTGCTAAATCTTATTTGCTTGTTGCCTGGGGTTACATGCTTGTTGAAAGACGGTTTCTTGTTCACTGCCAGGGGGTTTCTTGTACATTACCAGGGGGTTACATGCTCATTGCTAGGGAGGGTTGCATGCTCATTGCCAAGGGGTTACTGCTTAGAGCACACCAGTGTAATCCGCACTTCCAGGTAGTGCTAGTTGGGGGCGCTGCCTTTCTCTGACTGACGCTAGAGGTCGAGAAGGCCCCTAAAAAAAGGTTCTGCGCATGTGCAGTACTGCGGACGATATTGCGCATGCGCCAGACCCCGGACTGTCAATACTGTTCTATGGGTCTGCTCCCAAAGCAACCCCATAGAGGCAGGGGCCAGCGCATGTGTAGTACTGACAGTGATCGGGACAAGAAGATGGAGGCAACGGCGGGGGGGCCCAGCATCTTGGCAGCCATCACTATATATATATATACACATATATATATATATATATATATATCAAGAAGGTGGGGGGGGGGATTGGGGTGCACTACCTAATATAGAAACTGTACCTCCCAATATAACATAATAAAATCAAAAATACATTTCTGAAATTCGTATCCTTGTATTTGAAGATGTTCACAATGATTAGGCCCAGTCCATTTCAGGATAAATAGTCATTTTATTAATGATGAGAAAAAAAACGACGCGTTTCGTCTCTAAGACTTCATCAGGGGTAAGAACCAATAGGCAAATTAATTTTGTGTAGCTGGTCCTAGTGGAAATTTCTGCTGATCACAGCTGATTCAATAAATATACATCACAAAGTAATTTTCGATATATTCCGATTATAGGGAAATTTCTGGACAGAATTCAGAATTCCTATTCTGAATGCAGAGTGAGGAGGTCACTATAGAGAGAGTGCCCTGATATTCTTCCTAGCAAGGATCCATATAAACTATCACGGAAGCCTATTTTTCAATTCTGTCCAGAAATTTCCCTATAATCGGAATATATTGAAAATTACTTTGTGATGTATATTTATTGAATCAAAATTAATTTGCCTATTGGTTCTTATCCCTGATGAAGTCTTAGAGACAAAATGCGTCGGTTTTTTTCTCATCATTAATAAAAGGACTATTTATCCTGAAATGGACTGGGCCTAATCATTGTGAACATCTTCAAATACAAGGATACGAATTTCAGAAATGTATTTTTGATTTTATTATGTTATATTGGGAGGTACAGTTTCTATATTAGGTAGCGCACCCCAATCCCCCCCCCCCCTTCTTGATTACTATACTGTTCCTCACTAACAGGAGGAATTTTGGTGGCACATACAACCAAGCGCAATTCAGAGTCAAACCCTTTCTTATATATATATATATATAAATATATATATATATATATGGGGGGATGACCCGGCACTCCTACAATGGAACGGTAGTTGCCCTGGTGCCTTCTCTGTAGCCTAATCGGCTACTGTATAGCGGGGTGATCCGGTAGACGGAGGTGGTGGAGCGGCACTCGATGGACTCAGTAATCACAGAATATAGAAACAGCGTGCGATCAACGTTTCGGTTTATTAACCTTTGTCAAGATTGTTCAAATGATGAAAAAACATACCTTTTATGCCAAACACCGTGTGTTACCCTGCGTCTCCTCCTTCCGGGTCCATCGACGTCACCAGCCGGCGACGCACGCTGCGGGGTGCACGTGATGACACTCACTGTTGTGCTGATGCACAGCCAGGGACTTCCGGAGTCTGGGGACGGGTTGCCTAGCAACCACACTACAACAAGTGAACAAAAATAATGTGTAAATACATACATTTAAAAAACATATATACATCCAATACCCAGTACATGGAACCTGCACTGCGGGACAGAAATATAATGATGTATGCGGCCAAAATCAAGAATACGGTGGTCGGTTACCGTGGGAGCGCAAAGGAGCACCACTGATAAAAAATGTTTCAGTGTGCTTTTATGCGGCAACATGAAAATATAAATAATGCCCAGTGTCTACATACTGTGCACTGAGACTGTCCTCTTAGTAGAAAAATGCAGGCAAAAAGATTATATCTACTGGAAAAAGCAAAACCGTGTCCATGCAACACGTGATGTGCCTAACTGGCAGTAATTAAGTAAGCAGTACATCAAAAAACAAAGACATACAAAGGCATTAATAATCAAAAGTAGACAAATGGAGGTATATGTAGGACAAAAAAGAGTAGCTAAGACACGGAACCTCAGCAGAGAGGAAATTCAACACAATGAAAGGATGAGCATATATCCCAGACAAGATCACAAAAAACACGATAGGGGTAAGTTCTCGTTAAGACCCTCTGGAGCTACGGTTCTCAACTTAAAAATCCACCTTGATTCATGTTGTAAGAGGGTTTTGGGCCTATTGCCTCCTCTGATTTTTTTGGGCACCTGTTCGATAATTTTATACCGTAGTGTGGATAAGCCGTGGCCACACTCACGAAAGTGGCGTGCCACCAGCTGTTCGGTATCGATTTTCTTGCCGCTTAATGATTGGCGAATCGAAGAGCGATGCATCGCCATCCTCTCCTTGAACTGCCTTGTGGTCTTACCGATGTAGTATAGACCACAAGGACAGCGCAGGAAATAGACGACGTGCGTTGAAGTACAAGTCACCACCTGCCTGATGGGGATTTTAGTACCCGAGTGTGGGTGGTTGAACGTCTCACCCAAAAGCACACTGAAACATTTTTTATCAGTGGTGCTCCTTTGCGCTCCCACGGTAACCGACCACCGTATTCTTGATTTTGGCCGCATACATCATTATATTTCTGTCCCGCAGTGCAGGTTCCATGTACTGGTTATTGGATGTATATATGTTTTTTAAATGTATGTATTTACACATTATTTTTGTTCATTTGTTGTAGTGTGGTTGCTAGGCAACCCGTCCCCAGACTCCGGAAGTCCCTGGCTGTGCATCAGCACAACAGTGAGTGTCATCACATGCACCCCGCAGCGTGCGTCGCCGGCTGGTGACGTCGATGGACCCGGAAGGAGGAGACGCAGGGTAACACACGGTGTTTGGCATAAAAGGTATGTTTTTTCATCATTTGAACGATCTTGACAAAGGTTAATAAACCGAAACGTTGATCGCACGCTGTTGCTATATTCTGTGATTACTGAGTCCATCGAGTGCCGCTCCACCACCTCCGTCTACCGGATCACCCCGCTATATATATATACGATATGGTTGCAGAGCGGCACTCCCAATTGAGCCTTTATGTAAAGGTAAATAAGCTGGTGCCCTCCGACGTATATGCCCGTGGGAGACCGGCTATATGGAGGTGTGGTGGCAGCAGCACTCAGTGCAAATGAATACACAGGAGACCTGATAAGATTCCTGCGTTTCGAGACCTTGCGGTCCCTTTATCAAGGTGCAGAGGTGTTCTCTGCACCTTGATAAAGGGGCCGCAAGGTCTCATATATATATATATATATATATATATATATATATATATATATATATATATATATATATATATATATATATATATATAATATATATATGTGTGTTTGTCTTGGAATTACAACAACTCTTTTTATTTGTGTTATTTTCATCTTGGTAATTAGATAACTCGGTTTGTAGGGTGTTGTTCTTGTCATATGACTGAGAGACCTAAATCCACACCACAGATTTGTGTTCCAAGACTTAAAATACAGTCTTAAGAAAAATCATGTCCATAAATGTCATATATACGTAAGGCTGTCATTAACCGGACTAATAGTGCTAATTGCAGGGAAATGGTGTGGCACAAAGGGAAATAAATGACAACATTCTAATATCAGAACAAAATGCCAGTACATGACGCTGTTTCTGGATACTATCACTCAGCATCCCATCATATCAACACTGACGGCTACACACATTTACCGCCGCGCTGCCTATGCCACACAGTTTGTCAACAATTTATGTCCAGTCCTGCCACCTCCTAAAGGATAATGGTCTGATTTTGTTTTGTTAGCAAAGCAAAAAAGCATGCAAATGTGAAAAAAGCATACAGCACCATAGGTGGGGCAGAAGTAAGGTGCAGAGAGATTTAGATTTGGGTGGGGGCGTGATCAAACTGAAATCAAAACTGCAGTATAAAAATAAAGCTGTCTAACTTTTGTGGTCTACATGCAAAAGCAGCCAGTATTTACCCTTCACAAAAACAACAGAAATGTATTTGGATTTAGTACATTTATCCCAGGGTAGAATCGAACCCAGGACCTTAGTGCTATGTGGCAGCAAGCTAATCATTGCACCACCATACTTGTTCCAAATGCTGAACTTAGCTATTGCATTGTGCACCCTTTCATTGTAAGAGATACACATACTGTAAGCATTGTATTTAGTAATTATGGGATCTGTATACACTGCACTCAACACAATAGGATAAAGACTGGATAGACATTTATCTATCATACTGTGGAAAATTCCTTGACCTTGCTAATCTAACAAGACCTCTCAGTCACACACTAGCGATAAATGTAGAGGTCAACTGCGCAATTGATTTTACAATTGTCACACAGTCACCAAGGCAAACATTCCCCCCAGCTGTGTTATTATAATAAACATGAATACTGCTACAGAATACAGTATAGCTGCTCTATGTAGAGCATTGCTTAGCTGCTAATTATAAAATCATGTGTTATTTAATGCAAGGAGTGAAGAAGTGAAGGACAGGCCAGCGTTCAAGGGAGACATCTCAAATGACTACAGCATCTGCTCTGTATTTCCGTGGCACAGAGAAGGGGGGAGCGGATAGGTTGTTACCTGGGCCTGGGTTTGATGGCACCGGGTACCGCACCCCCTCCTGTGTTGCACAGAGCCGGGTAGTCCGTGAGAGAGGACAGATAGAAAAGGGGGTGGTAATCTGCACTCTACTGATAGGTAAATGGGGTGAACACATACCAAATATTTCATTTTCATACAAATTGAAAATTCCTTCTGTTTTCTCTCAGTTGGAATCGATATTCATGAAAGATAAAACACATACAAAAATATATTTAAAAGTCTATAAATATAAAGTCCTTGATATACAGGGGATGTTAATCAATCACCCTATACCTATGGTGGGATGGTATAGTTATGAGAGCTTCCCGGTTCTCCTTCAGTGTTCTAGGTGCTTTAATACGCTTACTTTTGCTTACTTAGACAAAAGTGATGACATGCAGATAAAGGTTTCTTTTAGTTGGTAATCTTCCCAAATATTCCAATGCAATGATGTTCTAGTCACACAATTGTTGGGTAAACTTACGTCTTGCTTACATTAATACAAAGAGGTTTCTTTAATGATGTCCTCTCATATACCATATGAGGAAAAAAAAATTCTTGCACACTCCAAACCCTGCAGTGGGTGTCAGCTCCCGGGATCCCCGGTTCCACAGCTCCCCCAACCTGGGGATGAACGGTGTCTTCTAACAATTATCTGCACTGTAATAATCCAATGCTTTCTTCCTGCGCATTTTACGTACAGAGTCCCCTTCTCACGAGAGGCCTGCAGGTCATTAAAATACAATTTATCATACGCTCCAGCTGGCAGTGTGGGGGTTAACATCATGAGCCCTAGTCCTCCTCTGGGAATCGCAGCCTTTACACAATAGGCCCATTCATGACCAGCTTAGGAAATAAATGCCTCATTCCTTATGACTGGTCATGATTGGGTCATATTGACTGGAGTGCATGTGAAGAAACAGCAGCTGGGGACAGAGAACACGTTGAGCGGGCATTCAGTTTTGGCCAGCGGTTTCACAGACATGATTTTTTTAAGGGGGTGTTAAGTTGGCTACATTTTCCATGTTTTTCAGTGTTGAGCAAACACGAGCATTTAGAAACGCATATTATTCCTATCTGGAGAGTTTTCTCAGAGCCACTGACCCATCTCATACCGAAATTCTCCAATGACCCATTAAGGAAACGGAATCTGAAAGTTAGAGGGGGAACATAAAATCTTTACTGGGAATGCAGAATAAAATCACTGTAGAAAACTGCCAGCGTACCCGCGGATGCGTTCCAAGCGTGTTATCGGATAGTTAAAATACAACATATTCTACTAAACTTTTTTATGGAGTACTTTTTTTATTTTTTTTTGTGGTTTAAGTTAAGGTCCATACACACTGAGCGATTTTCCACTGTATAAGAGATTTTCCCAGGGGTGGACGTCTCTCCAAAGCAGGATGCTACGTTGTTCCCAGGTTGTTGCCTGATCTCTATGCGATGTGAAGGGGCCTTTTCAAATTTCCAAGGGCCAGCAACTCAGCATTCCGACCCGGGTTAAAAAGAAGAGTAAATCCTGGGTTGGACCCTGGTTGCTGTACAGTGTGAACGGGTACCCCAGGCTGAGCGACCTGGGAACCGCTCATACTGTGGAGGAGGCAAAACTTAGAGAAAGTGTCAGCTTCAAGCGCTGGCTCCTCCTCTGCCACCAATGATGCACCGCCGCTCCATCCCGCCCCCATCTGACATCAGTCACACGGCAAATGCCTGGTTTCTGCTGGGATGGACCCGTGTCTGAATCCCAAGCGTGACCCGGCATTTGTGATGGGAAAAGGGTAAAACAGACATTTTAAGAGAGGAGGAGACCCGCGTGCAGCCTCCTTTGTCCGGGCTATGTTTTCTCTTCTTCGAGCCACACAGTGCAGTGATATTGAGTCTGAGCTCAGACTCTAAAGGGCCCCATACTGTACATTAGGCTGCCTTGTCCTGATTTTCCCAGAAGCTCCCCGGCTCACATAGGATTAGGCACTCCCGGGGAGCTGCAGGCGGAGGGAGCCAGGCGGAGGTCTTCACGGAGAGCTGGGCAGGGAGAGCCAGGAGCCAAGCTGCAAAAAACAACCCATACAAATGAATGGACCACCACTGATTGGCTGTGAGTTCTCTCAGCCAATCAGCGGCCACCCAAATGGGAAGCTGCTGATTGGCTGAGAGAGCTCTCAGCCAATCAGTGGCTGCCCATTCATTTGTATGTTTTTTGTTTTTTTATTCGCCGGCTACCATGCTTCCCCTGCCGAGCTCCGGAGTCTCCCCCCATCATAATTCATTGTGGGTGCTATAAAGGACTCATGATGTGCCCCTGATGGCTGCACAACCTCCGAATCCAATACGCACAGGACCACGCATCGAATCGGATGTCATACAAATGCGACTTGGGCCATTTTCATGACCCGATCCATCAGAATTGGGTGAAATCAGGCCCAAATCACATAGTGTATGGGGGCCATAATGCACTTTTTTAACACAATCGTCAATTGGGGAAGCCCATTCATCAGCAATGGTTTGGGTCAATTATCATAAAAATGGCAAATTGCTCCAATCCATCTCTGATGTGGCCAGCTCTATTCCACTGGGATCTCCTCTCTTATGAGAGTTCCCTGTATTGTCTGCAACAGCCGGTGGGGTATCTGTGGCTGGGACACGTAGATCTGGTCCATGAGTGTGTTAAACAAACCGCAATCTTTGCTTTCATAATCTCCTGAATTGTAAAGGAAGACACAATACTCAATGTATTACCAAACTCTGGGAACCACCACACTCATGGGTGGATTTGAGGGTCAGACTGCCCCTAGGCAAAATATTATTGGACACCTGTTCTCCCCAGGGATTCTGACTACTGGTTGACATTATGACATCATATGGACCTGCCCGCACTGTGAAAGTCCCTTTGATAGGATAAAAAAAATGGTTTCATCCTCTGTATGTGGGCAGTCAGTTTACTGTAAATGTGACACAGGTATTGAGCCTACTTCCAATAGCCCTAGAGCCTGATTCAGTTTTGTACGCAGTACCAATGGTCACGCAGGTGAGCATTTATCCATAGACTGTGCAGGTGCTAAGGTACTCTATCGCTGCCGCCTGCAATCAGCAGCAAAATTATAGTGCTAGGGATTATTGGTGTGAGGTGGGCCCCAAACCGGTGTCTTGCTTAGGGCCCCACAAGGTCTAAACCTGCCTCTGCCCCGTAACTGTAACAAGCTCTGCTCAGTTTACATTGCGCTGGATTACTGAAGCTCCTCTCGCTGAGAGCAGCCTGGGAAGCGATGCCTGTTGGAAGGCGTGTTGCCTGGTGACATGCCTTTCCCGAGAATTTAACAAGGTTTGTTTGGCAGAATAGCCTATGGCCCGTACATAATACACTGAAATGCAGCTGAAAGCATACCAGCGCTTTCCTGTGAGCATCATTTAGCCATGTTCTCATTTACAGCCAGCACAAGCCCTTGGGGTAGCTCGGGAATGGTCAGAGAGAGCGTGAGCTGATTGATTTCTCTATGTAGTCATTTACCAGGGTGCAGTGCACAATGCACAGATGTATCTTGCCTAACCCATCAAAGAGCCTCTGTCCATGGTCCTGACAAATGCAAAGTGTGAAGTGCATATAATTGACTCCATGTACTAATTGTAATTAGCAGTAGAATTACTGGCATAAATACCATTATTTGCAAGGTTAGCTGGTGACTGCACAGCGACGCTATCTCCAGATGACGTTGTTGGCATGCGCCACCTTTGTCAGCTATGGGGACACAGCCCATCTATACTAAGATCCCGCCCGGTTGAAGTGCAATGTATGTGTGCATTAATCATTAGCCTGCAGCATTGGGCTGATGGTAGTCGCTAAAGGGTACATTTGGGTACCATCTCCGGATCCTTGGGTGCAGGACAAATAAATTATTTTAAATAGACAATATTAATTGACATTTAGCTTTTCTAACATGAAAAAGAAAATTTGCTTAATAAGAAATTCTTTGAATTATTCCGTTAAAATTTTACATCAGTTCTAACATAAAGCGAAGTCAATTCTGAGTTTAAAAGTATTAAACAACTGTTACAATTTTTAACACTAGATTAATACGATGCCAAATACACGGCCACAACTTTACTATTTTGTAAGTGATGGGATGGAATATGCCTTAACGGTGACACAAAACAGTAAAGACATACCATTTCCTAACAGGTGTTCTCTCCTTAGCAATCCCTAATAGGGTGATATGTATGATTAATATATTATACCTAAGCTACATTTAAATTAGAAGATCATCCATATATCTTATCAAGGTGATAATGCTCCAGCCAATCAGCTCTTAACTGTCAATTTACATATTGGAGCTGATTGGCTGGTGCATTATCAACTTACGCATGACATTTTATGGGGATAGATATCACTTCTCCAAGCGTCATATATTTAACCCCTTATTATGAGACAGAGGTTGGCAGTTGGGCTGTCTAATTTTCAAATACCTTTTTCCTTTATTTTCAAAATAATATCAGTCTAAAATGCCCCTTTGCAATGCAATCCGTCAGTATAAAGCTCAGGATTTTACAGTGAAACAATGGGAGCCTCTTTGTGTGACATCCGTAACCATTCCTCATGGGAATTCTAAGTGGGATGACAAGAGCAGATCTGTTCCATATAAGTATGGGGGGCAGGCATGCAAGACGTGGACAATGCAGTGATCCACTTCAGTGAGGAGGTCAACAAATTGATTATCTTTCCTTTTAAGGCCCTCATACACTAAGGCGAGGAATCGCTTAACTTCAGTTCTAAGCAAGCTGGGTTTTTCCAAGGCCATTTATTTGAGAATGAAAAGGCTACATCGCCACCTAGAGGTAAACTTAGTAAATGCTCATTTGCATTCTACTAAAAATGACTACAGATAACCCGCAAATAAAGATGGCACGACGACTAAATTACCATCAATTTTATATTATACATAAAAAATTATTTTCAAAATTAAATAAAGCAAATGTCTTAAATATAAATCGCTTTTAAACTGACTAAAATGTATGCAGAATGTGAAATAGAACACAAATAGATGTATATTATTATTTTGCTATAGATAATGGAGTTTTGTATGTTAGAGTGCTTGGATACTATGTATGTTTAGTGGCTGGTTATTTAGAATATGTTGTTGTGCTGCAGCTTTCCCGGTGTAATCTGCTATTTTCCCGACCGGGCCTCCTGGTTTGGTTCTTTGCTCCACGGTTTCCTGTTTTGACCTTGGCTTGTCTTGTTTTGGTGCAGGCCGGGATGCTGTGACCTGCACGTCCTCATTGGAAGCATTCCCTGGTGTAGTCTAGTAATCCACTGCACTCCATGCTCATTAATACCTAGGCCTGATCTTCATTGACGATAGTGAAGCCTTTATTACATCTTTAAAAAAATATATATTGCTCCCCTGTTAGGGACATTTTACCTTGTTTACCAGGGTTATAGGGGGTTATCCTGGTTGATTCCCAGCAGGGCCGATGTGTTTGTACGTCGCATACGCATTTCTGCGCATGTGCATACGCAGGGTGTGTGCACCCAGGACAGCGGGCGGGGGGTGGAGAGTGGCATCGGGCGGCCCCATTATCACATGGGAATGCCCAGCATTTCATGGGTGTTCTTATGCTAATAAGGCCGTGACGCGGGTGCGGGGTCGTGGCCAGCTGGCAACATCGGATGTCAGCTGCCCGCCCACTTCCTCCCGAGTATCCACACACATGTAAGGGACTTCATAGTCACTTTTATACGTGTGCACCTTCGCCATCATTCCATGGATCCCACTAGGCTGTGTAACATCCATTCACGTGCCCTACGTGTGAACCGTGCTTGCGAATGGGTGTCACCAGACAACCATTCGTAAGGCGGGGTTTGGACTCGCAAGGCTGCGAATTCGCAGCCTGGCAAATCAACCAGAATAACCCCAATAGCCGCTAGGTGGACCTACAGTAGGTAAACCACTAAAGGCCGACAAGATATAGGTCAACATGGCTAAGGTCAAAAGAGCCGGAAGGTCAACAATGGGAAGATCGACAGTCAAAACATGAGGGTTTTTTTTAATATTTATTTTCAAAAACAGGTGGTATTTCATACCCTACCATCCTCTAGGGCGTGGTAGAATAGGATAGTGTGCTGAGCGCAGCGTGGCACCATGCGATCATACATGGTACATGGATACGGTGTTCAGGCCAACTTACATCAAAATTCGGGACCAAAAGGAAACTTGAAAAACTCGCTGTCAACCTAATCCGTGTATCAACCTTCCGACCATAGCCATGTTAGCCTATTTCCTGTATCGACCTTCATAGGGTCTACCCTATGACCATACCTGTTTATCATGGCTATTGAGAAAGACTAGTGTAAACTGCCCTGCACCCAACAGAGCAATTCAATTGTTGTAAATATCACGGACGCCCATTATTTCTGCTCGCCCTCTACTGGGAGGGGCAAGCATAAACGGGTGTAAAGTCCGGTTTTTCGCACAGTGTCCCTGTCGCGTCCAGTAGTGTGTACCCTCACACCTGTAGGCTGCTAAACTCTCTTATAACCCCATCTAAAATGATGGGGCAAAGATGGTACCCGCTAGAACACCCCTTTGAATCTATTGGCTCACAGAGCAGAACATAACTAACAATACTGTTAGTGAATGAATCCCATTGCTAGGCTGGGTTTTTGCGGTACTTGCGAGTTATCTGGACGCCCGATTTTTTGATTGTATGCCTTAAGTTAAGGCATACAATCAGATGCGATGCGATGCGATATCGCATCGCATCGCATGCGACCATCGGATGCGGTGACCCGATTTTTCCATAGGAATCAATGTTAAAATGGACTGAGTCCATTTTAACATGGAATTCAATTGGAAAAAGGGGTCCTTTTCATACCCCTACTATCCAAGTGGGCATGGAGTTGGATATAAACCTGTGGCGAGCGTAGCGAGCCACCGAGCCCGAAGCGTGGCGAGCGAAGCGAGCCCCGCGAGGGGACGGTATTCCGTGTCCGCTCGCCACGCTTCGGGCTCGGTGGCTCGCTACGCTCGCCACAGGTTTATATCCAACTCCATGCCCACTTGGATAGTAGGGGTATGAAAAGGACCCCTTTTTCCCATTGAATTCCATGTTAAAATGGACTCAGTCCATTTTAACATTGATTCCTATGGAAAAATCGGGGCATCGCATCGCATCCGATGGTCGCATGCGATGCGATGCGATGTCCCGATCCGACCCGATTTAGAAATCGGGCGTCCGGATAACTCACAAGTACCGTTTTTGCTTATGTAACGTTAGTGACTGTTACTTAAATTACCATAAAAAAAAAGTCTTCTCTAAACCCTCAGCAGCATCAAAGTTGCGCATAACGCATGAAAATTGTGTACAACGCATATCGGACAACTGTCCTAATTTTGGTGGTACTCTTATAATTTGAGGGAACTGTGCCCTGACTCGGTTGGTCATCCCAATATCTGAGACATGTTTCCTGCCTCTTTGCGGCTGCAATAAAAGGTTTGTGTAAGACGGGAGCACAGCCTAGAACTTCTAACCTGCTGAGCACATTACACCGCAGCCAACCTCATATCTGAGTGACAGTGGTGTGTGACCGGCTATTTTCCCAGGATTATAGAATCACAAGTGACCGTGTCACATGAAATGTTGGCCTGAGCAACAGCAAGGATTAGTTTTCCTTGGGATGATAACAACATGTATAGGAATGAGCCAGATCAGCACTTTTACCTATTATAAGTAGCTGATTGTAATTTAGGCCTTCTGGTACATGGACTCTCCTGCCGATGTTCACGTCCGCATTTGTATCAGTTTTATTGACCACATCCCACCGCTGTCGCACCACCTCTGTGACTGTTGGGAAGTTTGTTGTAAATAATTTGAATTGGTCCTGGACCACCAATCCAAGACACCTTCCTGCAAGTGCTCAGAGTTTGGGAACGACTGCCCTATATACATTATGTGACACCCTGAACTGCATTGCTGTGATCACAAGTGTGCAGTAATCCACAATAGTTTGTTTTTGATCTGTAACATCAGTGAGCCTCACATCAGTTGTAGTATCTTGCTTTACTGCCGATAACCCCCCAAAAAATTAAAATTTGTGCACCACAATAATTTTTTGGTGTTTAGAATGGTTGTTCTGTGCATTTGTAGTAAATAAAAAAAATGTATGGCTATTACCCTGTATGGTAGCTACGACTGATACATATCATCTAATTACTCGCCTCTATGAAGTGAAGTACCACCACTGACCATTATGACCAAAACTACTCCATTGTGTGCTACAAGATAGAACAAAGTAAAAGTGATTTTTGCAGGGACACAGCGAGCGAGTTGTATAGACAGATTGGAGGAAGGAGCATGTAGGGACTCGGAATAGGATGGAGAGCTTGTGGACTAGTCCTAGTTCTGTATTGCTCACAAGCTGTGAGACCCAATGCATTTATGACATTTCCACAATTTGTTTTGGAAAATTAGGTGTTTTGCAACATGGCAAACACCAAGGTTTAGACCAGGCATGTCCAACGTTGGCCCTCCAGATGTTGTGAAACTACACATCCCAGCATGCTTTGCAATAGTTTTAGCATGCTCTAAAAAGCAAAACTGTGGCAAAGCATGCTGGGATGTGTAGTTTCACAACATCTGGAGGGCCAACGTTGGCGATGCCTGGTTTAGACTAACTGCACTAATTTTGTGAGCCAAGAAAAAAAAAAAAAAAAAAAAAAAAAAAAGTTGCAGCCAGAGACTTATACGGAGTACACACCAGGACAACCCGCTCACGATGCACATAGCGAGTGGGTCGTCAGTGTCTCGTCCGACCCGCTCATGATGTGCACCGTGAGTGGGTTCCGATCCAATCGCGACCCACACCCGAGTGTATGGTCGTTTCCAGATCCTACCGGCTACAGGTAGGATCTGAATAACGACCGACCCGCGCATCTGATAAGAACAGGACAGAAGGGGGCCCAATCACCACACAATCTACATCCAATCGGTCAGAATTGGATCTAGATTGATGGATCGGACCCTTGTCGCCCTGGTTTGTACCCATCATTATGGTTCAGGCAATTTAACCAGACCATTTTCCCTCAAAATAAATTGGCTCAATGTTAACCCAAAAGGTTATTTATTACCAAGAGCTATAGGTGAAGGTACAGGTTCTCACTCGGTCCTCAGTGCATGTTTTGCAGGTCTCCTCACAGAATCACAAGTGGAATAATTAGCTCCACCTGTGGATCTCTTAAAGGTGTCAATGAGTAATGAATACACCAGTTCTGTGACCTGGAAAACATGAACTGCGTGGACTGAGTTTGAGAACCACGCATTTTCAGCACCCACAAAAAGAAAAAAAACCACACCTGTAAATTTGTTACAACTTCCCACAGGCTCAAACAGGAATCTGCATGAAGTGCGGCCTGTAGTCTAGGGACCCAATTGCTAGTGTGCAAAGTTAGACTACTACAAGTAGACAGCTGCCACCCAGACACAAAGAAACCCTACCCCATGCAGAATTGCAAATGGATCGCTATCCATCCATAAAATCAATTTGCTGTTTCCAAACCAGCAGTTTTTGCTATCTGTAATAGTGATTAAGTCAGGCCCTACCCTTAAGTTGTGACTGAGACAAGGTGTAAGTGGTCATCATTGCAGTCAGACTCTCTGCCCAGGTGTTTCAGACACACCCAGAAAATGGCACATTTCCAACCCCCCCCCCCCCCCCAGCACTTCCTGTCAGTCAAGCTCCAGCCGCATTCGTTACACATACGCAGTTGTTCCACCCTCGCTTGATTTGCGAGTTATGTTGATTACTAAAGTCAGAATCAGACACTATTATTGCACAGCCCCAGCAGACAGATTTGGCATATGCCATTTACTAGCGCTAACCAAATCCACACTATAAGATTATCCAATCTTTGACAATAAAGTTGGTTAATGTATGGGGCAAATCAGTAGACCTGCTCCTAAAAGCCTCCCAAAAACAGACAGAAATGGCCATTTGGGAAAATCAAATGGATTTAATGAATTTTTCTGAATGTCCATTTTTGAGTTTTACAGTCTTGGGGAACAAATTGTTGATTTTCAATTCTTATATAAACCTTTGGGGTGTCTAGGTCTTTTTCAAGACTCCTGACCTATCGATACCTCTGCCTTATCCCCTAGGTCAGTGGTTCCCAAACTGTGCGCCTAGGCTCCCTGGGGTGGCTCAGGTTGGTGGTCCAGAACAAATTCCGGTACTTGTGTATTATCTGGGCGCCTGATTTTTTTTCATCGCATGCCACTACTTAAGGCATGCGATTTTTCATGACCCGATTTTTAATTGTATAGTCACCCATGGGTGATTTCATACCCCCACTATCCAACTACGCATGGAGTTGATTTTATGTAGTGTGGCGAGTGCAGCGGATTACTTTACATGTATTCTGCATCCCCTCGTGGGGCTCGGTGGCTCGCCACACTATATTAAATCAACTCCATGCGTAGCTGGATAGTGGGGGTATGAAATCACCCATGGGTGACTATACAATTAAAAATTGGGTCGTCACAAAAAAAAAAAAAAAAAATAAAAAAAAAAAAAAAATTAAATCGCATGAATTGTATGCCACTTTATTGCATGCGATGCAATACAATAAAAAAAAAAAAAAAAAAATTCAGGTGCCCAGATATTACACAAGTACCCAAATTCCAATTATTTATGGCCAATGAAATAGGCAAAATTAGCGCTTGTGGCTTCCAATTATAAATTATGTGGGTAAACAGAAGTGAATCATGTTCCTCACCACATAATTGGACCCAAGGATAAAATTTAATCAAACTTATTTAATTTAATATATTTTTTTCTGAAATTCTCAGTAACAACTTTCAGCTTAGGGGTGCTGTGAAAGACATTCTTATACTGTAGGATGCCTGAGTCGAAAAGTTTAGGAACCACTTCCCATGTAATAAAGCAATGTAATTGCCCCCCCATAAATCTGAACAGCATTGTAGCTTCCAGGTATTTCCCTTAATGAAGTGAGGAGCTAGATAACAGTTCTAGAAATACAAATCATTTTAAAAATAAGAGACAAACACAGAAAATTAATAAGAAACCATTTATGCTTTTGAAGAAACAAGAAAAAAAAAAAAAAAAAGGCACGGTACTTTAAGAGTCAAATATCAGATTTCTCCACACAAATATAATAAATAGGTCACATGGGAGAACAGAAACAGGCAGAAACTGATGCACATCAACAGGGTTACCCCCCTGTCCCAGAATATGGCACAACGGAAAGAACTATAATGGGAGCAAGGAAACCACGTCCTTAAAGAGAAACTAAACCAATGAAATTAAATACTTAACAGTGAAGCGTAGTTTCCCCTGATTTTTGTGCTCAGATTTGCGATCTTCCAAAAATTTCTGCACAGTTGCTAAAGTGAAGCAGATCTGTACATTGGGAATCTAGACCCAATGCATGAAAAACTCAAACGATCTGCCCACTTAAGTTACACATCCTAGGGTCCTTTGACATTAGACACTAGGCGGAAGATGTACCAGAGACAGCACAACAGAAATACACATAAAACTATTTTTGACAGCCTTAATAGGCATAGTCCTCTTCATTATTAACACAATTCACTTTATGCGGCACTTAAACACCAACAGGTCCTTAAGTGCTGCAGATATAAAATAGCTTATAGTAGGCAACCAGTTTTGGTCACCAAGTCAAAAAAATAAATAGATCTTTAATAACGGGGCAAAAAAAAAATTATCCTTTACCCCACAAAACTGGGATGAATTTCAAAACCAGCCATGGATAATGTCCGACGTTCCAAAGTTTAAAGCACAGATCCTTTGTCTGTGACCAGAACAGCTTTGCGGTGTATGTAAGAGGGGGGGGGGGGGGGGGGGGAGAGCCACTGGTTACCTATTACTGGTCTGAGTGGTTCTGTATAAAAGTTAGTATTCCTAGCAGCACTTTACACCTCATCTGTCCGTTTTTTGTGTTCTGGCTTCAGTCTTATCCTAGGTGGATGGGTAAGTCTTCTCCATACTTCTTAATCAGCTTTTTGTGGTTATGATCAACAGACCACTGCTGGGGCAGAAATTTGGGCTGCATGTTATCCAGGAAGTGTCGACGCCAGCGTTTCTCGAGTTCCATTAGGGATTTCAGACCGCCCTTTGCAAAGCATTGCACCACTTTCAGTCCGTGTGGGGTATAAGTTTCGTTACAAATTCTATGGGAAAAACAAAAAAAATAATATGAAAAACTGTATGTCTAATTGACGTTTAAAGGGTATTTATAACTCAATACTAAAATTACTTAAGTGTTTCCTGCTACAAATACCCTCTCCTTTGCACCATTTATTATATCCAACATTCGTTCCAGTAATAAGAAACTGGGATTAAAAAGCTAGAAAGTAGAGGGGAGGAGCTGGCCACACTGTGGACAATTCTTAAAGTGCCAATGCTCCGAAAGGTCACCCTCTATTCCCCACTGTGATCTCCAGTGCCACCTGGTGGATGAAGGAGAAACCAGACACTATCACTTCACTAAGCTTAATAATCCTACCCCTCCGTGAGGAGACCTGCAGAATCATGCACTGTGTGGTGTACTGAAGACAGATTGAGGACCTGTGAGCTAAAGAATTATTCAGATTGTGCTATTCTGTACGCTCAGTATAAGTACAGAAAAACATTGGTGCATTAGCGAGAATAACTGTACAGAACTCCTTCACACAACTCCGCATTGTTACACTTAATGTAAAGTTTTTTAGCCTCCTCTAGTTTTGCCCAGACTATGACAAAGCAACTGAAACAGATCTAGTGTTGCACCTTTTTAAAAGGTGCATACACACTACGACAGGGGTAGTAAACGCCAATCAAACCCAGTTTAGGTTTCCCACACCATCAAGAAGGTGCACTCATTACTCACTGACACCATAAAAGCTTACAGGAGCCGACGACGTTGCCTGCCATTCTGTAAGACTATCTGGAAACCATTAACGGTAGAGAGGGGTCGAGCACTGGAGTTGGCTACCTCTGCACTAGGAGATCGTTAACAATTTTGTCCTTGCATCACCTATGCTCCTAAACGGATTATATAATATATGCTGAACTAGATCATTCAGCAGCCACATCCAGGAGCATGCTAGCCTCCACGCACCTTTACACTCCTAAGCACAGGTATGGCTGCCCAAGGTATAGGTAAACATGTGCAAGAACCTCTCCTCACCTGGTCTCCAAGGCCGCAGCCTCCTTCAGAGTGTCTTCAGTAACTGTCTCAGTGTTGAAATAGTTCCTGATCTCAAACAGCAGCTCCGCCTTCCTGTTCTCTGGCAGCATGGCCGCACTGAGCAGAGCTCTGGCAGCAGAGCGCACCTGCCTCCTCACGGGATCCTCCAACGTCCGTACCCCTTCCTCGCACCCAATCGGGGCGGAGAACTCAGTGGCCAGTTGTTGCTTCAAGCTGCTATCATAGTAATTAGAGACGGCGTGACAAGACGTGCAGAGCAGCAGGACATCATGAGAGTTGTGATCCTTCATCTGTATAGGGAAGTGGCGTCTGTACTCATGGGGAACTATGTTCTTCCTGTACGGGGCCAGGGTGGAGAAGGCAAACTAGTTAAATAAAGTATTTAATGGTTACTGTCTTGTGGTTTGGACAGAAGGCTTTGCACTCACCGTATATAGGACTCACGTTTGCCACAGACCACACATAAATTTTCCTTTACGGTCAGATAATAGTCCACATTGGACTCTGGGCGACCGGAGGGCTCAAACCGCAGTCTCACAACGAATGGATCACTGCTAATCAGATCTAAGCAGAGCAGAGAACAAGGCCAGAAAGGCCGGACAGACTCCAGGTTAGCAGAAGATACAGAGGACACTACATAGCAAACGAGACAGAACTGACTGGATCTGTTGCACTGAATGCTATAACCAAAGTCTAGGAAGGAGAGCATTGGGAGTGGGAGCCAGACACACACAAGACACTTACCACCGATGCCTTTGTCCAGGTACCACTGGGCCTTCTTCCTATCACAGGTGCAGAGGGGCTGTCCATCAGGGGCATGTAGAAAGCAGTTATCATACAACGGTGACTTCCTGCAATGAGCATAGAACATTGTCACCCTCATTAACCATTCACATGGTTCTAATTGGACCTTTAGTTCCGGATCTCAATTAAAATAGGAAGCAACTAATACTAAGTATTACCTACCTATCTAGTACCTACAGTCATTCTCCAGTCATGCCAAAACAGCCCCCTATTAGCATACCAGAATCTTCTAGAGTCAGGCATCTTAGTCGCTGCATGACCAGGATGCACAAGGAGGCTTTGCTAAATTGATATGACGTGTGCGAGTCCAAATCTCTATACAGAATACTACAATGTAAATTTTGCACCAGCCCCGACCGCTTACTCTCCAGGCATCTTTCACAGCACGGTGTATTGAGGGTTGATTTACAATCCGAGGTCAGTAAACACAGACTGCATTGTTTGCCCCTTATTTGCTGTCATTGCCCCTAGTCTCCCCAGGCTGCAGTTCTATACCTTAGCACAGGGGTAGCCAACTCCAGTCCTTGAGAGCTACCAACAGTTCACGTTTTCCAGGTCTCCTCACAGAACCACAAGTGAAGTAATTAGCTCCACCCGTGGATCAGTGATAGGTCAGTAATGAGTGCACCTGTGCCTCTGCTAGGTGATTTACAAAACGTGAACTGTTGATACTCTCGAGGACTGGCGTTGGCTACCACTGCCTTAGCACATGCATGTCCAAACCATGGCCCTCCAGCTGTTGTGAATCTACACATCCCAGCATGCCTTGCCATTAGGGAATGCTAAAACTAAGCATGCTGAGATGTGTAGTTTCACAACAGCTGGAGGGCCACAGTTTGGACATGCCTACATTAGCAGATGCAGTGCCCAATACAGCAGACTTATGTTCATAGGTGAGGGGTCAGGGGGACACACTTCAGTACCTTACAGAGTACCCCACGCCCAGAGGCTTCCTTTTGTTTCTGCGGGGATCCTTGCCTTCAGAGTTCTGGCTGGAAAGCTCACAGGAACCTTCTTTCTTCCTCTTTGGTCCCCCATTTAAGTCTCCACTGGCAACACCTTTCCCTTTAAAAGGAGCATCAATTAACCCTTGGCATTTCCCCAGGAAGTATTCCCAGGGAGTGGGAGACTCTGGAGAAAAGAACCCAAGCAGCTGTAGGAAGAGCGCAACAGAGACCTGGGCATCCCGGGCAGCATAAAGGACCTGAAAAACAAGGCTCCATTACCCTTACAGGCTGCAATCAATACATTTGTGGTTTAGAAACACACATTTGTCTTTAGCAATGAAAATACAAGCTTACATTTAAAGTCCTCCCAACATGACCCATCCCAGGACGGCAAGATTTTTTTTTTCTGCGTTACCATTGTGACGAAATGAGATGGACCTGGATTGAGAACCTTCATATTCACCTCGTAATGTACTTTTTAATCCTTGGATCAGTCTAGGTTTATAGACAAGAGCACCTGTGTGTTCTGCATATTTATATTTGTTATAGATTGCAATAATGTATTTATTGGAGATACAGGTCATTGCCATAGTGTGCGTGACAGTAGGGAGAGCCAGGTAGCTGGGCTAGCTAATTACCATGTGGATCACATATGCTAGTCCATTGTGTGAGCTATGATAGGTGTTGCTGGTAATGTTGCTGGTAACGTAGCAGAACAATGCCTGAGTGACTGGTAAAATAGCTGCTAGACAAAGGGATGTATGTAGGTCAGCAGGTAGCCTGGGAGATAAAAGGTCAGACCTCCCAGAGGGATGTACAATGGGTCTCTGCTGCATTATACTGACTGACCTAGCATTGGGATATCTGACCCTACCCCCAGAAACCTTTGCCTATGTACACATGCCGTACCCACCTGGTCCTGTGTGAACTTTTCCGCATCCCAGTTACTGCAGCGGAGCTGAAAGGACTTGTCCAGTGTGTGGCACAAAATGGTCTCGGACAGAGATTTAAGGCTCAAACTGTTCTGAAAAATGTCTCTCCTGCATTAAGAGAAAGCATGTGGGTATTGATTAAAGCTCAGAAGAAATTATTCAGAATTTTCTCTTACATCCGAAAGGCAAAGTAAAAAAATGGCAGTTATGAGCATATTGGTTTGCACTCACAATTTTATCCCTCAGAACTTGACAAAAATATCCCCCAAAAGGAGATATTGTTGTCTTGGGAGTTAAGTGGACTGAAGGGTGTGAACGGACTGGAGGCTGGGCGATTTTGACAAAGCGATTTCACCTAGTCAAAATCGTGATGTCGCTACCAGAGATAAGCCAGCAGCCATCTCCAGCTGCTCCCCGCGTGTACAAGCATAGACCCCAATAAACTGGATAGCCCATTACACAAGGTCAATGACTGCAGATAACTGGATACCACCCCTAAGTATGGCTTACACTCTGAATTACATTGTGGCAGCCCTTACAAGCTATATAGAAACCTATTCCAGTGTATTGCGGATTAACACATTGACTGAAGCCATTATTTGTGGCTTTGAAAAGAGGAGGTTTCCCGGAACTGACAAATAAGTAAAATGAATAGTCCACAGTTCTTAAATCTCAGGGGCAGATGTATGAAGCAGCGATAAGGGAGAAGCAAGAATTGGTTGCCATGGGCAACTTCTCCAGTCTGTATAGTATTCAAATTCTAGCTGTTACTTCTGGTGCTGATTGGTTATCATGGGCAAATTCCCCACTGACTCACTTCTGTTCCACATCACAGCGTCATACTTCTGCCCCTCAATACAGAACTACAACATTTATACTATGAACATGACATAGTACTACCAGGGAAACCCTCAATTGCAATATACATTAATTGCATTTAATTCCTGAGACATTCTAATGACAACTGGCATCATCGCCCCATTCTTGTACTTTAAGGTAACCCATGTACCTATGTCTCATAGCCAGGTAACGGATATCGACGATTCCCTTCACGGAAAGCCCAAAGTCATTCATCAGTTTAGAGGCATCTTCCCAGCAGCCCACGCCAACCTTCAGGATACTGCCGTCTGCCAGGAGAGTGAGCAAGGTCTTCGGAATGGTACGGTCAGCGATGGCCAAGTGTGGCAGACGAACCAGGACACAAAAGCCGCTGTGGGAAGCCATCTGTAGCAGGGAGATGGGATTTGCTCTCCCTTCTACAGATACCTGAACAAGAAAAGAACAGACTTAACGTTAACATGTATATAACATAGCCAAACAGCAAGAAGGGGCAGAGGAGAACCCTTTATGGAATTTTTGCAGTGCTTATGTAAAAGGGATGTCCGACTTCTAGGAATGGCCATGAAGTTTTATGAGGCACTTTCACAAGCAAAACTCCCAAGTTTGCAAGATTTCATTCAGGCAATACAGCCAGGGCAATGGCTGCCAGGAGCAAGTTACCAAAACCTCTCAAGTGACATCGGCAGTAAGATACCCTGCCTCCCTGCTATAAGGGTGGATGCAAGAGGTTATAGCCCAGTTACATGGAAGGGGAACAGACTTATGGTCAAACTCCTTCAAAATTGACTGGCATAGCTGTACTAGTTCAATATGTCAGTAAAGTGCCCAGATCACAGGCAATGATGGCAACATCTGTAGAGAGTCAATATGAAATGTAAACCATAGAAAGCAGCAATGTACTAACATTTCTAGCAATACAACTTAGACACACCGAGCCCTCTACATGGAAGACCACATACCCACTCACAGTCCATGCCAAGTACCGGGAAGTCATCCAGATCTTTCTTTAGCAAAGGCCAAGCAGCGTCCCATTCTTCAGCCTTAGACACGATTTTGATATCCGCCTGGAGAATCTTCTCTACTGCAGAGAAGACTGGGATTTCTACCTTCAAAGGTTTCTGGAGAGCAGGGTCCCAAGTCTCTTTACTCAGCCCAGCATGCAAGTCTTTGTGCTCCCCATTAGCACACAACTGTCTTCTCCGGCGTTTGATCAGCTTCCACAGAACAAGACACCCCACTGTAGTACCCACCAGAGACGCAACGCCAAGTGTTAATCCAGCGTATCTGGGCATTCTGTTGCAATACCTATTAAACAAGAAAAAAAAAAGGAGAAAAAACATTTAAGGAAAAACATTTGGTGCCTCAACCAGAGTCGCACACATCTTCATGGGATGCTACTTGTAGTGTGATAATTGGACACTAATGCCAACACATGATGTTCTTCCAGCCTATACATCCCACCATCCACTGTTCCGCCAACGGTGGTTATATGTACCGCATGAAGAAATAAAAGTTCTTCGCAAACACCTCAGTAGGATCCAACTCTGGCAGCAAGTCTACAACAGTTCCATGATGTTCATACGCAGCGGTGCCACTTTAAAGTGCTCAATTATCAAGCGCAAACAGCCAATAGCAGATGAAAATACACAAGGACGCTAATCTCCACTATAGAAGTCAGGACTATAGTCTATCAGAACTACTTTTTATAATGCAATGATTATTACACTGTCTTTGTAAGCATCACCACACTAAGTGCAGTGCAATTACACACAATCGCACTCTTAAGGGTGTACTGCACAGCCAATTTAACGCAAGGGAGGAGGAACAGATTACAGCTGCAAACTACATGAATGCTAGATATTAGCAAGGCCTTACCTTAGTGCAGGCGACCCAAACTGCTGCTCCAAGCCCAGGAGCCCGGAGAGGGTGCGAACTGCAGTGCCGGCTGGAAGGAGCAACACAGAACACACACAAGGTACACACAGTGCACACTACGCATGCGCACACACTTCCTTGCCCTGCAGTGACGTCAGCACGCACCAGCGTCAGCCAGCAATAAATAAGGCGCCCAGGTTAACCCACTCATGGCCGGCCCCCTGGACCTCTTCTCCGGCGTCATAACACGAGCACAGCCAGTGAGGGGCAACAGCCACGTGGAAGGGTTAAAACAGAACATTAACTCTATAGTGTCCTTGCTATAAACGTGCATATATATATATATAAAATTAGTATTATCATTATTTTTTTGCAGTGCTGCCTGATGACCCTCACATGCTTCAGGTACAGAGCACTTGCAGTGTATATAATGGGTGTAGAGTAGACCTGTACTGTATGTTACTGTCAGAGGTCACAGGGGGCTCTTTGTCATATTATATTTGTATCAAATGTTTGAAACTTAAATAAGAAAAACAAAGTTACTTTTTAAATTCTAAACATTTGTAAATACAGGGTGCCTGCCTTTTAATACTTTTGTAGTTTGTTATGTAGGAAGTCTAGTGGATATATTTACTAAAGTGCGGGTTCCTGTGCACCGACTGGGTGGCCCAGGCAATGTGTCAGTGAGTAATGAGTACACCTGTGCGCCTGCGGTGTGACCTGGGATATGTGTCAGTGAGTAATGAGTGCACCTGTGTACCTGCTGGGTGACCTGGGTAGTGTGACAGTGAGTAATGAGTACACCTGTGTACCTGCTGGGTGGCCCAGGCAATGTATCAGCGAGTAATGAGTACACCTGTGCATCTGCTGTGTGACCTGGGAAATGTGTCAGTGAGTAATGAGTGCACCTGTGCGCCTGCGGTGTGACCTGGGAAATGTGTCAGTGAGTAATGAGTACAACTGTGCACCTGTGGTGTGACCTGGGTAATGTGTCAGTGGGTAATGAGTACACCTGTGCACCTGCTGGGTGACCTGGATAAAGTGTCAGTGGGTAATGAGTATAACTGTGCACCTGCTGGGTGACCTGGATAAAGTGTCAGTGGGTAATGAGTATAACTGTGCACCTACTGGGTGAACTGGGTAATATGTCAGTGGGTAATGAGTACAACTGTGCACCTGCTGTGTGACCTGGGAAATGTGTCAGTGGGTAATGAGCACACCTATGCACCTGCTGGGTGACCCGGGTAATGTGTCAGTGGGTAATGAGCACACCTATGCACCTGCTGGGTGACCCGGGTAATGAGCACACCTGTGCACCTGTTGGGTGACCCGGGTAATGTGTCAGTGGGTAATGAGTATAACTGTGCACCTACTGGGTGAACTGGGTAATATGTCAGTGGGTAATGAGTACAACTGTGCACCTGCTGTGTGACCTGGGAAATGTGTCAGTGGGTAATGAGCACACCTATGCACCTGCTGGGTGACCCGGGTAATGTGTCAGTGTGTAATGAGCACACCTATGCACCTGCTGGGTGACCCGGGTAATGAGCACACCTGTGCACCTGTTGGGTGACCTGGGTAATGTGTCAGTGGGTAATGAGTATAACTGTGCACCTACTGGGTGAACTGGGTAATATGTCAGTGGGTAATGAGTACAACTGTGCACTTTCCGGGTGACCTGTGTAATGTCAAACAAATGGTCAAAGTGACTCTTGAGCGCTAAATAGTGTCCTGCTGCTGCTTGTCCCCAAACAATAGTTCAACTGTAAACTATAAGAAAAGACAAAAAGTAAAAAAAAAAAAAAAAAACGTTTTATTTTTTGACCAGTTTAATGTGTCAGTGAGTAATGATTACACCTGTACACCTGCTGTGTGACCTCAGAAATGTGTCAGTGTGTAAATAGTACACCTGTGCACTTGCTGGGTGACCCGGGTAATGTGTTAGTGGGTAATGAGTACACCTGCTGGGTGGCCCGGGTAATGTGTTTGTGGGTAATGGTACAGCAGTGCACCTGCTGGGTGACCCGGGTATTGTGTCAGTGAGTAAGGAGTACACCTGCGCATCTGTTGCACCTAGTACTCAAGATGGCAGTGACAGAAAAACAGTAAGCGGTGTAGCCTTCCGCATGAAGCCAGGCTATTAATCTGCTTGGTGACCTGGTTAATGTGCCAGTGAGTAATTAGTACACCTGTGCACCTGCTGTGTGGCCTGGGAAAAGTGTCAGTGTATAATAAGTGCACCTGTGCAATGTGTCAGTTAGTAATGAGTACACCTGTGCACTTGCTGGGTGACCCTGGTAATGTGTCAGTGAGTAATGAGTACACCTGTGCACTTGCTGGGTGACCCTGGTAATGTGTTAGTGGGTCATAAGTACACCTGTGCACCTGCTGGGTAAACTGGAAACCATGAAATGTTGGGTGCCCTGAGGACCAAGGCCCTTATTCAGATCTGATTTCACTACAAATTTGTTCTTAAAATGGGCAAAGCCATATGCACTGCAGGTGGGGCAGATGTAACAAGTATAGAGTTAGATTTGTGTGAGTTATGTGCAGGGTAATTACTGGCTGCATTATTTGTACACTGCAATTTATATTTCAGTTTCAACACACCCCACCCAAATCTAACTCTCTCTGCACATGTTACATCTGCCCCACCTGCAGTGCACATGGTTTTGTCCATTTTGAGAACAAATTTGTACTGAGCTCAGATCTGAATAAGGGCCCAAGGGATTCAGTATTGAATCCCGGCGGTCGGGATCCCGGCGTTCAGAATCCCGACGCCGGAATCCCGACAGCCGAAATGCCGACAAGGGGGGGACGTGGATCGCCCCCCTTGCGGGCTCGCTACGCTCGGCACACTAATTTATTCTCCCTCCAGGGGTGTCGTGGACACCCCAGGAGGGAGAATGTGTCGGCATTTCGGCGGTCGGGATTCTGAACGCCGGGATCCCGACCGCCGGGATTTTAACTGCATCCCGGCCCAAGTGTGAGAACCACTGTGTTAGGGCATTGGATAACAGTTATCTGTTATGTGAGTACACGGTGATATGTCAGGCATTGGGATGGCACACTTTGAAATGGATAAACTGTGTTAAGTCTTGAAACGCATGGCAGACTTAAAGTTAGATATTTCAGAAAATACAATGACATACTTTCCTATGTCAGCAAATACATTTGTGAATTTGAGGAACACAGTTATCTGACAGGGAATGAGAGGACACTGTGATGTGTCAGAATGTGGGGGCATGCAGTTCATGCCAGTAACAGTAATGGGGGCACACTGAGGTATCGGAAGGTGAGTCACATAGTACAGTGACAGGTGATGTGGGGGCGCATAATACATTGACAGGGGATGTGGGGCGCATAGTCATAGGTGTGCGCACATTGAGTGTGAGGGGTGCACAGGCACCCCCAAATGCTGTGCCCACCCTTATGGACAACTCCCTGCTGCTAGCAATACCTTTTACCAAATCTTTTGCTTTTTAGACCTGTATTCCATTAAAATTAGTGCCCATCAATCAATTGTGTGTTTTGCATTGTTAATTGTACTCGACCGTTGTCATATCACTAGATACTGTACCTGCATAATCCATATATTTTTTTACTTTATATGCATGTACTGTTATACAGAGTAATAAGAATATTAAAACTGAAATAGGCCGGAGATTATGTTCTGGCTGAGAGACATTTTATATTTTAGCGAGTACCAATAGATGATGGTAAACAGGCATGGTTGGCAGTGTTAGTCACACCCAATAGGTGGTGCTAGACACACCCCTTTGACGGTGCACCCCCTAATAAAATGGTTGCACTCCTATGCGCATAGTACACTGACAGGGGATGTGGGGTGCATAGTACAGACACAGGGGATGTGGGGCCACATAGTACAGTGACAGGGGATGTGGGGTGCATAGTACAGTGACAGGGGTTGTGGGGTGCATACTACAGTGACAGGGCATGTGGGGTGCACAGTACAGTGACTGGGGATGTGGGGACACATAGTACAGTGACAGGGGATGTGGGGGTGCATAGTACAGTGACGGGGGATGTCGGCCGCATAGTACAGTAACAGGGGATGTGGGGGGGGGTGTGATACAGGGGTCCATTCCGACTGTCGGGACCCCATCTGGCACCCATGTGGGGTGCATAGTACAGTGACAGCGGATGTCGGACGCATAGTACAGTGACAGGGGATGTGGGGGCGCATAGCACAGTGACAGGGGATGTGGGGGGGTGTGATACAGGGGCCTATCCCGACTGTCGGGACCCCATCTGGCACCCATGTGGGGTGCATAGTACAGTGACAGGGGACGTGGGGTGCACAATTACAGGGAATATGAGGGGCACACAGTGTCACAGTATATATGGGGGCACAGTCACAGGGTATTTGGGGGCATAGTGACAGGGTATGTGGGGGTGCAGTGACAGGGTATAAGGGGGACATACAGTGACAGGGAATATGGGGGCACACAGTGAAAGGGAATATGGGGGGCACACAGTGACAGGGAATATGGGGGGCACACAGTGACAGGGAATATGGGGGGCACACAGTGACAGGGAATATGGGGGGCACACAGTGACAGGGAATATGGGGGGCACACAGTGACAGGGAATATGGGGGGCACACAGTGACAGGGAATATGGGGGGCACACAGTGACAGGGAATATGGGGGGCACATAGTGGCAGTGGGGGCACACGGAGCCCCCACTCCCAGCAGCAGCCGGATGACGCTGAGCTGTGCCCGGCCTGTGTACTGGTTCCCGGGTACAGTGTCAGGGGGAGGAAGCGGTGGATCAGCTGGGGGAGGAGGGGTAGGAGGAGCTCCGCTCGGCCCCGATAGTGGAGCCCGCACAGCTCGGTGGTGCTGCCCGAGCCCCTATCTGCATGAGGAACCCCGGAGCCCTGAGCGAGCCCGGCCAGTAGCTGCCGCCATGAGACGGGACGGGGGATGCGGCATGAGGTCGGTGGTGGGCTTCCTGTCCCGGCGGGGCCTGCACGGAGAGCCGCTGCTGAGGGAGGACTTCCAGAGGCGGAGGCTGCAGGCCTGCAGGAACCTGTACAAGAAGGACCTGCTCGGCCACTTCGGCTGTGTCAACGCCATCGAGTTCTCCAACCATGGCGGCGGTATGCTGGTGTCAGGCAAGTGTCACCCGGCCGCAGCCCGCTATATAGCGCCTCCCTATACCCGGGCGCCCTACCCGGTGCCAGGCACGGCGGCTGTGCCCCATCCACCTGTGCCGGCCCGGAGGTGGCATTCACCTGGTGCCAGGGGGCTATAATGTACCCAGTAAAAGGCAAGGCTTGGGTCCTGCAGAACCTATCTGCATGCCAGTGCTGTGTCAAGAGGTTCTGCAGCAGCCACTTCCTGCTTGGATGGGGGCCATAACATGGCTTTCTGGTTTCCTGGCATTGTGCTCCTGGTTTGGAGTTGCATGCCCAAATACAGTTGGACCACGGGGGTACCTGCAGCCTGAGCATGCACCCCTGGGAGGGATCATGTCCGCAACCCACCATGCATACACACATTGGAGGACTGCTGACACACCACAACCGGAGGGGAGGAGCAAGGCTGAACCATGGTACCCCCTAAATGTTCCCTCGCCATGCTATGGGCATGGTGGCTCGCTTCACTTTGTTCACCACCTGGTTACTAAAGGCAACAGATGTGGATAGTGACAGCTTACTTCTCCCCCTGCTGGGACATGGTGGGGATGCCAGAGGCCCTTTAGCCCGCTAGGATCTAATGCCCACCATACTCATACAGGTGATGATTGGGGTACCGGATGACTCACCGACAGTCGGGATTTCGATGGTCGGAATACCAGATGTCAGCAGCTTGACAGCCGGAATCCCGACTTACACGGGCTATTTCACTTATGGGGTCAATGACCCCATAAAGGGCTCCTGACAGTAGGGATTCCGATGTCAGAGAAACAACCATCAAAATCCCGACTGTTGGTGGGTTATACCATATCAGATGGCTGAAAGTGTAGACAGATTGATCATCTATTGACATATCGCTCTTGCGATCAGATGTAACTGACCTGCGCCACGGACCATAAACTGACTCCTGTGCTCATCTGTGGCACACAAGATGGCGGCGACAGAAAAACCGTAAGCGGTGCAGCCTTCCGCATTAAGACAGCATTGTCGCTTATTTTATTATTATAATTATCCTTTATATGGCGCCACAAGGGATCCGCAGCGCCCAATTACAGAGTAGGTTAACAAATAAGCAAAACAGTGACTGAAGACAACAGTCCAGGTTGTATGGCTATCCAGGATTAGGCACAGGTGACTTAAATTGCAGTCAACTTGATTATACCATCTGTGCTTAAGCAGGGATAGCCATAAAACCTGGACTGTTGGTGTGCCTTAAGGACCTCTGTAATGGAGGATGAGTACAGGGTACATACACATAGCTGCATCAGCAGGCGGCACTGAGATAATGGCAAGGCATGCTGGGATGTTTAGTTTCACAACAGCTGGAGGGCCACAGTTTGGACATGCCTGGTGTAAGTAAAAGAAAGAAAAGCACTCATGAGAGAGGGCAAAATAGTCTAGCTTTACTTTTTACCGAAACTTGTGTAAGAACATGAGATCTTTGTCCTTCTGTATCTAACCTGAAACAACCCAGTTGGCCTGATTAAATAAGGCCGCAAAAATAGCTATTTGCCAATTTTCACAAGTCAGTGCATTAGCGGCTGCCACAGCACACGTAGGCAGAGCTGAAACTGCAGCCGCGGACCAGAAGGATGTGATCGCATTTTGAGTGTCAATTGGGGGTGAACTGGGAAACGCAGGTGTTTCCGTACCATTTTTCGTGGTTGCTGCTTGACGTCACACCTGGGAAATGGCTGGATGGCCTTGTCCTGTGATGGACACATAGAATCAGGCCCAGTGCTCGTTTGTAAAAGTATCCTTACATTTCTGTATATTTATTATACATTGCATTTAATTTCTATTTGGTTAGAGCAGTGATGGTTAACCTTGACACTCCAGCTGTTGTTGAACTACACATCCCAGCATCTTCAGTTTTAGCATGGCCAAATATCAAATCTGTAGCAGAGCATGCTGGGATGTGTAGTTCAACCACATCTGGAGTGTCAAGGTTAGCCTTCAAGGGGTTGGGATTTGTGGAATTTGCACACAGATCTTTTGGGGCGGAGTCTGAGGGTGAGGCCGGTTTTACACACTCCGGCTCCTGCCGGACGGTGAAATCCCGCACGGCCAGGGAGCCGTGCTGCACACAGTAGTTGTGAATGGACACTATTGTGTCCATTCACACGGGACGGCCACGGCCCGGCCGCACGGCTGCAGCCGGATCCCGCCACTGGAAGGGACGGCTGCCGGGCTGTGGCCATCCCCTCCATGATAAACTAGTGTGTGCGGCACGGCTCCCTGGCCGTGCGGGAATTCACCGTCCGGCAGGAGCCGGAGTGTGTGAAACCGTCCTGAGGCAGTGCAAGGGGTGCAAATACAAATATTTATTTTTGTGCATCCAGGGTAAATACTGTCTGCTTTTGCATGTGGCCCACAAATGCTGGACAGCATTATTTGTACACTGCAATTTACGATGGAGTTTGAACCTATGCCTCTCAAATACTCCTTTCAGACCTAAATCCCAGGTCTCAGCCGGATTAATGCACACAGTCTTAGCCCTTGTTACAGCTGTTCACACCGCAAGTTGGATCAGGGTAATCTTTGGTTGCCACCTTTCACACTGCAGCTGTGTCTGTCCTGCATGTCACACAACCCTGAGGTGGGCCTTTGTATACACAGCTGATTAGACCAGTGATTCTCAAACTTGGTTCTCAGGACCCCACACAGTTCACGTGTCAATGTTCATTGCCAGGGGCTTATATGGTAGAAGATGTAGCTTTGCCGAAAGCTGCATCTTTCTCCATATGGCATCAGTGCTAAGTGCTCCCGGCACTTCTGGGGAAGGCTGCAGCGCTATGCTTCCCTTTCAGACGCTAGAGGTCAAATATGAACTCTAGCATCTGTCTCCAGGAATGCGGAGAAGAGGGACAGAGGTGTGGGCGGAGCTACCAGTAGCTCGCGAGAGATGGGTTGGTGACCACGAATTTAATGAGTATCCAGCTTTAGAATTTAATCAGTTTTGACTGAAATGACTACTTAGATGTTGCTACAGTTTGTGTAAAAGCTTCCACAAACTGTTTTTTTTAACTATCTTATAAACATATTATTGTTATTATACTGCTGTGTAAAATCTTTCATGTTAAAATCACAGTGTATTATTGCTCTACAAAACAATAAATAGTATGGTAGCCCCACGCCTCATTTTAGTAGCTTAGTCCAGCGGGTCCTGACCTTCTCAGCATGGGGTTGCAACTCCATGTTGTGTCCGTCAGGCTGATGACTTTTGTAATCTAAAGGCCCATACACACTGGGTGACTTTGAGCTGAAAGTCGCTCAAAACAGCAGGTTTGAGCAGCTTTCAGCTCAAAGCCGCCCAGTGTGTATGGTCCGGCGATGAGCAGTGAGCGCTGCTGCGCACTCCCGCAACATTGCCGGGAAAGCCATTCATCTGCAGATGAGCGGCTTTCAGGATGGCTTTGCATAGCGCTCCGCTATGCAACGCCGCCCCCTCCGTCTGCGCCGGACAGGGGGAAAGACGCTCAGTGTGTATGCACGGAGCGTCTTTCCCCGCAGCATAGTCGCCCAGTGTGTATGGACCTTTAGTCAGTGATTCAAATCTGTTGAATTGTCTGTTATTGTAGGCTCCTCCCATCATTTTGTGTCTCCACAATGCTGCCAAGTATGTGCTGTCTGCTGACTACACATGTGATGTGATAGGTTATGGTATATTAGACTCCTCCCATCACTCTGTGCCTCCACAATGCTGCCATGTATGTGCTGTCTGCTGACTACACATGTGATGTGATGGGTTATGGTATATTAGACTCCTCCCATCACTCTGTGCCCCCACAATGCTGCCATGTATGTGCTGTCTGCTGACTACACATGTGATGTGATGGGTTATGGTATATTAGACTCCTCCCATCACTCTGTGCCTCCACAATGCTGCCATGTATGTGCTGTCTGCTGACTACACATGTAATGTGATGACCTTCTGCAGTAACTTTCTGGGGTCCTGTAATTATTTTTTTTGTCTGGTGGGGTCCCAGAGTAAATTAGTTTGAGGACCTCTGGCCTAGTCTGAGTTTGTTTCCCACTAGGACGAGCCTGGGTTCTTCAGGCTAAAGTGGAAAGCTGCAACAGGTTAAGCTGGGTACACATTACTCTGTGTACTATGCATTGTCCCGAGCAACAGAACTAGGGATGGCCATCGTTGCCAGTGCTGTCCTGGCCATCGATAGTGCTAAACTATCCAATGGATGACCATCGATATTGATGATGATGGTGTTTGACTGATTGGACTGTGGGCCAATAAAAACACAGGGGTGGGGCTTCGGAGGTATCAGGGGTGGAGCTATGCTCCTTTTTCCAGCACTTAAAAAAAAAAAAAAGAGCAAAACATCGTTTTGCTGTGCCATCGATGGAGGGAAACCATCTCGTTCTCCCCCATCGATGGCAAATGTATTCGACATCAACCATAAACCATTTTATGATTTTGACTCATCAATGGTCCATGGCCATCCTTAAACAGAACCTGGTGGGGGTGCTGGCATCAGCAAGTGCATACATACGTGGCGATGCCGGGCGTGACGAGCATGTACGGATGGCGGAGGACATTGCTGACAACCTGTGGGTCTGTTAGGAGAGGTAATACAGACTAGACGATATGCATGAAAATATCGGTAACAATATTGTTATCGTGCATCTCATTTAAAAAATCAGCTAGTGTGTACGCGCCATGAGACTGACTGGAACCAACTCAGTTTAATGAGGAGTACTGGCAAACATTGCAGCAATGTTCAGCTGCACCTGTATCCTCCATATTCGGTACATTCAGCAGTGCAGGTTTTCCTATTGTGTGCAAGCAAAGTACAGTATCAGTGTGTCTGGCTGCAATGAGCCTTTTTATACTGTATTTATTTGTATCTCTGATCATAGATATCCCCTGCATAAAATGAGCCAGCTCCTGCCGGAACAGTGCGGATCATTAATTTTGACATCGCCGTGTTCCCAATATAATGTACAAACAAGTGTGTAAACTAAGGTTTACTCAAAACACTTCCCAAACCATTAGTCACCATTTTATTACAGCTATAAAAAACAGTGGGAATACCTTTAAGCCTATCGCAGTGGCTCTCAAACTCGGTCCTCAGGACCCCACACAGTTTGCGGTTTCCAGGTCACCCGACAGGTGCACTCATTACTGACACATTTTTAAAGATCCAATGGTGGAGCTAATTATTTTGCTCGATTCTGTGTGTAGTCTGGCAAAACATTCACTGTGTGGGGTCCTGAGGACCGACTTTGAGAACTTTAGGTCAGCGGTTCCCAACTTTAGTACTCAAGTACCCCCCCAACAGTGCACATTTTACAGGTCTCCACCCAGAATTACAAGTGAAATAATTAGCTCCACTTGTGGATCTTTTGAATTGTGCTATTGCATAAACTGTGCACCTGCTGGGTGACCTGGAAAACATGAACTGTTGGTGGTACTTGAGGACCGAGGATGGGAACCTCTGCCTTAGGTTAAAAGCAAGGTAGTCTAAGGCGGGATTCAGTTGTTACTCAAGAATTTAGGGGTGTATTCCGTGTGTGCCAATGTTTCCGACCAATGGAAATATTGGCACATACCTATTCAATTTTCACCCGTGCATACTCAACGTTATTAAATTGTGGAATATGCGGGCGTCTTCGACAAAAATACAATTGGATCAGCGAGATTTTCACCGTTCCACGTGTTTTCCGACCATCAGATAGGTTGAATGTAAAATTCTGACTGTGAGAAATATTGACACACATTGAATACCACTTTAAGTGGCCAAGACAAATCCAAACCAAGTCCTCTTTTAAATAAAAGGTAAAATCTTCTTTGAATCAATAAGACAGTGGCTGACGAACCATGGCGCCCTAAAGGAGGCATTCCTAACCTCGGTCCTCGAGACATTCTAACAGTCCAGGTTTTAGTGATATCCGTGCTTGAGCACAGGTGAGCACATTATTAAGCACAATAAATCCCTCCATTAATTTTTGAACATCTGTGCTGAAGCCTGGATATCACTAAAACCTGCACTGTATTGTGCCTTGAGGACCGAGGGCGGGAATGCCGGCCCTGGTATCAGCATGTTTTTTACCCAACCCCTAGTATAAAAGTACTTTATGGATATTGGAAAAACATATTAAAGTAGGTAAATTGTGCCTACCAGTCATCCTTTGGGTCAGTTATGCGGTGGTGTACAGTGGTGCCTCTCATTGTCCACATGTGGTGAGTGGCAGCCACTAGCACTGTGATTGGCCTATCACTATGGCCATAAATAATTTATTTGGTTCTGGACCACCAATCCCAGGCACTACTGCAAGTGCCTCGTGCCATTGCAGGGTACTAAAGGCCCCCATACACAGGTCCAACTTCTGAGGGGCACATCAGATCTGTTTTCCTTTGAGTGCCCCTGGCAGGGCTCCTTCTGACTTGCCACTTGATGTGCCATTTTTTACATGCGATAAATCGCTTGACAAACACCTCCGATTTGGGCTGATATATCGGCCTGATCCATCTGAATTGGATGAAATCGGATGTGTGCTAGCAGTCAAGGGGAGTCCTGGAGACTTCTTGATTCTATCGCGCATCAATTGTCTTGTGAAAACAGAAGACCTTCACAAGACTGATTGATTATTTATGTAGGAATTCATTCTTACCAGCTCCATTGAAAGCTATAGTCCATTTGTGTCAATGGAGTGCCTGAATGGAACGCATGACTCCATTTCAGTGAATGATGTAAATTTAAATTTTCCATCAAAATAAATGGGGAAAATACATTTTACCTAGTTAAATTGTTTGTATTATCTAAACATGAGTATGTACACAGTGTTACCATACAAATCTTTATGGATACCTTCATTTGTATTCAGTACCCCCTAGGTCAGAGTAGGTTAACTAAAACCTCTAAAATGAATAGTGAAGGAATTGCCCATAGCAACTAACCAGGAAGGACCTTATTAATTACTAAGGGAAACTATGATTTTTTTTTTTTTCAGAAATGTAATTATACTGTCCAAACATTGTAACACACACAGATGTAACTGGGTATTTACAGATTATAGAAAAATGATTTTATGTTATCACGTGCACAGCTTCTACAAGCCTGCAGGTAAGGAGGCTGTATAAACTTCTGAGGCCCATTCCCCATTCAGATTTGAATAGCTGGGTCCACAAAACATGTTGTCAACCTCCTACAATAAATGGGAATATTTTTCTTGTAGTGTATAGTTTAGGCCCAGTTTGTTTTTAGATTTTAATACAGAGACAATAACCTAACCATTGGTTCTTGCTGCTCCGATACTTATTGAATGCTATGACCACAGTTGCAGCATCCCCTATAATAAAGGACTAATGCTGCTCCTCACTTCTATGAGGGGAATTAAAGTGTTTGAACGCCGGGGGCCACTAGATGGTGCCTGATAGGGTAATTCACGTTTCTCGACGATGGGGCAGACCCAGCCGCTGGCACTGATGTCACTATTATGATATTTTTTCCTTAATTTTGAGTGGCTTATAAACCATGTTCTTATGTCAGGTGTTGCAGAATCCTTGTGGGGTCATAGAAATGTGTTCATTCTTGCACCCTGCATCTTTCAAAACCCATTGTAGTTCCTCCTGCCTGCCTGTGTTGTCGCTGTCTGCTGTGCTGCTTCTATCACAGGTCTGGTCTGCAAATCTGTGCTGAAATACAGACCACTGTGTGCTATAAAAAAAAGCACATAAATGGTGCTTCTAGCAGAACCTGGTCTATACCTCAGCAATGTCAGCATTGACATACAGACCAGCATTGACATACAGACCAGAGTGTACTAGAAGTTAATTTTGTTTAGAGACCACTTTCTTCCACGCCCTGAACTCCTTAGCGAGTAGTCAGTATGTGTTGTACTTTGTGCCTTTTTATCTAGTATTTGTTTATTATAAAGATTGCCGATTAAGGCCAGTCCCAATGCAATGCTTATGAGTAATATCTGCGCCTGGTTCTCAGCTTGTCGGGACAGTGAAACCCTGGTGATGTCATGGATGAGAGGACAGCTCTCACATACATAGCATTTTCAAATAACTTTATTGTTCCAAACAAATATACAATAAGCTTTGATAAAGGAATAAAATGGCTTGTGTGTGTGTTTCGCTTTAGCCCAAACCAACATGGGTTACTAAGATGATAATTCTAAAAAGTGTATGGAACACGTTTATATATTTTATCAAGGGGGACGTCTTAGTATTTTTATTTGTCTGTTTGGATCCACATATAAAACAACATAGTTGATGATGCTTGTTGGCTTGGATAGGAGTTTAAAAAGTAATTTTTACATTTACTTTTTGTTTTTGTCATTTTTATACTTATATTTTTCAATTTTTACCTTTTATTGCCATCAGTGTGCACAAAGGAGCAGAAGGGGCTTTATACGTGGCTCTCCTCGTCATATATTGTTACTAAGCTCAGCAGATTAATCTGTCACTCCTCCTCCTTCTTGGAGGAAGTCCCTGTGATGTCATGTATTTTATTAGAGCTGGGCGTAAGCAGAACACTGGTCCCGTGTGATCATTCAGATCCATTTCCTGAAAGCGTAGAGAGCTGGACAGTGCACCTATTAGTACATATTCATACTCAGAACTGCCAGAAGATGAGAATGTAACAGAGCAGTTATCAATTGGTGACATGTATGCTTTACATTAAAAAAGAGACCTGCACAACCGAAATCTAGAAGCCCCCATACACTGCTGTGGCTTCTGTGATGGAAGAAGTCGCATGCAAACCCCCAGAATTTCATTGGTTGCTATGGGCAACATAGCTTTTAGAAGCTTTAGTAAATTTTAGCCATTAGTCTCAGAATTCCGGACGCATCCAGCCGTGCTGTCCTTTATTGATTTTAATTGATAGGGCTCAAATATTCTACATGCGCTTACAGGTCATACATTAAAAACTATATAAATAAATTTAATTTATATCTCACATGGACCACAAGCTTTATACAGTGCCAAATTAGTTTTATTGTTTTCCTTTTGTACTTTTACATTGGATACATTTAGGTTAAACTCAATGGATTTAGGTTGAACTCGATGGACTAACATCTTTTTCAGCCTTAATTACTATTTTACTATATATGCTACTATGTTACTCAAATATAGAGTTTATGTATTACAGGTTGTATAGTTTATGTTTTAAATATTTTTATTTTCAGTACTTACTTTATGCTATCTATTATATTATCGGCTCCTTCAGCTTTGATTCATTTATATATTAACAGGTTCTATTGCGCAGCAAATTCCGTTGCTCTTTAAAAATGGAAACCGTGATCAAACAAACTTGGTAGTTACATACAATCCAAACAGTAGGAAGGCCCTGCTCGCCAGTTTACAATCTATAGATGAGGGCAGGTTGGCATTTAGGAGATGATTGTCCTAAACAATTGGCAGTCTATAGGATTAATTTATTGCCAATTAAGAACAAAAAGGGATGGCAATTGCTAAATCATGTTGTATGTCTGTGCCCCGCTGCTGAGCCCAGTAACACAGTGCATACTGATGACTGTTCCTGTGTAATTGCTGAAGTATCAGGTGTACAACTGTCCATATGGCTTAACATCCCTTCCTGTCTGTGTGTCGGGTTACCCCTAGTGCTTTAATGTTCCTAATATCAGTCACTGGGCACAAGAACAGTGGGTACTTATGTAGTATCTGGGCTGCCGATTTCTAAATCGGGTCGGATCGGGAGATCGCATCGCATCGCATGCGACCATGCGATTCGATGCGATGCGATTCGATGACCCGATTTTTCCATAGGAATCAATGTTAAAATGGACTGAGTCCATTTTAACATGGAATTCAATGGGAAAAATGGGTCCTTTTCATACCCCTACTATCCAAGTGGGCATGGAGTTGGATATAAACCTGTGGCGAGCGTAGCGAGGCGAGCGAAGCGAGCCCCGCGAGGGGACGAATACCGTCCCCTCGCGGGGCTCGCTTCGCTCGCCACGCTTCGGGCTCGGTGGCTCGCTACGCTCGCCACAGGTTTATATCCAACTCCATGCCCACTTGGATAGTAGGGGTATGAAAAGGACCCATTTTTCCATAGGAATCATTTTAACATTGATTCCTATGGAAAAATCGGGTCATCGCATCCGATATCGGATGCGATGCGATGCGATATCGCATCGCATCGCATCTGATTGTATGCCTTAACTTAAGGCATACAATCAAAAAATCGGCAGCCCAGATACTACATAAGTACCGAACAGTGTAAGCTTCTGTAGACGGAAATCTTGCTTGCTGTCAATAGTTTAAAATGAATTATTTCAGCAAGAGTAAACTAATTCAGGAGAACCAAGCACTGACCCGTTAATGCTCTTACTGGGAGATAAATAATGTATACAATAAATAATGTAAGTAGCTGCAGGGCTGTAAATTAGCATTTTTCTAATGAGTGCAATAGAGGAAAGATATTGTTAACCTGAAAATGGTGTGTATATATAATCTCTATATCTAGTGTACATTTGTGTGTCTCTAAAACAGTGCCATACGGATGGTGTAATGGTTAGCATTACTGCGTCACAGCGCTGAGGTCATGGGTTCCATTCCCACCATGGCTGTAACTGTGTGGAGTTTGTATAGTCTCCCCGTACTTGCGTGGGTTTCCTCCGGGTACTCCAGTTTCCTCCCACAATCCAAAAATATACTGGTAGGCTAATTGGCTCCCTACAAAATTATCCCTAGAATGTCTGTGTGTGTGTGTGTGTGTGTACATGTGGTAGGGAATATAGATTGTAAGCTCCACTGGGACAGGGACTGAAGTGAATGTTCAACTATACTCTGTACAGCGCTGCGGAATATGTGTGCGCTATATAAGAAACTGTTAATAAATAAATCTCTTGGCAGCGAGTGAAACTACATCCCTTTCTCTCTCACACATGCGCACACACACACACAGGCAATCACAAGGTAGCAGACTAGCTTTCAAAGTATTAGCCCCCAGTGACCATTAGACACCGCTCCGATGGACCAAATTGCTCCTTTGTGTGCTAAAAGATGTCATAACAGCAAGTGAAAGCAATTTTTGCAGGGACACTGATCTGTTTAAAAATTGTTGGGTATGGAGAGAGGGAGCTGTGAAGACAGAGACTGGAGAAAGGGGTGGGGTGGAGAGTTTTTGGGCTAAAAACTGTCACAGCTCAAAGTGAAAGTACATTGAAGAAGCCGTCATTTTGGGCTAACTGTATAAAGAAGTTGACCAATCAGATGCTGACGTGTGGTCTTGTTACAGGAGGAGATGACCGGCGTGTGTTACTGTGGCACATGGAAGAAGCCATTCATTCTAGAGCCAAACCCATTCAGCTGAAAGGGGAGCATCATTCTAACATCTTCTGCTTGGCGTTCAACAATGGCAATAACAAGGTGTTCTCTGGAGGTGAGTGCTCCCTGCATCCGAGGGAAGCTGTAAGTTCAGTTACTCTATCCACATATGCACCAGTGTATCGGCATTACAGCTCTTAGGAGAGATAGCACAGCTTTGTCCATTTATTATTATTATTCTTCATAGAACTATAAAGAAAGTATTTTACTCGTTGGAATATTTGGAGATACTGTAAATGTGTAACTAATGCCCCTTTCAGACCGCACTTTAAAAACGGTATATTGCCGTTTTTTTACCGTTTTAAAACGGTAATGTGTGCGGTCTGAAAGGTGCAGGACCACTTAACCGGTTAGAAAAAAACGTTTTTTCTAACCGGTTAAAATGCAGGGTCCTACCCGTTTCAGAACCGGTATTTTAGGCTCAAAATCGGTTCTGAAACGGTATTTAGGACCCAGCCAATGAGCTGGGTCCTAAATTCAGCACAGTGAATACTTAATGAGCGCTCATTAAGTATTCACAGCACTTTAGCCCCCCCGCGCGCGTGTCGACACCCCCCGCGCGCGTGTCGACGCCCCCCGCGCGCGTGTCGACGCCCCCCGCGCGTGTCGACGCCCCCCCCCCCCCCCCCCCCGTCGACTTACACCGTGCCGGTATCTCCGTTGTGGTTCCCGGCACTGCAGCTCAGTATGCTCGGAAAGCACTTATGAAAAAAGTGTCTTTCAGAAAATGGCTGCCCCCATACAAAAGACAGTTTTTTTAAACTGGGTTTCCTATGGGGCAGCCATTTTCTGGAAGACAGCCCCTGAGAGCTTGGAGTGGGGGGGCCTGCCCTTGGCTCTAGTGCTATATGGATAGACAGTGATGCCGCCCTTCTGCCCTGTAATTAGCAGCAGTAATTACGCAATTCACCAAGGATTCGTGTACAAGTGCCACCCACTTATTATCAATGAATTTTTGGTGTTGTATGTAAAGGTCATACCTCATATCTGTCTTTTATCTGTATGACCTTTATCTATGCTATGGGGCCTACACATGTAGTGATTAAGGGCAATGGTTCTCAACCTCAGTCCTCAGGATCTCCCAACTGTTTTCCAGGTCTCCCGACAGGTGAACTAATTATTCATTGACACATTTTACAAGATCCACAGGTGGGGCTAATTACTTGTGATTCTGTGTGGAGACCTGGAAAATGTGAACTGTTGGGGAACCCGAGGACCTAGGTTGAGAACCACTGATTTAGGGGCATTTTCTAAGCAATTTCACTAGATCGCTTAGAAAATGCCCCTAAATTTCTCTGTGTGTAGGGGCCATAGCGATAGAGATGGGCGGTCTCGCGACTCGCTATAACTCGGCGATTAATATCCAGCATGCTGGATTAATCTAGTAAAGGGACAAAATGAGTGATAAAGTTGATTAGATCGCCCAGGGTGAGAGAGAGAGATATATATACCCTTTTCTTTTGTTTTACAGGAAATGATGAACAAGTAATCCTTCATGATGTTGAAAGGTAGGTACCATTGACCAATAACAGCCATTCCCGAATGTATGTGAAATATTGAAGCTATTGTCTCCTCCTAGTGGTGAGACCCTGGATGTGTTTGCTCACGAGGAGGCGGTATATGGTCTATCGGTCAGTCCAGTGAATGATAATGTATTTGCTAGCTCATCGGATGATGGAAGAGTCTTGATATGGGACATCCGAGAGTCTCCACAAGGAGGTGAGTAAAACTATTCCATTATTGAGAGTGTAAAGTTGTTAGCACACAGCGTAGACAGCCGCCATGTGGGCTTTACCTATAATTCGGGGACTGATTATGAATCTGTAAATCAGACCTGTGACTGGTTGCTAGGGAACTATTGAAAAATCAGTACACCAAAGCTGGACTCGCCTGTAAGTGCTCTACTAGTTGCTAGTTTCTGCTTCTTCTCTTTTCCAATCGCTGGCAGAATCCTACAAGTAGCAGAAAAGGAAATCCAGCTTTTTCCCAACAACCTTTTGTACCATTCTCATCCCCTCTGTAGGGGATTATTCTTCTGAATAAAGGTAGCGTGAGCAAAAGCCTGCAGTACAGAATATAGGGTCTGATTCAGAGTTGATCACAAAGCCAATTCTTTCTCTCTCTAATGGGCAAAACCGTGTGCACTACAGGTGGGGTAGATGTAACATGTGCAGAGAGACTAAAATGGTGAGGGTTTGGCCAGGCGATTCTGTACACGGCGTCGCTATTTCCTGGCGAAATACACCGTGCAGGTAAGTCAAATTTGATAAAGCTGCAAGCTGTGTGTGTATTTGGCCAAATCACATATTGGGGGTTATTCTGGTTGATTCGCAAGGCTGTGAATTCGCAGCCTTGCGAGTCCACCACTCGCCGAATGCCGGTACCCCCCCCCCCTCCCCCCTTGGATGCCACATACATTCGCAGGGGCTATGAATGAATACATACATACATACATACATACATACACCATACCGTGTGGCATAACATGTTTAAAGGGCACTACAGATGGAGCCAGTGAGAATGAGGTAATGCTCGCATGCCCCGGACATGCGAGCGCCCCTGTCCCAGCAAATGGCGCACCAAAACAGGCTGACACGGCGCACTGTCGGGATGAATAACAGCGGCTCCATCAGTACTTTGTGGTGTAATGTGAATAAAGAGTAACACTGTATAATGTAAATAATGGACACCTCTGTGTGACATTACACCTCACATTAGTGCCCCTTATTCATGTTATGTGGTAATGTTGTGTAGAGTAAAGTGATTAAGGCAGTGGTTCCCAAACTGTGTGCCGTGGCACCATGGGGTGCCTCACGACTGCTGCAGGGGTGCCCTAGGTTGGTGGCCCAGCTTCAATTCAAATTATATATGGTCAATGTAACCAGCAGAATCATAGTAACATAGTAATTAAGGCTGAAAAATAGACGTTAGTCCATCGTGTTCAACCTATCTAACTTGTAACTACTGACCTGAGTAAGTCATAGCTATAGGATTCCCTTAGTGGCCAGAAATGCATCCAGTTTTGATTTTAAATTCATTAACAGCAACTACTGTTAATCACCCCCACCAGCAATGAGTTCCAGAATGTTACTGCTCTAATGGGGAAGAATCCTTTTCTTAATTCAGTACAGAATTTCTTTTCCTCGAGCCTCAGTACATGCCGCGTGTCCTAATTATAGGCCTGTTAGTGACCAATCATCTCCCAGTTCCATATGATTCCCAATCCTGTATATGAACATACTAATCACCTCTCAACCTCCGTTTCTCCAGTGACAACATATTCAGTCTGGTTAACCTATCTTTATATTCTAGTGATTCAAGACTTAGTCGCTGTTCTCTGTACCTGTTCCAATTCATTTATGTCCTTTTTAAGGTGCGGTGCCCAGAACTGAACACAATACTCCAAGTGTGGTCTCACCAATGCCTTGTAAAGAAGCACTATCACATTGACATCCCTTGAATCCATACCCCTTTTAATGCATGCCAGTGTCCGTTTTGCTTTTGCTGCTGCACTTGAGCAATGTGCACTATTACCCAATTTATCATCTATGATGACCCCCAAGTCCTTCTCTGCAGCAGAATTCCCTATAATAACTCCATTTAGCCTATAAGTAGCTTGTTCATTTTTGTTCCCATAATGAATGACTACATTTTTCAACATTAAACTGCATTTTCCACCTTTCCAGTTTAAGTCACTTTGTAGTGTTTCCACGTTAATTTCCTTACACAATTTCCTGTCGTCTGCAAATATTGCAATTTTACTCACTATGTCACTTTCAATATCATTAATAAATATATTAATCAGTGCTGGTGGGTGCTAATCCTAAAATATGTATACAAACTAAAGCTATCGTGTCCCTCAACACTTAGGCCCTTATTCTGGTTCACTCTCAGAGGCAAATTCCTTCTCAAGTGGACAAAACCATGTGCGCTGCAGGTGGGGCAGATGTAACATGTGCAGATAGAATTAGATTTGGGTGGGGTTTTACTTCAAAGTGAGATCTGTATTGCAGTGTAAAAATAAAGCAGTCAGTATTTACTCTGCACAGAAACAAAATAACTCACCTAAATCTAGTTCTCTCTGCCCCCCCTGCAGTGCACATGGTTTTGTCCATTTGAGAAGGAATTTGCCTTTGCGAGTGCACAAGAATAAGTTCCTTAATAAACCAAAGTATGACCCATAAACACAACTGACATGATATATTTTTTCATGGACTATAAATAATAATCTTTTGGCATAGGGGTTCTGAGAAAAAAATTCTGATACTCTAGGGTGCCGTGTCTTAAAAAAGTTTGGGAACCACTGCATTAAGGGACACTTGTGCAATGTGAAGAAGGTTGCACTACTGTGTGGCATAATGTGAATCAGGGGTACAATTGTGTGGCCATGCCCCTTTGCAGCAAAACCACATTTTATTTCTGGTACGGGGGGCACCAATTCTCTTGCTGGTACAGGGCACCAAAATGTCTAATCACAGCTCTGTGAATAGGAGTTGTTATGGGTCATGATGCTGGCTGCTGCTGTATTTGGAAAGGGGTGCTGGGTCCGAGGCGGAGCTAGTTGTGGTTCTAGGGGGTAGCAGCCAAAATCTGGCATGGGGTATCCAGTTAGCAAGGTCTGGCTCTGGGAATCACTGAAATATTTTGATTATTTAGTCAGAATCTCCTGTGCACAAACCTTTACTGTCTCTGCACATGTTTGCATCTGCCCCGCCTGCAGTGCAGCATGATTTTGCCCATTTGAGAAAGATTTTGCATTTGTGATTAGCTCTGAATCGTGCACATAGGCAACAGGTACCATTTAAAGCCAATTCATTCCATGCACCTCAGGGACAGCTAGCAGCACTGCACGGGTTGGGATTGTTTGGTCTACAGCAAGTTGGTCGACATTACTAGGGGGAAAGGTCGACATGGCTACAGGTCATTAGGTCGAGAGTGTCTAGGTCGACATGGGGTTTTTCACTGTTTTTTGACCCGATTTCGACACAGTCGACATGGACACAGTTTCAAGTGCATCGCATCGCTCGCAATACTTCGGGCACGGTGCCTCGGTACGCTCGGCACACTTTTATTCTCCCACCAGACCCTAGTGGATGTAGGGCATGAATACCGCCTTCCCACACATGTTGGCTCAAAAAATGGTGAAAAACCCCATGTCGACCTAAACACTGTTGACTTAATGTTTGTGTCGACCTAATGCTTGTTGACCAACTTGCTGTAGACCAAATGACCGTATCCCCTTGCACAGTGTTTTCAGTATCTGCTAACCTACATTCTGTGACCCTTCTCACTACACATACTGACTCCGCTGTCCCCCTGCCAGTGTTTGCAGCAACATAGTACCCTCCCTCGTGAAATTCATGCTGACAGGTTGTCTTCCATACTGTATGTGGGCAGAGGTAGAGCGCATGGACAGACTTTCCCTTTTGTGGCTGGTGATTCTTTATACAGCCGCAAACGGGTTTATATTGAATATAAGAAACTAACTTGGTTCAGATGTCGATGGAGATAGTGAACATAGTGCAAAGTACAGTGATTGACTGGGTGGGGGTGTCCCCTTCGTTTTGGGAGAGTGATGAGGACAGGATCACTATTGAAAGATAGAGAGTTGCCGGCTTATTTATTGGATCTGCGGCAGCTGGTATGCGAGGGGTCACCCAACCATCCAATGGTGTCACAGGTGATCCAATACTGCATAGTGTGGTGCAGCACGGATCACTGATATCTCTGTCAAACATAGGACCTGGGAATCTTCTTGCTCAAACACAGATTTTTATTTTTTCACTTCATGAAAAATCCCATGTTTTTTTGCTGGAGTCCCCCTTTCACACTACACCGATTTCAGTTATAAACCTGGTCTCGCTGATATTCTGCAAGCTAGAGCTGCCAGCCTAATCAATCTCTCTTTTTACTGACTTGCTAACCCTTTCCCACTAGTCTCCCAACCTGGTATAATGCCGGGCAGGTGACATCATTGGGAAGCGGGGCCGGGACGGCGCTGAGAGATGAGAGCTTCTCCCAGTGGATGGGACCCGGGTCGCATCAACCCGGGTTACATGTTTCCACGGTACTTGTTTCCTAGCACAGCGCCCATCGCATCGTATACCATAAGCCTTACAATGGTATGCGACGCGATGGCACCCGATGTTATACAATTTAAAAAAGTATGCCATATACAATGGTATACGATTTTAAATTGTATAAGCACCCTAATGGGTGTTTTCAATGTTAAATGGCCCCCCATAAGATTAATTGTATAAGCACCGTAATGGGTGCTTACAATGTTCAATGCACCCCCACTATCAACCCCAACCCGAAGCGTGGCGAGCGGCGGCGGTACGCGTCCTCCGAACTTTTCATACCCTCACTATCCACGTCGGCGTGGAGTTGATTTTATATAGTGTGGCGAACGCAGTGAGCCACCGAGCCCGAAGCGAGTGGAAGCGGAATACATGTAAAGTAATGCGGCTGCGCTCGCGACGCTTCGGGCTCGATGGCTTGCTGCGCTCGCCACACTATCTATAATCAACTCCACTCCGACGTGGATAGTGAGGGTATGAAAAGGTCGGAGGACGCGTACCTCTGCGCTCGCCACGCTTCTGGTTCGGGTTGATAATGGGGGTGGTTGACATTGTAAGCCCCCATTAGGGTGCTTATACAATTAAAAATCATATAGGGGGGCCAAAATCGCATGCGGCTATATGGCATGGGATGCGATACAATGCATAAGATGCCATATGATTGAAAATCATGGGCGCCGTGCTAGGAAACAAGTACCGTTTCCACTGCCCCTGGACCTGGGAGCATCTCAGGTATAGCCCAGGTAACTACACGGGTTGCAGTCCCAGGTCAGTCAGGATTTTGCCTTGAGAAGCATTTCCACTAGTAAAAAACCCAGCTCGATGTGCGTCCCTGTGCAAAATACTGGGTTTTTTTTTGCTAGTGGAAAAAAGGTATGACACACACACACACACACACACACACACACACACACACACACACACATGCAATGTACATACACACACCATGTACACACAAAATTTAACACACTCACACATACATGCCAGGCATACACATACATACATGCCATGTTCTACACACAACACATCACACTCATGTACTCAGACATACTTCCCATATGCACACATAGATGTCACACTCATATACACATCCTACTCATACATGTTATACACCAGCACACACCAAGCTGGGCCGCATCTCTGTTGCTTGGCTGCCTTGCTTCTGCTACACAGGGACCCTAAGGCCGGTTTCACACACTCCGGCTCCTGCCGGGCGGTGAAATCCCGCACGGCCAGGGAGCCGTGCCGCACACATTAGTTGTGAATGGACACTTCACACGGGACGGCCACGGCACGGTTGCAGCCGGACCCCGCCACTGGAAGGGACGGCTGCCGGGCTGTGGCCATCCCCTCCATGATAATCTACTGTGTGCGGCGCGGCTCCCTGGCCGTGTGGGTTTTCGCCGTCCGGCAGGAGCCGGAGTGTGTGAAACCAGCCTAACTCCTCCCTGCAGCAGTACGTCCACCTCCTCCAGACAGCTCCAAATGCCAATCAAAGGGTTTTTGGTGCGACCCGGGAGCAAATTCCCAGGTCGCACAATTCAGACTTAAGCCGAATTGTCTACTCGTGTAGGTTGCCTGTTTCCCAGCAAAAAACTGTGATTATCAGTATATTTGCAAGGTGTATAATGCAAGCAGGAGGCATCTACTTCCATGTAAGCAGCAGTGATTGCACCTCCAGCCACATCTGAATCAGACCCAAGGTCAGGTGCACCCCTAGCATGTGTACCTTACACCTGTACCTTACTGATGGCAGCCCTGATCACATGTTCAGCCTCAGATATCCTCTTTTCTCTCTTCTCTATGTATACACATAGCATGGTCAATCTTTTATGTCTTAGAAGTATCCGCATTATATATATACAGTATATGACGTTCTGTTACCGCTCTGTTGGAATGCCTGACTGTCACAATTATGTTGTAGTAGTGGACTGATGACCTTCAGCCTCACACATACATCTTCCTTCATTATGTGCAGCCTACACAATGAGAGAAGCTGTGACTGTGACATGTAACAACTTGACCATACCTGTAGGCAGGTGTTTCTGTGTGTGTGGGTGTAGGGAGCAAAGGGGACACCTCTAGCTAAATAACTTGGATTCCTCAGTTCAAACAAGCAATGGGTATATATTTCCCATGCATGATATTGCCACATTTTGGATATTTGTTTTACACATTGCAATGGGAAAACCAGTAGGGTCTTTCTGATAAAACCCATTATCTTTTTGGGTACTTGTGTATTATCACGGCGCCCGATTTTATCTAAATCGTAAACAATATCGCATACGATTTAGCTGCCGATTTGATCCGCGATGCGATTTCGGAGCCGATTTTCCGCCATTTCCTGCCGATTTGCATGCTATTCCATCCTTGCACACCCCCACTATCCAAGTCAACCCGAAGAGTGACGAGTGGACGCTGTATGCTTCCTCCCGACCTGTTCACTATCCACGTCGGCGTGGAGTTGATTTCACAAAGCGTGGCGAGCGCAGCGAGCCCCGCGGTAAACGATCCCGAAGCGTGGCGAGCGTAGCGGAATACACGGCAAGTGATCAATGTCGCTGTGCCACGCTTTATATAAAATCAACTCCACGCCGACGTGGATAGTGGGGGTATGAACAGGTCGGGAAGACTCGTACCACGTCCGCTCGCCACGCTCCTGGCTAACTTGGTGGGGTTGTGCAAGGATGGAATAGCATGCAAATCGGCAGGAAATCGCAGAAAATCGGCCTATTCAATCGCCCTATTCAACTTTCTTGGGATTCCCCCAAACAGCGAACCCGCTGTATTTAGCCGCGAGTCTCGCTGCTTTTGCAGCCGCATACGCCAATTCCCCCTGGCTCAAAAAACGGAGCGAGGGGGAATTGGCGTATGAGGTGGGTGAGTTGAATATTGACACGGTGAGTGTTGACAGCGAACAGGAAGCCTTGTTCGCTGTCGCCGCTCGCCCACGGCATTGAATACACCCCTAAATCTTAGTGACTGTCTCAGTTGTTTGTGCAATAAGAATTCCCATAGCTCTTTTGATGTTCTTATTAGTTCTTCGTTCCAAATCAGTCTGCACAGTATTTGCTGTGGTTTAATTTCCAGCGTGGAATATGGTGGTTATCCTTCTGATGTGTCCCCAATAGGCGCCATCGCGCCCACTGTCAGCATCTGCAGTTCTGATATGCTAAAGAGCCCATATTAATCCAGGTAACTCTCAGATAAAGCATAAGCCAGGCAAAGAAAGAACATACTGTACACAAACGTATATATGGACATGTGACCCATTTCCAGTATGAATACGGAGCACAATAAAACATGCAGATCTGTCTCCTCCTTTACCAGATCCCTTCTGCCTGGCTCATTATCCATCAGCTTTTCACAGTGTCATGTTTAACCCGGTGGAACCAAGGCTGCTGGCCACTGCAAATTCTAAAGAAGGAGTTGGACTCTGGGATATCCGGAAACCTCACAGGTGAGCTTTTGGGCTGCCTCCGTTACAACTGTATGTTTTATCTCTTTACCGAGGAATTCAGATCTATGACTGTATAGGTGAGATTGGGGTGATTCTCCTGCTGCTATTCATTCTAGAACTCTTCTTCTTCAAAACCGTCCCCTTCCCTGCCTGGGGTGTCGCGATTTGATGTGGTGATTCTAGCACAATCTGGTCTGTATTTCAGCACTGATATACAGACTAGACCTGTGCTAGAATCCCCACAGCGACACCCCAGGCAGGAAAGAGGAACTGCACTGATTTTGAAACAGGAATGAACACTACTATTAGTATGATTGATTAGCGCACCGCTGTCTGTCCTCATCACAATAGTAAGCCTGTGGACAGGTGGGCGCTGGATACTGACATGTGACAATATTGTAGTAAAGAGTCTCAGACCTTATGATCGGAACCTTTGTCTGTAGCTTTATCCGAATGATGGCTACAATTGTCACCGTGCTGCCTGATATATCAACTCAATTCATTGCCTTATGCGTCATGTCATTGAACAGGGGGAGATGTATCAAGCCCGAAATGACCAATCAGCTTCTGTCTTTTATTCAGCACAGTCTTTTAAAACATATGTCAGCAGCTGATTGGTTGCTTTGGGCAGCTACTGCATGTACTCTCTCAAGGCTTGCTACATCCTACCCTGCCACTTAATCTACAATGCTGTGTAATATATTACTGCTTTATAAATGAGTGATAATAGCCATAGTGACTATATATTCTGCATTGAACAACAGGGAATATTTCTCAGTCATATCAATCTTTGCCCCGTGGAACGTAACCCTGTATGACCCATTGCCAGTGTATTCCAGTGATGTCACCGGTAAAGTGGACGACTGGGGCTCCTCAGTAGCCACTCCCAAAAATATGCTTTACTCAGTTCTGATTTTTATAGCTCGAACACTAAAACATTGTGATTTGTTCTAATTCGATATTGTGATACTCTAGCATCTACCGGAGAAGTCTTTTTCTACATTTATATGGACTAGTGTTCCCACTAGAACTTGAAGCAAGCAGGGTGCCAGGGCACACGGAAAGGGGGGCGTGACCTGGCTGGCAGGAAGCATAGGCTGGGCGGTCTCCCTAATGGTGGAGGTCCAGACCCGATTCATCACTGATTGGGGATGTGCCCCTGTCATCAGCATCATTGATGGGGGCGTGGCCAGCACACCCAAGCCCTGTCTTCAGTCAATGTGAATAGGTGCTGTGGCATGTATGCACATGGTGCCAGCAAGTCAGTGTTACTGAATTAGCAGGAGAAGGGTGCATTTTGCCCTTTAAAAATTGGGCACCCTGCTGTATGTGTCCCATTATTAAATATATATATGTATGTATTGGTAGCCAGTTATTCTTAACTCCGTGTGGATACTGTCCTGAACAATGTTTAAATGTTCATACTGTAAATGATTTTAACCAGGAGCGAACATTAATTTAAATGTTATATTGCATCGTCACCAGTAGGTGGCAGCTAGCACTTGTTCTGTTGTTCTGTGAGCAGCCTTGTTACTTACTACTGGCAGGTCCTGACAAGAAAGGTTCCAGACTTCACAGGGAGCAGCATTCTTCAGATTTCTAGCCTTGCTTGGAAAGCAGGGCTCTTCAAACATGACATCCTATTTACACTGTACCTCAGGCTGGGAACACTAACTGCAGCACCACAGAAAGTCAGGCACTTGGTTCTGCAAAACCACATTCTAAACAGGTTGATCTTATAAGGAAGAATCTGTGAATTGTATGACTGTGTATGTTAATGCTACCACACACTGACAGAACATAAAACACTTAGAATGCACCGTTTCTTTTGCTCTTGTCATGTTGTCACAGTACGGACGGATATTTTTGTGCTCTTAATCCATGCAGTGTTCATGAGAATGCAGCTTAGGAATTTGCCAGGAACCAGAGTCATCGTTGAGGCTGGAAGTAATACGTTATGATTCTAGTTAGGACAGACTAACAGGCTGAACTGAGGTCCATACACACTGGGCGATTTTGATCTGAAAGCAGCTCAGTTTTGCCGTTTGAGCTGCTTTCAGCTGAAAAGCCGCCCAGTGTGTGCGGGGCAGCAATGTGCGTTGAGCGCTGATGCGAGCTCCCGCATTATCGCCGCCAGCCGCCACTCATCTGTTGGTATTACCAGCAGATGAGTGACGCTGTGGACAGATTTCCATAGCGTCCTGCTATGGAAAGCCTTCCACCCCCAGGAAAATCGCTGGCCAGGGGGAAATCACTCAGTGTGTATGTATGTGCTCAGTCAATGTTATCCCAGAGCTACCAATAGAATGCATACACACTGAGCAATTGAACGATCAAGATAACAATACATTGTTTGTTTACCAATGACCATCTTGTTTGATGAAAACATCGCTATCGGTTGTTGTCATTGTTCACACTGCATACACACTGAGCAATATGCACTTGGTCATAAAGGACAAAGGCAGAATTTGACTGCATGTGGGGGATTGATCACGACCTTTTGGGAGCGCGCATCGTTTTATATATTTACAGTTTCTTATATAGCTGTTGCGAAACTACAAATCCCATCATGCCTTGCCGTAGTTTTAGCATTTCCCAATAGCAAAACTGTGGCAAGGCATGATGGGACTTGTAGTTTCACAACAGCTGGAGGGCCATAGTTTGGACATGCCTGATTTAAGGTGTCTGGAGCTATATACTTCCATTGTCACCGGGGCTCTGTGATTCTGTAATAAGGGGTGAGCGGGAGGGCCGTTTGTAAATTCTATACAAAATGGCACAGATTTTACGTTGAAAAAAAGGTGGTTATGTATGTATGTATTTATGTGTATTACAAATTTTACATACTTAATAATGGAAACTTTATGTGCTGCAGGACAAGGTACATAGAAAAATTAGCTTTACCCCTCCAGCAACTTTACGGACCACAAACTTTGGGGTGCCGGACGCGTTCCCGACAGTCGGGATCCCGACAGTCATTTACCCGACGTCAGGATCCCGACTGTCAAAACGCCGACAGCCGGGTGCCCGGCGGCCACCCGCTATTTTACCTCGTGGGGGTCCCCGACCCCCATAGAGGGAGAATAAAATAGGTGGCTCGCACAGCGAGCCCGCAAGGGGCTTTTTTGAGCTCGCCATGCTGTCTGAATCTGGGCAGTCGGGCTAATGACTATCGGAACCCCATACCACACCCAAACTTTGCTATTTTTAATTTCATTTAATCACCCAAAGTGCCCGCAACAAGATCTAAGGGGCCTATTTACTAAGATGGGCGTTCTATTGAAGATTTGCTGTTGTCCATAGCAACCAACCACATTCGATCTGTTATCTTCTAGAAGGTGCTAACGAAATGGGAAGTAAAATCTGGTTGCTACAAGCAACATCCCATCTTCAGTAGATCCAACCCAAAAAAACATTCATGTCATTGTGACCTATGTCACAATACTATGGGAAGGTTCACATTTCAGTTGTTTTTTTTGTTTGGGGGGGGGTGTTACTTCCTCTTTAGAAATGATGCACCGGTGTATGATAATTACACAGTGTGTGTTTGAATGAGTAATGAGCGCACGCCTTTGTGCTGGAGGTCGCAGCGGAACACTGTAATTGAGCATCTCCCGGTGAGATCAGTATGACATATCTTGTAAGACCTGACTTGTATTTGTCAGCATTCCCTATGAATACACGTTGGAGTGGGCTGTACGAGTCTTTCTGAGATCAGAGGAAGTAAATCTATTAATAACGCCTGTCGTAGAGGAGGGGAACTACACAGTCAGAAATCTCTGTTTACTTAGAAAATGATTTATAATAGTCGCTATTAGATGGATAGATGGATAGATTCCTTTTATTTGTCTCACAATGGAGAAATTTGCAATTATTCCTATGGATATGGATTTATTTCATTAAGAAGTGTGTACGCCGATCGGACATCTGCGCCGCTCTGTTTAAGATGTAAGCAAAAGACACACATTAGTTGGACCAGTAAAGGTGGACACATGAAATAGGTCAACCTAAGGCTAAAGGCCCCCATACACTAGGGCGACTTGTCCTTAGGACAAGTCGCCCCTGACTTCCCCCTGAGCTTCCCCGGCTGCTCCCCGGGGGAGCTTGATTAGATTGGCACTTGATGTGCCGTTTTTTACGTGTGATAAATCGTCTCGATTTATCACATGTAAAAAACCCGGGGAGCAGGGGGGGGGGGGGGGGGGCTACAGAGCAGGGCTGCTGGTGGGAGCAGGGGGGGCTGGGGACGCTGCGGGGGACACAGGCGGCATAGAGCCGGGCAGAGGGAGCCGGGAGCTGTCAGTGCTAGAAAAAAAAGCCTATACAATGAATGGGCAGCCTGTGATTGGCTGAGCGCTCTCTCAGCCAATTGCTGACTGGCTGAGAGAGCACTCAGCCAATCACAGGCCGCCCATTCATTGTATGGGCTTTTTTTTTTTATTCAGTACTGACAACTCCCGGCTCCCCCTGCCCGGCTCTATGCCACCTGTGTCCCCCGAAGCGTCCCCAGCCACCTGTGTCCCCCGAAGCCGCGCCGCCCCACTAGGCCCCAAGTCGGGTGGTCGGACGTGCAGCAGGTCCGACCACCCGACGCAAATCCGATGCGTACGGGACCGTGCATCGGATCTGAGGGGACATTAAAACTAGCCGATTTTGGTCCGATTTCGGCCAGATCCGACTGATCTGGCTGAAATCTGACCAAAATCGGCTAGTGTATGGGGGCCTTAAGGTCAACAGGGTCGTTATGTCGACACAAGCATTCGTTCGAAATGGGAAGTCAAAAAAGTCGACACGAGTTTCTCACCTCTTTTTGCCAAAACAGGTGGTATGTTCATTCTAGTGGAGGGAGAATATAATAGTGTGCCGGGCGTAGCGAGACACCGCACTCGTAGCATGCCGAGCGGAGGAGGTAGGTGTCCCTGTTGACTTGCGTCGAGATTCAGGACAGAAAATTAAAACCGTTGAAAACTAATGTCGACCTTTTGAGTGTCGACCTAATTCTTGTGTCAACCTTTAGTGATCAAACTCATGTATGTCCACCTTTATCGTGTCGACATACCCTGTGGATACATGTTTTCTACGTTGAAACATTTTCAGAGCTGTTTTTCTGTAGCCAAGGCAAATGAAATGTCCGTGTGCCGGAAAGGTTTTCTCTACTAACTATGTGTCTAAAGTTAATATTTATTTGTACAGAACTAGCTACAGAATCTTCAGCATGATGCCAACAAAATAAAACTAGAGGAACTAATAAATATTGTTAGTCTGGGGGGTCGCTATCAGTTGTTATAGACACACATTGTTGCTTGCTTTAAAAAAATCTTTGCTTGTGATGAAGTAAGCTGAGCCGTGAGGCAGGTTCTGGGTGCGAGGACGTCAGTCTGAGGCTGCGTAGTTTCCGGTGAGAGTTTAGTGGCCTTTGGGCAGAGGTGGAGACTGATCATACAGACTCCGGCATTCCAGAGATAAGGCGCATGATATGGAATATGATCTATGTGTGAAAGAAAGGAGCCTGTGAATGAGAGAGACAGTCATGGGCCTATCAGAAGAGGAGCCGCAGTATCTGTAAAACTTGCATACTATGGGGGTCATTCTGGTTGATTCGCAAGGCTGCGAATTCGCAGCCTTCCGAGTCCACCAAACCCAGCCCGGTGAATGCCGAGCCCCCCCACCCCTCGCAGCGTGTGCTTGCACTCACTGGCTGCAAAAGGATGTTTAACGTAAACATCCACTCGTAGGCTGCGGGGGAACACCCACATGCTCTGAGGATTTGTGTGGGCATTCTGGAGGAAGTGGGCGGGCAGCTGACATCTGGAACGCGCATGAGATGCTGGGGGTTCCCATAGGCAAACCCCCCCCCGAGTGTTGCGAACTGACCAGAATAAGGTCCTACATACACAACTTCAGCCCATGTGCCGGTGCGTCCAGCAGTGCCAGTTATCTTTATATGCAATTACTACCATTCGTACATGTATGTTTTCAACTCCTACCTCAAACGTTGTTGTGTATTGTATGAAGATTGGTAGCAAATAATTATATATGATTATCGCTTAATAATAGAGTTTGTGAAGAACACGATCGTTATGAAAGCAAATCATTTTCTTTGTCACTGTCCCCATAGCTCTCTTCTACGCTACGGCGGAAATCTTTCCCTGCAAAGTGCAATGAGTGTGAGATTTAATAGCAGCGGGACCCAGCTGCTAGCACTGCGCAGACGGCTGCCTCCCGTGCTCTACGACATTCATTCACGTCTACCCGTATTCCAGTTTGACAACCAGGGTTACTTCAATTCTTGTACCATGAAGAGCTGTTGCTTCGCCGGAGACCGAGATCAGGTGATAAAATTATATATTGTTCATTGTTTATATAGAGTCCATGTAAAGTTCACCGATTTGTGCGTCCACAGGTCACTGGTTATCTGGCATTTATTTCTCGACCCAACTGGGCAGGTGAAACAAAATTACCACTAACTCCTGGCTTCGGGGCTAATTGGATAGCCCAAAGTATCAATTAGCCCACTGTAATCTGCTGCGGCTTATTAAATTCCAGCCTATATATTCAAAAACGTTGTCGTTAAATTACTTTATTCGGTTCGTATACAGCTTCCTGCAACCTTTTCTTTTGTTTTTGTTTTTTTTATTGTTTGTTTTGGTTTTTTATTCCGTTTTTATACTTTGGGAGTTTTTTTGTTTCTTTCACCCTTGAGTTCTGTGTTGTAGCTAAATGCAAAAGTTAAGAAGATTCAGATGTATTATTTTTTATTACCAGTTATTTATATAATGCCCAGATACTTCCCTGTATGCAGAATTGAACATATCTGTGCGACCGAATGTCAACATGGACATCGTCAAAGTGTACTATGGCTCGCTACATTCGGCACACTATTCTATTCTCCCTCCATGCTCTAGCGGATGGTGGGGTATGAGATACTGCCTATCCGCTCAAAAAATGCAAAAACTCATGTCGACCTTCTGGCTGTCAACCTTGCCATTGTCGACCTAATGCTTGTGTTGACCTTAGCCATGTTCCATATCGATTATTGCTGAGATGCTCTGTGAGTGAGGAGGAGTAGCCGGGACGGGGGTGGGGGGTGCGGCTGCTTGTGAGCCCTTCTGTGTGTATTACGGGGGGGGAGTGTCCTGATCTATCCCCATCCAACCCCCTCCCAGGGTTCCCACCTCTGTTGCTAACGTCCAATTACAATGCAGTTCTATCCCTTCAGCACAAGTGGGGATGCTTATAAGTGGCTGATTACTCAGGATAGTCCCAGAGCATACGTAGTGCGAGAACACTCCATGTTCCTCCGTGGTTTTAATTGAACACTGCATCATTCACTTAGATTGGAACGCAATGGTTTGTTCTCTGGTAAGATTGTGAGGTTTGGTATGTTAGACATGCTTATAAAAATTCGACAGCATTTTTTTCTAGTTGTACATCTAGCATTCGACATTAATCTGTGGCCCAGACTGTGTAACCACAAGCCATGCATGTACACCACTTCCCACTCTCTCTTCTGTTCTCTCTGCATTGTAGGAATGCACCATCTACCTCTAGGCCAAATTCTGTTTAAACAAAGCCAGCTGACAGTTCTACTGTAAACTGGCAGAAGGGAGAGACGCTTAAGTCCTTCTATGAGAAGAATTCCTCCACCCGGCACCCGCCGTGGATATCTCCAGCAGCACCGTCCCGTACTTAGCTTGCTTATGGATTACAGCTGCGGGAGCTTTGGCCTAGATAGCATGTCAGGCTTATTATCTCTGTCAATCTGGATAATAAGTGCCGTGCGGAGATGAGACCTGTCAGCGCTTAGTTTGCAGCTGTTCAAGGAGAATACTCATGTTTTTTCTCTTTTTTTTTCTTCACATAGGGGGCAGTAGCGATTTATATATTCATGTCCCTGTTTCCATTTCCCAGATCGTCCTTCCGTATTTTCAAATGAGCTTCCGTGTAAGGCAGCCTTCTGCCTACCGATGCCTGGAGGCGTCCCCACCCTTCTAATTGCTTCCAGTAAAGAAATATATCCCTCACGGTATGAAAGCTGGACTCTGAGTTTCATGGCTTCTGCTCGCATTCCTTACAGGCCTCTCCCTAGTGCAGGCTCAGAGCTTTTATCACATCATCCGTCAGCACCCTCTCGCCCTGTTGGGGGATTGAGTGGCAGGAGGTAAAAGATTTCTTAGCCCTGAGGCCTCTCTGCAGCCCGTGGAATGCACTGGGCTTATGTACAGAGTATGCTCAGCTGATGGGGGACAGCTAACGATTTGACTTCAGCATGGCCAGACTGATTGTTTCCAAGCAAAATAATTGTTGTGTATGAGTAAACAGGGGCTTTGGTTTCCACCAATACTATGAAGATTCAATCTGTTCAATCATTAGGATCAAGTCATTTTGCCTGATTGCACTGCTGTCACCATAGTACGCTTCTCTCTGGCTCCCAAAATGTAAATTACTGCACTATAAGGCCAATGGCCCCTCCAGTGGAGGGACCGCAGCACAGTTCAAAATTAAAATAGGGGAGCCCCATCAACTGCCACCAACTGCCATTCCAAATTGGCTCACTGGAAGTGAGTGTGGCTCGCCTATTTGAATTTTGAACCGTGCTGCAGTCTGGGGCAACCACCACCAAAGACCAGTAAATTATGTAAAACATGCTAGCCGAATACACCCATAGGAATGTTTTATGTAGGGTAGGAAGAGGATGAAAATCTGCTCTTGAAAGTCTTCTCAGACAGACCTAGTCTAGCAATCTAGTAGAAGTACACATAAAACCTGTTTTCTATTGTTACATATTAGTAATATGTATTTGGGATAATTGTGCAGACATTACAAGCTCAATTTGGATCATTTTGTGGAAATGCAAGATATTGTGATTCTAGCAAGTCTGTTCAATTCCTAAAAGCGCCAATAATTTGACACGAAAACCAAGGTTGTTTTTGGCTTTTAAATTATTGTTGCTTTAAAATAACTTGCAGGCTCTCTCCACCCAGGTGTTCAAACGTGTAATGCAGAAAAGTTGAGCAACACCGTTCCAGATCAGCTTTTTGGCATTAAAAGAATCCTCTATGCATATAGATTAATACACGTTCTCAAAGTCGGTCCTCCGACCCCACACAGCGCATATTTTACCTGTCTCACAGAATCACATGTGAAATAATTAGCTCCACCTGTGAATCTTTTAAAATGTGTCAATGAGTAATGAGTGCACCTGTCGGGTGAACATGAACTGTGTGGGGTCCTGAGGTCTTGTGGGTTATGTGTTCTACCACTAGACCATAAGTAATGCCAACCGGTGTCCTACACCCTCGTAAGCTCAGGACATTTAAATAAATGGTTTTATCTTGTGCATAGATAATCCATATTCACATTCAGTTACAGTATGTATCTGGGATAGAAATCTCGTGGACAGGCTTAAGGTGCCCACACACTAGAACGATGATATATCATCCGATGTTTACTGATAATCGGTCGAAATCTGACGATTTTGGTCCGATGCATACTCCCGTGGATCTTTTGCTAAATCTTCTGATTTTACGTGCTGCATGAAAGATCAGAAGATTTACCAAAAGATTCATATGAACGCACACGGGATCTTTGGTAAAGATGTGCGCTTGCCTGAAATCTTTTGTCCAGGACAGACCAAAGATTTTAAGGCAGCTGGCCATACATCTACAGATCGATTGTCAGATTGGGCTGGTTGGAACAAAAACCTGGTAGTATCTGAATGGCAGTTTTCCATCATTTCAAAGCAAATGGTCAACTGTCACTTGTTCTCTTCCATTACCAGGATTTTGTTCCAACCAGCCCAATCTGACAATCGATCTGTAAATGTATGGCTGGCTTCATTTATGCGCACATCTTATGATCGCAGATCTTTCTAGTGTGTGGGCACCTTAAAACTGCTCTGAAATAAACCCGCATTCCCCTTAGCACGGATGAAGAAGTAGCGGAACATTGGGAGATTAGTCTGATTGTCTGGATGATATCATTGGACTATTACTGGTTCTTGGTCTTAAAAAAGTCACTGTGAACGGAAAGTGAAGTGGGACTTGTCTGTGTTATGTTAAACAGATGCATACTTGTATGTAAGTTTATGTAATGCAGTCTTACCACATATATCTCATTGCAGCTTGCAGGGAATTTGTGTCTCTCACATTCCTGATTGTTTTTTTTCTGCTGGATAACATTGACTCCTCTTCCCACTGGTGTAGAAGCTTCTGCACGTACGGTTTCCCAGCTGCCATCCTGTTTTGCATAGTGCGGCTGGATAACAGGACTGGTAGAATACTGTTACTGTCTATGAAGTTCTCCCACAGGCACACACTGTTTTATTTTACACGTTTCTGATTTTTTTTTTTTCCAGTACATCTTATCTGGTTCTGATGATTTCAACCTGTACATGTGGAAGATCCCGTCCAGCCCAGAAGCAGGTTTGTGAATGTAAATGTGAGTCTGTGGCTTATTACTATGTGGAAGTCATCACTATGGTCTATCGGGGATTTGACCGCTTTCGGTTTTTGCCCCTGTTCTCTGCTCTGTCATAGAAACAGTGCCAGATTAAGGTCTAAATGGGCCTGGAGCTGTAAATTACCAAGGGCCTATTATGCGGCACTTGGACTAACAAAACAGGTCAAATAAAGGAGATGACTACTCTATCTGACGACATTTCAGTTTATTTACTGATTTCAAGTCACTTATATACTGTATATACACACGCACAATATCTTCTCTGGTACTCCGGTGTCCCAAATCTGAGTTACCTCCTTAGGGGTGAGTCCATTCTAGACGGTCGCAGGAAAGTAGGCGGCACACATAAGGCTCCAAACTCATTAAGAAAAGTGCTGGTGCAGTTTAATGCAAAAACATATATTACAAATTCCGATGCTCACAGGATGCAGGGAGATATATTGCCGGGTGCACCCGCAGGACGCCGATGTCCAAAGATACTTGCGGGGTGAGGTGGCATTCCAGTCATACTGAAAGCCAAAACTTGGTAGACAACATTTCAGCACCTTTTACGTGGTCACCTAAGTTTACCACACCATATACCCCTTATACAAATCGTGCAACACAATAGTAACCCCCTTATACTGTACTTGCCTCTTACACATTATTCAAGATTCACACTATGGCTCGCGAATTGAGTCAAAATTCACATTGTGCCACACAGATTAAGGCAAAATTCACATTTTGCCACATGGATTGTGCCAAAATACACACTATACCAAATTTATTGGGCAAAAATTCACAATATTTTTCATAAACGGGCATAATGCCCCTTACATGTTAAGCCACACACCATAATGTCCATTACGTATTATGCCAAACACCAAAATGCCTATTAAAAATTATGCTACATAAGTGCTGCTTACCTACATGCTCATTGCCAGGGGTTCTATGCTCATTGCCATGGGGGATTACATGCTCATTGCCAAGGGTGAATACATGCTTGCGGTAACTGCCGCCGGGCAGAAGTGACAGCCATTGACAGCCGGGCAGAGAGCACAGGACTGCCCGGCAGTATTCAGAGCACTGCAGGTCCCGGCTATTTGAAATAATACCCCTTTTACACCAGAAAATGCAGGGACTTACCCAGGAATACCCAGGATCATGCAGGGACCCCCCCCCCCCCCACACACACACACACACACACACACCCTTTAACTGGCTATATCTTCGGAACCAACTTACCCATTTACAGTATCATATTGAAGAACTTTTGAGTGAGCCTCGAATGAATTTGGTCCCAGAGAAATCTGTACTCAAAGAACATGAACAGCCATGAAATTACATTTCAGAAATAAAAATAATTGGTTTACCTGCAATATCTCTGGTACCAATTAACCCGTATGGACCAGCCTGGTATCAGATTGAAGGCCCAGCGATTTGATTGGGTGGGGGTTGGGGGGACGACTGGTAACCATTGGAACTGGATGGGGGTCTGAATTAGCGGTTCCCATGTTATCCTATGGGGAAACTGTTCCAGCTTTGCCTGGTGATATCTCTATTTCCCTGGGCGCTAGCGACGTGGGGCTGGGCTCATTAGAAAGCCCCGGTCCTCGGCCTATTTGGAGAGCGGGCCTGGAGCTACAGCTCCATCAGGCCCATTGTTAATCCGGCCCTGAAATGATGAAACAAACACCAGGCCTTTTCATTATTTAACTAGCAATAGATTGAGTACTACATTGGATGGGTACACTGCCGTCGCACATAACTCTGGGGCGGCACTGTTGCTGCACGCCGGCCCTTGCTTCTGGCCAGCAGGGTACTTGGAACACTCTATTCATACACCCAGCAGTCGGCCCAATTGCTCAGAGCAGCCTCAGGGTTGTCCAGGCTGTGCTGCAGTTTCCAGGGTCAGTGGATACTCTTCTAGTGCATGACTTCATGTGCTTAGGGGGCAAGACTCGCACAGGGCACACTGCCACCGTGTCATACATGCATTTTTATCGTCTTGATTAGATTACTGCAATGCCCTCTACCCAGGGGTGGATTTAAGTGTCTGTCCGCCCCCAGGCACCACTTTTTTTGCCCCCCCCCCCCCATTACAAGGCCCATTACACATTATGCCATGTGCCATAATACCCATTACATATTATACCACATGCCACAGTGCCCATTACATGTTCTGCCAAACACCGGAATGCCCATTACACAACACACTGTAATGCCCATTCCATATAATACCACACGCCATAATGCCTATTACATTTTATGCCACATAAGTGTCACTTACCTACATGCTCATTGCTATGGGTTTCTTGCTTGATGCCAGGGGTTGCATGCTGTTAGCCGTGCAGTCCCCGCTCGTCCTGCAGCAAGGAGTGTCGGCACTGGTGGGGGCTCAACTATGCCACAGATAAGTGGAGGTGCGGCAGCAGGGCTGGGGGAAAGACTTGCATCTCGATGGGGGACTTCTGGCAGGGGGTGGTGGGGGCGCATGCTAAGCCCCTGTATAAGAAGTAGGTAGCCGCTGTACAGGCTTCGGTCCAGGTATCCAGAGAGCCAGGAGGAGAGGCGGCCCTTTGGGGACTCGGTGAATGGCATTTGCATCAGGATGTTGCAGCCAGGGAAGGAAGGGCAGAGGTCTCAGGCGGCGAATGAGGGAAAAAGTCGCTGCCTGCTGTGATTGGTTGGGGCGACACTGAGGATTTTTATTGGCTGCTTCAGGACCCACGCAATTTAAAAAATGGGGTCACTCTGCCAGTATTTTGCGGTCACTGAGGGGGGTTGGGCACCGCTGTCCGTGCTGCCCCTGGTCTGACAGGAGGGTGAGACGGGGGGGCACCATTGATCTGCCTTCAACCAGATTCTGTATCCTCACTCCCTGCAAAAAGAATTTGGGCGAACTAAACCCCAGGATTTTATAAATATAAATATATTTAAAATATAGATATATAAAATTCACATTTCCCCCACAGTAGAAAATATATTTAATGATATGCGCCTCCTCATCCCCCATGCTTTGTTAAACTAACCTCTGTGGGAAGTATAGTCAGGCATCTTCGACTTCCAGCTAAACCGCCGGCTCCACTCCACAGCCTCAGTCTTGTCCTGCTGCTGCCCATGGTCCACTGTCTGCGGTGAAGCCGCCCTGCAGCAACTACTTATGCATGGTAGCGGTGGTGCGCTGGCGCTTGTGTCATAACAGCGGGGTAGGGATAAAAACTGTGCGCCGCACAGGAAGAAAGTGTGTGGGCGGGCCGAGGTTTGGGCGGCAGTGCCGCTGCGAAAACAAGCTCCAGCCAAAACCACTGCGTGCTGCAGGCAGCTCGGCTCAGTAGTAGTATGGGGGGAGGGGGTGACAGGAGTCATTAGGAGTTGCCTGTCTCTTCTCCCTCCACTGGCTGGCTATAAGATAGCGAATCATCTTCAAGATTAACTTACTGAGTTTCAGAGCCCTACATGACCAAGGCCCAATGTACCTGAAGCAGCTTCTGGTTCCATACTGTCCCACCCGATTACTACGATCTGGAGGTGATGGTCTTTTAACTGTACCTAGAATCTCCTGTAGTTCATCTGGGCGTCGAGCTTTTAGCCATGTGGCTCTGACTCACTTCCCCAAACAGTGCGAGAGGCCCCCACTCAAGACTTTCCTGTTTACTAAAGTATTTCTGTAATTTTATTAAGTATCTCCATGCTCTCTAGTTTATGAAAGGCTTTTCTGTACTTCATTGTTCCTGTACTGTATTACGTTCATTCTATCTGTTAAACGCCTTGAGTCCTATTAGAGAAAGTGCACTATATAAATAAAATGTATTCTTATCCATTCAGCTAGAACAAGTGACATCGTTGAGGTATAAGGCATACAAATATTGCATTGGTCCTGCATAAATGACTGCTACCACCGTGTGCAGGCAGTAGATACTTTTGCTCAATGTTGAGTAACAGTTGCTGCATATTTCCAACATATTATTAAATCCATCCCCCCCCCCTCCCCTCCTCACCCCACTCCCTCCATGCAATCCTTATTAGTGTTAACAAATTAATTTTCAAACCGTGGTTGCAGCAGTTTTGTGAGTTGGACCAATATTCCTCCTGTGAATTCCTAGGAACCAAATGACATCACTGAGGCTTAAAGGACTCTGTGCCTCATTGACCTTAATAGTTCCTAGTAAACACTTATCTACATTTCTAGGATTATTGGTTTCCGAATACAAACTTGCTGCCTTCAGTATAAACTCCATGGGTTTCATGATCGCATGGGTAATCGGTGCCAGCGGTGGGAGATCTGCCTTCCAATAGTAATACAACACTACCAGCCAAAAACGCAAATACGGCAACATGGTCTGTAATGGAGTTTTATTAGAAGCAGAATACTGAACACACTGTGTACATCGCAGGCCGCTTGGAAATATGTCCCTTCCTGTATCTCTCCATTAATCTCTGCCAGACTCTCTCTTTGTAATCTATACATTCCCTCTCCTCCTCATGACTTGAAAAGGAGACGAAAATGATTCCCATTTGTGTTCTAGAAGATGCTGAGACTTATATCAGGGCTGCTGTTGGTAGTATATCCGCATACTCGCCTCCTGCACTATTTGCATTTTATACGCGTTGGCAGATTACATCCACATGAAGCATAATGAGGCATTATACCTGCGGGCACAAATAAGATCACTTCCTCCCGAGTACAGGAGGTTATTGCATCACTGTTCAGCATTTAATGGCTTGGCACGGATCTAGAAGCTGCCCGTCACCACAATACACGTTCAGAACATGCCGAGGATCGCTTTGAGTGTTGTAGGTGTGTGGTGAGTTGTCCAGTACCGGAAGAGGGGGGCGTTTCTGGTTGACACGTTGCAACGTGTTACTTTGTTTATGCAATTCAATTGTTGTACTACTAATCTTCTGTAATGAAGTCGTCGGTTCTAAGCTCTTCTCTCTCTTGCAGGTGGACCAGGCAGAGTCGTCAACGGGGCGTTTATGATACTGAAGGGACACCGGTCCATTGTGAATCAAGTGCGATTCAACCCTGACACCTACATGATCTGTTCTTCAGGTGTTGAGAAGATCATAAAGGTGAGAGGCTGAATAATTCATATCCAGATATCACTCGCCGGTCCTACATCACACATGGTGCTATCACTATTAATAACAGACGTACGCCAGTGTGTATCTATTCATTGTAGGTATTAATTAAAGGTTTCCAGCTTGTAGTGATTACACAAGAACTAGCACTTTCCACCTCTGAGCGTTGTTTGTTTCTGGCCTCTCCCCCGCTTCTACGCAGCCGAGGTGTTCTAAGTACCTATCCTGGTAATGTGGGGATAATAGGCCTGATTCAGAGATGTGTGCTAAACGGATGGTTGACACACATTTCCGATGGTGGGAGGATGCGCCCTGCACACGCGCAGCCCTGCAGCTGCAAGTCCGCTCGCGGTGTCTCCTAGCTACAGTTTCATTGATAAGGTATAGCATTTGGGAGCGTTCCTGGCCAGCCTCCCCGGGTGCCGATTGCCCAGCCTCACAACCTGCCAACGTCTGGTCGTAGAGGTGATCCCAGATCGCAAATGCAATGCAGGAGGTGTCTATTTCATGCTGCATGTTCATAGATTTATTTATTTATTTCCAGTTTCTTATATAGCGCAGCAGATTCCGTTGCGCTTCACAATAGTAGACAGTGATAGAACAAACTGGGTAACGACAGACAGACTTGGAGGTAGGAGAGTCCTGCTGCAAGCTTACAATCTATAGGGATATAGGAGGGAAACACAAGGACAGGCACCAGTAATACCATAGCAGTCCCACCAAGTTACAAGTCCAGAAGGGAAGCTATATGATACATAAGTGCCCCAGAGGGTTATGCTACTTATACCACCTACGGTATGACACTACACTGGAACAAATGACTAGCATGATATGTATGGAATATGACAGTTGTATTGCTTATATAGATATATGAAGAATGGATATAATGTGTGGGTGAGATATGTGTAATGTTGCAGCAGTGTTACGCTACCCCCATCATGATGACACTGGGAGGGGGTTGGGCAGATATAACATATACAGACCTAGGGGGTGATTCAGAACAACTGAAGTGCAGGGGACGGATGCAGGAGACTGACCAGAGTTTTATGGATGCGCCACTCACCAAAGGGGGTCGGGCGGTGGCAGTGGTGGTGTCCGCGCTCCGACATGGGAATGCCCAGCACTTCATGGGTGTCCCCATGCAAACACTGGGCGTTCTCATGTAAATGTGGCTGTGACGCAGTGCGCCAAGGGGGGAAACTGGCGTCACATGTCTTCATCCCGTAGACTGTGCAAGTATAACTCAGTCTCCACTGACATATTTGCGAGACCAGGAGCAATCATTCGATGGTCACCTGTCATCGAAGGATTTCTCCTGCTGCGGGCACATGTGAGGGGATGAGTTTTCATAACACCATCCATCCCCTCACATGGTTGCAAGGGAATACGGTTGTGGGGGGGATACGGGGGGGGAGGGGTTGGCGGCGGAGAGGGCACTCTCTTTGCAATAGCTGGCCTTCATTTTTGTATAATAGAAAAGCTTGTTCGTTGATATATGCAAAAACGTTGCTATAATGCATCGGGCATTGATAATCTGTTTCTGTTTTGCTTTAATTACCTTTTTTTCCCCCGATAATCTATCTAATACATTCTATATAAATATATTACAGATTTGGAGCCCTTACAAGCAGCCCAGCTGTTCTGGAGACCTCAATGGACAGATAGAAGACGATTCGCGTTGTTTGTACACACACGAGGAGTATATTGGGCTTGTGCTCAACAGTGGAAGCGGTTTGTCCCATGATTACGCCAACCAGTCAGTCCAGGAAGACCCTCGCATGATGGCTTTTTTTGACTCCTTGGTGAGAAGAGAGATAGAAGGTTGGAGCTCCGATTCTGACAGCGACAGCACAATTCTGCAACTCCACCCAGGCGTCAGCGAACGTTCAGCTTACAGCGACTCCGAGTCGTCCGTTTCTTTACCGCCTTCTCCTGCACAGATTGCACACGAGTCCGACGAGGCTCTCAACACCGGGGAATCGCAGAGGTCAACGGATTCTCCTTCTACAAGACCTGGGATTACGTCCCAAAAGTTGCGGCTATTGGCTTTGAGGAAATACCAGGACAAACGCCTCTCGACCATGTCGAACAACACGGACTCTGATGATAACGCCTGTGAAACCGAGGCCGAGATGGAACCTTTTCCTCGACCCCGTTCCCCGAGCCCTGAGGAAGACCACTCTAGCAGCAGCAGCAGTAGCAGCGATGAGGAAGACACTCTTAATGACCGCAGGATATCCATGCGACAACGCAATGCCTTAAGGCAAAAACAAAAAATGCAGAAAGAGGAAAAGGCTAAAGTGAATTCTGAAAACACTCCAGCTGTAATTGGGGAGGACGTCTATGACTACCCTCAGATTACAGTGGATGAACTTTCTACATCTACCGAATCATCCCCGGACCGAAGAAGTCCTAGTGCAATAGATCGAAAGTCTTCACTATGTTCTAGCATTGACTCTGTGGAAAGAAAGATCTACAAAGCGTATAAGTGGCTCCAATATTCTTATATATCTTATAATAAAGGTAAGGATGGAGAGACTTCCACTGTGGATGGGGACAGTGAGGAGGTAAGGCCAGGAACCAGCAGACGGAGCAGTACCTTACTGCCCACAAGGGAAAACGATGGCCCCTTAATTCCGCACGAACATAAAGATCTTCACCCTGATGGGAAAGAAGCGTTGCTTAAAGACTCAATAGACAGCCTTATCCCCTACAAGAGGCACCAAAGTCAAAAACAGCTCTGGCTGGAGGAATTAGAGAATTCTTCTCAAGACACCGGGTCTTTAGACTGTTCATCTGAGACTAAAAGACTAAATGGAACGTCTGTCCATAAAGACCTCACCTCCTGCTCTGAGGACTCTTGCGACCTACGTGACGGTTGCGCTGTACAAACGAGCAGCGAATCCAATCCACTCACAGCAAACCAGCAATCCCCTTGTTCTGAGAGCAAAAGCACAGACAGCAACTTCAGGAGCCAGGAGGGTGAAATGAAAGACGAGGTGGCAGATGTTCTCTGTGCTCACCACAGCAACGGTCATTTGCACCCTCATTCCACAGACTCTAATAATGGCGGACTGAGTTATGGCGAGCCGGCAGCAGGATGCTGTTGTACGCACTCTAGTATGGACAGTGTCCACTCAACGCAAGGGGCGGCGACACTGCACAAGGGCATTTGCTTAACTCAAACGGACTCTTCTAGGAGTACAAGAGATAACGCCACATGTCATACAGAAGTTGGGGGTTTGCAGCCTCCAAGTGGACTGAAAAGACCTTGGCCAGAGGAATCGGAGGATTCTTCTTCCGACAAGAAAATGAAAACCTAAGTACCCTTCCCCTCGTATAGCTGAGGAGGAATACTTCTAAGTGTACAATCTGATTCTGAAATATTGGGGCTATGTGTGTCTAATCGCTTAAGCCTTTTTTTGGCTTTGAGGCTTAGCCAAATTTAGTTTGCACTAAAGGAAGCAGTGTTTTCTTTAACCTATTTTTATCGTTTCTTCTCTCCTTTTTTATGTTCCGAATGGAGTGATCTAGCTTCTGCCGAGATGGGGCAGCTGGATGTAAAATAATATTATTATTAATAATTGCTAATTGTTTCCTCCTAGCGGTGTGCGAGTGATACCGCTCAGCGGCAAAGCTCTTAAACGTAACACCTCTTAATAAATACTTTTTATTTTATTTTTCTGTACATTGCCAAAGCAAACACACACACACACACACACACACACACTTGATCCTTTGGATCTGGATATTTGTGACAAGAAAACTTTAGGTCTTACCCACCAACAAATTAAAGAAAACCCTTCTTTCCACCCATGTCTTGTTTGGGTGTTTTATTGTCAGTAGTTTGGGGTGTCAGGAAACCGCAGCGGTATGCTTTTTAGTGTTCTGTTGAATAGAAATACAATACAAATCAGCAAATAAACCAGATGATACAGCTTTGAATGGAATCGATAGAGCAAAGTATTAATTTTAATATAGATCATTGCATTATATAACATATGGGGTGAGATTTAATGGGATTAGAGATTCAGAAAGTGAGAGATTTGGTAAGGTTTTTTAAAGTGGCAATCATTTTCACTGCTAAATCAAACTGGTTTTGAAGTGTGAAGGATTGCTGCTTTAAAAAAAACTGGAGATTTCTCACCAAATCTCTCACTTTCTGAATCTTTCATCCTATTAAATCTCACCCATGGTGTTGATCTTGTATGCTGCTGCCAGGAGCGTTCGTGTATGCTGGTCACGCATGTATGCCAGAAGCCCGGTGTACATCTGTATGTGATGAACTGGGACACCCTGTTTTACTGTCTTTTTAGATGGTGAAAAAAAATGTGTATCTTCAGATGCCACCATCGGTTGCCCCATCAAAACTTGCTATTCAGGTTCTGAGAACGCAGTGTGGGGGATGAAGGTCTCACCATTACTATGTTCACCTATTTTACTCTTGACCTAGACCAGGGATGGGGAACCTTCGTCCCTCCAGCTGTTGTTGAACTACACATCCCAGCATGCCCTGCAACAGTTTTAGTATGGCCAAATAGAAAAACTGTAACAGGGCATGCTGGGATGTGCAATTCAACAACAGCTGGAGGGCCGAAGGTTCCCCATTCCTGAACTAGACACTGCTGCCCATCGACCGCATACCCATTTTGCTTGAGGGATATATTACAATTTGGCGATTCCAGTCATCAATGTCCCTATCTGGCTACTTTAGTAACCACCTAGCCACTAGTAAAAAGTTACAACGATAAAATAATTTATGGCCAGTTTTGAAGAATTCTGTTGCACTTTACACTGTTGCACTGTGGCATTAGATAGGCGCAGCGAATCCCGGGATTGGCCAGCAGTTGGCTGAGAGTCAGTGGCCACATTTGCATAAAGACATAGACGACGGAATAAGTACTGAATCCGTTTCTATGTCACAGGATACACGTCACGCCAAGCGGTGTCCATGAACATGTGTCCAGTGTACTCCAAAAACATTCTCCAGATCTCACTCCCATAGAGAACATTTGGAATGTGGCGGAACAGGTTCGAGCACAGAAAGGAATACTCTGCAGCGCAGGCGCATTACAGAAGGCATCATGAATGGCCTTTAGGACCTTTTGCCAAATGATGTATAGTATACATAATAATAAACTACTTAATTAGGGATTAAGGGCCTAATTCAGGTTAATTCGGAACAAGGCAAATTCAGCCTCACTCCCATGTTTGGGGGATGCCCAGCATTTTATGTGCGTCCCCATTAAAATGCAGGGTGTTCCCATGGGTATGCGGGAGGGTCAATGCCTGCCATGTGCGGGCGGCTTACGTCACAGGCCGTCTGCCCCATCTTCGTCCAAGCACCGACCATCAAATGATTTCTCCTGCAGCAGAGGGAAGCTGTCATCTGTCAGAATGAACTTAGGTCTACAGTCATTAGGTCGACCCCACTAGGTCGACTGGCAGGAAGGTCGACCTGACTTAAGGTCGGCATGGGCCAAGGTCGACATGACTTAAGGTCGAATTTGCATAAAGGTCGACATGAGGAAGGTCGACTGGTCATAAGGTCGACATGGGTTTCCACTGTTTTTTGATCCGAATGTCGACACAGTCGACATGGACACAGTCGGCAATGAGAATCGGACCCTCGCATCGCTCGCAATGCTTCGGGCACACTATTTTATTCTCCCACCACGCCCTAGTGGATGGTAGGGCATGAAATACCGCCTGTCGGCACATGTCGGCTCAAAAAACAGTGAAAAACCCATGTCGACCTTATGACCAGTCGACCTTCCTCATGTCGACCTTTATGCAAATTCGACCTTAAGTCATGTCGACCTTGGCCCATGTCGACCTTCCTGCCAGTCGACCTAGTGGGGTCGACCTAATGACTGTAGACCTAAGTTCATTCTAATAGATGACCGCTTCCCCAGCAGAGGCATGCGAGGAGATGTGTTACGAAAACACATGCCCTCGCATGCTACTGAGGGGAAACGGTGGGGGTGGGCGGCATCTCAGGTGCTCGGGGACCTGCGATTAACTAAATATACAAAGTGTAGGCGCTACTGATAATTGTCATTGCTATACTGATACTTGTATACTGAATCTGCTATCACGGTCATCGGTATGAGAGATCCATGTGGCTGACCACTCTCTTACTGTCATCTGGCCCCTCTGTTTCCAGCAGTATCCTGACAGTTGCTATTTCTGTCTCTATTAAACCCCCCTCAGAGATAACTTAAAGACACTTGTGTGGAATTTCTTGCTGAAATCTTTCAAGTCGGTTCCCTGCCAGATGTATCCCATTATATGCAGCAACATGTTCCAGTTACTGCTCACATCTGCTCATCAGATGTTTCCACTCGCCCCAGGGTATACAGCTTGTGGCACGTCAGGAGAGCACGGAGCCCAGGTGATCTGCTGGATCGGTCACGTCTCAGGGCCTCCGTCATATTTACTCTGACAGAATACACCTGTATGGGAACGGCGCCCAAACTGGGCTGCGTCACTGTTAGCGGTGACACTGTTATGTGGGGATTTCCGTGGTATATGATACAGTTACCAGTATATAGCATCATTTCCTCGGCCTTTGTTCACTTTATAATCACAGCTGTCATTTATTGGCAAGATTAGAAATTCTGGGGGAGGTGTATCAAACTTTGAGGAAGGGAAAAGGGGAGAAATTGCCTTTCTCTTCCTTAACGTTTGATACACCTCCCCCAGGTGGAAATGTAGGTATGGAGCAGTTGCCCATGGCAACCAATATGCTTTAAAGTAACATATTAATATTTAGCAACTGATTGGTTGCCATGGGCAACTACTTTACTGGCTCACTTCTCCACTCTTTTCACTGCGTCATGCAGCTTCCCCTGTGTAAGATAAATGATGGCTAGAAACTGTTGCTATTAGCAACTTCTATTCTCTCTTAGAGCGAGATTTACTAAGCCTTTAAATGTGATAAAATGGAGATTGATAAATCACCAACCAATCAGCTCCTGCCTGTCATTTTTCAAACAGCATATGACATGGCAGGTAGGAGCTGATTGGCTGGTGGTTTATCACTCTCCATTTTATCACTTTTCAAGCTTGCGTTCGGGTTTGATGGTGTCCCTGTCCGCCAGCGCTCGCCAGAGGGGACGCTCTGGCAGGCGCCGGACAAGGCCGGCTCCATCTGTATCTATTATCTTTTACAAAGTGCTATCTAAAGAAACAGCAATCGCATTAATTTGCAAGGGGAGCTTTCACTCTAGCGGGCGGCATCTTAACTGAACGATGCAAAATCGCACCTGTGCAATTAGGTCTGAATTGGGCCCTTGGGCATATACTACAGTTACACTGATACAAAAGTGACCAAATAACACAAAACTAAATATACATTAAAAGGTTTACATAACTAGTACCCACATATTACATAATTGCACAAAACAAAAGTCCCTGTTTGCTGGAAATAAACCGGACGGAGTGGGGAGCAGAGATGGGAAAGGAAGAGAAAAACTCAAAACAAAAATAGAGCACACTTGGAATGTGCAATAAAAAGGTTTAAAGGTCATAAAACACAATCTTCAATAAAGACACACACGTTACACGTACATAAAAGGTGCAAAATAACACCACTGTGTTCTCCTAAAACAAAAATAGTAATTATACTGATACAATGTACTAAAAATAAATAAATGTAGCTACAAATAACATTGTTGCATTGAATGCAAACAATGTTAGTTGTAGCTACAATTGTATCAATGTAATACTGTATTTGTTTCTGTTTTAACCTTTTATATATGTTATTTGTGTGTCCTTTATAAAAAGATTAATTTGCCTTTTTAACACTTTCAGAATCATGTTCTTGCTCAGTCCAAGATATTTTTCTTTTCTACTGTAGTAAATGTATAAACCACACAGAGGATTATTTTCAGACAACAGCTGGAATATGGAAGGGTAAATGAAAATAACTATAGATTATATTTATTATGATATTCATTGGCACCATTGGACTTGTGAGAAGCAGACGCTGGAGATTAATCACAGGGATGGTACAATACAATGAAGAGATGAGTTTTGGGTGCATATAGGCTGAGAGTCAGATAGAGGGGCCCATTAACTATTAAATATTTGCGGCTAATTCCCCGAAAACACCAATTTGTAATATAGAGGGACTACTGCTGTGATATTGCCATGCGATCCTGGGCTATAGATACCATCCGGATCACATTCTGTATGCGATTGTATGGTAATTGGGCCCCTGAGTCACTGGTGGAGCAAAGAACAGGAGGGAGAGTGACAGGTGGTAGCTGGAGGTGCGGTGCACTTGTGGGCTCTGTAGGTGAGTGAGAAGACTATGGACTTAATTATTACTAAAGGCGGAACATCAAGAACATTGGTTGCACATCGGTGCGGCATTGTACATCGGGCACAGTCTATGCTGTCTCAGAATGTGCCTTTCAGAGAAGGTGCCAGGCCCTCCCCCAATTGTGTTTGAATTCACAGCGCAACACTATGACAATTCCAGAAAACCGCCCCAAAATGGCTGCTGGCTACCACACTCACAGGCTGGCTACCTGTCCCTCACTATGAAGTCTCTGCATCTGCCATCGCTACTTGTGCGCAGAACATCATTGTTGCAGTAGCAAAACATCACTCCACTGCCTCTGCATCCGGCACTATATCACCACTGCATTAGAATGTGGTTATCTGCACATCCTCAAGCAGTATGAGTAAAGGCCCATACACACTGGGCGAGTTTGAGCTGAAAGCCGTCCAGTGTGCACAGGGCAGCGGTGATCGGTGCTGCGCGCCCCCGCGTCATCACTGGTCACTGCTGCTCATCTGCTAGATTTACCAGCAGATGAGCAAGAGAGTGGACGGATTTCCTTCACGTCCTGCTATGGAAAGTCGCCCACCCCTGGGAAAATCACTAAAATAGTCAAAAACACCCAGGCCCTTATTCTGATTGAGTCTGATGGCTGCGTGTGCGGTCGGACGGCCGATGTTTGATGTTTGCACATGTGCAGAGGCGTTTCTGCGCATGTGCGAACTTCTCGCACGGCGTGAGTTCCGTGCAGAAAACGATCATACAGAGCCATTCGAGCAAGGGGTGGAGAGGGGCGTGAAGGGCTGTTTGGGCTCATTACCATATGCGTACGCCCCGTGTTTCATAGGCGTTCCCATGAAAACGCTTGGCGTACGTATGGTAATCTGGCCGCAACGCTCGTGTGGGGGTGGACAGCTGACATAGCCGGATGCCAGCTGCCTGCCCATATCCCTGCGTTCGCACGGAGAAATGTCCGAGTGGTCTGGAGCACGCGGTGCTGCCTGAGCGCTCGGTCCATCATTCGATGGTCGGCGACCATCGGAGAATGGGGGAGGTTCCCACAGATAGGGGAGTTGAAACATCTGTGTCGGCATCTTACCGCATTCAGACGGTGTGAGCGATCCATACGGTAGGCAGGGCTAAGAACACTCGGTGCCCGTCCGAAATTCGCATCCGTCCGATACAACTTGAATAAGGGCCTCATTGTGTATGCACCTTAAGACAGGTGCCCATTTATCGTTCAACATTTGTGGCTAATTCCCCCAAAACACCGTTTTCCAGGGGGTCATTGCAAATATTTAGTATCACACAAATGTATGACTGAGGGCTGGCAGCCAGCAGAAGGTTCCTCCAGAGTCCTCCCCAGCGATGGCAGCAGCACCTGTGAGCAGTGGGAATGGGCTTGTTCTAGAGTCCCGCTTCCACCACGAGCAAATCCCTGTGTTTGCTCCTTGATACATGTCCCCGGTATAACCGCATATTGCATTGGGATTTTGGACCCTAATACCATGCCCAGACCATGATGCAATTATTGACAAATATGCCATTGATCATATTAATGAGTTCACATTATATTGAATGCAAATATTAAAAGAGACTAGACCCCAACATATACACATTGTGCCGTAGAGATGGACTAACCCACAGCACCGTCGCCATGTGTTCTGTTCCATGCCATGTCCTATCTGTGTGGAGTTAGTACGTTCTCCCAACAGCTAACTGTACAGAGGGTAAGTTATTTTAGATCTGCAGAGTCTAGGTCTACAATCAAGAGGTCGACAACTAATGGTCGACAGGGTCAAAAGGTTAACAGTCTAAATGACAACATTGAAAAGGTCATGAATTTTTCATGGAGTTTCGGTCAACATAAATGATTTTATTATTTGGGTGTCTATGTCGACATAGGTTTGGACACCATATAATCTCTCCCGTGCTTCGGGCACACTATTATAATCTAATTATAATCTAGCTATATTATGATCTAACGTGGATGGTAAAGTATGAACAAATCCTGTGGACCAATAGTTGTCGACCTTTTCATTGTCTACCTAGATACTGTGGAGCTGTAGCCTGTATACTCTGTACAGGGCCCTAAGTAAACAAGTCATAAGACTCAAATCCTATTTTTCTTAGTAGAATGATGGAAGTTGTAGTACGGCTATTACATATCTTGTGCACTGTGTCCCTGTGCTGCTGCTGTGTGTGTGCATTGTGTCCCTGTGCTGCTGTGTGTGTGCATTGTGTCCCTGTGCTGCTTCTGTGTGTGCACTGTGTCCCTGTGCTGCTGTGTGAGCATTGTGTCCCTGTGCTGCTGCTGTGTGTGCACTGTGTCCCTGTGCTGCTTCTGTGTGTGCACTGTGTCCCTGTGCTGCTGCTGTGTGTGTGCATTGTGTCCCTGTGCTGCTGCTGCTGTGTGTGTGCATTGTGTCCCTGTGCTGCTGCTGTGTATGTGCATTGTGTCCCTGTGTTGCTGCTGTGTGTGCACTGTGTCCCTGTGCTGCTGCTGTGTGTGCACTATGTCCCTGTGCTGCTGCTGTGTGTGTGCGCGCACGCACATATGCATGGAGTCCATGAGCTGATGTGTGGGTGTGTTCGCTGTGCCCCCATGTTGCTGTGTGTGCAGTTGTCCCTGTGCTGCTTCTGTGTGTGCACTGTGTCCCTGAGCTGCTGTGTGTGCATGCGCTATGCTGCTGTGTGAGTGTGTGTGCAACGTGCATTTAACACATGATAAACAAGCAGTGTGTATGCAGGCTCCTTTGTGTCCATGTGCTGCTATGTGTGCACTGTGTATCTTACACCTGATAACAAGCAGTGTGCAGGCAGGCTGCTGTGTGTGCACTGTGTATCTCACACCTGATAACAAGCAGTGTGCAGGCAGGCACTTGTGTTCCTGTGCTGCAGAGTGTGCACTGTGCATCTCACACCTGATAACAAGCAGTGTGCAGGCAGGCTGCTGTGTGTCCCTGTGCTGCTGTGTTTGCACTGTGCATCTCACACCTGATAACAAGCAGTGTGCAGGCAGGCTGATGTGTGTGTGCCCTGTGTATCTCACACCTGATAACAAGAAGTGTGCAGGCAGGCACTTGTGTGTCCCTGTGCTGCAGAGTGTGCACTGTGCACCTCACACCTGATAACAAGCAGTGTGCAGGCTGCTGTGTGTTCACTGTGCATCTCACACCTGATAACAAGCAGTGTGCAGGCAGGCTGCTGTGTGTGTGCCCTGTGCATCTGACACCTGATAACAAGCTGAGTGTGCAGGCAGGCTGCTGTGTGTGTGCACTGTGCATCTCACACCTGAAAACAAGCAGTGTGCAGGCAGGCTGCTGTGTGTCCCTGTGCTGCTGTGTTTGCACTGTGCATCTCACACCTGATAACAAGCAGTGTGCAGGCAGGCTGATGTGTGTGTGCCCTGTGTATCTCACACCTGATAACAAGCAGTGTGCAGGCAGGCTGCTGTGTGTGCACTGTGTATCTCACACCTGATAACAAGCAGTGTGCAGGCAGGCACTTGTGTTCCTGTGCTGCAGAGTGTGCACTGTGCATCTCACACCTGATAACAAGCAGTGTGCAGGCAGGCTGCTGTGTGTCCCTGTGCTGCTGTGTTTGCACTGTGCATCTCACACCTGATAACAAGCAGTGTGCAGGCAGGCTGATGTGTGTGTGCCCTGTGTATCTCACACCTGATAACAAGAAGTGTGCAGGCAGGCACTTGTGTGTCCCTGTGCTGCAGAGTGTGCACTGTGCACCTCACACCTGATAACAAGCAGTGTGCAGGCTGCTGTGTGTTCACTGTGCATCTCACACCTGATAACAAGCAGTGTGCAGGCAGGCTGCTGTGTGTGAGCCCTGTGCATCTGACACCTGATAACAAGCTGAGTGTGCAGGCAGGCTGCTGTGTGTGTGCACTGTGCATCTCACACCTGAAAACAAGCAGTGTGCAGGCAGGCTGCTGTGTGTACCGGTGTCTGCTGTGTGTATCTCACACCTGATAACAAGCAGTGTGCAGGCAGGCTGCTGCTTGTGCACTGTGTATCTCACACCTGATAACAAGCAGTGTGCAGGCAGGCTGCTGTGTGTGTGTGCCCTGTGTATCTCACACCTGATAACAAGCAGTGTGCAGGCAGGCACTTGTGTGTCCCTGTGCTGCAGAGTGTGCACTGTGCATCTCACACCTGAAAACAAGCAGTGTGCAGGCAGGCTGCTGTGTGTCCCTGTGCTGCTGTGTTTGCACTGTGCATCTCACACCTGATAACAAGCAGTGTGCAGGCAGGCTGATGTGTGTGTGCCCTGTGTATCTCACACCTGATAACAAGAAGTGTGCAGGCAGGCACTTGTGTGTCCCTGTGCTGCAGAGTGTGCACTGTGCACCTCACACCTGATAACAAGCAGTGTGCAGGCTGCTGTGTGTTCACTGTGCATCTCACACCTGATAACAAGCAGTGTGCAGGCAGGCTGCTGTGTGTGTGCCCTGTGCATCTGACACCTGATAACAAGCTGAGTGTGCAGGCAGGCTGCTGTGTGTGTGCACTGTGCATCTCACACCTGAAAACAAGCAGTGTGCAGGCAGGCTGCTGTGTGTACCGGTGTCTGCTGTGTGTATCTCACACCTGATAACAAGCAGTGTGCAGGCAGGCTGCTGTGTGTGCACTGTGTATCTCACACCTGATAACAAGCAGTGTGCAGGCAGGCTGCTGTGTGTGTGCGCCCTGTGTATCTCACACCTGATAACAAGCAGTGTGCAGGCAGGCACTTGTGTGTCCCTGTGCTGCAGAGTGTGCACTGTGCATCTCACACCTGAAAACAAGCAGTGTGCAGGCAGGCTGCTGTGTGTACCGGTGTCTGTGTGTATCTCACACCTGATAACAAGCAGTGTGCAGGCAGGCTGCTGTGTGTGCACTGTGTATCTCACACCTGATAACAAGCAGTGTGCAGGCAGGCTGCTGTGTGTGTGCCCTGTGTATCTCACACCTGATAACAAGCAGTGTGCAGGCAGGCTGCTGTGTGTCCCTGTGCTGCTATGTGCGCACTGTGCATCTCACACCTGATAACAAGCTGTGTGCAGGCAGGCTGCTGTGTGTCCCTGTGTATCTCACACCTGATAACAAGCAGTGTGCAGGCAGGCTGCTGTGTGTCCCTGTGCAGCTGTGTGTATCTCACGCCTGATAACAAGCAGTGTGCAGGCAGGCTGCTGTGTGTCCCTGTGCTGCTGTGTGCGCACTGTGTATCTCACACCTGATAACAAGCAGTGTGCAGGCAGGCTGCTGTGTGTCCCTGTGCAGCTGTGTGTCCCTGTGCTGCTGTGTATCTCACACCTGATAACAAGCAGTGTGCAGGCAGGCTGCTGTGTGTACCGGTGTCTGCTGTGTGTATCTAACACCTGATAACAAGCACAAGCAGTGTGCAGGCAGGCTGCTGTGTGTCCCTGTGCTGCTGTGTATCTCGCACCTGATAACAAGCAGTGTGCAGGCAGGCTGCTGTGTGTCCCTGTGCTGCTGTGTATCTCACAACTGATAACAAGCAGTGTGCAGGCAAGCTGCTGTGTGTCCCTGTGCTGCTGTGTATCTCACACCTGATAACAAGCAGTGTGTAGGCAGGCTGCTGTGTGTCCCTGTGCTGCTGTGTATCTCACACCTGATAACAAGCAGTGTGTAGGCAGGCTGCTGTGTGTCCCTGTGCTGCTGTGTGCGCACTGTGTATCTCACACCTGATAACAAGCAGTGTGCAGGCAGGCTGCTGTGTGTCCCTGTGCTGCTGTGTGCTCACTGTGCATCTCACACCTGATAACAAGCAGTGTGCAGGCAGGCTGCTGTGTGTCCCTGTGCTGCTGTGTATCTCACACCTGATAACAAGCAGTGTGTAGGCAGGCTGCTGTGTGTCCCTGTGCTGCTGTGTGCGCACTGTGTATCTCACACCTGATAACAAGCAGTGTGCAGGCAGGCTGCTGTGTGTCCCTGTGCTGCTGTGTGCGCACTGTGTATCTCACACCTGATAACAAGCAGTGTGCAGGCAGGCTGCTGTGTGTCCCTGTGCTGCTGTGTATCTCACACCTGATAACAAGCAGTGTGCAGGCAGGCTGCTGTGTGTCCCTGTGCTGCTGTGTGCGCACTGTGTATCTCACACCTGATAACAAGCAGTGTGCAGGCAGGTTGCTGTGTGTCCCTGTGCTGCTGTGTATCTCACACCTGATAACAAGCAGTGTGCAGGCAGGCTGCTGTGTGTCCCTGTGTAGCTGCTGTGTATCTCACACCTGATAACAAGCAGTGTGCAGGCAGGCTTCTGTGTGTTCCTGTGCTGCTGTGTGCGCACTGTGTATCTCACACCTGATAACAAGCAGTGTGCAGGCAGGCTGCTATGTGACCCTGTGCTGCTGTGTGCGCACTGTGTATCTCACACCTTATAACAAGCAGTGTGCAGGCAGGCTGCTGTGTGTCCCTGTGCTGCTGTGTGCGCACTGTGTATCTCACACCTGATAACAAGCAGTGTGCAGGCAGGCTGCTGTGTGTCCCTGTGCTGCTGTGTATCTCACACCTGATAACAAGCAGTGTGTAGGCAGGCTGCTGTGTGTGCCGGTGTCTGCAGTACACTGATGATCCCCATCCAGCAGCAGCCTGTCCCGGGCTCAGCCAATCCGCCGGCGGGGAGACAGTATGTCCTTATTAGGAGAAGCTGCGCCGGCTGCTGCCTTCCTTACCTTACATGGAGCCGGCTCCCGGCGCCGCCCTCCTCGCTGCTGCTGCACACGGGAAGCCCCACACACTACAGCCACATTCCCGGCTGCATGTCCTCCTGCCGGGCTGTGTCCACACATGCAGCAGCCAGCACACATACAGCCATGTATACACACACACACTGCCATAGAGGATTACGCCATATATACACGCTCAGCCATAGATAATTGCACACTACCACACCACACAGTTATCCCTAGCAGTGGAGGGGATACGATCAGTAGGTCGACCCTATTTATGTTGACATGCATTGGGTGGACCACTGAAGGTCGACACCTGAAATAGATCGATATGGCTAAGGTTGGAAGGTCGACACAAGCATTAGGTCGACAATAGGAAGCTCAACAGTGAAAAGGGTTTTTCACTTTTTTTGTGCCGACGTGGTATTTAATGCCCTACCGTCCACTACTGCGCGGTGGGAGAATACATTAGTGTGCCCGAAACATGGCAAAGGCAGCGAGCCATGCAGGGGAACGCGGTACACTTAGATGGTGTCGACATTCGGGATTCGGGACCAACAAAACAGGAAAAACTCACATGGACCTTTAGAATGTTGACCTTCCTTTGTTAACCTAACGTTTGTGCCGACCTTCCAATCCTGTTGACCATGTCGGTCTACGCTGTGTCGACCATCAGTGCTTGACCCAATGCATGTCCATCTGAATTGAGTCAGCCCAATGACCCTTCCCCTGTGGAGGCGGCTGGCTCCGGGCTGCATGTGAGATCCTGCGCATTCCCAGTGATCTGGCCGTGGGAGATACACCTAGGAGGTTATTCTGGTTGGCCTGCAAGGATGTGAATTTCGCAGCCACCAGACACGCGGCGATTCCCCACAGGCATGCGAATGGGTGTTTTGTGACAAAATCATTTCATGGTCAGCAACCATTGAATGATTTTCCAAGCGCTCGCAGATACCTTGGAGGTGTCTCAGACCTGCAGGTGCCCTGTGCGGGTGAACTGCCCTGAACTGGGTGAACTGCCCTTGGGAAAATCCCCTGCCCCCCCCACCCGCACCGTTGTGAAAATGCACACAGGGGCTGCGCAGGCGCAGTCACAAAATCTCTGTCCTTTGCGAGTACACACAGGGCAGCATGTAAACTAGAATCACCCCCCTAATACTCTGTCAGTGATACATACTGAGGTTGGACAGCAGAAGACCAGCTCCAGCCTGTGACAGAAGTCCAGCTACCTGAGGGAGATCAGTACCAGTGGGCTCAGTAAGGAGAAGCCAGCTCCTGGTGCACTGTGACAGTATCCATGTGTTGTGTCTGCATGTGGAAGACCAGCCGGCTCTCCCATCCACAGTGTCATCATTAGTATCGGTACTGGTACCTAGCCCCGTGCCAGGTCTTCAGATATCCATGTGATCCGCCAGCATTTCCACTTGTGTCCGACTCCGAATCGGAGTAGGATATTTTTCGGTACTCTTTACCTAGAAGGGCGCCCACGATTTTGATCTTGGGCATCGTAAGGGAAAAAAATTGCGTCGGTCGCATCGCATGCGACCAAAAAATCACATGCGATGCGACTGACGCGATTACCGCGATTTCCCATAGGGAACAATGTTAAATGTCCCAATTGACCCGATTTTCCATAGGGAACAATGTTAAATGGCCCACAAAGGCCAAATAGGCACCCTGAAGTGTGAAATGGCCCCCACAATTGTTAACGCCACCCCACGATCAACGTGAACCCGAAGCGTGGCGAGCGCAGCGAGCCCACGAGGGGCGGCGGTACGCGTCCTCCGACCTTTTCATACCCCCACTATCCATGTCGGCGTGGACTTGAGAATAGAAAGTGTGGCGAGCGCAGGGAGCCACCGAGCCCGAAGCGTGGCGAGTGCAGTGAGCCCCACGAGGGGACGCGGATACCTTCACAGGTATCCGCGTCCCCTCGCGGGCTTCACAGGTGTCCGCGTCCCCTCGCGGGGCTCGCTGCGCTCGCCACACTATTCTATTCTCAACTCCACGCCGACGTGGATAGTGGGGGTATGAAAAGGTCGTAGGACGCGTACCGCCGCCCCTCGCGGGCTCGCTGCGCTCGCCATGCTTCGGGTTGACGTTGATCGTGGGGTGGCGTTAACAATTGGGGGGGGCATTTCACACTTCAGGGTGGCTATTTGGCCTCTGTGGGCCTTTTAACATTGTTCCCTATGGAAAATTGGGACATTTAACATTGTTCCCTATGGGAAATCACGGTAATCGCGTCGGTACATGCGATGCCCGCGATGGGCGCCCTTCTAGGTTAAGAGTACCTATTTTTCTATATCTTAAAGCATTAACCACAAACTGTGAAGAACCCACTATTTGCCTCTGTGAATGTGGAACACTTAGAATGGATACATTTCTATCATTTGTTTACGGCTGCATTCTGCACCCATGTGTTCTATTTATATTTTGCAAATGACACAGTTTAATATAAGTATCCATGTTCTGTCCTCTGCTTGCAGTATTGGACAGTCAGTTCTGTGTAGGCATCGACATGGCCAAGAAGTGTCACTGACAGCTGCAGCTGCAATAATAGGGCCCGGTCCTATTAGCTGCAAGTAGGCTGATGGCGTGAGTGCTGGGTAAGTGCTGCATTTATGGTACCATTGGACTTGCTGATTTTTGTTTGCAGTTCCACGGGGCTGGGGCAAGACCAGGCTGCAAGGGGGCAAGTTGTGGTGCTGTTGCTGGTGTTCCTGTGGCAAATCTCTCCTAATAAGATTGACCCCATAAAATTACGTATTCCCCATTTTCTAGGTTATGGATCTACTAATGTTAGCAGGTGAAGCTGTCGCCCAGGAATGAGAAGAGGTTCTCACTGGAGCCATTGCATCACAGCACTGAGGTCATGGGTTCAATTCCCGCCATGGCCCTAACTGTGTAGAGTTTGTATATTCTCCCCAAGCTTGCGTGGGTTTCCTCCAGGTACTCCGGTTTCCCCTCATGATCCAAAATATACTGGTAGATTAATTGGCTTGCAACTAAATTAACCCTAGAATGTCTGTGTGCGTGTACATGTGGTAGGGAATATAGATTGTAAGCTCCACTGGGGCAGGGACTGATGTGAATGTTCTTATATTCTCTGTAAAGAGCTGCGGAATAAGTGTGGGCTATATAATACCCCTTTTACACCGCTGCAAAAACCCGGGTCAGCGGCGGAGTAAATGGGTCAACCAGGGTTGAACACGGGCAGGATCTGGGTAGAAGGCAGTGTAAACGGGTACGCCGGGTCTCTGCAGAAAGCAGTGGAGACAGGGAGGAGGTGAATGGATGCCTATGTGCGGCATCCATTCACCTCACGGACGGGGTCTGGGGGAGGAGGGGGTACACGGTTAGCTTGGTGCTGGGCTTGCCCACCAGCGCGGTGGTCCCGGCGCTTGGAGATGATGTCAGGAACTGCCGCCGGTGTAATGGATAACAAACGCCGGTCGCACTCGATATGAAGCTGGGTCCAAAAACCCGGGAGCGATACGGCATGTAAAAGGGGTATATATAACTGGTAATAAATAAATAATTCTCAGTTGCGTACACATTTGCAGCCTGTAATACATATGGCAGTAGCGAAGGAGATGCCATGTTTTTCTGCATACATGACCTCTGAACTGAACTGGAACCAGAATGGGGTATATGAGTTTTTCACTTTTTTTTTTTTATAGTTGACGTGTGCCGACGTGCCGCAGGTAGTATTTAATGCCTTACCATCCACTATGGCGTGGTGGGAGAATAAAATAGTGGGCCGAGCCCCCCTATTCTGTTCCATTTTTGTGAATTCCTGAATAAAACTATAACTTTAAAAAATAACGGTACTTGTGTATTAGCAGCGTGCCCATTACGTAGTTTGCGTAGTGGTGTATTGAGAATACCAATACACCACTATGCTGGCTACGTACACTACGTAACTTATGTAACTGGAGCTGTGCTAATACACAATGGTCCATATCCCCACTATCCACGTCATACCCCCAGTATCCACGTGGGCGTGGAGTTAATTCTATAAAGTGTGGCGAGCGCAGCGAGCCCCACGAGGGGACACGTATCCGCTTGCGCTCGCCACGCTTCGGGCTCGGTGGCTCGCTGTGCTCACCGCACTTTATGAAATTGACTCCACGCCCACGTGGATACTGGAGGTATGACGTGGATTGTGGGGATATGACATTGTTAGTGTGTATGTATGTGTGTGTGTGTGTGGTGCTTTATACTTATATGTCCCCAGTGCCAGCGTTGCGCTCCCCCTCCTGTCTGCGCCGGTGCCAGATCCCCGCTCCCCAATGTACGCAATTAGCATAGTGCCGCTGGGGGAGCAGGGACTGATGCGCCGGACTGATGCGCCGGCCACCCTTCAGAGCCCCACCGCCCTTCACCGCCGGCTGCCCAGTAAGTATAAAGGCAGATATTAGCAGGGTGCCCGGCTACACTGACAACGTAGCCTAAGCTACGTTGTCAGCATAGCGTAGCCGGGCGCACTGCTAATACACAAGTACCAAAATAACTCCTTTATGAACTGATTGCTAATATGTTTCCATATTTCCACATTTACCATAATTACAGTTTAGCTTCTGTGTGACAACAGCTGTATAAAGTACTGATCATAATGAAGCGATGGGGATGAAGGAGCAGAAGAATTCGCTTCCATCGATGCTATTTTTTTTCTTTGCCTTTTCTTTGTTTCATTTCATTCCAAAAATGTGCAGTTTCATTAAGGATCCACACTGTTGGCAGACTGGGCATCCATGTAATTACCGCTGGCAACGGAAATTAGTAACCTGCTCACAAATGACAAATTCATTTATTGTATGTAGTGCAGAAACAATGCAGAAGACTACACGAGAACCTGTTATAATATAATATTAGTTTTGAATTACAATGTCCTTTTCCTTCTCAAAAAAGTCAAACAGCGATGGTTGTGTCGCATATTCTGTTTTCATTGAAAGATGCTAAGCACCGGTATGAATGTCCTATTTCTAAAATCTATCCTGATTTTTCTAGGCATCTGGGGGTGTATAGGAAATGTCCCCTCACTCTGGTTGATTGTTGCAATCAGCAATCAAAGTCTAAACATACGTAAACTCTGGGCCCTGTGGATTTGGAAGTAATGCTTTGCCAGTTGAGCTATAGTAGGAGCGACAGCCCTGCCCCTGCGGAGCAGTGGGCGGGGCAGATGAGCAGGATGCGAATAGGGGGTAGGGTGGAATTTACTTTATGAGGCTGTACAGAGGGGTGTGGTTGTGTCATTATGGCCATCCCACCACGCTGGATGATGCCAGTATTATGGACCCTCCACCAAAGGGGCTCCAGGGGACTTGCCCCTCTACTTGGGCGGGGCGATTTTTTGCAGCCATCTGGCCCTTTGGGGAGTTTAGACATGTATGGCATAGGCCTCTTTGTCCTGAATAGACTTGGGGTGAAATGTATCAAACCTTGGTGAAGTACCAGCAAATCAGCTCCTAAATGCCATGCTACAGGCTGTGTTTGAAAAATGACATTTAGGGGCTGATTGGTTGATAGTTTATCTCTCTCCACTTTATATCTCTCCAATGTGTGATACATCTGCCCGTAATCATCATTGATGTGCCTGCTCTCCGCCCACTTCCTGGCAGCGGCCAATCCCCTGCCACCTCTGGGTATATAACGGCTACAATGGTTGATTCCTGTGCTTGCTCCTAGCTGGTCTCCTGGCTTGCAGTTTGGCTTCCTGGACATTAAACCTTGACGTCAGCTGAACCTCTGATTCCCCTGGCTCTGTTCCTGACCCTGTCCTTGGATGATCCCTTGGCTACAACAGATTCCGGAATGCTTAAATGTGTATCACACTTTTGTATTTGCCTCTGATTGTGGCTGTGCTTAACTCTTCAGCTCCCAGCAACTGGGATCCAGCCCCAGGAAATGACATCACTATAGCCTCTGACACTGGCACCAAGCAGTACATTTACTAAGATGGGATTCTATTGAAGATGGTTTGTTGCCCCTAGCAACCAATCAGCTTCTATTTATTATCTTCTAGAAGGGGATAAATAAAAAGTCGAATCGGATTGGTTACTATGGGCAACATGGCCTAAAATTACCCCTGACTATTCGGTTGCTTCACAGCATTTACAAACATCCTGGTTAATGTGTTTTTAAAGTTCATATATGTAAAACAAAAAAAACATGAAAACATGAACAAATAAATATTTTAACATTGTTATTCCCTCGCCAATTATTCAGTATAAACATACAGTCTGTAGGGGACATCTGGATGAGAAAATGAAGAGATTCCAATGTGACGGGGAATGTAGCTGATGTCACAGTCACTCTGTCCTCGTATCCTGTGGACTACCGCAATTGGTTAGACAGTGTCAACATAAAACAAAGCACAATCTAACAATAATGGCACAGGCAGAAGAAACACATAATGAAGATCACAAACCAGGGTCACCAGTTCTATTCAGACGAGTTCAAGTTGTAGCTATGTGTATTGTGTATCAAGCCAATCGCTCATTTTCCTACTAATGGATAGAAACACAACACTTCCAGCTCAAGATTGAGAGGTGAGAGGTGAATTAGGAAATACTCAATGTTAAACAGATGTGTACTCTCAAAAAACCAGTAGCGATATGACTGAGCCCAGGAGACATGATTGTGTTAAGAATTAGACCACACGTTTTAAATATAACGGTTTATAAGTGTATCAAGACCCCAGAAAGACTATCTTTTCCTATATGGGTTCTAAAATAATCAACCAAGGTATCATATAAACATCATTTAATCTGATGAAGAGTATAAAACGCACACCCATCTACATGAACTACTGAGTGCAGAAGATACTCGTTCAGTCTTAAAATATTTGCAGATGTTTAATTTCCCATACATAGGTTTAAGGCCCATACACACTAGAAGATTATCTTTCCAATCTGGCTGGTTTGAATGAAAATCTGGAAATTTTGGGGAGCAAATGTCAATTGACCATTTGCTTCTTAACACGGTAAACAGACAAAAATTGGTCCTACAAACAGACAAATTGGTTAAATCTATTTATGCAGATGACGGCTTTTGTCCATTTTCAGTGTTTGGGAGCAAACAGTTGATTGTAATTTGTTCCCAACAATTTCCAGATTTGTATTCCAACCAGCCAGGTTGGAAAGATAGTCTTCTAGTGTGTATGGTCTTTTAATGATATGAATGAATAAGGGCCATCAACAATGCGTTAAGAGACATTAAGCTTTATACAATAAATTACCTAGATATAATGAGCCCAAATACCTAAGCCTAAATCCAATTTAAAGTCAGATTTTAGCCTATAAAGTTCTGTGATCTGGTGGCGGTCTACAGTCTATGTGATAAAGTAGCAGCACTAAGCTGGGGGATACTGTATCCTTGCAGGTAGAGCTAATTTCTCATTGGTTGATTATGTTAACCAATCAATGATAAGAAAGTTAGTGAAGTGAGTAACAAGACATTGGTTCCCCTGGCACACTGAATAGTTTTAGCAACCAATCTTGAACACTACATGATAATATAATTCAGAGATATTGGTTACATATACCTGCGCAGGTATATGTAACCAATATCTCTGAATTCTATTATCATGTAGTGTTCAAGATTGGTTACTAAAACTATTCAGTGTGCCGGGGGAACCAATGTCTTATTACTTACTAAGTATTAACTCCTCCCTTGCATGCACCTGAAAAGTTTTACTAAACTAATTTGAGCTACCACTATCTGTATGTATGTTGTGAGAGGCAGAGAGGAGCCTGTATTAGGCGGAGATGCAGGTCCTGATATGCCACATGGAGTAGTCTGGGGTTGCTCCAAGGTAGGTAGCTCTTAGTTCAGATATACCAAGTAAGGAGCCATTATCATGTGGCTCCTTGCTGACTAATTGTAGACCCAATTTAGGGTAACAGTGGTGTGGGGTGCGGTGCCCCTGGACTGGTTGGGCTGGGTGGCTTTAGTGCGGCATGCCCTTACATTCTATTAACACTTTTCCCTCACTAACACTCTCTCTCTCTTATTTTAATTACATTTCATTTATCTCTCTCCTTATGTATAGCTTCGGCTTCCTATCACTAATTATTAACACTTAGTATATCACTGGCATGCCACGCTGGGCCTCCTAGCTTATGATAGTTTTTGGGGTGCCACACCCTGCACCTAGATATAGCGCTAGGGACCCCCAATATACAGAGAAGCATTGACGCGGCTCGGGGGCATATCATACACCTGCGCAGGTATATGTAACCAATATCTCTGAATTCTATTATCATGTAGTGTTCAAGATTGTTGCTAAAACTATTCAGTGTGCCGGGGGAACCAGTGGCGTAACTACCTAATTTTCGCCCCCCCGCCGCAGCTTTTTCGGCGCCAACCTCCCCTCCCTCTCCTCGGCGCCAACCTCCCCTCCATCCCCTCCCTCCCCTCGGTGTACCTGCCTGGCCGCATCTGCGGTCACGGTCCCGTCTCTCCCAGCGCCGGCTCCTGCTGCTATAATGAAAACGGACTCCTAGAAAATGGCTGCCCCCATAGTGCAGACAGAAAACTGTCTGCACTATGGGGGCAGCCATTTTCTAAGTGTCCGTTTTCATTATAGCAGCAGGAGCCGGTGCCGGGATAGACGGGACCGTGGCGGCAGGGCACTGGGCACCAAACAGCAGCGGGTAAGTGGTAGCTATAGCCCTGCAGACCCCCGGCGCCCACATGCTCTCTGCGCCTCCCCGCCACCGCGGGGGCTGCGGAGCTATAGCTACGCCACTGGGGGGAACCAATGTCCTCTTACTGACTAAGTATTAACCCCTCCCTTGTATGCACCTGAAAAGTTTTATTGAACTAATTTGAGCATCTACCACTATCTGTATGTAGAGTTAGTGAAGTGAGCCTGTTTTGTAAAGATATGTTGTGGATTTGGTGAAAAACCAGACAAGCTACAAGCCTAGGTGATTCTATCCTACTGTATCTGTACCAACTGCCTAATTGTTACTTAAATGCCTATTGGGTCAATTCAGACCTGATTGCATGGCCCACAAATTTGCAGCATTCAGCATTCAATTAAGACAGCGCTCCATCTGACTGGGAGCGTCCCACACGCACGCGCGTCCCAGTTTCCTGGCGGCGGGGGACATGAACCCTGCCCGTTTCCACTTCAGGGAGATGGGCAGGGTTAGGGGGGGGAGCGGGGAGGTGGGATTGGGCGGCGGGGACTCGTGCGCACACCTCCCCTTCCGGCGCCTGGCGAATCTACCAGCAGTCCCTACAAGAATGAGAGCAGTTCATTCTGTATATGGTTCATAAAAAAATAAAATCTGCACCAAAGCAGCTGAAGAGGAACATAGACTTTTCCTTTTTTTGCAGCCAAATGTATCCCGAACTTCCCTTTCCGGCTGGTTTGCGAAGACTTTTACTTGTAAGCTTTATTTTATGTGAGCTCAGACATCCTTCCTGCTCAGTCATTTCTCCTACACCGCATATGGGTAGAGTCAGTATTCTAACAGCAGCTAAGAGAAGACTGAGATATTATTTTATACTTTCACATACATGGAAAACCCTGAAGAACGTGGACAACAGGGCCTTTGTTGCCACCCCAACACCCTTGGCTGTGGCTGGAACCTCCTGCACCCCCCTAATCAGGGTCTGCTCTACCGTTAAGCAGCTGCCTAGGGGCTCCAGAATTTGGATAACGCCCCTGAGTCTGACTATCACAACATGTAATGGCGTCCTTGTTGAACTGCATAGGGCAGGTGTGGAACTTCTAAGACGCCACCTTCACACATTCACCTGAGGTTCTAAAAAGTCGGTATTGGTGTATGGTGGTGGCAGCAGTAAGCGGAAGTTTTGCTTAGGGTGCTGAATAACTGTGCACCCTGGTGATGCCGCTGGTATCCGGTAAATTCCTGGTAATACCTTATATTGGGAATGTGCCCTTTGTTCTGTTCTGAGGTTGAGCATGTATTTTGACTACGATAATAATACCACTAGGCCACAACATGGATAAGGTCAACAGGGTCAGAAGGTCCCTTTTTCTGAGCCGGTATTTCATGCCCTAACATCGACTACAGCATGGTGGGAGAATAAAATCGTGTGCCAAGCGCAGTGTGGGCGAGCCATGGACGCGGTACACTTTGATGGTGTCCATGTCAACTACGTCGTCATCCAGTACAGAAAAACTGTGAAAAAGGCATGTCCATTTGACTGCCGACCTTCCCATTGTCAACCTAATGATTGTGTCAACATTCCTACTGTGTCTAATTTTTATATTCCACCACCAGGGGTGTAGAGAGCCACGGCGGGCCCAAGTAAGAGGGAGGGGGGAGGTTTGAAAAGTAGGTGTGACAATGCTAGTTTATATTAAAGAAATATTGGCTTCTGTTGCCAATCCACCCCTGGTGCCATGGTAACTGCAGGTCGTGATGTGGCCCTGCATGCTGCACAAGGGGACGCCATTTTAACACTAGGGGGCAGGGGGAGGCTTATAGGAGGGCACCAACTTCCTACATTACTTGATCAGGAAGGGGTCCCTCCCCTGGCAAGAGACATCTTTCCAGTGATATTTGGGAAGATGACACTGTCATAGTGCCTGAGTCTTTGCTTTAAATGTGCGGGCCAGTGTCATTTGGCATGTGAGGTGGGGGTGGGGGGGGGGGAAGTCAGAGGACCTGGGCAAACCCACCAGGCCCCTTCAGCAGCCCGGACCTGGGTATTAAGTACCCACCCCCCTCTTGGCACCAATGTCCACCACTCCCTCACTATATAAGACCACAGACCCAGGGCCTTATTCTAATCCACTCTTTCTGACAAAATCCTTCTTAGATGGGCAAAACCATGTGCACTGCAGGTGGGGTAGATGTAACTTGTGCAGAGAGAGTTAGATTTGGGTGGGGTTTTACTTCAAAGTGAGATCTATATTCCAGTGTAAAAATAAAGCAGCCAGTATTTACCCTGCACAGAAACAAAATGACTCACCCAAATCTAATTCTCTCTGCACATGTTACATCTGCCCCCCTGCAGTGCACATGGTTTTGTCCATCTAAGAAGGATTTTGTCAGAAAGAGTGGATTAGAATAACCCCCCCAGAGAGGATTGAGTGTCCGGGACAATTAGGAGTTTATTCACTAAGATGGGAGTTCTGTTGAAGATGGTATGTTGCTATGGGACCCACGCCAGATAATATCTATTATCTTCTAGAAGGTGCTAAATAAATAAGTAGATTCTCAATGATTGCTATGGGCAACGTCCCGTGCTCAATAGATCTCCCATCTTAAAAAAAAAAGTTTCAACCAGGAAATTTCGTAATGAACTGACAAACGTAGCCTTTCCCAGCAACCATGCCCGAGCCTTTCCATTGTAAAAAAAGAATAAACCTATTTGTAGTACTTTTATAAACAACTCCAGCATTCTGCATGGTCTTAGACAAACCTGGTAGAGTCTCTTTAGCAAAATATATACTCTACAATCATCACAAATACAGTTCATTTTATTTTCCAGTCACATCTGCTATATGTAGCTGTACCACTGTTGCAGGTTAGGGACTTGTTTTCGGCGTCATTATGAGCTCAAGAATTCATGGTACATTTCTATTTTTGCTGGGAAATAGCCTTGCTAAATATACTGATAATGTGTAACCTGGTGCATATGGTGGGCTTTCTCTGGTTAACCCCAGCCTGCATCACTAGGATTTTAATGAGAGTGCACCTTGGAGGAAGGGTGACTGATAGCACTGCTAAACATGTACAGAATAGAGTACAGTGTGGCAGAGTACAGCTCACTGGTGCAGGATAAAGTAGACTGGGAAAGAGTACAGTCATCTAGAGAAGGGTAGAGTAGACTGGCGCAGGATAAACTAGACTGGGAAAGAGTACAGTCATCTAGAGAACCGTAGAATAGATTGGCACAGGATAAAGTAGACTGGGAAAAAGTACAGTCATCTAGAGAAGTGTAGAGTATATTGGTGCAGAATAAACTAAACTGGGAAAGAGTAGACTAGTGCAGGATAAAGTAGACTGGAAAAGAGTACAGTCATCTAGAGAACAGTAGAGTCGACTGGCACAGGATAAAGTAGACTGGGAAAGAGTACAGTCATCTACAGAACAGTAGAGTAGACTGGCGCAGGACAAATTAGACTGGGAAAGAGTACAGTCATCTACAGAACAGTAGAGTAGACTGGGAAAGAGTCATCTAGAGAACAGTAGAGTAGACTGGCACAGGATAAAGTAGACTGGGGAAAAGTACAGTAATCTAGAGAAGTGTAGAGTATATTGGCGCAGGATAAAGTAGACGGGGAAAGAGTACAGTCATCTAGAGAAGGGTAGAGTAGACTGGTGCAGGATAAAGTAGACTGGGAAAAAGTACAGTAATCTAGAGAAGTGTAGAGTATATTGGCGCAGGATAAAGTAGACTGGGAAAGAGTACAGTCATCTAGAGAACCGTAGAATAGATTGGCACAGGATAAAGTAGACTGGGAAAAAGTACAGTCATCTAGAGAAGTGTAGAGTATATTGGTGCAGGATAAACTAAACTGGGAAAGAGTAGACTAGTGCAGGATAAAGTAGACTGGAAAAGAGTACAGTCATCTAGAGAACAGTAGAGTCGACTGGCACAGGATAAAGTAGACTGGGAAAGAGTACAGTCATCTACAGAACAGTAGAGTAGACTGGCGCAGGACAAATTAGACTGGGAAAGAGTACAGTCATCTACAGAACAGTAGAGTAGACTGGGAAAGAGTCATCTAGAGAACAGTAGAGTAGACTGGCACAGGATAAAGTAGACTGGGGAAAAGTACAGTAATCTAGAGAAGTGTAGAGTATATTGGCAAAGGATAAAGTAGACTGGGAAAGAGTACAGTCATCTAGAGAAGGGTAGAGTAGACTGGTGCAGGATAAAGTAGACTGGGAAAAAGTACAGTAATCTAGAGAAGTGTAGAGTATATTGGCGCAGGATAAAGTAGACTGGGAAAGAGTACAGTCATCTAGAGAAGGGTAGAGTAGACTGGTGCAGGATAAAGTAGACTGGGAAAGAGCAGTTATCTAGAGAACAGTAGAGTAGACTGGAGCAGGATAAAGTAGACTGGGAAAGAGTACAGTCATCTACAGAACAGTAGAGTAGACTGGCACAGGATAAAGTAGACTGGGGAAAAGTACAGTAATCTAGAGAAGTGTAGAGTATATTGGCGCAGGATAAAGTAGACTGGGAAAGAGTACAGTCATCTAGAGAAGGGTAGAGTAGACTGGTGCAGGATAAAGTAGACTGGGAAAAAGTACAGTAATCTAGAGAAGTGTAGAGTATATTGGCGCAGGATAAAGTAGACTTGGAAAGAGTACAGTCATCTAGAGAAGGGTAGAGTAGACTGGTGCAGGATAAAGTAGACTGGGAAAGAGCAGTTATCTAGAGAACAGTAGAGTAGACTGGAGCAGGATAAAGTAGACTGGGAAAGAGTACAGTCATCTAGAGATGAGTAGAGTAGACTGGGAAAGATTACGGTCATCTACAGAACAGTAGAGTAGGCTGGCACAGGATTACAGTCATCTACAGAACAGTAGAGTAGACTGGTGCAGGATAAAGTAGATTGGGAAAGAGTACAGTCATCAGAGAAGAGTACAGTCATCTAGAGAAGAGTAGAGTAGACTGGAGCAGGATACTTCTGCCAACTGAAGGTATTGCCGGCTGGCATATTGGAGCCTAAAATTGTGTTTCCAACTATTTGAGAGTTTACACTCAAGTGCTTCTTTCTGTGGACTCTGATGCTAACAGCACTTCCCTGATGCCCTCCAGCTGATTGTAAGCAGGAAAGTGGTAACTATATCAAACTCCAATTTAAAACTATTAATATTGGACTGACAACATATGACCACTTACAAGGCACCGGAGCGCCCCAGGCGAGTCAGGGTGGGGGCGCCCCGGTGCCGGGGGGGGGGGGGGGTACCTGTCCTGCGGCGCTGTGTATTTAAATCTGGCGGCGGACGCAGCGGGGGTCCCTGCAGTCCATTAGAAATCACGAGCGCTATCCGCCGAGCTATGCGGAAGCGCTTCTAGTGTGAAAACACTGGCAGCACGCTGATTGGCTGAGATCAGCGTGCGCCGTGCTGCCAGAGTTTTCACACTAGAAGCGCTTCCGCTTCTATAGACTTTTCCTAGCCCGGCGGATAGCGCTCGTGATTTCTAATGGACTGCAGGGACCCCCGCTGCCTCCGCCGCCAGATTTAAATACACAGCGCCGTAGGACAGTTAACCGGGCGGCACAAAATGCCGCCCTCCAGTGGCCGGTGCCCTAGGCAAATGCCTAGATTTGCCTAGTGGTGGCGCCGGCCCTGACCACTTACTTTACTATCAATATTGGACTGTTTATCCACCACCATTATTAACCCTCTACAAATTTGACGCTGACAAAAGATTTATCCTGTTACATTTAAAAGGGGACGTTTTGTTTTCCACTTGCAATATATGAGATATATATATATTTTTCTCAGGCCAATCCTGATTTTTTACCTATTTTTTTTAATTCTATTTCCATTGTTATTTGTATATGTCTGGTATCAGCCGGTACCTATGAAACAGATTATTACATTTTATTAATTTTGTTATTAAATTTGTTATTAAATTTGTTTCTGTATCTGTAAATGTCCTAATTGCCACCAGAGACTGGAGAGAAGTGTAGAGTATATTGGCGCAGGATAAAGTAGACTGGGAAAGAGTACAGTCATCTAGAGAAGAGTAGAGTAGACTGAGAAAGAGTATGGTCATCTACAGAACAGTAGAGTAGACTGGCACAGGATAAAATAGACTGGAAAAAAGTACAGTCATCTAGAGAAGTGTAGAGTGTATTGGCGCAGGAGAAAGTAGACTGGGAAAGAGTACAGTCATCTAGAGAAGTGTAGAGTATATTGGCGCAGGATAAAGTGAACTGGAAAAGAGTACAGTCATCTAGAGAACATTAGAGTAGACTGGCGCAGGATAAAGTAGATTGGGAAAGAGTACAGTCATCTAGAGAAGAGAAGAGTAGACTGGGAAAGAGTATGGTCATCTACAGAACAGTAGAGTAGACTGGCGCAGGATAAAGTAGGCTGGGAAAGAGTACAGTCATCTAGAGAACAGTAGAGTAGACTGGGAAAGAGTACAGTAATCTAGAGAACAGTAGAGTAGACTGGCGCAGGATAAAATAGACTGGGAAAAAGTACAGTCATCTAGAGAAGTGTAGAGTATATTGGCATAGGAGAAAGTAGACTGGGAAAGAGTACAGTCATCTAGAGAAGAGTAGAGTAGACTGGGAAAGAGTATGGTCATCTACAGAACAGTAGAGTAGACTGTCGCAGGATAAAGTAGGCTGGGAAAGAGTACAGTCATCTAGAGAACAGTAGAGTAGACTGGGAAAGAGTACAGTAATCTAGAGAACAGTAGAGTAGACTGGCGCAGGATAAAATAGACTGGGAAAAAGTACAGTCATCTAGAGAAGTGTAGAGTATATTGGCACAGGAGAAAGTAGACTGGGAAAGAGTACAGTCATCTAGAGAAGAGTAGAGTAGACTGGGAAAGAGTACAGTCATCTAAAGAACAGTAGAGTAGACTGGTGCAGGATAAAGTAGATTGGGAAAGAGTACAGTCATCTACAGAACAGTACAGTAGACTCGCGAAGGATAAAGTAGATTGGGAAAGAGTACAGTCATCTAGAGAAGAATAGAGTAGACTGGGAAAAAGTACAGTCATCTAGAGAAGTGTAGAGTATATTGGCGCAGGAGAAAGTAGACTGGGAAAGAGTACAGTCATCTAGAGAAGTGTAGAGTATATTGGCGCAGGATAAAGTAGACTGGAAAATAGTACAGTCATCTAGAGAACAGTAGAGTAGACTGGCGCAGGATAAAGTAGACTGGGAAAGAGTACAGTCATCTAGAGCAGTGGTTCCCAACCTCGGTCCTCAGGACCCCTTAACAGTGCACATTTTCCAGGTGCACAGATGCACTCATTATTTACTGACACATTTACAACAATGACAGGTGGAGCTAATTATTTCACCTGTGATTCTGTGTGGAGACCTGGAAAATGTGCACTGTTGGGGGGTCCTGAGGACTGAGGTTGAGAACCACTGATCTAGAGAACAGTAGAGTAGATTGGGAAAGAGTACAGTTATCTACAGAACAGTAGAGTGGACTGGCGCGGGATAAAGCCCATGCTCATTCTGACAGAACCTTTTACCAGTGCACATCTCCAGAAAGTGGGAACTGCATCCTGAATAAATCCTGACTTTGTACAGACTATATCTCTATTTTAACTGAGCTTAGAGAGCATATTCTACTAGAAATACCTTGGAAAGCCGTTTATCGGATTCATCTAAATGCATGGAGCCGTCAGCAGACTTTTAATTAGTTTTTTAAAGGTATGACCGTTTATGAGAATTAAGAGACACCTACATGGACTCAACTTTCGAATGAAAAGAGTCTGACTGACAGTGTACCTCAGACTCATTCACAATGACCTATTAAATCACCCAATTGTGTAGATACTCCACTTGTGAAAGTCGTTGGAAGTAACTTTTGTGTTATCTGCGAACCCCTGATGAAGTCCAACGTTGGGACGAAACGCGTTGGGAATACACATGTTTGCTATTTTGAAGTATCTGAACCTTGTAACAGTCTGGAACAACCACTAACATTGGGTGAAGACTTTTAATCAACGCTTGAAATTTATGGACTTTGCTTGTTTAAAAATTACTGCAAGGCTAATTACTAAGGTCACTATAAAGGGCGCCATCTTACAATTGCTATATATATATATATATATATATATATATATATATATATAAAATATATCTATCTATAAAACGTATTAATGTAGCAGCAGCAGCTGTTGGATTGGTTTCGGTAACCAGCACTGGCTGTGGCACTACAAGTTGCAGCATGCTGGCCCTCCTCTTCTGAGCACGAGAAAAGGCTTGCAGCATGATCCCTGTAAACACATGTGTAATTCCCATGTGCAGCAATGCTCCTATACTGACTGCATGGCATGCATGCAGCACACTGTAACGTACAGGGAGCAGAGGGCGGTGATTGATGGGCGCTGTCGCCAGTAGTAGAGCTCCCAGCCCCGGGCAGGGCTGGTGACCAATCCGGTGACAGTTGGAGGTAGGCCGGGCCCCGCCCCCCTCCCCTCTCCCGGGCACTGTTACATTGTAGCGCTGGCTGCACGCTCCGGCGCTGTGACTGTGCGGGGAGGAGGAGAGCAGGGACCGGGACAGATCCGCAGCAGCAGCCGCCAGGGATGGATCACTATGACTCTCCGCACAATGACTACATGCAGCCGGAGGACGACTGGGACCGGGATCTTCTGCTGGATCCAGCCTGGGAGAAGCAGCAGAGGAAGGTGAGCTCAGAGCAGCAGCCACCCGGCCCTGCTCCGTACAGCCATGGCTGCAGGCTCATGCTAGCTGGGTCCATGCTCCCCAGCACTTGGGATGCCCCAGGGAGGGACATCTCCCAACTATTCTACGATGATGCTACATAGTTTCCCCAGTGACCCTGCAGAGTGGCAGTGAAAGGGTTACAGTGTTTCCAGGCGCTGAGTCTAGAGGGCAGCTAAACTATGACAGTAATCCAGCCCTAATATAGACATAAGACGACCTGTGCAGCCTTCTGTACTATGCACTGTGTGACACAGGTAGAGCTAGTGCCTTACAGGTATGTGTGCTGCTGACATCACTGCCTAGTGTCCTGTTCTGGAGGCTAATACCCCTTTTCCACCAAAACCCCACCTCTGTCCCAGGATTTTTACCTGGGTTGTACAGTACCTGGCTTCCAATGCAACCTAGTCCTGGGTTTTTCCCGGGTTGCCTCTGTTTCCACTGAACCCTGGGAAAGCCCAGCAAAACTTGTGGTTGTCATTCAAAAAAATGGTTACATCAGCAGCCAGCGCCCTGGAAGGACAAATCAGTGGCTTTTGGGTTTACCTGTGTATAAAATCCCGGTAAAGAGCCATTTCCACAGCACTGTCTGCGAAGTTACCCGGGGGAAAATCCCAGGTCAATAGACCCGGGATTTTTTTCCTTGTAGCCGGTTCCCTGGTATACCCAATAATTGCCTAGGTTTTCTGTTGGGACTGGAAAAAGGGTATAACTGCTCCCTCACCCCCATAAATTCTCCACAATGAGTCACTCATACAGACTGATAGGTCAGAAAGACTGATCTAAGCTCCTTTCAGCATTCCATAGTAATAGTGACTGATTGTCGAGATCCTTGAACTTGTATGGTTAATAGTCAATGGAGCAATCCAGACTCTCTAGAAGTAAGTGGTTGTCTTTCGGACCAGCACTAGAAGTGGCTTACTAGACTGGAATTTAAGTACCACAGCCCTACTATAGTGCTCACCTATGGGGCTGCAGGTATTCCCACCAGGCCTGTTCTCCTGAACAGCTGGTGTGCAGGCAGAGCCCAGTACCCTGACAGTGAGATCAGTAACTTATCTATTATTAAATAGTTGTCATGTTGGGTGATTTAAATATAAGGGGCGCTGGTTAGTTATTAATGATGTGACATACTGGCCACGGGGGATGATCAGAGGCAGTGTCAGATGTGTAAGCTGGCATAGCAGCAATAGATTTTGGAGCACTGTGTGGTTCTTGGGGAGCTAATGAGTACTACGTTAGTTTCCAGGGAGGGAGGTTGCTCTGTGGATGTTCCCAATTCGGATGAGTTATTTCTGCTATATTAGAGTTTTTAAGTTTCGTTGATGCCTAATACCAAATGCGCATTCTCAAGCAAAACATGGGTGTCATGCTTATGTCGTAATATAGATTAACAGTATTACACTATATCACTAGTAAGTGTCTTATTGCATCATTTGTATAGCATCCCGTTGGCGTGTGTTAATGTGTGGTAGGGGCATGTCATACTGTATAGATCACCACTAGCGGTGTATTTTATATATTTATGCATGCATACATATAGCCAGGTAGAAGTCTTTAATGTAAACGGTGTAATAGGGGCACATTGGAGTATTTTGTGCAATACTAGTCACACATGGAGAAACCCGGTCATTCAGCCCAGCCCCTGATCAACCAGATCTGTGACAATCTCACCACGTGTGTCAGTCCAGCTCCAATCCAATGTCGTCCTACAATAGTAGTAATATTTCTCAATCTTTTTGCATTCTGTTGCCATGCCAACTTGGAAAATGTTTTTTTTTTTTTTTTTTAAAGGGCTCCTTCCCCTAGCCCTGGGGTTTGCTGCAAGCAGCCATCTTTCCTGGGGCTCTGCCAGCTATGTCATATGGAACCAGTAAATACAATAAGTGTGTGTGGGTGGGTGCTAGCGGGTTAGATAATCGTTATTGAAGGATCCACAGTATGAAAATATTTTCCTGGACTGTTTTGCTCATTTAAGTTTCGACAGTATTCAGTGGATGTATTCAGTAATGAGATTATGTCCCAATCTGGCGAAAACGATGATCCATATTATATAAAGGTGGTTCTGGCAGCGATAACGCAGATGGAGGGGCAGGAGCCAGTTATTGGTTAATGTTGGTAGAAATGACTTTTATGTATCCAGAGTCAGATCTCTAGTAGCGCAGGTGTGTGGGGCTATATATAGCCGGGTGATGAGGGGTGTGGTTCCGTGCTCGCTTCCTATGGCAGAACTTAACTGTCTCAGGCACTTACCCTATCGCTCCTGTATTATCAGTGAGGCGGACAATCAGACCAGGCCAAGAAAGTCTTCCCTGTATGTTTCCTTTATAAAGAATATATATTGCCTGTCTATAACACTATGTATAGGTTTGTGTGAATAAAAGCCTTTATTTTAATAAATAAGTAAGTAATAACATCTAACCTGTGTATTGGTCCATTGTGGTGGTGTTTGTCTGAGATATATATTATGGGATACATATAGGTGACCAGGGTTATTCTGGGATACATATGGATGACCAGCGTTCTGTATACTGACGCCGGTATCCCGATGGATGGAATCCCAACCGGGGTTAGGTTAGTGTACTTCCTCCCTGCTTGTGTCTAAGCCTAATACCACCCCCCCCCCCCACCCCCCCCATCCACCGGCTATCGATCCACATATTTTTACTGTTCAGGATCCCATCTGTTGGTATTCCTTGGTTGGTATCCTGATCCAGCCAATGTTCTGGTGACTGTCTTCTGATGGCAGTCGGGATTCTGGAGTCTGTATACTGAACACCTCCTTCTTACCTACCGATCTGTATCTCAGTCATTCATAACATTTACCACCGGACTTGTGAAAGAAGACCTGATTCATCAGACAGGGCCACCTTCTTCCATTGCTCCATGGTTCAGCTCTGATGCTTTCACGCCCATTGTCTGTACTTTCGGCAGTGGACAGGAGTCACCATGGGCACTCAAATCGATCTGTGGCTGCGCAAACCCCATATGTCCAGCCATTGCAATTTGGACCTTGTCAAAATCATTCAGATCCTTGCGCTTGCCCATTTTTTTTTCCCCATTTCAACTTCAAAACCTTGATAATGACCTTTATTAATTTTTCTTGAGAAGGATTGGGTTCTTTTGGGATGTGGTCAGTCAAGACCTTAGACCTGATTCCGATTCACTCACAAAAGCAAATTCTCTCTCCAGGGCCGGACTGGGACCAAAAATCGTCCCTGGCATTTTTGAGCACACCGGCCCACCTGCTGCGTGTCGAAAAGGGGGTATGGCCTAATGGAAAGGAGTTGTAGTATTACACATTATACTACACACCGTAATGCCTATTACACATTATGGCACACACACTGTAATGCCCATTACAGAATGACACAATCCTTATGCCCATTACGGAATATGACACAATCCTTATGCCCATTACACATTATTATGGCACACCGTAATGCCCATTACACATTATACTACACACCGTAATGCCCATTACACATTATGGCACACACACCGTAATGCCCATTACAGAATATGACACAATCCTTATGCCCATTACACATTATTATGGCACACCGTAATGCATGGGGAAATGAATGATGCATGATGACTCGGATTCAGCATGAAAAGCCGGCGGTTGGGATTCCGGCGTTCAAAATCCCAAACGCCGAAATCCCGACAAGGGGGGGACGTGGATCGCCCCCCCTTGCGTACTCGCCACGCAGCAGGCCCGGTGTCTCGCTACGCTCGGCACACTAATTTATTCTCCCTCCGAGGGAGACCCACGAGGGGAGAAAGTGTCGGGATTTTGGTGTTTGGGATTTAAACTGCATCCCGATGACTCGCGTGGCCAGCTCCTCAGCTCCCCCCTTAGACTGGATGGTGGTGGGTCAGGTGTGACAGCGTCATGCTCGCAATGCAATGTCACATCCCCAGCCGTGGCTTTGAGCCCAGCCCTGGGTTGACAGGCAGGGCAGCAGGTGCCGGGCATCACACTGACCTATGGGAACGCTCTTTGGTTCTGCATGTTGGCGAGTCTCCTGCCAGTCGCTGACAGCTGCCCTACACTTCCGCCTTCCCTCCAGCAGCAGCTCTGTATCTCCACGCTGGCAGTGCTGACGTTTCCCAGGCATCGCTTGTACATGGCCGAGCACAGCCTAGATAGTGATGGCCAGGAGGCAGCGGGGGCAGGTTCAGGTGCATCACGCGTCATGATGTCATGCGGGGGTGGCGCACAGTGATTGAAGCCCAGGACGCAGCGGGCTCAGCGCACAAAATCGTCCCTTCTGACATTTGCCAGAAGTGCCAGATGGCTAGTCCGGCCCTGTCTCTCTATAATGGACAAAACGATGTGCACTTCAGGTGGGGCAGATGTAACCTGTGCAGAGAGTTAGATTTGGGTGTTATTTTGTTTCTGTGCAGGGTAATCACTGGCTGCTTTTTTGTTAAACTGCAATATAGATATCAGTTTGAACACACCCACTCAAATCTAACTCTCTCTGCACATGTAACATATGCCCCACCTGCAGTGCAGCATGGTTTTGTCCATTAAAGAGAGAATTTGCAAGTGAACCAGAATCAGGCCCCTTGCCTATTTGCCGTGGTGGTTATGAAAATCCCTTTTTAATTGGCTTGCTTTTCTAGTAGTGACATTGCTTGATCAAATATGTAAATGTAGGTAGTACTGGTCACATGTGAAATAATTCCTTAGTATGTATACAGTGTGTCCACCTGGCGCTGTCCTAGGCTGCATTTCTAATGTTTGGAGCTACCACAGGGAAAATCATTGTGCACCAGCGTCTGTTACTGGATAGTGATAGCAATGCCCGTAGTGGGGATGGTGTCACTGTGATGTCACTGATGTCCGGCCTACCCAGGCTTTAGGATACACCTATGTTTATACTATTTTATATCTTACGTTGATCGTAACATTGAGAGGACATCTGTGTTATGACTCATTTGTGTGTGTTTGAATGTTATGACGTTGATCAAAGTGTGCCTACAAATATTTATATACTGAAGGGCCTGATTCAGTCCTGCTAACTACGCAGCCTAGCGAATAGATAAAAGCTGGCGATTGAATCCTCTCGCTAGCATGCGAGGGGATGTGTATGCCAACACATCCTGTCGCATGCGGCCTCGAAGGAGTAGAAATCTTTCGATGGTCGCTCAACATCGAGCGATTTCTCCTGCCTTTGCTAAGAACAGTCCGCCTGGACTGACTTTCCTAGCGCCCAGTGTCCTCCAAATTCTGGGCGGGTGCTGACATCATGTGACGTGAGCCACCTGCCCCAAACACCCCTGTAATGATGGAGTTATACGTATGTATGGTATGGTTGTCCCTGTAATGATGGACGTTATACGTATGTACTGTATGGTTGTCCCTGTAATGATGGACGTTATACGTATGTATGGTATGAGTGTCCCTGTAATGATGGAGTTATACGTATGTACGGTATGGTTGTCCCTGTAATGATGGACGTTATACGTATGTACGGTATGGTTGTCCCTGTAATGATGGACGTTATACGTATGTACGGTATGGTTGTCCCTGTAATGATGGACGTTATACGTATGTATGGTATGGTTGTCCCTGTAATGATGGACGTTATACGTATGTATGGTATGGTTGTCCCTGTAATGATGGACGTTATACGTATGTACGGTATGGTTGTCCCTGTAATGATGGACGTTATACGTATGTACGGTATGGTTGTCCCTGTAATGATGGACGTTATACGTATGTATGGTATGAGTGTCCCTGTAATGATGGACGTTATACGTATGTACGGTATGGTTGTCCCTGTAATGATGGACGTTATACGTATGTATGGTATGGTTGTCCCTGTAATGATGGACGTTATACGTATGTATGGTATGAGTGTCCCTGTAATGATGGACGTTATACGTATGTATGGTATGGTTGTCCCTGTAATGATGGACGTTATACGTATGTACGGTATGGTTGTCCCTGTAATGATGGACGTTATACGTATGTATGGTATGGTTGTCCCTGTAATGATGGAGTTATACGTATGTATGGTATGGTTGTCCCTGTAATGATGGACGTTATACGTATGTATGGTATGAGTGTCCCTGTAATGATGGACGTTATACGTATGTATGGTATGGTTGTCCCTGTAATGATGGACGTTATACGTATGTACGGTATGGTTGTCCCTGTAATGATGGACGTTATACGTATGTACGGTATGGTTGTCCCTGTAATGATGGACGTTATACGTATGTATGGTATGGTTGTCCCTGTAATGATGGAGTTATACGTATGTATGGTATGGTTGTCCCTGTAATGATGGACGTTATACGTATGTATGGTATGAGTGTCCCTGTAATGATGGACGTTATACGTATGTATGGTATGGTTGTCCCTGTAATGATGGACGTTATACGTATGTACGGTATGGTTGTCCCTGTAATGATGGACGTTATACGTATGTATGGTATGGTTGTCCCTGTAATGATGGACGTTATACGTATGTACTGTATGGTTGTCCCTGTAATGATGGACGTTATACGTATGTATGGTATGGTTGTCCCTGTAATGATGGACGTTATACGTATGTATGGTTGGCCCTGTAATGATGGACGTTATACGTATGTACGGTATGGTTATCCCTGTAATGATGGACGTTATACGTATGTACGGTATGGTTGTCCCTGTAATGATGGACGTTATACGTATGTATGGTATGAGTGTCCCTGTAATGATGGACGTTATACGTATGTATGGTATGGGTGTCCCTGTAATGATGGACGTTATACGTATGTACGGTATGGTTATCCCTGTAATGATGGACGTTATACGTATGTACGGTATGGTTGTCCCTGTAATGATGGACGTTATACGTATGTACGGTATGGTTGTCCCTGTAATGATGGACGTTATACGTATGTACTGTATGGTTGTCCCTGTAATGATGGACGTTATACGTATGTATGGTATGGTTGTCCCTGTAATGATGGACGTTATACGTATGTACGGTATGAGTGTCCCTGTAATGATGTACGTTATACGTATGTACGGTATGAGTGTCCCTGTAATGATGGACGTTATACGTATGTATGGTATGGTTGTCCCTGTAATGATGGACGTTATATGTATGTACGGTATGGGTGTCCCTGTAATGATGGACGTTATACGTATGTATGGTATGGTTGTCCCTGTAATGATGGACGTTATACGTATGTACGGTATGGTTGTCCCTGTAATGATGGACGTTATACGTATGTACGGTATGGTTGTCCCTGTAATGATGGACGTTATACGTATGTATGGTTGTCCCTGTAATGATGGACGTTATACGTATGTATGGTATGGGTGTCCCTGTAATGATGGACGTTATACGTATGTACGGTATGGTTGTCCCTGTAATGATGGACGTTATACGTATGTACGGTATGGTTGTCCCTGTAATGATGGACGTTATACGTATGTACGGTATGGTTGTCCCTGTAATGATGGACGTTATACGTATGTACGGTATGGTTGTCCCTGTAATGATGGACGTTATACGTATGTACGGTATGGTTGTCCCTGTAATGATGGACGTTATACGTATGTATGGAATGGTTGTCCCTGTAATGATGGACGTTATACGTATGTATGGTTGTCCCTGTAATGATGGACGTTATACGTATGTACGGTATGAGTGTCCCTGTAATGATGGACGTTATACGTATGTACGGTATGAGTGTCCCTGTAATGATGGACGTTATACATATGTATGGTTGTCCCTGTAATGATGGTCCTTATACGTATGTATGGTAATGATGTACGTTATACGTATGTATGGTATGATTGTCCCTGTAATGATGGGAGTAATACGTACGTACGGTATGGGTGTCCCTGTAATGATGGACGTTATACGTATGTATGGTATGGGTGTCCCTGTAATGATGGACGTTATACATATGTATGGTATGGTTGTCCCTGTAATGATGGACGTTATACGTATGTATGGTATGGTTGTCCCTGTAATGATGGACGTTATACGTATGTACGGTATGAGTGTCTCTGTAATGATGGACGTTATACGTATGTACGGTATGGTTGTCCCTGTAATGATGGACGTTATACGTATGTATGGTATGAGTGTCCCTGTAATGATGGACGTTATACGTATGTATGGTATGGTTGTCCCTGTAATGATGGACGTTATATGTATGTATGGTATGGTTGTCCCTGTAATGATGGACGTTATACGTATGTATGGTATGGTTGTCCCTGTAATGATGGACGTTATACGTATGTACGGTATGGTTGTCCCTGTAATGATGGACGTTATACGTATGTATGGTATGAGTGTCCCTGTAATGATGGACGTTATACGTATGTACGGTATGAGTGTCCCTGTAATGATGGACGTTATACGTATGTACGGTATGGTTGTCCCTGTAATGATGGACGTTATACGTATGTATGGTATGGTTGTCCCTGTAATGATGGACGTTATACGTATGTATGGTATGGTTGTCCCTGTAATGGTGGACGTTATACGTATGTATGGTATGAGTGTCCCTGTAATGATGGACGTTATACGTATGTACGGTATGGTTGTCCCTGTAATGATGGACGTTATACGTATGTACGGTATGGTTGTCCCTGTAATGATGGACGTTTTACGTATGTATGGTATGAGTGTCCCTGTAATGATGGACGTTATACGTATGTACGGTATGGTTGTCCCTGTAATGATGGACGTTATACGTATGTACGGTATGGTTGTCCCTGTAATGATGGACGTTATACGTATGTATGGTATGAGTGTCCCTGTAATGATGGACGTTATACGTATGTATGGTATGGTTGTCCCTGTAATGATGGACGTTATATGTATGTATGTACGGTATGGTTGTCCCTGTAATGATGGACGTTATACGTATGTATGGTATGGGTGTCCCTGTAATGATGGACGTTATACGTATGTATGGTATGGTTGTCCTTGTAATGATGTACGTTATACGTATGTATGGTTGTCCCTGTAATGATGGACGTTATACGTATGTATGGTTGTCCCTGTAATGATGGACGTTATACATATGTATGGTATGGTTGTCTCTGTAATGATGTATGTTATAAGCATGTATGGTATGATTCATCATATGTGTAAGAAATCTTTTTTTTTATATTAATATATTATTTATATAGCGCACACATATTCCGCAGCGCTGTACAGAGAATATTTGAACACTCACATCAGTCCCTGCCCCAGTGGAGCTTACAATCTATATTCCCTACCACATATACACGCACACACAGACATTCCTGGGTTAATTTGTTTGGAGCCAATTAGCCTACCAGTATATTTTTGGAATGTGGTAGGAAACCGGAGCACCCGGAGGAACCCACGTAAGCATGGGGAGAACATACAAACTCTGCACCGTTAGAGCCATGGTGGGAATGGAACCCATGACCTCAGTGCTGTGAGGTAGTAATGCTAACCATTACACCATCTGTGCTGCCCCTTTTATTATTTATATGGCGCCACAAGGGATCCACAGCTCCCAATTACAGAGGTCATAAACGAATAAACAGAACCGGCAACAGTGACTTACAGTTGGATACAATAGAGGACAGGTACAGGGTCATAGATGCATCAGATGATGACACTGAGAAGGAAGGGAACATGAGGGAAGAGGGCCCTGCTCGTTACGTTCTGCAGTCCCCAAATCACCCCCATCCGCCCCTACACTTCCTGCGACTTCGTACCCATCTATAGCATTTCCGCCTTATATCTATAATATACTCTCCTCTCTCTTTCTCCATCTGTCAGTCATTAGCAGGCATCCTACTGGGCATCCCATCATTTCTTTCATTCCTTTCCTGCACTATTAGTAGCCAATTTGGGGCTAATTGGCTATAATTCATCTAAATCAGATAACACATTATTAGCCATGGTTTTGCAGTGAATGCTAGGAGGGCAACAACAGCTGGCCGGCAGATAGTAGCCTTACATTGGGTTATATTTCATCTTCTATGTCGAGATAGATATTGAGCAAGAATTATCCCACATTACTTGGTATCTCTAAGCAGTGTCTATTCCATAGGCTGTGGGCAGGAAGGATTTGTGTAAGACGTTCTGCAAAGACGATAGAAGCTGTTCTACTGACTTCTAGCATTTTACTGAATTGGCCCCTTATTGATCACCCCTAATGATCTTAATGTGTCAATGCATGTTAAATTAAGGCCCCCCCCCATACACTTGTACGTCTTCTCCCAGGGGAAGCAGTCACACGCGATCACCTTGAACCGGCCGGCAGCATACGATTAGCCACTTTTCACCCAATTTCTTTGCCCGATCTGTCGAAATTGGGGTGAAAGGTCCCAAATTGTATAAGTGTATGACCAGCTTAATACTGTGCCATACATTAGATACACAGATTAGTGCTTCATATAGGCTCTGGTTATGAATCTATGCTCAGGTGTACCATTGTTGGTGTTCATTCATTCACCCCAGGCAGGGAAGAGGAACTGCATGGGTTTTCAAAGATGGCGGGTGCTAGAATGAACACTAATTGTGGGTGATGAATTGATAAGGGTTACATATGTCTCATTAGATTAGTTTACAGTTGTATAAAGAGGAAGAAGGTTTTGTTGCAAGATTGTGGAAGGAGACTTGGTGTGTTATAGGTTACCTGTTTGGGTAGACCTGTTAAGTTTGAATTTGAGCCACACATTCTAACCTAACCTGTGCTGCTTACTTGACTTTGTTACTTGTACGACATCAGTGTATTAATTGTGAATTTGTCTGCTTGTTTAACCATCTGTGTGCCAATATACATAATTAGGGGTTTTCTGTCGAGTGATGCTGTAATGTCTTGTTTTACATCACTGAGGTCTATAGGACGGTGGATTGCAAACTTTGGAATGTAAGGTCTCACGAGCAGGGCCCTTTTGCCTTCTCTTACTTAAACCATCTTTGATGGCACGAAATCCCTTGCCTTTCTTCCACCCTGATACTTCTGTCTGTGCCATCTGCTTATGCAGCTATGGTTATGTAACCTGTACTTGTCCTCTGTGTGTGTGTACAGAATGAGCGATAATGATCGAGATCTCTCATTCTGAACCACTACCTGGCCTTTTTTTTGCTTAGCCAAATTGCTTAGCACAAATCTCTGCGTGTGTATGTGCTCCTCATGGGTGATCTGGACACAGGGAAATCGCCTGCCCTAAATAGCTTAGCAAAATCGCTTAACACAGATCTGTGTGTATGATCCTTAAGTCTCGGTTGCCAGTGGCGTAACTATAGCCCCGCAGCCCCCGCCATGGCGGGGAGGCGCTGAGTAACTGTGGGCGCCCGTCTACGCTGCAGGGCTATGTTACTAACCTCTGTGTGTGGCTGAGCTGACCGGGACGTGTGGGCAGACAGCGCCCCCCCTCGCCCTAGCCCTCCCATCCGCCCGCCCTCGTAGAGTTAATCACCCCCCTTACCCCTCCTCATGCCGCCGCATTCTCGCAGCGCAGATCTCCTCCAGGCTCCGGACCGTCTCCTCCGGTCATACAGTGCTATTGAAAACTGCCCCTCACAAAATAGCTGCCCCCGTATAGCAGACAGTATTTTGTAGGGATGCTAGAGGAGGCAGATGCCTCCTCTAGCATCCTTAAAAACTGTCTGCTATTAGGGGGCAGCCATTTTGTGAGGGGCAGTTTTCAATAGCACTGTATGACCGGAGGAGGGCTAGGGGGAGGGGGGGCCGCGCTGTCTGCCCACACTTCCCGGGACTGTACGTCAGGAGGAGACGGTCCGCAGCCTGGAGGAGATCTGCGCAGAGGGAATGCGGCGGCGGGGTAAGGGGGAGGGGCTGGGGGGGGCTATTGGGTGTTTAACTGTGCTGGAAGGGCTAGGGAGATGTAGGGGCGGCGCCTCCCATAACGGCGGGGGGGGGCAAAAAATCCTGGTTACGCCACTGTCTGTTGCCCATTGTATGGGCAAGTCTACAAACTTGATACATTTGTACTTTATACGTCGGTAATCAGACCAATTTTAGCATTTATTCTTTCCATGCACTTTTTTACGGTGTGTTTGTGAAGAGTCAAACTAATTTTCTGTAGGTAACCATTTATTGGTCACGGAGTAAGATTTCCATGTGTCTAGATGGCTTGCGTACACCTGGGTCCAGATATAGTAGACCTCAACTTCCATTTTTAAAGTGGATTGCTCCTTCAAAGGGGATGTTACAAGTTTGACACCTGCCACCTGTTTTATCGGAGTTTGGCCAAATCACTCCCCTGCGCAGAGCACCCAAACACAGGATGTTCTCCCCATTATTGGCCAATCGGGCCAATCATTGTAAAATGTGTTCTTTGTGTAAGGAGCAGAGGTCTGGTGAGCTAGAATGAAGAGATGGGTTTTGAGGGAACATGTGAAGCATTGAAAGTTGTGGAAGAGTCTGACAAAACTCGCCAGTACTGCACTTTCGGTTTTACAACATTGTGTTTAAATGTAAAAACTTAGAACCTTACAGCATATCAGAACCACTTGGCCTATCCAATCTGTCCTATTAAACGCACATGCATACACACACTTACACACTAGGGTTCATTTTTGATGAAAACCAATCAGTGGCGACTCCAAATTTGGACTGCATCATACACAGTTCAAAATTCAAATAGGGGAGCCACACCCACTGCCAGTGAGTCCCTTGGCGCCAGTTGGGACTGCTCCGCCCGTATTTTAATTTTGCATTCCGCTGCAGCCCCACCTCTGCAAATGCCACTGGACCAATTAACCAATCGGTATATTTTGGATTGCGGGAATAAACGGGAGGACCTAGAGTAAACCCGCCCAAGTAGCAGGGTTGCCTACCCTCCTGGAGGCTCACGAAAATTGGGTCACCCTCCCGGCCTCTTGGAAAGGTGGGCAACCCTCCCAAATACCGGCGGCACTCCCCGAATCTCCCTGGCCGCAGCGGTAAATTACACAGATTCAAGGCTATTTGGGAGGGTGGGGCTAAAGATGCAAATCGTGTCATTTAGCCCCTCCCACTCCTCAGATCCGCAGATTGTGGGATTTGCAGTACTGGGTGCGAGGCTTGATGACGTCTACATCAAGCTCCGCCCCCCTCCCCCTAGAGGTGCTGCTGACAGTCTCCTCTCCAGGCTTCTCCCGGGGAGGTGACTTTAAAGGTACAAACTCCTCACAGTTAGGGCCATGTCTGGAATCAAACCCAGTGCTGTGAGGCAGCATTGCTGTAATGACGTGCATGTGATAAGAGACATCTGCCACAGCCAAATGCACTGCTTTATTGATCTGTAGGCGTGAATTGCTAAGTTGACTTAACATGTAGGGCATCCTATTGCCGGTATTGCTGAAAGCAATGAATGAGCAAATTTCCCTCAATCACGCTTGACAGATAATCACTTGTTACAAGCAGTTTAATTTACAATAAACAACAGGAAACCTATAGGGAATGAGGAGGCGGGAAATGCCAAGGTATGATCTATATGTACACCGTTGCTAATGCTTGGCTGCTGGAAGAGCTGGCCTGTGTAATTGGTCCCATGGGGGGATACAGTACAATGTACAGGTCCGTCCCCTGTTCTTGGAGTAATCCGTTCATCTGATAACCGCACCAGGCCACTGACATAGATGCAGAGTCTGCAGGCACCAGAGTAGTGTAGCAGGTTACCCCAGAGACAGTGTGCTGTCTGCCCTCTATAGTAGAAAGCTCACCTCTGTTCTAGGGAGGCAGCAGAATCTGCCAGTCATTATTATATATACAGGGGGGAGGTAACACTGTCCTTGTTTGGGCTGGGACATCTTTATAGAGCGTTTATTGTTTGGCGACTCTCCTGCTGCCCTGTGGCTTGTGAGACCACATGAGCAGATCCTGGAGCCATTAATCCCTCTTAAATTCCACACAACAGCGGTCTGTGTATGGGCCGTGCGGGATGGGGAAGTACTATAAACTCTCCTGATGGCTCAGTGCTGTTTCATTTTCAGAATGGAGTGTTTTAATATTGCCGCAACCTTTTGTGGACTTTAAATTTTGTGGCCTTTTCTAGCCTTTTTTTTTTTTTTTTATTCTAATATTTTAGTAAAATGTATTCAAATAATGAAGAATAGAGGGGCATGTGTGCGCACAGTTGATGATCATTTAGACACCAGTTCCAAATATGGTATTGTTTACATTCTTGATAAATCTTTGTTTTTATAGGGTATATTTTTATCCTTTATTACCTGTTATTTATATAGCACCCCTATTCTACAGTGCTCTGCAGAGAATAGTTGTCCATTCACCATGACCGTTTTAATGTCTATTCCAGCTGTGGGCAATAAGTGGCCCTCCAGCTGATGTTGAACTACACATCCCAGCATGCCCTGCATCAATTCCAACATGGCCAAATAGCAAAACTGTGGCATGGTATGCTGGGATGTGTAGTTCTAAAGCAGCAAGAGCGAAGCTTATTGCCCACCCCTGGTCCATTTCCTACCACATGTACCTGTACACGCACACGCATCATGCTGAGGACAATTTGTGTTGGGAGCCAATTAACCTACCAGTATATTTAATAGAGAAACTGGAGCCCCCAGGGGAAACGCGTGCAAGCACTGGGAAAATATAAAAACTCCACACAGTTAGGACCACCGTTGGAATTGAACCCATGACCTCAGTGATGTGAGGCAGTAATGCAAAACAGTATGTGTAGCCTTTTGCACTTTATCACCAACAATTGTGATAGCGCAGCTAGTGGCCTCAAGGTTATCACTGATCTTAGCTGTTACCTATTGTTACAGTATAACACCCCCCCCCCCCCTGCCAAGAATGGGGGTGGGTTGGCGGTTACTGATTACATTGGCCTCATGGAGGGGCTGAGCCAATTCTGGATCAGCTGCTAAAGGGGACAAATGTCTGTGGTGCCACCATTTTTTTCCCCCCCAGGGGAGGCCACAACTCCTGGATTTGATCACGCAGCCCTTGTACCCAGGCAGTGTTCATTCTATCACCCGCCAACTTTGAAAACCCATGCAGTTCCTCTTCCCTGCCTGGGGTGTCGCTGTCTGCTGTGGTGTTTCTAGCACAGGTCTGGTTTGCATATCAGTGCTGATATACAGACCACACTGTGGTAGAAGCACTACAGCAGACAGCGACACCCCAGGCAGGGAAGAGGAACTGAATGAACACTACCCAGGCCCAATCAGCTGTCTGTGGCCCAAATATTCAGAGCACCACTGTACCCTGCAAGATGTGTGTAGTGTAGGTAATATCCTCTCGCTGCCTACAGTTGGTTGTATGATGGCTGGGAGGACTGGACAGGTTTGAGAACCAAACCATGCTGGCCATGTTTCAGGTTTTTTTTAATAGGAAAATTAGTGATTAAAGGTTTATACGTAATCATTGAAAACTGTATTTCAATGTATGGAAATCTTTTTTTAAAAATCCTAGCAATTCTAAGCTACATGCAGGATTTTTCCTCGGTGCCAAAAACTAAAAATGCAATTGCACCCTGTTGAAAAACCTTTCGTCCTTTTGCAAATTTGCTTTGAACTATTATGGGGTTGTCTCGTTCGGTGATTCTCACATTCTGCTTCATAAAGGGCTGATTGTTTTCAGTTACAGAATATTTGCCAGTGTTAAAAGAGCCTTAAAAAAAAAAAAAAAGTTTACGTATAACCGGTCCCAACAAACCTGGGCAGCCTTAAACTCCTTGAGGAAGTTGGCACCTGTAAAACGACAAATGCCACCGTACCTAGATTTATCGTACTATGCCCTTACACTGGGACACTCATGAATTGCACCGGTTCTGTTGGCTGGTGCACCTGAAGCCTGCATTTCAGCTGACTTTATTCGGCCACAAAATCATAGAATTCTAAGCATTAGTATATCCTGGTATTCATGGCCTGCTCTGTACCTGTAGGGCAACTGTAAAATAGAAAGTATGCGGATTAACCGAAAAGGCATTTTATGTTAATGAGTACTTGCTGACGAATCGGCTGAGTGCAATATTAATGTATTTCCTTTGTTAAACTTGCTTAAAAATCATTATGCTAATCCCAGATGAAAGGATCCAAAATTAGAGAAGACGCTCTGGAAAAAAATTAACAATTTAATTAACTAGTGAATACAAAGTAACACATCAGTCCTGCAACATGATAGCGCTAAAGTATAGGAAATGATGGCACTACAAGGATCAGGCGGCTACACATGTTTTATCACTAGCCCACTATTAGTATTCTAGTCTTTCTATAGAACATTTATTACATTAAATACAGTTTCAGCATACTCTGCAGAACTTTGCAGCAATACTGAGTATTCGCTGGCAAAGAGAGAAGGCTATCCTATTGCTATACCGTCGTAGTGATGGCCATTGATAGTTGCCATCGATGGCAATAGTGCAACTGGCCATTGATAGTTCTTAACTAAGCAACGGATGGCCATCGATATTTTTACATATCGATGGTCATCCATTGTGTTTGACAGAGTGGCCTGTGGGCCAATCGAAACAGTGGAGGGGCTTCACGGGTGTCCGGGGCGGAGCTATGCTCCGTGTCCCGGCACTTTGGGGAAAAAAAAAAAAAGCAAAACATTTTGCGTTGCTATGGATGGAGGGAAACCATCTGTTTCTCCCCCCCCCATAGATGGCAAAAGTATTCCACATCGGCCATAAACCATCGATTTTTTTTTTTTTTTTTTTTTTTTTTTTTTTTTTTTTTTTTGAATCAATGATGGTCGATGGCCAACCCAATACTGTAGTCATAGTGAAAGACTTTTTCATACATTAACTTCCATGTGTCCTCATTTGGAACATAAAGAATGGCAGGTAAAGTAAGCCCTGTGAGGGTATGCAGAACACTAATGGGGGCGCCATGTGCTCAGGCTTCAACACTGACAATGTCAACACAAGCAAAATGTCGAAATGGGCAGCACAGGAGGAGGTTGACATGAATTTTTCAAGTTTTTTTCTGTCCATGGTGATCTTCTGCAAGTCGACCTAGACATGGCCTGTGAGCCGATTCACACCCATTTGCTTCAGTAAAATTAATTGCTCATGATTGTTACGATTATTGCCTTGTTCTTAGTGTCTGTCTGTGAGTCGGCTTTGCGACCCATGGTTGCCGTTGTAATTAATAATAGTTTAATGAAGTGACTCTACTCTGGCCTTCACGTTAAGGGCCTGATTCTACTTGGATCGTTCCCCTGCAAATTCACTGCGGGCACCAATGTTTTGGGTTTGCACATTTGTATTGGCAAATATACGCATGTGCAGGCCCGATGTACGAATGCCTTCAGCGTGTATTATACTCGCCGGGTATTCGCACACTAGGGGGAGGAAAGGGGGCGAAGAGCGGGCTAAGACAGGGGGAACTCCGATGCACGCACTTCCTTATCAGTCGTCTCCAGGCCAGATAAAAGTAATTTCGCTCTTCTGGCGGGCAGAGTTTGCAGGCTTGTTATGCAGCAAAAATATGCTGTTTAGCGTGCCAACCTGAATTAGGACTTATGTATATATGTTCTTTCTGAATATGTACCGAATTCTTACAGCGGGGGTACTATACCAGCCCACTGGGGACACCCGTATTCTGAGGGATGACCAATCTCTTGGAGCCAAGCAGAAGGTGTCTCGTTACCTCTGAAAGTTCCGCCCCTGGTCCTACTGTATGATACTTGAGTGTGCCCAAGGGGTGGAACGCTGATTTAAATTCTTAGTATTCTGGTTTATATTCTTTTAAATAAAATGTTTGATGTGAAAGCGTCGTTCCCGGGAACGAGATCCCAGGTCTGAGCCGGCTTTGCGATCTGGAAGGGGTACTGGTTAGTGTGACATTAATGTTGCTGTCGGTACGGTTTATTTGGCTGCAGTGATACAATTCATTCAATTAATGACCCAAATGGAAATGCTGGATGAATGAGGCTCCGCTCATCCTAATCTGACACTCCACCAAAGGTGCCTGTACCCTAGTCCTGGTATTGTATAGGGTTACCTTTTGAAATGTTTTCATCCGGACTGTCATGTTCGGGATTTCACAGGAGACAGAGAGCTGTTTGCCATTGGGGGTTTCTTATTGTCCTTATAACCCGGGATGTACCTGGATTATTTGAGCCTTTAGGGATGGGTGTCTGTAATCCTTTAACCTTTTGTTCTGGGTTTCTGTACCCTGATTATGTTTTGCACGGACTTGATGCTGTCTATACTCTGTAGATATTGGTAACTGTTGGAAAGAATGTACAGATTCTGGCTGTCTATCAGTAATTACATCCGGTGTAACCATGAGCTAGGTCCCACGGATATGTTCACCTCCTCTTATAACCGAACCCTTTGGACTAAAGTAAAATTTTTCTGGCTAAAGAAGCCGCAGCTACAAAATACCCCATTCTGTCCCAGTGGTTTCGCCTGGATGTGCTGGGGTGTGTCTTCTGGTACCTGTGGTGTTCCGCAGCTTTTCCATGGGTTGGACGTAAATGCCCATATATAAGGAAGGGAGGGCTGATAGTGTTGTTGTCAGTGTGGCTCCTCGTGTCCTTGTCACCCCAGATTACGTTAACCCTTCGGGAATTGATTTGTTTCACGCCGTGGTACAATTTCACACCTAGGCTGTTGGCCTTGAAGTTGATACCTAATGTCAGCCGTTGTAACGATGGCCTACCCCTTGCTGCTCCTATGTTATTACAGGTATATCCATCGGGTGCTGCACTATATTCATATTGGGCCCAATTAATGTTTGTACGTAAATGCAATTGTGATGTTCTAGGCTGCGGAACTGCTAATGTTAGCAACATAAAAGACGTCCGCCAGATCCATCGCGTTCACATTTGCAGTTGTGTTCACGTCCGCAGCCAACGCGCAATAAAGGAGAACATCACCTGCTAGGGGAGCTCTGCGGCTGCGCAGACTAGACACCGCTAATACATCCACCATGTTTTCTGTGTACGAGCTCGCAGTTTGCAACCGCACCCCGTTACCACCAAACAGTCACTTCCTGCTGATCGCTTATTCCATGAAACCCTTCTTGCGGGTGGGATTGCAGCAGCAGCACCTTGGCGCAGTGCGATCGCAGCACATGCGCGGTCTGTTGATGATCGCTCTCTTGTCTGAAAATCGGCAATTGGGTACAAACATGAATTGGGCACATCGGTCCGTATATATTTTCTGCTGACTTAGATTTCACGTCATGATGTACTTATGTGCCATGAACTTTTTTGAATAAACAACATTTAAAAACTATCAGGATTTCATTGGACAAAGGTCTTGAGCATGTGTAAGGGCCAAATGCACTAAGCTTCAAAAGCGATAAAATGGAGAGTGATAAACCGTTGAGCCAATCAGCTCCTGCCTGACATGTCTCACAATGTGTTTGAAAATGTCAGGCAGGAGCTGATTGGTTCATTGTTTATCACTCTGTTTTATCACTTTTGAAGCTTAGTGCATCTGGCCCCAGATCTTTTCTGGCACACTTATGTGTTCTTGTGCCTTTAGTGTTGATTTTGTGACGGAATGGAAGGTTTTTGCTATGCAGTTATATATATTTTTTTTTTCTTCTAAAACCCGACACGAAACGGACGTAATCGGCCACTTACGAGGTTTACAAATGTGTTCTCTGTGTGTGTCTTTAAGTCCCATATGGCAGAGTATAGACTTCACCTCCCATCATTTCCTCTCAGCTGATCGCAGCCAGCTCCAGTTTATGTCCCTGTCTGAGTTTGTGGTCTTCGGCTATTCCGAAACAGCTCCCTCATTTCCAAAAATGGAAATGTTCAACTTTTTTTTTTATTCCTGTAAAACTTAAGGGGCGGAGTTTAGGAGGAGTTTTCTTGCGATTACAAAGGAATCCTGCATTAGATCACTCTCTGGAATTCCAAACCCTGAGATGATGTGTGGTTAGTCACAATATCCAACCATTCATTCATTCTTTGCTGTGCGGTTGCTTCCAATTTCCATATGTGGCAGTTCTAACGCACACACACTTCCCCCCCCCCCCCCCCCCAGCTTGTCTGCTGTGATATAGTTTGATAGGCATGCTGAGACTTGTAGTTCAATGACTGCTGGAGAGAGCTACATCTGTAGTCTAGGTTAATTTAGAATTACGCAGAATCAATTTTGTTAAAGAATTTAATTAAAAACCATGTCCTTGAGCAATTGCGTTGTGTGGCGGTGTAACGAAGCTGATTTGTTGCAATAAAGCATTTTTTTTTCTTCTCATGTCTGTGTACTGTATACATATGTCGCGATCCAGCAGCCTATCACAGCGGTTGCCGGTAGGTGAGTTTTGAACTGGTTCCGATTGATCGTTCTACAGTGTCTAGATACAGTCAATAGATCTAACCCAAAAGGTTGGCGGTGTCAAAAGGTTGACTGGTAGACACATGACTAGGTTGACATGAGAATATAAGTGTTCTGAGGGGTTACGGTCAGTTGGTCGACATGCTGCAAGGTCAACATGGGACAGGTCATTAAGTTGACAGTCAAAAGGTTAACTGGTATTTTTGTTTTTAACCGACGTGACGACAGGCGGTATTTCATGCCATACCATCCACTAGGGCATGGTGGTAGAATAAAATAGTGTGCCCAAAGAATGACGAGCGCAGCGGCGCATTTAATCCTGTGTCCATGTCGACTGTGTCGACATTCGGGTTAAAAACAGCGAAAAGCCCCATGTTGACCTTTTGACTGTGGACCCAGACCATGTCGACCTAATGATCTGTCGACCTAGACCCCTGTCGACCTTGCAGTATGTCGACCTAGTGGTGTCGACCATCTTTAGGTCGACCATATGATCCCATTCCGTTCCAAGTATAGCAAGGAACCAAGCTCGAAGCATGGCGCGTGCATGCGTTAAACTAATTGGGGCTCAACGCTGACCGTTTTCTACATAGACACCAAGAAAAAGTGAAAAAATCATGTCTACCTGTCGTGTGTCTACATTCCTCTGTAGACTTTTTGTGGTAGACCTATTGACGTTCTATCTAGACACTGTCTATCTAATAATCCACACCCATGTGAACTGGTGAAGCAGGAGAAGCCTGTACTACTTTGCATAGTAACGCAGTGGGTGAGGGCATGGGGTTACCCCATTAAAGGTTTACACCTGGGTGCAGGCTGCAGCCTACCAGGAATGCTACTGGGCAGAGGAGTCCTACTGATGGCCAATCAGAGGAGAGGTACGGGCAGGCGGAGCAATGTTCGAACTACCCAGATTGCTACGACAAGCTACCACTAACTCCGAGCGACTGGTTTGCAACCACTGCCCGAACACACTGATAAACCCATACCTTAGGGTACATTTTTGTCAGAACCCAATGAACCTACCTGTATGATTTTTGAACTATGGGAAGGAAAATACAGGAAGGACATATTTGAGGCGGCAGAGGTAGCAGTGGCGATGTCGGGCCATGGGGCAATGGTTGAGTTTGCACTTGCTAACACTTTAGTTATTCATATCGGTGGTGTTGGGAATCACCCAGCATTAGGGGGAAATTAACTAAAGTTTCTGTCTATTCTTTCTCTATCGCATCCTAGAAAATGATAGAAAGAGTCTGATTTGGTTGCTATGGGCAACTGCCCCTCTTTTCATTTCTAGAAGCTTTAGTAAACTTAACCGTAAAAGGTGGTTCTTGTTTAAGGAACGGTTGGAAAGTAACGCAGCGGCACAGGTTAAACTCCGCTGTTATTGTGCAGCGTAGATGAGAAGGGGGAAAATTCCATTCCATGTGATGTGTTTGTAGTGTCTCCAAACTGGAGAGTGAACCAGGAGACGGTCCATCTGTACTGATGTTCCGCTGCACCATACAGGGTAACGAGTGAGGTCTGCTAATGTGAGGCAGCATACTATGGGTTCCACCACCTAATATAACCTGATATTGTAACTGTTCTGTGTAGAAGTCGCGCTCTCCTAGGAATAAATATTAATGCAAATGAAGGAAATGTCCATTTTTGCTATAAATATTGTTTTTAGTTTTCATCCTTGTTTCAATTTGCAGCTAATATGTAGTGTCCATTCTTGCACCCACTATCTATGAAAACCCATGCAATTCCTCTTCCCTGCCTGGGGTGTCGCAGTCTGCTGTAGTGCTTCTAGCACAGTGTGGTCTGTATATCGGCAATGATCTGCAAACCAGACCTGTGCTAAAAACACCACAGCAGACAGCGACACCCCAGGCAGGGAAGAGGAACTGCATGGGTTTTCAAAGATGGCGGGTGCTAGAATGAACACTAATATAAACACTGTACAGTTTGTTGATCTATGTTTGTTTGACTATTGCTCTAGCTTTGGGTATGGGTCATTGGCTTGACCAACCAAACAAATAGGTTGACATGGTCTGGATGTCGACACAAGCATTAGGTCTACAGTGTCTAGGTCAACGGTCAAAAGATCGACATGGGTTTTTCACTTTTTTTTTATGTCTCGAATGTCGACATACCGTTTCGGTGCACCATGTCGGTAGGGCATGAAATACTGCCTGTCGGCACAAAGAAGTGTAAAAAGCATGTTGACCTTTTGACTGTTGACCTAATGCTTGAGTTGACCTTAAGCATGTCAACCTATTTGAGGTGTCATCCTAAGCTGTGTCGATCTTTAGTTGTCTACCCAATGCTTGTTGACCTTTAGTGTGTCAACCCAACGACTGTATACCCTAGCTTTACAGATTATAGAGTACCCACTATATTTGTATAAGACCTCTGGTGCAGCACCATACTAGAACAGGGATAGGCATTGAAGCTGAAGCTGCTTTGGAACTGCACATCCTAGCATTCCCTAACAGCAAAACTGTGGCAGGGCATTGTGGGAGATGTAGTTCCACAGCAGCCTGTGTGAAACCGATGACCTTCCTCTGATCCCTGTTGGGCTTTCCACAGTCGGGATGCCAGGGTTGGTGGTATGACTGCCTGGATGCCATGTGTATCCAAAGCAGGGTTTCTCTATGTGATCTAGGATCACGATACATTACAGTACTGTCCGTTATACTAAGTGCACATCTGATCTTAGGCAGCCAATCAGCTCCTACCTGCCATGTCACAGACTGTGTTTGAAATATGTCAGGCAGGAGCTGATTGGTTGGTTGTTTATCACACTCCATTTCATCACTTTTAAAGCTTAGTGAACTTGCCCTTATATGCCTCAGTGGCTGCACTTGGTGTAAGTGGAAATTAGGTCTAATAGGAAATTAGGTCTATTGTCCTGCAAAAACAACCTATAGAATAACAGTCTGACCTGGCTGCTCGTATTCAGTGCATGGTACCTGCCTGACAATAGATATTTGCACTTAGATTTGTTGCCTCGATTACCCACCAACTTTATAGTGCGCACTGTCTTAGTGAGCTGTTCTTTCCTGGCTGCCAGATGAAGCCATAGTTACCCTACACGTACAAGCATTATTGTATTGTGTCTCTGCATTGCTTAAACAAATACATTTGTCAGAGCGTATGAAATGCCTGTGGTCAAAATCTGACCAGTTATACACTTATTTATCTTATCTGACTTGTAGTAAGAATGTTGGCAACTGCCTCAGGTACAGAATGACCACATTATAAAATAAGTAATGGAATAATTTCACAAACAAACAAATATAAAGTCATTTAATACCTTGTTGTAGGGCAGGTTCTGACCAATCAGTAAGTCTAGCCAAATTGATATAGTAGTGCGCCACTGTGCCTGCGAGCCGTCTCCTGTATGGCCTATGCCCAGGGCCCACTCTAGGAGCACTGGGCACACCCTCTCAATTACTAAAATGGGGATCGTGGCACTAGGCCAAGCCCACCCCTACCAAGGCCATGCCCACCCCTACCAAGGCCCACCCTATTTCAGTCTCGAGTGCGGCAGGTCCCGATTTTGAAGGTATGTTGTGAGGTCAATCCAGTTTGGCGCGGGTTGCCACATTGCGAAATTCACATTGCAAATTAATTTTACAATCCAGTTAGAAACTTTAACAAATTTTTTTTTTTTGCATTTTTTTTCTTATGAAAGTAAACCGTTTCCATTTTTTTTAAATATTTACATTTTCATAAAAATGCACAGATCAGCCATTAACACCATTTACGTCACATTTCTTATGACCACTGATTTCTGTATGATTCTGCAACAAAATTGTAATTTTTTGTGTGGTGTCTGTCTGCAAGTTTCATTAAACAACCTAATTGGATTGACTCCTATGTTTATTTTGTGTAGAAGTCTTGTAGTAGCATGACCGTGTAGCAGAGATGCTCCTGTGCGATTAAGGCACTGACCGCATTCTGAGACTGACAGGGGTGTTCAAAATCTAGTTGAACTATGTTGTATGTAGCAAGTTTGTCCTGAAGATTAGCAATAAAACCGCTCTGCTGCCTACACATGAAGGAAGTCGGCCATTTTGTTCTGCACGATCCGTTGCATTGCTTCACTCCCAACCTGTGACACCTCTGCGACAATCCACAAGATGGCTGCCTGTAAAAGTAAACATGGTCTATGACCAAGTGGCTAGTAAGTCCTCTAGGGAGCGCATTCATGTGGTAACTAGAATGAACTTAGGGATATAAAGTCTCTCACAATAAGAATGATAAATGTAGAGAAGGGATAGCGGCAAGAAATAAACTATATATACGTACTTGTGTTTTTCTGCCCATTTATGGAAAATGCGTATAGGCTGGATAGGCCATTTGCAGATGCATTGTTTATAGCTGTTAAACTTAGTTCAAACATGTCCAAATGTAAGTTTACACTGTTGGAAGAAGAGATCGCATCTAAGATAAACAATCGGAGTTGGTGCAGATTGTTTTATTCTATGTTCACTGGATTTAGTCATGTGTTTAGGCTTTAATGCAAATAAAATGTTCTTTATGTAAGACAGCTGATGTGTAACGTTTGAAGAGTTACACATGGGATGGGTGACATCAGGGTTACTAGGCCCCATGGTTCCAGCGTAAGGCTATTGTGCTTCCTAGTAAACACTGTGCAGTCGTGTTTCTTCTGCAGACTGAAGGCCCCCATGCACTAGTGCGTTTTATCGGAGGTTTGAAGTTGCATACGATACATCGTATACCGGCAGGATCGCATATGATACAACTTATGCAGTCCTTTTGCATACGATGTATCGTAAGCAATCCCAGCCATGGCTTTGGTATCCGATTGAAATCATTTGGCACCTCTGGCGATCTACGGCTCTGAGGTAAAACGCATACGGAATTTGAGGTAAAATACATACAATTTTACACTTTTCACCCGATTTCTCGGCCCAATGCATCGGAACTGGTTGGTAAGGTCTCAAATCGCACTAGTATGTGCTCAGCTTGACAGTAGCCTAAATTGCTCCGATTCTATATTGGGGCAAGTTTCCTTAATTTATTCTTTTAAATGGCAGTTGATGTCTTGTAATAAATGTCACCAAAACATAAGCACACAGATTCTACAATTACAAGTTTAAGTTCCCTGCGGACGGGTGCGAGCAGACATCCACTAGTCGGCGTTAGAGGCGCGCTGATTAGAATAGCTGAGGGAGCGTTCTCTTGGCGCTATTCGCTGCGCAACCGTATTGATTGATCGTGCTCGTTAAGTCAGTTTCATAAAAAAATTACATTAAAGCTGCATTTTCACATTATATATCCATTGCTTCGTATAGTAAATACATTTATTTATTTTAAGTTTCACCCTTTCCAATAACCCACATTGGCACCAACAGCCAGTTTCACTAATTGGTCTTTTGATTTCCCTAATTAAAAAGGAAAATCCTGCTGGCATTGAGCTGGTGGGTTCATATACAGGACAGGAGCAAGCGTTCGTGACTGCCGCCAACTCCATACTGCTGCAGAAAGAGCTGGGTGTGTTACTCCCTCTGTAGGTTACCGTATAGTGGGTTGGCAATGTCTATATGACGGTGACTAGATCCATACCTGGAAATGGATCGATATACCATTGGTCGACATTGCCAGAAGGACAACACAGGCTTAAGGTCGAAATGGACACACCGCTTGCCATGCTTTGGGCATGGTGCCTCACTGCGCTTGGATAGTAAATTATGAACCAAGTTGGTCTACACCCCCAAAAAACATGAAAAACTCAGACCAACCTTTTGAGTGTTGACCATGTCGCCCTTATACTATGGGACGGCACAAGCTTAAGATGGACATGGTCGACATGAGTTTTTCCCGGTAATTTTGACGTAAGTCTATTATGGACACCATGTAAGTGTACCGCGTCCCCTCACATGGACACTGCATACTATTTTATTCTCCCTCCACGCCCTAATGCCTTGATGGCTAACCTCGACACTCCAGCTGTTGTTGACCTACATATCCCAGCATGCTCTGCATCAGATTTAGCATGGCCAAATAGCAAAACCGAAGCAGGGCATGCTGGGATGTGTAGTTCAACAATTGGAGTGTTAAGGTTGGCCATCAAGGCCCTAGTGAATGGTGGGTGTGGTATATGGTACCGACAGTCGGGATCCCGACAGTCATTAGCCCGACGTCGGGATCCTGGCTGTCCGGACCCAGACAGCATGGTGAGTTCAACAAAGCCCCTTGCGGACTCGCTGTGCTCGCCACGCTATTCTCCCTCTATGGGGGTCATGGACCCCCACAAGGGAAAATAGCCGGTGGCCGTCGGGCCACCATCTGTCAAAGTTTTGACAGTCGGGATCCCGACGTCGGGTAAATGACTGTCGGGATCGCGTCCGGCACCCATGGATGGTAGGGTATGAAATACCACCTCTCGGATAAAATAAACTCTGAAAAACTCATTTTGATCTCTTTGACTGTCGACTTTCCCATTATTGACCTAATGCTTGTGTCAACTGTCCACCCATGTCGACCTTAGCCATGTCTACTTGTTTCAGGTGTCGACCTTTAGTGGTCAACCTAATGTATTTTGACTTTTAGTGGCCAACTTATTGTTTGTCGACCTTCATAGTGTCAACTTAGCGACCCTTAGAGGGGCGATGGGCATATTTCTCGTGTTGGGACTTTCACATTTAGATGTTACATACAATAATTTCTATCATATATCGCCTAGAAGCTGCCGTATAGGAAGTTGTGTTTGGTATTTTAATATACTAATATAAGCAGCAGCACTAAATCAGGAAGAGGAGCCTGGTCGGGAACAGAATGTCCCCTTGATTTAAATCAGTTACAATTAAAATTGGCATATTTTTCTGCTTACATCATTTTAATATGGCTAAAGGTTCATAACCTGATTTGTAGAATACATTTGACAATGTTCCCAGTTACAGTATCTATATAAACGACCAGACGAACATTCCTGCCTCTGATTGCCGAACCGTTTATGGGGGATTAATCAAAGTTTGGTCAGAGATAAAGTACCAGCCATTCCCCAAATGCTGTGTTTGAGAAAGGACAGAATCTGGTGTTTGGTTCTTGTCCCGCACTATGGGACAAAGTGCAATCTGACAATAGGCCACAAAGTACCGTCCAAACTGATCCTGACTGTGTTTGAAAAATGACAGCAGGTGGTTGGTTGGTACTTTGGGTGGGATGTATTAACATACATCGCCACCCCTCGCCACGCCCCCACCGCGATGCTAGCACATATGTACTAACATATGCAGCTAGCATTGCGGTGCAGTGACAGAGACCCCCCGCACACCCCATCACAGGTATCATGGTCACCTCCTGGGCTCGGTGGCGGTACCAGGCATCTCCTCCTCCCCCCTACAGCCTGAAGGACATCCCCGGCTGTGACATGTTGCTGGGGGAGGAGGATGGGGAGGGGGGTAGTGGGTGCCAATAGAAGCCCATAGGCTTCTATAGGGTATCGCCACCCAAAGTTGGCGATGCCCTGCCCTGCGATGACACGGTGACTGAGTATTAGCGCATTTGAAAATGCGGTAAAAGGGGGGTGTTACCGCATTTTCATCTGAGTACATCCTGCCCCATATCTCTCTCCAAAGCCTAGTACATCTTCCCCAAATGCTTGACACACCTCCCTAAAGTATGAATGCAAATATGTATTAACACCAAGTTTCTATGAATGTAATAGACCATTTGTACGGTTCTTTGTTTCTATAGTAACAAGGCGTTTATGATCTATAGTCTAATTATGTTTTAGTACTTCTATTTCTTTAGTGTACTGTAGGCGATGGATGTTCTGCATGTTACATTACAGGTACTGCCGGAGATGTTCTGCATCAGTTCTTAGGAATAATAATAACAAAAGCCGTCTGAATGCTTTCTATAAATATATCGCTGTGTCTCATGGTAACAGAAATCCCCCTGTAGCGCCAGCTGGAGAATTCATCTTCATACATTGTGTATGCGGACCAGAGGAAAGATCTGGCTTCTCACAATAATTGTATTTACGAGTCCCTTACAGGAAGCCAGCAAAGGCGCAGACACACAGTTATACAGTATAATAGCATTACTGAGGAATGTGTATCGCTGCGGTGCCCCACTGACCTCCTAAACGTAATACAAGAAGAACTTGGCACCTACATACCGTGCCAAGGTGAATCAATACCACGTCAATAATGTGGATGAATGATGCAACAAGATAGGAATTGAGAATGAGATAACTGCCCGGTGTCCTGTATATATCTGATTTATTATTTTGTATTGCGAACACCCCCCTGCATGGGTTACTTACCCCTGCATGGGTTACTTACCCCTGCATGGGTTACTTACCCCTGCATGGGTTACTTACCCCTGCATGGGTTACTTACCCCTGCATGGGTTACTTACCCCTGCATGGGTTACTTACCCCTGTATGGTTTACTTACCCCTGTATGGGTTACTTACCCCTGTATGGGTTACTTACCCCTGTATGGGTTACTTAAGCTATAGACTCTATACATAACCTTTGACATGGTCTGTAACCTTGTCTCACACACGTATATTACGGTCTACGGTCGACATGCATTGGTCAACTACTGAAGATCGACATGGGTTAGTCCGACATGTTGGAAGGTCGATACAAGCATTGGGTCGACAATCAAAAGGTGGACATGAGTATTTCACTTTTTTTTTTATTGAGCCGACATGTGCCGACAGGCTGTGTTTCATGCCCAGCATCTGCTAGGGTGTGGAGAGATCATAGAATAATGTGCCAAGCGCAGTGAGGCACCGTGCCCAAAGCATGGCAGAGCACACTTTGACGGTGTCCATGTTGACTGTTGACATTTGAGACAAAAAACTCAGAGGGTGAGAGGGTTTAGAAGCACAATCTGAAAAATCTGGTATAATATTTAATTTGTGTTGAACAAGGAACTAATGCAATAGAATATTGTCTGTAATGTGATGGTATCACTGTTACCAATGAAAATGAGGAGAACCGATCTTTTGATCTGGATGATGTCAGAGGAGCAGCGAGTTGGGGCCATTTAAAGTTGGGATATGTCTGTAAGAGAAGATCTTTGTTGGAGGACGCAGCTGCAGACAGGTCCCATAAACACCTCCCATCGGGCTTTGAAGTACAAGACTATAATCCTCAACCAGCAACACTGATTGGGGATGGCGTTTGCGAGCTCCATATGGTTTCAATCCAGTTTTGTATCTGTAAAATACAAATGGCATCACACAGCTTCTGGATAATGTATCCTCTGACAGAGTGGCGGCCTCTCATAATATATACTAGGAATTGTACAAGTTCTGTGGCTGGATCTTACAGTTCTGTCCCCTTAGGACCATGTTGCTCGCCAACTTCTCAGCCCCCCCTTTCCACTTTTGCTGTGGCACTACCTCCACCAGCATCTGCAGCTTCTGCAGACTAGGAGTGTGTGGTGGTTATCTGCTGCCATCAGATCCTGTGGTGCACAAATATGTTGCTGCCCCCCTACTCCACGTCAAGAATTAGCGGGTGATGGGGAGAGGTAGTGGATGGAAGGGGGTGGCCAGGAGAAGCAGAAGGTTAAGAGCAGAGAGTGATAGGGAGAGGCACTAAATTTTATGAATGGGGGTTTCCACAATGGCTGCTCTTGATTGGCTGCCGGTCCACCACCTCCAATTGGCTCACTGCTGGGGACAGATTTGAAATGCAGCCACTCGGAGGTCGTGACTGGGGCTGCCTGGTGGTGCATTAGCTACAACTAGTGCGCGGCCCTGGTGCCAATTCACACTGCTGCCACCCGGGGCCTGTTCTGTGTCTGGGCCTGGGGTGGTTGTACCGGCAGTGACTCCTTGCAGCCAGCAGCTTTGCACATTATAGAAGCCTTCCTGATTAATGCCAGTTACCTGCCCTCTTTTTGAGCATGCAAAGGGGACATAAGAACCCTGGATGAGTATAGCAAGATCGCCCAGTCAGTGGTTTAAGACCTTTCTAAACATTGGCACTAGGCAACAGCCTGGGTGGGCCTTATGACAGCGCCTGTCCGCTGTTGGCGGAAACAATAAGTAAAGTACATGTTGTTGTCCAAAGGACTAATGATCTGTGTAGGAGAATTATAATCCCTGCTTACTGGAGAGGTTGATCGCATCCTAGTATCTTATTCCCATGCTTGGGTGGGTTTCCTCTGGGTACTCTGGTTTCCTCACACAATCCAAAAATATACTGGTAGGCTAATTGTCTCCCAACAAAACTACCTTGGCGTGAATGTGTGTGCCTGTACATGTGGTAGGGACTATAGATTGTAACCTCTACTAGGACATGGTCTGTCAATGGCCAAATATTCTTCTTTGTGAAAGCACTGTGGAATATGTGCGCGCTATATAAATAATATATTCAGGATTATCTCCTCTGTTTATTAATGCATTTACTGCACGGGAGTCCTACTGCGCATGTGCAAGCTATAGGATGGTCAGAGAGGGATTCTTCTGATCCCTCTCCGGGGAAGTTTGTGCAAAGTAGCCCATCGACTAGTTTCAAAAGTTGGTGTATTCCTGTACATCACAACCTCATAGCATTCTATGGGGTCTGCAGTTCAACTTTTACGTATAAGAGAACTGCACCAAATCTCCAGTAATGGCAGTTTACCGCATGGTTTATGTCCGTGTATGTGGTTAGAATCCCACCAGTCACAACACTGTCTCCAGAATACCGATGGTCAAAATACAGGTGGATCCGGGGAGTATTTGGATTAGGTTTAAGGTTAGACACTAGGGGGAGGTTTAGGCTGCAGGAAGGGACAGTTAGGGTTCGGCTGTTGGAGTTTAGTATTATTATTACCAGTTATTTATATATCACACACATATTCCGCAGCCCTTTACAGAGAATACTTGAACATTAACATCGGTCCCTGCCCCAATTGAGCTTACAATCTATAGTCCCTACCACATGTACACGCACACAGACATTCTAGGGTTCATTTTTTTGGGGAGCCAATTGACCTACCAGTATAATTTCAGAATGTGGGAGGAAACCGGAGTACCCGGAGAAAACCCACGCAAGCCCCGGGGAGAATATACAAACTCCACACAGTTCGAATATTAATCAGAATTTGTCTAAAATTTGACCTGCCAGTGTTTCGACCATTGGGATGGTCACCATCGATATATATCGTCTAATCCCCTGTGTAGTTACTTTTGGCCTGTGTGTAGCTTCTAACCTCATAAACAGGCTGGAATGAAGCAGGATTTCGTCCTAGGAACTGTTCTGGCCAAAATAATAATCTTAGGTTGAGCGGCTTTAGTAAAAAAAAAAACAATCAGCACAAGTTTCTCAATAGATTTTTGGATCCCGGTTGGGTTCACATAGTTTTAATTATCTGTGACCTTTACGTGATTACGGACGAGTGTAAAAAAAGCCTAGATGGGTGTCAGAAATGACGTCACTATTTGGGCCCCCTCCAGGTAAAGTTCAGTGTGGCTGGCACAGGAAAGTTCTAAAGTTAAAACAAGTTTTTTCCTTCTCACAGTGGGCGCATAAGATAAGCTGTAGCTTACACCCAGTGCTGTTCTTCAGGAGCTGCCCCCCAGTCACTCTCCCACTTGCTGTAATTCCACAGTAGCAGCACAGCATCAAAAGGTATTGTAGTCAGAGCATCATGCACAGAAAGCAGGTGGTATAGATTATCCTGTCCTGAGAGGTCTACGGGGGAAACTAAGATGAACGGTCTGTTTCAGATGGGATGTTGCTATGGGTAACCAATCAGATACTGGGCCAGATGCACTAAGCTTCAAAAGTGATAAAATGGTGAGTGATAAACAGCCAGCCAATCAGCTCTTGCCTGCTATGTCATAGACTGTGTTTGAAAAATGTCAGACAGGAGCTGATTGGTTGGTTGTTTCTCACTCTCCATTTTATCACTTTTGAAGCTTAGTGCATCTGGCCCACTATCTGTGATCTTCTAGAAGGTGCTAAATATGTGAAATAGAACTCACTTGTTAGTAAATTTCTCCTTAACAATCTAGGGGTGTTGCATAGCTCACAGATCATGTCTTGGTCAATGTACACAAGGTGAACATAAGCAAAAGGTCGACATGGAAAAAGTTGATCACCTTTTTTTCTTATGACCATGTCGACACCTGATGCTCGGCACAATTCCATGTGAATGGTAAATTATGAAAGTCCCTTTATTATTTTTTTTTTTAAATCCCCCTGCCCCCCCCCCCCCCCCCAAAAAAAAAAAAAACCTTTTGACTGTTGACCTAGACATTGTGTCAGCCATCCGGATACGGCATCTAGATGGTAAGAAATTGCAGTGTGGCCAATTATTGAATCAAAATGTAAATTTTCATGCATGGGTGTGAAATGCGAGAAAGTGAACAACTCGCCGTAGGCGTTCTCTCTGTGGCTTTTTCACATGTGTATGAGCTGCTATTCGCATGCACACCGCCACGTAAGTTCTGTATAAAGAAAGACAGGCACCTCTCTTTGGGATAGATGTATGAAGCAGTGATAAGTGAGGAGAAGTGAAGCTGGGTACACATATATACAATCTCTTCATCTCTTTTACATCTCTTACATCTCATCTCTTTTAACCGTTTGGCCGACCGTACTCCCGTTGGACCGTCCACAAACAACAGCCGATCACATGCGTACACACCTGTACAATTTTACTTGCGATGTCCGATGTACTCCCGTCCAAACAGTCGCAAGAAAAAGATTGTACCACTGTACACACTCTCTCGATTTGGGCTTTTGACACGATATATATGAACAAAATTATCATAATGGGCTGGGTTAAGGGCATACCAAAACAAAGAGGCGTGAGTACAGAACCTAAACAAAAGTGACGGGGTACGCGTCTACTAAACTTCTGTATAGAAATGCCGGTCTGGTCCGCAGTTAAATATGAGAGGCACAAGCAGACAGACAATAGCCCTTAAAATGGCTAAGGATAATACAAGGCACAGTTGCTAATATTTCAATATGCATTACATAATGTGACACACATGGAGCACCAAACTTCTATAAAGCCGGGTATGCGACTAGTTAGTTTGCGGTAGTCACCCTGCCAAACTGCTATAAAGCCGGGTATGCGAGTATAGTCAGTTTGCGGTAGTCACCCTGTAGTCACATACCCGGCTTTATAGCAGTTTGGCAGGGTGACTACCGCAAACTGACTAGTCGCATACCCGGCTTTATAGAAATAATGAACTACAATAGTTACACTATAATAAGTACATAGATTCCATTCATGAAGTTGTAATGGCTGGACAAACATGCATATTAGATGTAAATGTGTAGCAGCAAATGATATCAGAAATAAAAAGGGGAGATTTATGAGGTGAATATACTGAACACCGTTTATTTAATCAGTAATAGTGCAATGTTACAATGTTGTCAAAACAAGTCTAGATGGTAACAATTGGAAGCAACACATGTAACAATGTTAGATAAAAGGGTATGTGCACATATAATGTCTGAAAATGGTGAAGAGCAGCCAGATGTGGTGTGGAGCCCCTGGCCAGGGGTCTGTTGGCCGGCTGTTTGTAGGGGATGGACAGTAGTGGTAATTTAACTGCAGTTAAATTTGAGAGGCACAAGCAGACCGACAATAGACCTTAAAATGGCTAAGGATAATACAAGGCACAGTTGCTAATCTTTCAATATGCATTACATAATGTGACACACACGGAGCACCAAACTTCTAAAAAAAGCCGGGTATGCGACTAGTCAATTTGCGGTAGTCACCATGCCAAACTGCTATAAAGCCGGGTATGCGACTACAGGGTGACTACCGCAAACTGACTATACTCGCATACACGGCTTTATAGCAGTTTGGCATGGTGACTACCGCAAATTTGGCAGTATAGTCGCAAGGACGGCAGCATATCGATCGAACGTGCGTACACGCTGCACTTTTGTTCCGATATGAGGCCGTCCTGTCGGATGAAAATTAAACTGCAAAGAACCATCGACCGACCGAGTATGGACGGACAAGACAGTTTTTTGACGTTTATCGCTCGTACGGGACAGTGTACACACATATACAATTGAACGGCTGTCCGACCCAGAACGGAAGAACGGCACAACAATTGTATATATGTGTACCCAGCTTGAGTCTGAGGAGAAGTGGCCCATGGCAACCAATCAGCTGCTCTGTATAATTTATATCATGCAAAATACAGATGTTATTTCAGTGCTGATTGGTCACCATGAGCCACTTCTCCTCCCTTCTCACTACTTCATACATCTCCCCCTTTATCTTGCATTTGTAGTTGGAGAGAACAATGATTGAGGGACAAATCATTGGCATTCGTCTCCCTCTCCTCCCATAGGTCACTTGGTAATCACATAGTTAATAGTAAAGCTCACGGTGCAAAGGTTACTGATAGTGGAGCAGTGAAAGCACACATCCATTGTGAGTCATGTGGCTGGAGAGCATTGCACTCAATGTGCAGAGACCTGTGGCAATGCAATCATTGTAATACTACATTTCAGGGGTAATTCATTTAACTGTGATAATCCATTTACGAGGGTTAATGTGGCTTAATGCAAATTAACATGGCCGGGTGTGAATTGTTTGGGATTTAATTGGCCTTGTAATTTAAACGATGCCAACTCTGCATTGGATTTGATAGATTTTTTTTTTTACAGCCCCTGAGCAGGGGAGAAGTAAAATATCAGTTTAAAGGTAAAAAATGTCAGGACTAGGTTCAAAACCCCTGGGCCACCCCTTCAATTAGCTTAAATGGACTGATAGAATAACTCCCAAATGTCCTGACTTTTCAGGCACTGTCCCGCCAACCCACCCATGGGCTTGTGGTTGGGGTTAAGGGGGAAGATGGGCGTCCCACTTTTACTCGGCTCTGCGTGGCAGAGTAAGCGGTAAATAGATGCTGCACGCATTTGCCTGACATCTTCGATTGTGAGATGGACTGGTGGTAGTCCACCAGCCCCCAGTGTGACCCAGGAGAGGTGTGGCTTTACTTTGAGGCCACGACCCTGTTTCAGACACGCACACACGATCTCCGAACAGTGATCAGAGGTGTTGCAATAATGACATGTAATTTTTGGGTGTCGTATTCTGCTAAATGCAGAATAATGGGTTAAGCGGGGGAGGGCTAGGTGAAATGAGGGAGATTGCTGCTATTTCAGGGAGTCTCCTGCAGAATGCAGGAGGGTAGGCAGCGATGCTGTTGAATAAAAGATCAATTTTGGGGTAGTCTGATCTCCCCATGTTTCCCCACACGTAGCACCGCTAACCTAGAAATGACACTTCGCCTGTGGGGTCGGCCTTTTCACATGGAGCTGCGCATAAGCATAGATGGGATAAGTGAAATGATTGGGTGATGAGCGCATTGCTTCAAGCCGTAAGCAAATATTTTACTATGCTTAACTGAATGTACCCCATAACAGTGCGTTTCTCATGTAAAGTGTTGGCCCTGTCTAGCCGCTTATACACCGTCAATTCACTAAATAAACAAGATTGTGTGCCAGTCACTCCCGACACACTGCTAGGTGCCGATAGAAAAAACATGGTTTCCAGTGGTTGGCCTATTAAGAGGTATTGGGCGGGATGTGCTAAGCTGAAAATGGGGTAAAACCCCCGTTTTTACGGCATTTTCATATGTACTAAAACCCGCCGCCACATTACCACAGGGCAGGGTATTGCCACCTTTGGGTTGCGATACCCTATAGAAGCCTATGGGCTTCTTTTCGCCGCTTCCACTGCAAACCCATCGCCTCCGCCATGTATCAGATGTATCAAGCTTCAAAGAGTGCTAAACAGCCAGCCAATCAGCTCCTACCTGTCATGTTACAGGCTGAGTTTGAAAAATGACAGATAGGAGCTGATTGACTGGTTGTTTATCACTCTCCATTTTATCACTTTTGAAGCTTAGTGTATCTGGCCCATAGTGTACTAGTATGACATGTACTAGTTACCAGCAAAATTATGGCACAGCATAACGGTAACACTTGAATTCAGCGGTGGCTCCTACTTCTGTGGAGGAGGGGGGCTGCCGCTATGTTTCCTCTCCTCCTTCTGCTGCTGCTTGTCCCCTCCGCCGCCACCCGCTGGTCCCCGGTGTGGTACCGGAGCATGTGGCTTTTTGAGTACTGCGCATGTGCTGGCCCCCAGCCTTTATGGGCTGCTTTGGCAGCAGACCACAGGTGCATATTCAGGGTCAAGGGTCTGGCGCATGCACACTATCGTACTCAGTACTGCGCATGCACAGAGCCCATGTTTATGGGTGGCCACGCAGCAGCCGATAGAGAGGCATCCCAGAAGTAGGAAACCCCTTCCAATGGGACTGCCTTGGGTGACTGGCAGGTCTGACTTCCAATAGGAAATATCTGCCAGTCACAATGAAGCCAGTGGCTTCAATCTGGCTTCACGCAGTGGAAGATTTTATCTGGGGGTATACCTACCTATAGGTAAAAACCGCCACTTCTTGAATTGCTCCACCATTTGCCCTCTAGTGGCTACTGATCATAAGTAATTAAATAAATGTGTCCATGGTGATGGGTCCTCCACAGGCATATTCTCACATAAGCCCACAAATACCGGCCAGCTTTATTTTAAACTGCAATTTAAAACAGAGCTATTATTGGCTTCCTTGACATTCCTAGCACTCACTGCACATGTTACGTTTGCTCCCCTGCAATGCAACATGTTCTGGCTAGTGCGCAAAGCTGGCCGCAAGCTGTATGATCTCCTGACTGTAAATGAAGCCCTTGGAGAACGGTATACTTCTCGGGAAGTAATGTTATACCGCAGATAAAATGTGGGTGATGTTAATCTTTGAGAAAGTATGTGACTAAATTGCCTGTTGTAAGTTCCATCCAATATAGATATATAAAGTTATGCAAGGGTCCTGTACAGGTTGGCTGGGTTGTGTGGTGGGCTGCAGTACAGTGCAGTCCAATATTCATATCTATCTATCTTGGGGATGCAGTCAATTTACCTACAATCAAAATCCCGACTGTAAAAATCCCAACAACCATTGACCAACAGTCAAAATACCGACACGTCAAAATACAACATTTAAAATGTCGACATGGTCAAAATACCGACATTTCAAATGTAGACAGATCAAAAAGTCTACATGAGTTTTTCTTGATTTTTTTTTCCCATTGTAACTGACTTGTTCATAATTTACCATCCCAAAGGACATGGGGGGGAATATAAGCATGCCCGAAGCATGGCGATCGGACATGGTACACTCATACGGGGTTCATGTCGACCTAAAAAAAAAAAGACCAAAAAAAAATATGAAAAATATTTTAAATGTTGGTATTTTGACCTTGTCGGTATTCTGACCGCCGTCGGTCAATTGTTGGTATTTTGACCGTTGGAATTTTCATTTTAGGTAAATCATACTGGCTCCCATTTATTCCTGTTGATACTTTACCTGATGCCACATGCACCTAAAAAACATATTTAAAATTCGCCCTTACCTTACACAAGACACTGCAAAAACTCTAATCCATGCTCTCATCATCTCACGCATTGATTATTGCAATAGTCTCCTTATTGGCCTTCCCCAATACAGACTCTCACCACTACAGTCCATCATGAATGCAGCTGCAAGGCTAATCTTCCTAGCCAGACGTTCATCGTCTGCAAAGCTGCTCTGTCAGTCACTTCATTGGTTACCTGTATTCTACCGTATTCAATACAACATTCTTTTACTTACACACAAAGCCATAAACCAAACTACACCAACATACATATCTTCTCTTATCTCAAAATATCATCCAACACGACCTCTACGTTCCTCCCAAGATCTGCGTCTCTCATCCACACTCATTACTCGCTCCCATTCCCGACTGCAGGACTTTCTACGGGCTGCACCCACTCTGTGGAATGCCCTCCCAAGCACAATAAGACTCTCCTCCAGTCTCAAAACCTATAAGCGTTCCCTAAAAACTCATCTCTTCAGGCAAGCTTATCAAATTCCAGACCCAGTCACAGAACCTTGCATTCTGGTGGAATCGATGCAATAAAGAATACAGTATCTATTCTTATGTATCAATGCCTATTTTCCTATAGATTGTAAGCTTGTGAGCAGGGCCCTCCTACATTTTGACTGTCTGTAAATACCCTGTTTGTTGTATCACTGTCCCCTTTGTAAAACGCAACGGAATATGCTGCGCTATATAAGAAACTGTTAATAAATAAAAATAAATTAAATTCCATAAAGGTGTCTATGCCAACTTCTGAGCTTTTTAGAACATTTAGCTATTTCCAGTAAAGGGGTTAATTGGCACTACATGATCTGGGGCACAGCTAGGGAAATCCCTAAAATACTCTGAGCCCCAGTAAGGGATAAATGTCCTCTTTGACACGGATAAAGCATGTCCTGTTTTTAAAGGCTTCAATAAAAACTGTTTTCATTGAAGAATATTTTAACATTTCGGAATTAAAAGCAAAAATTCTGGTTATTCTGCTGATCTGCAGAACCCGTTATCTGCAGGCGCACAGATGCTTGGAAATGTGGAGAGGATTTTGTGCAACTGCAGTAGCAGATCAATTGTTTGCTACAAGATCTGCTGCGGAAAGAGGGAAAACAAGCCAGGGATTATGCTGACGGTTCAGTACAGACCTGGCAAGGAGCCGGAGGTAATATGCACAATTACATGCACACTGTGGACGTTCTATAGAAGGAAAATAAAGTCTGCATATTCTCAGCGGATGCGTCTGTTTTATGGACCATCTTGATAAGGCAGCCGGCCGCTACACTAGATTAGTGAGGTATGAGGCACATGGTAGCACCTCGAGACTGCAAAAGCACCCTAATATTTATTGGGGATGGCTTGCATGGCTGTATACAGTAATCATAAAGTCTATATACTGTAATCTAGCTCTAGGTAGGAATATTCTATTAATCTAGGCAGGGTTTCTCAAGTTACGCCATTGCAGTCCAGGTTTCAAGGATATTCGTGTTTGAACACAGGTGATTTAATTTGTATTTGATATAATTCGTGGGCTGTAATGGCAGAGTTTTGGCGACATAACAAGCGGCCTAAGGTACCTCTGGGCTTGTACCAACTAACCTGCTAAAGGTATAGACCTATTTTTGTACCACTTTTTTTTTTTTATATTAAGCAATGCCTTCAAAGTGTATTTTCAATGCCTCCCTCCAGCATAGTGTGCTATGTACTTAATGAGCGTACCATTGTATTGTACAGTGTGAACGCTGCAGGCAATGTTAAAATTGATGTGAAGGACGGGCGTTTGCCAGAATGCATTGTCTATTCACTTGTGTGTGTGTTTTTTCTTTTTTAATGATCTGCATTAAATTTCAATTAGTAGGATTTGAATGCGTTAAATAGAAGCCTTGATGTAGATGAAACAAAATAGTCAGCCTTTAACAATAGATGCTGGCTCACTTAAGCCTTCATTGTCTTTGTGAATTTGGTATGTTAACCCTGCAGTGTGTATAACAGTGAGGAAGTTTTCACCCAATACATTAGATAATCTGCTGTATGTTGTCAGTTCAGCATCTTCTCACTAGGGTGCTGCAGGGAGACCTTGTCGCTCAGAGCTCTCCCTGGCTGCCTGACCTCCACACAGGCTCTCTTCCAAGCTGTTCCCTTAGAACAGCTGTAGCTCCTTGGAGCTGTTACATAGGGATTGATGGTTGCTGTCGATAGTTGTCATTGACAGTTGCCATCAATAGTTTACCACCATCTAGGTTAACCTTCTGCAAAGGAGCCATCAGTGGTTTTACCCAGCATGGTCATTCCTGCTTTTCTATCTACTGGGCTGCTGTCCAATCAGAGCCTGAGGGCAGCCTTTCATGGGTGTCAGTGGGTGGAGCTTTCAATGGTTAGAAACCATCTTGTTTTCCCCATCGATGGTGAAATTATTGACCATTGGCTGTAAACCATTAATTTTTTTAAATGAATGGCAACTAATATAGATAAGCTGTAAATCGTTACCCTTGACGCTTTACTATTTGTTATATAATACAGCCTACGCTCTCCCTGACTACAGTAGTGTCAAGGGTAACGTAGTGAATGCTCTGAGATGTCCGCTTAAGGTGTCTACACACTGAGCGATTTTCACTTGGAGACTATGGAAAGTGGTTCGCTCATCCTGTAATACAGGGCAATGGTGGCGAAGATGATAGGGGAGCGTGCATCAAGGCTCACTGCTCATTGTCCGGCCCTACACAGATATTTGAGTTCTAAATCGCCTAGTGTGTATGGGTCTTTTATACCTCTTTCAGACCGCAAATGCAGATTCGCACCGGGACGTTGAAACGGTTAAGTCCCGGTGCGACACTGCATGTGCGATCTGTTACCATCGCATCAGCGAACCAGCAATATTGCCGGTTCTCTGACGTCATCCGGGGTCATTCAAACCTGCTGCATTCATTCCTACTATAGATCCACAGGTTGCCTGAGACACATGGACTGTTGGTAGATGTTATGGACAGGTTTGGCCACCGCTGTCTTACTCCATCTTTGATTGCATACTGCTAATAGTACAGATGGTGTTATAGGGCAGTGTTCCTCAACCTCTGCATTTAAGGCACAATAAAGCTGGCCATACACCAGTGCGATTTGCCCACGCATTGGGCCAAGAAATCTGTCAAATCGCATTTGTTTTAGATTCAATCCGATGTGCAGTCCGATGCTCATTGAATCAGATCCCCTTGATCAGACAGATCCTACGTGTAGCACTTTCCGATCGGACTGCCTCTGTCACCACTTGCTGGGATCCCATGCATATGGACCACATAATGTTCATTCTAGCACCCGCTATCTTTGAAAACCCATGCAGTTCCTCTTCCCTGCCTGGGGTGTCACTGTCTGCTGTGGTGTTTCTTGCACAGGTCTGGTTTGCATATCAGTGCTGATATACAGACCACACAGTGCGAGAAGCACTACATCAGACAGCGACACCCCAGGCAAGGAAGAGGAACTGCATGTGTTTTCAAAGATAGTGGGTGCTAGAAAGAACACTACCACATATGATCTATCTCATGCGATCCTGTCACTTGGTAGGCTCCTGGGCAGTTCAGGAGGATTCGGCTGCTTCTTCTCCCCTTAGAGAAGTCGTAGTAATGTTTCGGGGCCTGTACAGTCCTGGTTTTGGTGATATCAAAAAAACACTGAGGTACTAATTAATACCCCTTTTACACCGCCGAAAAATCCGGGTCAGCTGCAGGTCAGACCCGGATCATCGGCGGTGTAAATGGGGTATATCCGTGTCCATTTACACGGGTCCTCTACCCAGGTCCTGACCTGGGTAGAACCCGGATAGGACCCATGTAAATGGTCCCGCTGTGGGTGCAGGCACCCGCAGCGGGTCCACAGCTGGTATGTGGTATGGAATATAGATTGTAAGCTCCACTGGGACAGGGACTGATGTGAATGGCCATGTATTCTCTGTACAGCGCTGCGGAATATGTGTGCCCTGTATAAATAACTGGTAATATGTAATAGCATCTGAGTTTTTAAGTGGCAGTTATTGGCAAGATTTGGAACTCATTGCAGTTATTCGATACCTCTCATAATGATGGAATTCTCTTTGATCGTGTGCCACTTGGGTAATCTCTGCAGTATGGGGACTCTGGCAGAAAATCACAGCGCAGTGCTGTACTGCTTTATCTGTCACACCGCCGCAGCCACAGGGAGAGCCAAACCAATGCGTTACTGAGCAGATACAGAGGAAGCCAAGATAGAAGAGCATCTGGCCCTCAGTGTCCTGCTAACTGCTGGCTACAGCACAGGACTCATCTGTGTGACCTGAGCCCGCACCTCGCTCTGCACAGAATGTTGTGGCAACCTTACAGGCCGGAAATGCAGCACATGAATGAATGGGAGCATTGTAAGCTTGTCGTGTTCCCCTGCCCTTACCTCTGTACTCCATCTATCCCAGCAACACGTTGTCCCCATGTAACACGTTTCCCCTCACATCCTGCATCAGCTTCCAATGCCAGACTTGTTCCGACTCTTCTAGTAATTGGGCAGGTTTCCCTGCAGAGATGGCTAGCAGGAGAGTCTCCATCAGTTACAGGGGGGTGGATCGGAGGGTCAACTTTCAATAAGTTGACCCCAAAAAGTCGACACTTACAAGGTCGACTTGGAAAAAGTTGACAGGAAATAGGTAGACACATGAAAATATCAACATAAGTGTCCCTGATTTTGGCAATGCCGTGATATGCCCAGGCAATAGGTCGACATTTGAAAAAGGTTGACGTGGTTTAAAAAATGTTGTCCCAAGCAAAAGGTCAACACAGAAAAAGGATCGACTCGAGTTTTTCATGTGTTATTTTTTTTTGTAATGATTTATTCTTATTTCAGGGTCTAAGTGGGCATAAAGGGAGAATATAACAGTGTGCCGAGCGCACTGTTAGTCATGTCGACTAATGTCAACATACGCACCAAAACCCATGGAAAATGGGTTTTTGCCTTTTCTGGTGTCAACCATTTTTCACCTTGACCTTGTGTCGACCTTTTTCATTTGTCAACCTATTGCCTGTCAACCAATAGTGGTCGACCTAATCATCCGCACCCCTCACCTCCACCCTCGCTCTCTTTTACACATCACCCCCTGCACTGCCCCCTTCTGGAGAGAGTCGGCAAGTACAATGTTTATTAAGGTTTTCCAGACTTGAGTTCAAATGGTAAAATCTGTGACTGATTAATTCAGATGGACTCAAACATGGATATCCTTTCATATCTGGGCTGTTATGTCAGAATTAAGGAAACTCTGGCTAACCTTTTTATAGAATATATACTGTCTTAACGATAACGATAATTACCTAAAGGAAGCTTACTGCCAGCTATATTTTATATCATTAGGAATTTCATATTTCATTTTCATAAAACTGTTCCTTGTGGTTGTGTTCAAATTGGGATAGCCGTCCCCCCTTATGTAGGGGAGTTTTCCGTTAGGACGATGGTTCTCCGGTTGCAGGTTGAGACGTGTAGGGATAAAATGAGTGATGTTGCCTATAGAAACCTTTCAGAATCAGTTTTTTTGGAAATGTTCTTGCAGTGACGAGATCTCTGCCGGTAGGGATTTAGCCGCCGGTAGGGATGTAGCCGCCGGTAGCTTCTCATCTGTCAAACAGGAACCCTAGTTGGCTGCTTACTACAGCCAGGAGCGTTATGAGCTGTGACTGTTGGCAACCACTGACTGTGACGGCTGAAAGGGACGCCGGCCTGACCCCTTCCTATTTATCACTTTATTATCCCGAGAACAGCACAGATAACTCATTGTCATTTTCCTTGTATAGGTGCCATAAATATATCTTGAGCTAGGCCCCGGCTATAATGAATAGCTCGTTTATTACAATACATTATCTTTTAAAGGCCGCTGAGTTTTCAGTTACACACCCGGACACAGATTTTGTGAATGATTGTGGAAATGAAAGCTTAAACTGGGTGCACACCTAAACAGCGGTGCGACCCAGCTCTGCATCATTGCCATGTAACTATATACAGTATATTGCATTGCAGTACACACTGCACAATCTGCTGTGCGATGATGTGACCTATAGTTAGCACACTTTTTAAAACGCATGCAGTTCCTCCTCCCTGCCTGGGGTGTCGCTGTCTACTTTGGCGCTTTCTAGTATAGTCTAGTCTATATTAAGATACAGGCCACAATGTGATCGACACCTCAGCAGACAGCGACACCTCAGGCAGGAAAGAGGAACTGCATGGGATTTGAAAGGTGAAGACTATGATCTTTGATTGTTTGGAGGTGTTTCAATACAGACTTTATTAAACGGTTTTCTGCTTCCTTCTCCTTCACAGACCTTCACAGCGTGGTGTAACTCGCATCTCCGCAAAGCCGGGACACAGATTGAGAATATAGATGAAGACTTCCGAGATGGCCTTAAACTTATGTTACTACTTGAAGTTATTTCAGGTGATAAAACTTTAATTTGAGTCAAAGGATACTTATTTTTTTGAGAAGCCTATTATATCATGTACGTGTGTTCATTAGCAGATATTCTGGTCATTTTTGTATAATAAGGGCCGCTGTATTTTATAACCATACCCACTGCAGCAGATGGGAGAACTAGTGATTTCACTGTGGTATTCTATAGTGGAGAGAGAGGAGAGGGGCGGGATCAGGGCCATCTTATCACACGAGCTTATTGGTCAGCTGCCTAAGGGTCCTCCAATTGTAGGGGACTTCGAGCTGAGGGCAGAGTGGGCTGTGATCATCTGCCTGCTTCTTCTTGGGAGGCAGAAGGGAATATCATAGTGGCGTTCCATCCTTTTCCTGCTTTCCAGTCTGCAGCCAGACAGTGAATGGCTGTGGGCATGTTGATTGGTGGATGGCTTACTTTATATTTACTTATTATATAACACATATAGTATGACCGTTACCCATATGCTGAGATCTCTGTCTGACAGAGACCTGGATTGGCTGGGTCTGCTGCCTGTTAACTCCACTGGTCACATTGGACATATCTGCTTGCGCAGTCAGTTGCCTGGTAGGATGCATTGTATGGGCACAGTATATCCTTGTAACTGTGACCTCAGGGGTGTGCGGTCATCTTGGGATTTCATTTGGGGCTTGGTGCTCATTTATTTGTGCCACCAAACCCAGTTTTAGGACAATCTGATCAGCAGTTACCTCTGTATTGTTATACATGTAGCTGCAAACACAAATCTGTGATTCCAGAGGTATGGTAAGTGCGGTATATAGCTGGAATGTACTTGTGGTATTGACTATTTTTTGTTCCTAATTGAATCAACCACTACATAGGTGACTTTGTTATTGGATGGCATACCCACATTAATGACATATTTATACAGAGGGTCAGTGATGCAATAAAATGATGTATGTATAGAAAACTTGAATTGCTCCTTTAGGCACCATCTAGTGGTCGCCGGAATGCACAACAATTGAATCCCCCTCCCCCCCTCCCCCATAGAGGTGACTAGCAGCGTTAGTCTTTTTATATAATACTAATTAAAAGCCTGGAAAAATAACGGCTTCTGCAATGTACTTTCACTTTGAGCTGTGACAGTTTTTACCCCACAAAATGTCCACCCCACCGTCAGTCCCTATCTGCTCCTTCCTTCAATCTGTCTTCACCGCTCCTTCTCTCTGTATCCATCAAGTTTGAAACAGATCAGTGTCCCTGCAAAAATTGCTTTCCCTTTCTGTTATGACAACTCTTAGCACACAAAGATGTAATTTGGTCCATCGAGTGGCCTCTAGTGGTCAGTGGTGGTACTACGTTTTGGGACTTTAATTCCCTTTTTTCAAAGCAAAAATATGGGGCAAGACCAAATCAAAAGGTATACAACTTACGTAAATAGTGAAGAGAAGGTCCACCTTCGGTGGACACCGGGGTTGCTAAGGGCGCCTCACTGACTGGACGTACTGATGCAATGACTCGCTTCCGGGTCACCTGTGCCGGCAGCGGGAGACGGGTTGTGGGCAGCCTTCGGAGTGGCAGGTGGACCTTCTCTTCACTATTTAGGTAAGGTCCCTTTTGAATTAAAGTCCCGAAATGTCAGCTTTATATTTGCTGTGTGTTTTTTTGAGAAATCTGTGAGCGCCACTGTTATATTTTTATAGATAGATATAGATTTATATTTTATAGATAGATATATGATAAAATGTGCATCATGTCTACATGTATTAGTGATTAGTTTGTTTGTTCACAACCTAATTTTTACTGTAACAGGGGAACGTCTGCCCAAACCTGAACGTGGGAAGATGCGGGTGCACAAAATTTCCAATGTCAACAAAGCTCTGGATTTTATAGCCGGCAAAGGTGTGAAACTGGTGTCCATTGGTGCAGAAGGTGAGGTCTTTACTTTATTTTATGGTTTGACTAATCATAAATATTTGTATCCCTAAACACGCTTAAGTAGATGGAGAACGCACCAGCCAATCAACTGTTTGAAAAATAACAGTTGGGAGTTGATTTGGCTGGTGCGTGCTCCTTCCACTTTATCTTCACTCTTTCTCCACTTTATCTCTTTACCAGACTTAATACATCTACCCCATCGACCGTTCCGTTGTAGTGGTTAAATCCCTTCCTTAAATGGAACCATCGTAGACCTTTATCGCACTAGAGGTCTTTAGTACCAAGCAAACATTGTTGGCTTTGCTTTTCGGAACCTCATTGTCCACCATCTACTTCTGTCTTGGCATATATTACTGTTTAGCAACTACAATCGTGCGGTAGTGATCTCCTAGCAACCATTGTGCAAAATGATAGCTCTGCACACCAAACTCTGATGCAGTATAGTAGTTTTTTAAGTCTATAATGAGCACACATTGGTTCTCTGCGTCATCCATCCCATTAATCCCTTGAGTCGTTGGTGTAATATATGCAAAACCGTAGGGTGATGACTTCTAGTGGAAGACACACCAGTCTGAATAGTTTAGTCTTTTTTTAGTTTTTAAGATATTACTATAGATAGCAATGGGGGTTTAACATGTAGACCAGTGGTTCCCAACCTTTTTTCTCTCCCGTACCCCTTGATTAGGCTTTTTATTATTTTGTTTACCACCTTATCTCAATTTGAAATATCCACAGTACTTACGAGTGGAGTGGAAGTGAGCGATATGCATGTCCTTATATTGAGGAGGAGTGGAAGAAGAGTAGTGTGCGCTCAGGAATCCGTTCCCTCTGTGTCTGGCCGCTGGCTGTGTACTGTCTCCGGAGTCCCGCTAATGCCTGTAAAGCCCGCTGCTTCCTCCACCCGTTTCAGTATGGGGCAGATGAACACTGATGTTTGAGGGCAGCGCAGGTGGCTTCCAGTGGATTGCTGGTCAGGCAAAAGCATGAGACCTTGCAGATGGAACCGGAAGTTCTCAACGTGGTTTATCTCCACAGAGTGGGGGAAGACTTCTTCTGCCATCGGGAGCCTTCCTCCACCATTACCAGTATTAGTTTCAAGTACCCCCAACCAGTCTGCAGCGTACTCTCAGGGGTACACATACCCCTGATTGGGAATCACTGATGTAGACTACAGATTCATTGCAGATATGTGAACCGTGCAGTAGTTAATTACCAAATCTAAAACCCAGACAAGAAACTGGTGCACCTATCTTTATTATATAGTTATACACACTTATTAATTCCAGGAGGTCATATTACACAAATCTAGATGGAACTTCAGTACCTTAATGGACACGGCTGCTGCTGCATACCACCATCGATACCTGTGACGGCAGATGAGAACCACTTGGCCAATCTAGTCTGCCCTTTTTTTTAACCTTGTTGCCACCTCCATTCTAAGCAAACATGGTAAAATAGTAATTCTGTTGTACTACAGTGACTGCTAACAGGGCCAGACTGACCCACAGGGGTACTGGGGAAACTCCAGTAGGCCACCAACTGCCCGGTTGTCCCACCACTTCTCCTAATGTCAGGTTTCAGACCGTGCTCTTAAAATATACATTGTTACAGTATTAGACCGTTGGTAGATTTATCACAGCTTGAAGGGTGATTGATTTAAGCGGAGAGATACATCATTAACCAACCAGCTTCTAGCTAACATTTTAAAGGCTGTGTTTGAAAAATGGTAGTAGCTGATTGGTTGATAATGTATCTCTCTCTACAAGCTTTGATCGGTATCCCCCATAGGTAGAGAAGCAGAAAGCTAAAATATGCGGCTAAATCTCCAAAAATTACACGGACAACTAATAATTATCATTCCACTGCAATTAGACGTTTTCTGCTTCGTTGGTTATGAATAAACCTTAAATTACATTATTTTTAGTTATTTGACGCCTTTAAAATATTTTTTTCAGTCTTATCCATGTTTACATGACCCCACTGCTACTATATGACAAGGAAGCCATTGTCTTCTCTACAGCATGATTCTAATGACGGCAATTGTACGTTCCTCCTGAAGGGCAAAGTGTAGTCACTGTCATTATCCAGAGAGGTCACGGCGGTCTCGGCAATGTTATTTTCTGGCTCAATACGTTTAGTTTGGATGACTATGTTCAGAACTAATTTAATATTACTCTTAGGGTTGTGCTGTAATTACCAAGTGAGCTTAATTTCCCTTTATTCCACGCTGAACGCTGTGTAATATCTATAAATCCACGTCCTCATATTTGTTGCACACAATTGAGGCATTGATAGCATCTGTGTCTTGTTAAAGGAAATGTTGCTTTAATTGGTGCAGTCTAGGACGCCGCTTGAAAGGGAGAGCTTCCGTGTTCGGATTAAACTTTTCCTGCTGATTTTAAAAATTGTATATTGCCAGAAGTGATTTGCTGAGCGGATCAACCAATAAAAAGCGATGTATGTCTATGAAAATGAGTTTTTCATTTGCTCTTTATGTGCAGAATGTATTATTTATGCTCATTCGCTGGTTTTAATAAACCATGATCAAATGGTTTCCAGATTATGTTGGATTACGTAAAGGCTAGAGCCACAAGTATTTATTACTAAGTGCAGAGGTACAAGCCAATGTATCTGAATGAATATGGTGTTTCTGCATAACTATAAATTACGTTTTCTGAGTATATGGATGTTTATATTACTGTTATTATAATCATTGCAACCGCCACATAATGCAGTACTTCATGGTGAATTCTGTAGCAATTTACATGAGTCCAATGAGACAAGTATATAACTTTGTAAAGTATAAATGTACAGATCTCAGATGACATAATTACATAGATAGGGCCTGATTCAGTGTGAGCTGTAGTTTAGCAAAAATTCGATAAATTGCAGGTCCTGGCGCGAATGACAGGGGGGGGCAGGGTAAGGCTGCCTTGCATGCCGGATCCCGCCCCATTATGTGCCCATGAAATTTGGTGCGAGCTACACAGCAAAGCATGCGCACATAACCATCTGCTTCCTCGCTGCGCAGCCTTGCTGCAAAGCCATGTGCAGGCCATGCTTCCACCGTGTCTGCATGACAAATCCGCTTCTCTAGAACAGGTCCGACCAAACCGGTCCTCTGGGTCTGCCAACAGTTCATGTTTTCCAGGCCACCTGTGGAATCTGCAGAATGTGTTGGCTAGGAATGAATGCAGTATGTATAAAAATGTGACGTTAGTGATGACTGAACCTGTGCACCAGCTAGGTGGTCTGGAAAACATGGACTGTTAGTAGATCTTGAGAACAGGTTTGGCCTCCCCTGCTCTAGAACAACCGCCTAGTGGATTTTGTTTGTACCACAAAGGTCCAGGCACAATATACTGGGCAAGGGCTGAGTCTATGGTGTGAATGACAGTGGGTGGTGCGTGTCAGTCAGTCAGTATATCACAGGTTAGTGGGTGTGTATTATTTCTTCACTACCCATATAGTAAGATAATAAACATTTATGATTGTATAGATTACGTTAATGGTTATATCTGTAATCAAGACCTTTGTGAGTGAAACCTATTTTCCAGTCTGGCAGAGGTATATTGCATGTACTTAAGGGCTGTCCGTCACTGTATTGAGTATATCTCCGGCTACAGAGCTGATCATCTGCCCCTATGCAGAGCGCTCTGGAACCGTACTTGGCATATACCGAGTTCTATGCATTTCAGTCACATCATAACTTATAACTGAGTGGCAATGATGCTATAGCGTATAGTTAATGATCCAGAAGGGAGCGTCAACAGAGTTGGGGGCTATTCATAGTTTGATGGCTGCTGTGTTTATTGCACCAATGATAGGGCAGGTGAAAGTGCACCTAGATTATGACTGGTAACCAGCTATGGAGATAATTCTGGTTGATTCGCTCCCCCGTGCGTTTGCATGCAGGATCAATGTTTTGCTTTTGCGTATGCGCAGGTGCAGGCTCTGTTGGCGAACGGACACGGGGACTTGCGTAGTCACCGGCCGGTTCACACAGAGCAGTGCAGGCATGGGGCGTCTGGCACAGGTCGCGCCCATTGGGAACGCTCAGTGTTTCATGGGTGTTCCCATGCAAATGGCGGCATGATGCGGGTGCCGGGGGCGGGCAGCTGGTGCTCTGTTCAAGTAGCTGGGTGCCACAAATCTTAGTCACTAGAGAGTGGCTTAAATTTGCGAGTGCTTAAGAAATCATTAGATGGTTGGCGACCATCGAATGATTTCAGCCCGAATGGATGTTTATACAAAACACATGCCCGCTGGAACATTCGCCTTCCAGCAGGGGGCGGGCGTTAGTGCGGGCAGTGTTTAGTTGGCTGGCAAAGTGCGAAATTCACAGCTTTGTGAGTTAACCAGAATGACCTCCCGTGTGTGTATAGGGGCAGTGCGCTCCCATGCAACTCTGATTGTGACATCGCTGATTACCTCTGCGGCACCGCCTGCAGAGGTTTCTTTTCATCAGCGACCATCTCTGGTCGCCGATAAAAAGGGGGCATTGAGTGATATATTGCCCCGTGTGTACGCACCTTTAGCCCTTTGGCCCTTTTCACACACACCGGCAGCCGCCGGGCATTGAAACTGCGCATGGCCAAGAAGCCGTGCCGCGGACAGAAGTTTATAATGGTTGGGATGGCCACAGCCCGGCAGCCATCCTTTCCAGTGGTGACAGCCGGCTGCAACCCGGTGCCTGGGCTGTGGCCGTCCCATGTGAATGGACACACTCCTGTCCATTGTTAACTAGTGTGCACGGCGCGGCTTTTGGCCGTGCGGGGTTTCGTCCGGCAGGAGCCGTAGCGTGTGAAACTGCCCTTTGAGTGCCAACGTTGCTGTGAGAGCTAGGCAAAATATTGGCTAAAAATGGCAGCGTCACTCACAGCTACTGGTTTTTGTTTGGGGTGGGGGGGGGGGTGCAATATTTAACTAGACTTCAATGAATTGACTTCTGATCATTCGCCGGCAATATCTAAAGTGATTCATATTCCTTGGCTACGGCCCTGGCATTATTGGCAGATATTTTGCACATCTCTCACAGCAATGTCGGAATAATAAATCTACCCCTTAGTCTGATCCATCTAGAGATCCAGTGCGTGTAGACAGAACATTCCTCAAGTGCTTCAATAGATCACTGTTTTATGGTCCACACCAGTTGCATTTTCCCTTCCAGCGAATCCAGTGAGCCCGGCCTCTCACTGGGGATATTCGTGACCCAGGCAATTGAATAGACAAAGCGCTCATACGTTGGCCATACACTAGAGCAATATTATGTACAAATGCACAATTTTGACGGGTCGTGCAACCGGTTGTGGTGTGTAAAAAAAAAAAATTTTTTATATAGATAGATAGATATAGATAGTATGGGAATAATGGGCGTCACTCCGGGACTTGGTGAAGAAATGGTGAAAATTTATTTCTCTGTGCGGATATATATATATATATATATATATATATATATATATATATATATATATATATATATATATATATATATATATATATATATATATATATATATATATATATATATATATATATAAATTTTTTTATTATTTTATTTGGTTCGATGTACAGATCAGGTTTACCCACAGATCATACGTGCTGCTCGTCTGATCTGTCGTGATTGGTTACAGATCAGTCGGTGTACAACCTCATTTGAGTGGCAGTCTTCCGGACACTCCCACTCCCCCGTGAGACGATCGATTGTATGCGGCACCTGGACCATTGGCAGATTGTGTGTCAAAAATGCCACAAATCGCAAGTCCAGGGCTGCCGGGGAGTTCAAGGGACAACTTGACACATACAGAATTGCAAGCAGGTCTTTCTAGTGTATGGCCAGCAATACACAACACCTGTATTCACTGCTTGCTTTGCAGAGAAGTGAGTGAGAGACGACCCCCAACACTGTGGCCCAGTGGTGGGATGGTATAACGGTTAGAAGGAATGCTTAATATTGAAGCACATACTGTAGCACCAGTAGAAGCCATTATGCCGCTGGATCCTGAATTGGGTGCCGCAAGGCACTAGCTGGGGTGCCCCATGCTGCTGTCTAGGAGCACATAAAATTTGTGGTTAGCATTCTATGCAAAACCAGTTCATGGGGATAGCAATCATAAAATATGTGGATGAATTGAAGTGCTACATTGTCTACCATCACATCACTGAACACAATTTAAGAAACTGATCAGATTAATACCTTGGTTTTAACCCTTTGAGTGCCAATGGAATTTGTTAAAATAGGTGTGAAATTGTCAAGAAAACATTTTTATTCATAATAATGACCTGTAATGTTTATCTTTTATATAGGAAATATCTTGTTGTTTTTCTTACACAACATTTTGCATTTGAATTGTATATAACAAATGTGAGCGACGCAGTCATTTTTATGCAGATATTCTGAGCAGCTCTCAGATGTTGGCACTCAAAGGGTTAATAAAAAGCGCTCTAGAAAAAACATCCCTGTAGCCATTTCCTTTTAATCTCATGTAGAATTGTCACTAGAGGCTTCCTAATAAAAATTGCATTGTACCCTAACTTTTTGTTTTGTTTCTTTACAGAAATTGTGGACGGCAATGCTAAAATGACCCTAGGAATGATTTGGACGATTATTCTCCGTTTTGCAATTCAAGACATTTCTGTAGAAGGTGATTGTTCTTTTTTTTTTAAAGTTAGCGCCAAGATTCCCCCAAGTTAGCACCAAGATTCCTGTCTCATGGAAAGGGTGGTGGGAATTGAATCAAAGACTTAATACTAATGCATTTGTCTATAATGCATTACTATGTGCAACTTCTTTATTACCGTACAAGTGCTAATAAATTTATTCTTGCACTGAATGGCCAAATTAATCCATCAAAACATGAAATAAAATCAGTAGCCAGTCCTAAATATATTTGTTCCTCTTTTGAACCATGAATGACCTCTGGCTCCAATGCAAGTTCTAAACTGTTCTTAACAAAGCATTTAAGTGTCCTCACATTCACTGCAGCATTATCTCGTTCTATGTCCCATTCTGTTTAGTGTTCTAAACTATTTTCAAATCTAATTGGTTTCACTGGTCTCCATAGAAACGTCTGCCAAGGAAGGACTGCTCCTGTGGTGCCAGAGAAAGACTGCGCCGTACAAGAACGTCAACATACAGAATTTCCATATCAGGTGAGCCGAGTGCTAAATATAGTCACTGATGGATCCTGCTTGGAGATGAAGTGTCCAAGGAGTAAATTTACGAAGATGGGAGTTTTACCGACGATGAAATGTTGCCCATAGCAACCAATCAGAATTTTCTTATTTATTTAGCACCTACTAAAAGATGATAATAGAATCTGATTGGTTGCCGATAGCAACATCCCATCTTCAATAGAACTCCCATCTTAGTAAATTTACTACCAAGTGTCTGATAAACTTTACAAGGTTATCCAAGGTCATAGTAGTGGTGGTGCTGCTATCCCTGAGCACAATGAGCTATAGAAGCAGCAATGTTGGTACATGTTGGGTAGAGGTTTAGTATTTATGCATTGGGTCGACCACTGATGGTTGACATGGATGGAAGGTCCGCACAAGCATTATGTCGACATAATCTAAAGTCGGTAGTCTAAAGGTCGACATGAGTTTTTCACTTTTTATTTTTTTGTCCCGAATGTCGACATGGAAACCGTATCAGTGCACTGCATCCCCTCACAGGGCTCATTGTGCTCGCCATGCTTTTGGCGTGGTGACTCGCTACACTCGGCACACTTTTCTATTCTCCCTCCACGCTCTAGTGGATGGTCAGGCCTGTCTGCACGTGTCGGCTCATAAAAAAAAAAAAGTGAAACACATGTTGACCTTTTGACTATCAACGTCACCTAGCCATTTTCGACCTAATGCTTGTGTCGACCTTCCATCGACGTCGGCCTATTTCATGTGTCAACCTTCAGTGGGTAACCCAATGCATGTTGACCTTAACTGTGTCGACCAAACGACTGTATACCATCCAAATAGCAGATTTTGCTAATATTATGGCTTATATACAGTATATTGTGGATTCCTATCTTGTCAGATTCAAATGTACTTGACTTGTTTCCTTTGGTTACGTTACAGCTGGAAAGATGGCCTTGGCTTCTGCGCGCTCATCCATAGGCATCGCCCAGAGCTCATTGACTACGGCAAGTTACGGAAGGTATGGTGAACTCTGAATGCTGTGATGAAAGTATACATAATATTTAAACCTCTTTGCATAGGATGCTTGGTGATGTCCCCTGACACTACCATGTTGTACCGTTCCACCCCACTTCCTCGGTTCTTTCTGGCTATAGCAATGATGTAATGGTCTGTGACTACTGACATCACTGCAAATATTTCCTTCCATAGTGTCTGTATTATATAATGTTCATTTAAGTGGGTAAAAAGCACATGGTTAGTTTTACTGTTAGAAGTCAGAGTGGCGGAGTATTTCTTCACTTTTACAAATAGAAATCCCCGGAGTATTTTTTAATATTATTTCTCAGATCGCTAACACATACTATGCAGCTGAAGGATCAATGCGCTGGAGGTTTCACCCAACTGACCTTAGACAGATGGGGGGTGGGGGGGGGGGGAGGGGTGCAGTTAATTTACTATTATGCATTGTTCAAAAGAAACTTTCTCTTTGAACCAAACGGAACCTTGGCTGTAAAAATGTTTGATTCATCGTCATAATTAAAAAGTAACAAACTCGCCCATAAAGCACCTAGTGTACTTCAGACATGTATCACTTAAAGCAGTGTAAAAATAAGAATTGCATTTCTTTTATATCACTTTATCCTACCTTTTTAGACCATACATAGAGTATTCTCTACACACTTCTTTCCCCACTGGAATTGTGTATTCACCTTTTTTTAATGGCACCGCCTACTTTATTTCTAGGACGATCCCTACACAAATCTGAACACTGCATTCGATGTTGCTGAGAGGTTCCTAGACATTCCTAAGATGTTGGATGCGGAAGGTAAATATTTCTCTGCCCATGTCATTTATTCATAAGGAGTCGGGAAATGTTTTCCCTTGCATCTCCCGGCCTGTAGGAGTACCATGTGTGGTCTAGGCATGTGAGTAGCATGGAATCCGGATGGCTCATAGACCATGTATAGTTAGATGGGCAATAGGCTCACGCCAAAACGTCCACATGCACTAGGTTGATATTGGCAAAATGTCAACTTAGAAAGGTCAACATGAAATGTTCTCTATCATTTTCAATTATTTTTTACTTTGCCATTCACGTGAACTCCGATTGGGAACTGCAAAGTGTGCCAGGCGCAGTTAAAGCGTAGCACGGCACGTGTCCCGAAACATGGCTGGTGAAGTTGTACACTATTTGGGGGTACACGTGCTCAGGTGTCGACACGGACTCCAGAAAACCCTGCAAAAGAATGCCATTGTTTTCATGTGGACCTTTTTACAAGTGGACCTTTTGCTTGTGTCGATCTTTTGCTGCTGTAGACCTGGTGAATGTCGACCAGTTGTCAATGTCAAACTTTGGTGTCATCCTATCCAATGTCTGCCTAGACTTTGTCTATGAGCTAATCCACAACCAGGGGATTCCACCTGTAGGGCAGACCTGACCAGCCTCTGTGGCTCTTCGGCTGTTGTGAAACTACACATCCCAGCATGCCTTGCCACAGGTTTTAACATTCCCTAAATGAAAAAGTGTTGCAAGGCATGCTGGGACTTGTAGTTTCACAACAGCTGAAGAGCCACAGTTTGGCCAGGCTTGCTGTAAGGTGTAAGCGGACTGATATCTGAATTCCTGTAACGCCTCTGTATTTGGAGAGACATAAGTGCCAGGTTCCTTCTTGAAACTAATATGTTAGAATCCTGTTAACCACCCATTATGCACCAATAGTAGATACAGGCGGGATTGCAGCGAGTTTTATATAAGGGCTTGTCTTAGTGGAAGATATAGATGATGCTTCAGCAGGCAGGGTTGGCATTAAATTACATGAAGGGGATAGTCAAGCCTGGTTATCAGGATCCTTATCTTGTGGGCATGGAGCAATTGTCCTACCAAGCTTCCAGTTAGTAGGGGTGTAGCAGTCTGGCACAGATTCCCAGTTAGCGACCTTAGACGGCTTCCAGAGAGAGAGATAAATGAGAGTGAGAATAAAACTGTCACTGCTACTTCGTTATCATCCTCAGAACTGTACCACATAGATTCTGGTGGGCAGCTTATATGGATCTGGTCGTGTAAGCTTATAACCGTGTCATAGACTAGGCATCTCCTGTGACGTGTATTTTTTACAACCACATTCTCTGGGGCTTGTCCATATCTAAAGTGTATTTGATGTTTCATTTGGCTAATGGGAACCTGGCAATGCAGATATTTTGTTGTGCAGAAAATTAGTAACCAATATGGGATATGAATTGTTTCATTCTGTGCACCAATATCCTGTGGCCCGGTGTCATCTGCTTTTAGTTGTAATCTAGACAATATACTATGAATACTGGGAATCCCCTCTCCATAAAGTCTCACTTGTAGTATGTCAGAGCAGTGGTCTTGTGCTTCTACAGGTTAACGACCAATGGTTCCACTGCTGCTTTTGGTGCATCCACTCCAGCAAACTGGATGCTGTAGTAACTGAGAAGCAGCGAGCCGCTGTTACCAGCTGTGTGTCTCTTTACACAAAAACCACAACCTCCAGTAGAAATGTGCCTGTGTGAATGGAGCTCGGGGTCTGATTTTGGATTGATAGTTCATTTCCTAATCTTAACCCTCTGAGACCTCCTTAGAAGTAGTATTTTTTTTTTTTGATTTTGTGCTTTAGTCCCACTGTCCTGCCAGAAGCCGAAACTGCAAATAGTACAGTAGAAGACTATGGTAGGATCACCTTCTTGATGAATTGGACTTAGGGTAAACCATTCGTGGCTTTTGTCTTGTGATAAGGAATCGCAGGACCTTTATTGATGCACCTTGGACACCCGCTTTTCATAACATAAATGGCCAAGGAACTTTTTGATTTTTAATCTGGGCACAGTCAACAAGTAACCATTCTATGCATAACCATGTCCTGTTTCTCCTTCATGCATTCATCACACCATGCAATGGAATTACTTACCGACGTGACCGAGCCATTTAACTTAATGAATTGCATTTGATTTGTCACATTATGTTTATATAATTCATTTAAATACAGTAAGACCTTTATTATGCGTTCTTATAAAGCTGTCTAAGCCCAGGCATCACGTAATTAAATTTAGCAACTACTTCAGATAAAATAATGTATATTTTGTTAAAAGAACCTGACCCAGTGACTGTTCATTATTATCGGGTCCATCTTGCATCTGTCTAGATCCTGAAGCTAGTAGGACTGTAAAGAGCCGCAGTCCATACCTGCACCCCCCGCTACACATTTCACATTTAATGGATGCCAACAGGAGTACGCTGCGTCCCGTATCTAACCGTTTATCTAAGAATATGTTTGTGCGCTTTATGGTCCGATTCACAAAATGTTGACCATAAGCTGTAAAAGCTCTTTTGGGGGGTGAGGTGCTGGCCTAAATGTTCCATTGACCAATCACTGTTTGCGTGCTACTTCATGTTACGTCATCATGTATGTGCAACATATTAAATTGCTTCCATCTCATTTTATTGAATCATGCTTTGAACCTTCTCTTGACAGACATTGTTGGGACTGCTCGTCCAGATGAGAAGGCCATCATGACCTACGTATCTAGCTTCTATCACGCCTTTTCAGGAGCCCAGAAGGTATCCCAGGGGTTCCAAGATCTCTCTAAACTTCACATTTTTCCTGTCACTAAAGTGCAAATCTTCTTCTCCCTTTCCCTGTTCTAGAACTGGGATATTCTTCCTTTTGTCTCTTAGGGATGGCGGGTTTTCCAATTTGCAGCAGAACACTCTGCTATTATCTGTCAGTGCTACGTAGGTCTTTGTCTCTCTGTAAAGTCAAGAACGTTTGTTGCATCTCTAAGTATTTCCAGTTCCATCTAACATTCTAGATTGTGAGGGATACACATGCAACTTATCCTCGGAAATTGAGACTATTCATGCATCAAAGAAGGCTGTTAGGTTGAATTTTGTAGGTTTTTGGGGGACATTTGTAAATAAAGTTAAAAGTTCATTTTTAAATGTAATTTTTTTTAATTGCTTTTTTTTTTTAAACGCATCCTTTACCCTGGCCAAAAAGGGGTCTGTGTCTTGTAGTCTTCATTGTTCCCAAGAATCTTGCCAAACATTGGGTGTTCTCCAGAAATTGGGGGAATGTCTTGTGCCTGATAGTATGATGGTGGCAACATCCGTTTTATAGAATATAATTTACAATTTACCAATGAGATTATGTACCTGGGGGGAAAAGGAAAATCCAGATTTACGGTATATATTTTTTGTGGAATATACAAATATTAACAAGAATATTTTTCCCGTATACCTGCTTAGTGATAGTGGGTCTTGTTTCAAGATCCGTCAGATATCTGCTTTGGAATGTTGTGCCGTGGTAACTGCATTCTTATTGGCTGCACAAAGATTTTATCTGGCCACACTGTCACGTGATCAGCCACAGAATGCGTAGAGAGCTTGTATATTTGGTTGGCTGCCCCTTGTAAAGCTGGGTACACATTAGACCAGGGGTTCTCAAACTCGGTCCTCAGGACCCCACACAGTTAACGTTTTCCAGGTCACCCGACAGGTGCACTCATTACTCATTGACACATTTTAAAAGATCGACAGGTGGGGCTAATTATTTCACTTGTGATACTGTGAGGAGACCTGCAAAACATGCACTGTGTAGAGTCCTGAGGACCGAGATTGAGAACCTGTGCATTAAACAATATCAATCACGAACGATATTTTTTACAATTGATATGGTTAACAATATTGTTCAGGGGCCACATCTAGGAGCATGCTGTCCTGGACGATATGTTCAAGATTTTACTACATGTGCAGACGACATGGGCGGTCGATAAAGACCTTCAGGAACAAGCACTGTTTTCGATATAGTGCGTATACACTGAATGACTCGCACAGAAATATAATGACTAATATCGTTGTCGTGCATATAGTTGTCTTATATTCCTAGCTTTAGTTTAAACCCCTGTATTAATGAGTTGAATAACCATGGTTTTTTCATTCCCTACAAACCTATGGGCTCATTTATCAACAAGATTTATCAAGTTTTAAAACATGTTGCATCAGATAAATAGTTCTCAGCCAATCAGCTCCCAACTATTATTTTTCAAACTCATGAAATAGGAGCTGATTGGCTGAAACACCATTTATAATCCAAGAGTTTTGGGAATGATAAAACTCATTGATAAGTGAAGCAGATCACAGGGGCACGCTCCTTTTGGAATGTTTCAAGGATCATATATTATAATGGGATTATATTCCGCCCAGATTGTATTGTATTTGCGATCCTACTTAAATGGGCCCCATGGCTCTTAATATCTGTAATCACCAGTCAATCTGAAGCTGCACTGCAGAAATGGCTAGAGCAGCGGTGCACAGATAGTGTCCATGTCGACATACGTTGACATAGACATCCAAAAAAGTAAAAAAAATGATGTTGATCTAATGCTTATGTCAACCTTAGTTCAGCACATGAAATAGGCCGACAGGCCTAAGCCAATTAATAGTCAACCTAATGTATGACGATGTTCATACTGGCGACTCTGAGCCATACCTGCAGTAAGGGGTGTGGACCAATAGCTCAACATGCATTAGGTCGACCAGTGAATGTCGACACACTCAAAAGGTTGGCATGACTTTAGTTCAAAACAAGCATTAAGTCGACATGAGAAAGGTCAACATGGGTTTTTAAAAAGATTTGTCCCCTATGTCGATATGGGCACTATATCAGTGCACCGCATGGCTCGCTGCACTCACCACACTATTTTATTCTCCCTCCACACCATAGGGGTTGGAAGGGCATGAAATACCGCCTGTCGGCACATGTCGGCTCACAAAAACCATATAAAATGCAACATTGTGGTTCCTTCTGATTATTTTGGCATCAAAGTTTTCTTGATACTAGGAGCTGACAGGCTCTTATCCCAATTGTATCACTAGAATAAGGTGACACAGACTGCCTCAAATCAGCATTATTTTTTTGGGTTTTAGTGAATACAGCGATTGTTATCTGTATGAACTTTCAACCTATTTAGCCGATATAAAAATTGAAGCAAGGACTCATAGGGCTGTTCTTTGATGAACCTTTATTAACAGACAGTGACATAATTATGAGTTGCAGTGCATATTTTAACTTTAATTGTGTATCTAAATTGTATGTAATCTAATCATATATTTTGTGTTAATTACCTATCTATATTAAAACGTGAATATTAAAAGTTAAATTTTAAATATTATCACCATTTCGATAGCTACTCACCACATTTTCTGGTATTAATAGGTATTCTATACACATGTACTATTGTACATGCACTAAGAGTGCCCCCACAAAGAGTCTTCTTTTTCTCCAGTATAACATGTACTTATCTCTGACTCTGGGGAGCACCTCCAACCGATAAAGAGGTTCGATCTAAAGGCTTTCTCCCCTTTAAAGAAGGGAGCTTTTTGAATAACTTAACATAACAGGATTTGGATCTTTTTGAATTATTCACTCCACTCCAATAAATAAAAAATTGATGGTAATAATCAATAAACAGTGGAGTATCCAGTGTGGGACCCAAACAAAAAAACGTATCTTCTTGCAGGTCCTCCTGGACCCTGGAAGGTAAGCCCTTCCTCCCCCTAGCAACGCAGCCGGACGTCCTTCCGGCTGCAGGGGGGAAGGCAGTTCAGGCGGCAGGAAGGAGACGGAGACCCCCTGCACACCACAGCACAGGTATCGTGGGGGGTCTCCGTTACCGCACGGAGACCCCCCGCACACCACAGTACAGGTATCGTGGGGGGTCTCCGTTACCGCACCGCGATGCCAGCCGCATATGTTAGTACATATGCGCTGGCATCGCGGCAGGCGGGCAGCGAAGGGCGGCGATGTATATTAATACATCCCGCCCTATGGGGCAGATGTATTAAGCCTTAACAAGAGATAAATGCAAGGGTGATAAGGAGAGATAAACGTCCAGCCAATCAGCTCCTTACTGACTTTTTTCAAACACAGCCTGTAACAAGGCAGTTAGGAGCTGATTGGCTGGACGTTTATCTCTCCTTATCACCCTTACATTTATCTCTTGTTAAGGCTTAATACATCTGCCCCAATGTGAGCTATTTTCTGCAAATTCTTTTCTACACTTGACAGTCTTTTTAAGTTGACCCGTTATTCACACACAGTGGTGGTAGTGAGTTTTGTAATTTGTCCATTAACCAGAAACTAGTGATTATCCCTGGGGCTGTGTTTGGAGCAATATAAAATAACAGAGCAAGTAACTTTGCACCAGGTGAAACCATATTCCACTGTAGGGGGAGCAACAGATTTATAATGTACAGACTTGGGAGGGGCGTGTCCAAACTCCTCTAAATTGCAGTATAAATTGCACCTGCCCAGCACTTGTGGGCTGCATGCAAAAGCAGCCTGTATTTACACTGCATTAAAAAAAAAAATGGTGAAATATTTGCACCCCTGCATTGTAAAATTTCAGATGTCTGAATAGTGGCGACCTCCAATGTGTGTACCCAATGGGTCTTTAAGTGGAATAAGGATTGGTGTTTATTGGGTGGCTTTGGTTCATATTTGCATTAGCGAGCCCTTATTGTGGGTGACATAGTAAACGGGCAACGCGTGGTAGCGCTGCTGATCTCGTAACAACAAGACCATGTTCTAGATCTTAGCTAGAAAATAATAGCCATAGACTCTGAGTATTGGTGGTAGTATAATTGCTATGTAACGACCTTAGTCATACATGAATCCTAGGTTGGGCATGGCCCGCAGCGTTTTACCCAGCCATCTATAGCTGTGCATTTATATAGGTCCCAGGAGTACAGCTCAGGTGTTTGTGCTCCAACAGGTTTATATACATATATATATAGCCATCGTTGCTCACGCCAGGAGGTGATTCCCAAACCACGCAGTGCTAATAATATATGCAGCATCGATGGAAGGGATGTTCTCTCGTTCCCATTCCCTGATGTAATACATAGTAACATACTTATTGTGTGCCCGATACGTTTCCATGCTCACTTAGTTGTCATCCATTGTTATCTCCGGTCCGGTTGTTCTTGATATTTGTTATTTGGTCTTTGTTTTCTGCATATACAGTATATTTGTCCTCTTTATGTCTGTACAGTAGAACAATGCACAAAGGGAACATTGACCAGACATCTGTTTATGAAAGGTGTTCTTATGTTGTATATAGAAGTCTATATACAGAGACAAATAGCTCCTCTTACATCTCCGCTGCAGATGCGCCAAGCAGGCCCTCTTGGATCACCAGGTCATGTCAGAATCTTCTAATGTTATGTGACACTTGTGTGTGACTGAGTCCCTAAATCTGTACACAAAGTGCTTCAATGTATCAGCTGTTTTCCACTAAAACAGGCATGTCCAAACTGTGGCCCTCCAGCTGTGCCATAGTTTTAGTGTTCAATAGTAGCAAAACTGTGGTAAGGCATGATGGGATGTGTAGTTTCACAACAGCTGGAGGGTCATAGTTTGGACATGCCTGCACTAAAAGGTCTGTTTTGCTCCAGTCCGTACACAGATTCAGTCGCACACAATATACAAGTGTCATATATGTCATTACTCCACACAGTCTTCTTTTGCCTCCGACGTTAGAATTGCACAGGACCAAGGGCCTTATTCTAGTTCACTCTTTCTGACATTCCTTCTTAGATGGACAAAACCATGTGCACTGCAGGTGGGGCAGATGTAACTTGTGCAGAGAGAGTTAGATTTGGGTGGGGTTTTACTTCAAAGTGAGATCTATATTGCAGTGTAAAAATAAAGCAGCCAGTATTTTCCCTGCACAGAAACAAAATAATTTACCCAAATCTAATTCTCTCTGCACATGTTACATCTGCCAAACCTGCAGTGCACATGGTTTTGTCCATCTAAGAAGGATTTTGTCAGAAAGAGTGAACTAGAATAAGGCCCCAAGTGAGGTGGTTCAGTCCTGGCAGACCTCTCGCGCTGCATGGTGTATTGAGGCTAGAGGTATGAGGACTCCTCTGTAGTGCAAGTTGTAATACTCCCTTTACAGGCTGTAAGACAAGTCACTGGGTAGACAATGTCTAGGTAGGTCAACCTCTAATGGTCGACAGTGACTAGGTTGACACATTGAAATGGTCCACTTATATGGTGTACATGTCGACATGTACACACAAAAAAAATTAGAAAAATTTGTCGAGCTTATTCATGTCGACCATGTTTATGTTGACATAAGCTTGTGTCAACCCTTGATGTGTCGATGTGGACTATTTCAAGGTGTCGACCTAGACATAGCCTACCATTTATACTGTAACCGACAAATATAGGAAGTGCTGACAGCCATGCCATTGACTGCTCCACCAAGGGGGAGGATCCTAGTATAACCTCATGGCCCTATGGGAGGATGCTCGCCCCCGTATTCTTTCAATGTAATAATATCATTTTAATTTTTTTTATGTTTGCTATTACAAGAGCTTGTGTGGGGTCTCTGTACTGAGCCTTGGGGAGAGATAAAGTGGGCAAAAATTAAGTACCAACCAATCGGCTAATAACGGCCAATTTACAGGCTGGGTTAGAGAAATGATAGTTAGGAGCTTGTTGGCTGGTACATTATTGCCATCCACTTTATCTCTCCCCAAGTCTTAGCACATTGACCCCCCTAAGTGCACTATACTTTTCTTATTAGAAATATGAGGTATTATAAAACACCATTGTTGCAGGTGGACATTGGGGTCAATTTACTAAGATGTTCTATTGAAGATGGGATGTTGCCCCTAGCAACCAAACAGATACTATTATCTTCACCGAGAAGGTGCTAAGTAGATAAGAATTAGAATTTGTGCACGGCAGCACCCCCTATTGGATGCTGGCTGCACAGACAGCGATGTCGGGTAATGGGCCAATATTGCACATTCTGGGATCAGCGGTAATATAGCCAAAGCAATGCGCTCAGTGTGAACTAGGACATTGCAGTACAGGCCTATTACTACTGGAAGAGATCTGGATGCTTGGTAAAGCTGGGTACACATATATACAATCATCGGGCCGTTCTTCCAATCTGGGGGCAAACGGCCGTTCGATTGTATAGGTGTGTACGCTGTCCCAATTACTGCTGTGCGACCGATAAACGGCCAAAAACGCTCTTGGCCGTCCACGGTCGGTCGGTCGAAGGTTCTTTGCTGCTTAATATTTCATCCGACAGGACGGCTCCATATCGGAACAAAAGTGAAGTGTGTACGCACGTTCGATCGATATGCTTGACAGTTTGACAAAGCACGGTGGTATGCTGCATTATGAGAGACCCTGTAACCCTTTGCCTGCTGTTTTAACTAATGTGTGTTTAATGCCTCACTGCTCAACACTTTAGACGCATCACTTTAAGACATTAATCAATGTTGAAGTTTTAATAGTGTGTTATGGTGCCCTGAAAAGAGCTTCCAGCCCACTCTATTAAAACTTCAACATTGATTACTGTCTTAAAGTGATGTGTCTAAAGTGTTGAGCAGTGAGGCATTAAACACACATTAGTTAAAACAGCAGGCAAAGGGTTACAGGGTCTCTCATATACTTCTTCTTGCGATTGTTTGGACGGGAGTACATCGGACGTCGCAAGTAAAATTGTACATATGTGTACGCGCAGAACGGTCGTATGTTTTGGACGGCCGAACGTGTATTCGGTCGATCGAACGGTCGCAAGAAAAAGGAAATTGTACATATGTGTACCCAGCTTAAGGACTGGACAGACTTCTCCAATCCTCCCCTTTGCAGGTGTAGTTTGAATTCACTCTGTTCTTGGTACTTGGGCTGGCCAGCAGGATGATTGTGTATGACTGTACATACAGGCATGCAGAGGTAGCTAAAGGTCATTAAGTTGACCCCTATTAGATTGACAGGCATTGGGACAACCACGGAAGTTTGCCATGGCTTAGGTCCACAGGGTTCAAAGGTCAACAATGGCAAAGTCGACATGTGACCATGTTACCTCACATGGCTTGCTACGCTCGCCAGACTCCCGGCAATATTCTATTCTCCTTCCACGCCCTAGTGGATGGTAGGACATGAAATACCGCCTGTCGGCATATAAACATGTGAAAAACTCATGTCAACCTTTTTGACTGTCGACTTAATGCTTATGTCGACCTTAGCCATGTCAACCTATTACATGCGTCGGCCGAAGCCAATGGTCGACCCGTAATGAAATTCACTTAACAGAAAGCAAGCAATATAATGTCTACTTACAGTAGAGGTAAAAAGGTAATATATATATATATATATATATATATATATATATATATATATATATATATATATATATAATCTCATGCAAATAAAATTCTGCCTATCCCGGTATTGTAAACCCAATAGTGAAAGTTTGTGTGTCTGTATAATATATGAATTCCTTTATTAATGTATTGCTGTATTTTAGTGCTACTTTCCCATCTTCTCAGAACGCTTCTCTATCTGTCCTGGCAAGAAGACCATTGCACTTGTTCTGGTTGTTTCTGCAGTGCATGCTGGGAGCTATTTTTCTTTCTGTGCGCTGCTCCTCCTCCTCCTCCTCCTCATTCCATGTGACTGTTCTTACGCTATGCTCTCTGCTTCTCTATTTATCCTTTCAAACCTCTTCTTTTCCTTTCCTGTGCAGATATTATAGGGACGCTAAGGCCGGATTTGAAGGCTTTATTGACCTATGTGTCATGTTATTACCACGCCTTCTCAGGTGCTCAGAAGGTGAGATATCATGCATAATCCTCTGCAGAAGCTCGCACCCTCAGCCAGTGACTTTGTCGTGTCTCATTGACGCATATGTGCGCACATCATTGTTCCGTTGCCATTTAAGTGTTAAACCCTCTGTGTGTCACTTACCCCTACATTGGTGTGTCCTTCAAATCAAATAGTGTAACACGCAAAGTGACAGCTCACTGTTCATCAGTAGCAGAGGAAGGCAATAGGTGACTATCCATTTGCTGTGGAACTACTAGTCCCAGCATGCCCTGCCCCCCCCCCCCCCCAATCCCCTGTTTTAAGCAGACTTAAGTTTCCTTATTATAAGACATAACAAATATAATCTAGGGATAAATAATAACAATAATATGCTCTTCCTCCCTTCCTGCATTGTTCCTGCTTTAGATTAACTAACCTACTCCATATCCATAACTAACCTATTGCAGTACAGAGGATGTTTTCCCATTCCGTATCCGGTCGACATGGTGAAAAGGTTGACATGATTTTACTTTAAACTTTTTCATACTTTACCATCCCCATGGGCCATGACTGGGAACACCCGAAGCATGGCAAAGGGACATGGTACACTAATTGGGGTCCATGTGCTGAATTGACACACAAAATATCCCTGCCATAAACATCTCATGTCGACCTTTCTGTGTTGACCATTTCCACTTTTGACTGTTGAGCCTTTATATCATAACCTTCCCATTCCTCATTTTTTCCTGTGGAAAACAAATGAACCAATAAACCACATTCAAATGGATGTTTAATAGAACGTAGCGGCAAAGGACAACTGTTTCTGCTCCTCCCCTAGTACAGCGGTGGGCGTTCCGTGCCAAGCACTCCTGCTGATCTCCTAGTCCCGCCTTCAGACCATGTCCTACTCAATGCTCTGTCCAATCAGTGCCTGCGTCACACTGAGGCATAATGCTGCCTGACGTCCCCTGTGATCAGACCCATCTGTGGAGAATTACCATTATTACAGATTAGACCTCAAACCCCATGTTTGTGCTGCATGTCTCTGCCATATTTGAGCGCTGTTGACTTTATGCATTATTTTGATTTAGCCATCTGTGTTCAAGCATGAAGCCTGTGCTGTTATTGTGCCGTACACGTTTATGTATCATGGGGAGATGTACTAAGATGTGGAGAGAGATAAAATGCCAGCCAATAGTCATCTGTTACAGGCGATGTTTGAAAAGTGACAGTTAGGAGCTTATTGGTTGCTACTTTATTTCATTCTGCATTCTCACTCTCTAAGGCTTTAGTACATCAGTCCCACAGACACTTTCACATGTGGTTTTTTGACACAAAAGTAATGAGTGTGTGTGACGGTCACCTGTCCGTGTAATTGTAATAGTGTTTGCAGTTACCTTGTAGTCCATACTCCAAACCTAATATGTCACGTGTGGATTTCAGATCGTTAAAACATTTACATGAATATACATTTTTTTTTTGAACGCTATATGTGGGATTTGATTGGCAGTTGATAAAAATGGTCAGGCAGGGACAGTAATACCTATCATGGAATCAAAATGCAACATTAGTTTTACTTTCTTTTAGTCTATCCCCTTAGCTGACAGTAATGATTTCTATACACTGACTAGGGCGATATTGTATACAACCCTTATGTGCTGCACATAATACTTAGCGCATTGCACGGGCAGAATAAAAAAAAAAAAAAAATCAAAACACTGGGCAGTAATCTGAATGTGAGGCCTCTGATTGGCTGAGAGCTCTCTCAACCAATCAGAGGGCCGCTCAGTGCTTTGAAATGTTTTTTTTTTTTTAATTTTTTTTATTCCTCCGTTGGCTACAACCTCCCGTTAACCCTGCTGCTGTCCAGCGGCGTAACTAGATTTTCGGCGCCCCCCTGCCGACAATGCAGGAGGCGCCCCCCGGTAAAAAAAAACCGGAGCGGAGGGGAGCCGTGGTACGGCGGTGGGGAGGGGGGGTTGTGTTTCTGTGTGTGTGTGTGTGTGTTTGTATGTATGTATGTATGTGTGACGTGTTTGTGTGTATGTGTGTGTGTGTGTGTGTGTTACCTCTGGCCGGCGTGGCCGGCTGGCCGCATCCGTCTGCGCCGGGTCCCGGGCGGCTCTCCCGTTACTGCTGCTAATGAAAAAGTGACACTTGGAAAATGGCTGCCCCCATACTGCAGACGAAAAACTGTCTGCGGTATGGGGGCAGCCATTTTCCAAGTGTCACCTTTTTGTATTAGAACAGCGCTGCGGCTGCCGGGACTCGGGAGAGCTGGGACCCGGTGGTGCAAATAAAACCACCGGTCCGGCGGCAGAAGGCAACTATCATCCCGCAGCCCCCCCGGCGCCCACATACCCTCAGCGCCTCCCCGCAATTGCGGGGGCTGCGGGACGATAGTTACGCCACTGCTGCTGTGCACTATGCTACACCGACGCCCGCCAGCCCTCTTCCAGCACCCGACGGCATGCACCACTGAGTGCTGGGATAAAAGCACTTAAGGATGCGATGGGAAATCGCATTGTGATGTTGCAGCGCATCTGATCGCACAAGTGTATGGGCACCATAACGGTATATGGTCTGAGTAGTGGGGCAGATGTATTAAGCCTTAACAAGTGGGAAGTGATGAAGGTATATACAAAGGAGCAGCTAATCGGCTCCTAACTGCCATGTTATGGGTGTTATGTGTCTGTCTGCCATCAATGTATTCACTTCAGTTGTGTGTCCTGATTCTTTTCACAATGTGTATTCCCTGTTCTGTCATACTGTTGTTCTGCATGTAATAATACATTTTGGTCAAGAATACATGTCCAGTCCTGTGTGAATTAGAAGTAAGCATTTACTGTACATACATGTACATGTACCATGAATGTAGCCATGGGGACAGCCGCAAAGTGTCTTAATAATGTAAGCTACCGTACAATCTGGTTTCCCCATATTGACAAAGGATATTTTATAGAACAAAGCGCAGCGTGTTCATAGTAATAATAATCTAGTAAGGAGGAAATTCCTTCTATAGAGATCTAAATGTATCCAAACTTCCACCGGAACCAGCTGCATCTTATGAATGCTTTCATCCAATGAGAATGTCGTTCCTGTGTCAAATACTTTTATTAAATAACTTGAACCCTTTCTGATCTATTAAAATATGTTTATTTAAAAATTTGAATGATCTAAAACGGTTATGACCATTCCGTGGCGGCAGAACAGGTGTTGCGTTGTCGCCTGGATATTGCAAAAGAGGGAAGCCTGCCGGCAATCATAGTGTTGACATTGTTCATGTCGGTAAACGTACAATGATACAGTGTCGACAGTCATTTGAAAAATGCAGACATTATGGTTTTGTATTAGGGATAGGGACATACATATTGTAGGAGCTGCAGTTTGGCAACCTTAGCTGCAACCTGCGATGTTAGGCTCAGCGTACTCATCTCTGCATCCTCCGGTACCGCCACATTGCAGTATGTCAACACTGTTAGCCTGTCAACATTTTATCAGTATCGACATGAGAAATATTAACAGCAGTTCCTTAGTAATTTGAGGCGTCACTGCCTGAAGTAATATGTATGTGAATATTGCCTAAAAAGATGCAAATCACATCAAGCTCCGCCCAGGCAGATCCTGCAATTTGCGTGTCTTTGAGGAGGGGCAGAGCTTGATGACATCTACATCAGGCCCCGCCCCCGAAGTGCTGCTGACAGTCTCCTCTCTGGGCTTCTCCTGGAGAGGAGACTTTAAAAGTAGGCAACCCTGTTGTAAAGGGGCCTACACATGGGGCGAAAATGCTGAGCGTTTTGAGCAATGTAGATTGCTCAGCACACAGCGCTGCACAGCAATTTGCGAAGTGTTCTGTCAGGGCCTGTGTTCTCTGGTGAGATCACTCGTCTGTAGGCCCAATAAGACTGGGAAGACACATTGGGGCAGATGTATTAAGCCTTAACAAGAGATAAATGCAAGTGTGATAAGGAGAGATAAACGTCCAGCCAATCAGCTCCTTACTGACTTTTTTCAAACACAGCCTGTAATATGGCAGTTAGCAGGTGATTGGCTGGACGTTTATCTCTCCTTTATCACCCTTGCATTTATCTCTTGTTAAGGCTTATTACATCTGCTCCATTGTATAATAAATTGCAATAACCTGCAATTGTGCAAACACATTTTCCCATTGTACAATCTTACAACATTCCTGTTGCATTTTGTCCCAGTTTCCACAATATCTTATTCTTTCTTACATTTTCAAATCAAAACATGGTTAAGATACAAACATCGATCATTAATGACTTTTCCATTGGAATTCGTTTACTGACGACTTACACAGGTTTCTAATGCTATCCGCAGGCTGTTGACCATCCCTGTGTGTTTCTGTCACCACTTCCGAGGGGTAAAGGTATAGGGTCAGTCCCGGCAGACTTTGTGGTCGCTAATTGTCTTACTTTACATATAAGATATCTGGGTATAATCCAAACTAATATTTGCATGAGTTTTGCCGTCTGGTGTGAAAATACTTAATATTGTAAAGGTTGAGTGATTATATTAATACAACTGTAACTGTATTCTTAAACCCTTACAGTGTGTGTCGGCAATTTCTACCTGGCTTGCTGATTTATAGCTGTTGTATTGGAATAACAATTTTGCCTCTCCCTAATCGTGTGAGCGTTCTATTACTAGGAATCGCCTAGTTGGTTGAGTCGCAGTATAACCACAGACCACCTTATGTGCAATCCAAATGAGTACATATGCTTGCTTTCCACACCTTTTAATTAAAAGCTCACAGACCATGATTCTGTAGATAGCCAATAGGACAACAGGTAAAAGGTCAACAGTGCGTGCCAACCTATTGTCTGTGAGCTAAACCACACCCCATTTTGATACGGCCAGCCCTGAAATGACTGGCAGCCTAGAACTGTTGCCTTTTTAAATATTTAAAACAATATCTGTTAGATCATTAAAATAATTGCTTGCATTACATTTTCATATGTTCCCATATTTAATTTCTCTTGATCCCAATCAGATCTGTTTTTGGTTGATCAGTCCAAGCAAGCACAAAGTTACTAAGTTACCAAGGTGTCAAACTGGCCCTAGTCAGAAAAATAAATGTTACACAATAGATAGTAAATGCAACATTGTCTACATCGCCTTGCTTACTTATATTAATGATACTGTTTTTGGCTTGTGAAGTGTGTAATCTGGAGCCAGCTCCGTTGCATCGGATGTAACCAGCTTTTCTCTCCCCTCTCCTCTGCAGGCGGAGACGGCGGCCAATCGCATCTGCAAAGTTCTAGCTGTCAATCAGGAGAATGAGCAACTTATGGAGGACTATGAAAAGCTGGCGAGTGATGTACGTGTAGCAGCAAAAGGTTATCTCTTTTAGGGGCCCATTTGTCAATGAATATTTGCGGCTAAATCCCCGAAAACACCCATTTGACAGGAATTAACTGCAAATATTAAGTATCACCTGAATGTATCAGGATGGATGGCAGCAGGAAACTCTGATCCCTGCTGTGTTCCCTCCTGCTGCGCTGCCGGTTGAGCAGGAGGGATCAAAGTGGGATCCGATGCTGCCTGATGTATCATTTAAAATTTGAAAAATATTCACAGCCAATAAAAAATACAGTATATTGCCCATTATTTGCCACGCTGGTAAATAACAATAAATAATCCAAACAATTGGGATTCCTGGGTCTTCCGAATGCAGAGATTCAGCAACTGTGCAGCGGCGATGCTTTGTGCATGATACGTGTAATATGATTGGCTGAATGGTGATGGTGTTTGTGTTCTGCTAGCTGTTGGAGTGGATCAGGCGCACTATACCGTGGCTGGAGAATCGGGCACCTGAGAACACAATGCAAGCCATGCAGCAGAAGCTGGAGGACTTCCGAGATTACAGGCGCCTACATAAGCCACCAAAGGTCCAGGAGAAGTGTCAGCTTGAAATCAACTTTAACACTCTTCAGACTAAGCTGAGACTTAGCAACCGGCCGGCGTTCATGCCCTCCGAGGGGAAGATGGTCTCGGTGAGTGCAGGCACTATGCCCTGGGGGTTCCTGGTTGGGTAAATAGAATGCTGTTGTCACGGAGATCCTAATTGGTGTGTAACGTACATGTAGCTTCTGGCACCTTGATCTGTGACTACGTGTTTCTATAACAGAGGATATACCGGGAAGTAACGATGGACTGATTTATAGATCCCATCAATACGTATCAATAAAAAAATGATTCCAATAAGTATTTACACTTATTTAGAAAAGATGTAATAAACACCCAAGGTTATCAGGAAATATCTCGGATTCGGGTGTGGTATGTTATGTCGACAATGTCTAGGTCAACTCAAAATGTCAACACAAAGAAAGGTTGACATGAGTTTCTCACTTTTTTTTATATCAATGTCGATACACCTGCTCCTCCAATTACTGTGCCACGTCTCCCGCGCCTTTCTCCCGCACCATTCTGTGACACGTCTCCCGCGCCTTTCTGTGCCACGTCTCCCGCGCCTTTCTGTGCCACGTCTCCCGCGCCTTTCTGTGCCACGTCTCCCGCGCCTTTCTGTGCCACGTCTCCCGCGCCTTTCTGTGCCACGTCTCCCGCGCCTTTCTGTGCCACGTCTCCCGCGCCTTTCTGTGCCACGTCTCCCGCGCCTTTCTGTGCCACGTCTCCCGCGCCTTTCTGTGCCACGTCTCCCGCGCCTTTCTGTGCCACGCATGGTTTTAAGCTGATTATCCCTCTCGCCAGTTGGAGAGTACCTTGTGTAGCTTAGGGAAACCTGTGATCACTGATGGTCGTTGGGCATTGTCCACCCTTAGAAGCACATACCCACCAGTGGTGCTATGAAACCTTTTCTGATCGCCATGATTTTAAAGATGAAAAAAAAATTCTTAAATTCCCCTGTTCAGAAGTTGCGGTCAGTAGTACGGAAGCGGTACATCTGTCAGAATGAACTTAGGTCTACAGTCATTAGGTCGACCCCACTAGGTCGACTGGCAGGAAGGTCGACCTGACTTAAGGTCGACATGGGCCAAGGTCGACATGACTTAAGGTTGAATTTGCATAAAGGTCGACATGAGGAAGGTCGACTGGTCATAAGGTCGACATGGGGTTTTCACTGTTTTTTTATCCGAATGTCGACACAGTCGTTATGGACACAGTTGGCAATGAGAATCGGACCCTCGCATCGCTCGCTTCGCTCGCAATGCTTCGGGCACGGTGCCTCGCTGCGCTCGGCACACTATTTTATTCTCCCACCACGCCCTAGTGGATGGTAGGGCATGAAATACCGCCTGTCGGCACATGTCGGCTCAAAAAACAGTGAAAAACCCATGTCGACCTTATGACCAGTCGACCTTCATCATGTCGACCTTTATGCAAATTCGACCTTAAGGCATGTCGACCTTGGCCCATGTCGACCTTAAGTCAGGTCGACCTTCCTGCCAGTCGACCTAGTGGGGTCGACCTAATGACTGTAGACCTAAGTTCATTCTGACAGATGACCGCTTCCCAGTAGTACTTAGAACATGCTATGATCCTTTTATAATCTGAGATATCAGTCGGTCTAGAAATATATCTAGTACTTGTTGCTGATTTATATTTTGCTCTACTGGAGCCGGCTACTTGCTGGCTGCACTTCTTATTCCGTAACATTGTTCTGTAGCTACAAGATTGATGGTGTCTCACAATTCTCTTACCCAGGATATAAACAATGCTTGGGGAGGCCTGGAGCACGCAGAGAAGGGCTATGAGGAGTGGTTGCTGAATGAGATCCGGAGGTTGGAGAGACTAGACCACTTGGCAGAGAAGTTCCGGCAGAAAGCTTCTATTCACGAAGCCTGGACAGATGGTAATGTGATCACACACATCGTAACTGTTCCCGGCTGTCCTGTCACCGGTTATGAAGATTCAGTGTTCTGGATTCACTCATTTTTAAAGTTTGGACAAGACATTTATAGTACAGTACCGCGGAGGGATATATTAACGCAGATGACATTCTGATACACTGTTGGAAACACATTGAGATATTATGTTAGACAGACTGGTGGTAATAAGATAGGCCGCTTACAGACCAGTTAGGCTTTTTCTGTCTACCAAGCCGTATTAATGCCCCCCCAGCACCTTTCTCCTTCATCCCTAATGTGTTATAAAGAATGTCTGCTAGCTTATGACAAGTTGGCCAGATGTATCAAGCTTCAAAAAGTGATAAAACGGAGGGTGATAAACAACCAGCCAATCAGCTGCTACCTGTTATTTTTCAAACCCAGTCTGTAACATGACAGGTAAGAGCTGATTGGCTCGTTGTTTATCACTTTCAGTTTTATCACTTTTTGAGCTTGATACATCTGGTACAGAGGAACATTGTCATACTACTAATGGCACTTAAGTGACTGTTCCGTTCTTTTGAAGCTTACTATAAAAGTGTCTGTTGATCCCCCATTACCGATCATGAGGCATTCAGTGCAGCTGCTGGGTATAGCACAAATAAATAATTGTAAGGGAGAATAGCACAAAAAACTTTATTGTACACAACCTACAAAATAAACAAAAATGTAGGTATCCTGTATAACAGGGATGGGGAACCTTCAGCCCTCCAACTATTGCTGAACTACACATCCCAGCATGCCCTGATACAGTTTTGCTATTTGGCCCTGCTAAAACTGTTGCAGGGCATGCTGGGATGTGGAGTTCAACAACATCTGGAGGCCTGAAGGTTTCCGATCCTTGCTGTAAAAAGTATGAGGTTGACCATTTACTCTCAATTACTGGGAAAAGTTTGGATAAATTGGTTAAATCGGATTTTGTCACTTTTGGGGGGGATTTCTCAAACGCAGCCTGTAGAATGACTGTTAGAGGCTAGCTGGTTGTTAGTATTTTATCTCTCCACATTTTGATAAATTAAGGTTTGGGGAGTATGGATGTTGTAATAGCATTACTGCCTCACAGCACTGAGGTCATGGGTTCGATTCCCACCATGGCCCTTACTGTGTGGAGTTTGTATATGCTCCCTGTGCTTGCGTGGGTTTACTTCGGGTACTCCCAGTTTTCTTTCATAATCCAAGACAAATAGACAAAACAAAATGAACTGTCGTGTGCCAGTGTGCACATGGGCAGACTAGAAGGGCCAAGTGCTTCATATCTGCCTTCAGATTCTATCTTTGTTGTCTCCAAAATACCAACACACAGGCTGTGTGTGAAAAATGAGAGTTATAAGCTGATTGTTTTATGTCTCTCAACTTTATCTCTCTGCAAGATTTGATAAATCCCCCCCATAGTGCCTGTTTCCAAGTCACAAACCGCTTTGAATGCAGCGGCACTCTGAATCCAAAATCAGACTCCGCTGCAGTGTCATTTACGTGCTCCTCAGAATCGGGACCAGATTATCCGCCGCTGAACCGCGTGGTACCGGCAGCTACTGTAGTCTTACATAGTTAATACTGAATGTAAACTTCATAGAGGCGGTGAGCGATTGGCGTATTTGTGAAATATGTTCGCTCTCTCCTGTTCTACCTTTAATGTTTTCATTCCTCAACAGGTAAGGAAAGCATGCTGCAGAAGAAGGACTATGAGACGGCGAGTCTGTCGGAGATCAAGGCTCTGCTGAAGAAACACGAGGCCTTTGAAAGCGATTTGGCTGCTCACCAGGACCGGGTGGAACAGATTGCAGCGATTGCCCAGGAACTGAAGTATGTCTGGCGCAGCCTTTATGGTTATGCAGCTTCTCATTGCAGAGACACTTGGGTAAAAGTAGGCTCGGTCTAGACTAGATGGATAAAAAAGATCTACAGTCTCCTGTAAGCTTCCTATGGCCAATACCTGGACATTCTAAGCTGGTGACCGAATTAAGCTGTTCTATGTGCTTGTAATGTCGACCTTCCGTCCCTGTCGACCATAGCTATTTCGGCCTGTTTCAGTTGTCTACCTAAGCTCTGTTGACCTTCAGTGGTCAACCTAATATATGTCAACTTTCATAGAGTCGATTTAGTGGCCGTATCCTGGGGAGACTGTACTGATTTATTTCATATGACTCATAAATATCTGTGCGACTGAGTCTCTGAATCTGCAGATGAAGTGCTACAATGTAACAGCTGCAGCTTTTTTTTTCAATACAAGCTCTGTTCTCCGTTCTCTGACTCAGTCGCACACAATATAAAGGTGTCATGTTTCAAATGATGCCGCGCAGTCTTCTGCATTGCATATTCAGGAAAAAGACTCCTGACTTTAGTCGAGTTGCACAGGACATGACTGCTCCCTCATGCCAGGCATCTCACGCTGCATTGTGTACTGAAAGTAGAAGTATAAAGAACTTGTACTTGAGATGTAAACCTGTTTACCATGTCTGGTCTTAATATGGCCACTTTTGACTTTGCAGGGGGTGTGCTACAAGTTTCTGGCTGTGCAGTGCTTAGGTAGAGTAGGCACAATTCGGCGGCTGATTATGAACCGTAATCTTGTGAACTGTCAAGGCTCAGAACTATACATAAGCATCACTGCACACTGAATAAGTTAATGTGTTACAAACTTGTTAACGAGCCACTGAAGACCCGTGATCTTCTCCGACTATAAGAATGGTCTTTTTTGGGAAAAAACCCACGAAGGAGAATAAGCGGGATCCCCTCTGTGGGGCATTTAACATGTCGGGAGGTCTCCAGGCACCCCCTGAATTGCTCATTGATGAAGGATACGGCTGATAATAACTGAGATTAATGATGCATAGATGTTGGTTATACAGATGTCTATGATCTGTTGTAGCAGAGGAAGTGTCTGGATGAACAGTAAATTAACAATTCTATTGGTTGATGCCAGCCTCATCGTAATATAATTATTGAGGTACATGTGACATTGCAGAGTATCAGTGTTCCTTCATCTCCATCTCTCTGTGTTTCCATGTAGCGAGCTGGATTACTACGACTCTCCAAGTGTAAACGCTAGGTGCCAAAAAATCTGTGACCAGTGGGATAATCTTGGGATTCTCACCCAGAAACGTAGAGAGGCTCTGGAGGTATGTAACCCAGCTACATGGCAGTGGGGCGCGTTATTTGTGATCATTCTATTTCTATGTCTTTGTGCCGGTTATGGTATATTACATCTACAATGTCTAGGTCTATAATCAAAGTCGACATTGTCAAAAGGTTGACATGAGTTTTTCATGTATTTTTGGTGTCTATGTCAACATAGGTCGGTATGGACACCCCGTCTAAGTGTACCGTGTCCCCTCACATGGCTTGCTATGCTCGCCATGCTTCGGGCACACTATTAAATTCTCCCACATGACGTAGTGGATGGTAAGGTATGAAATACCGCCTGTCGACAAAAAAACCCCCAGCATGTTGACCTTTTTTCACTCAAAGACCTTTTTTCACGCGCCAACCTAGACACTTTAGATCTAATGACTGCATACCCTTTGTGCCAGAGACACAAGCCGCGTTCACGGACTACTGGAGATGCACCAAATCTATTGTTACAAATCTGCCAATTACACAAAAATAATCATAAACCAGATTAGCGTAGTAAAATTTATGTAGGATGAACCTGAATGCTGGACAATTACCTGAATTTTTTTGTTCATTCGATTGACAGCTAGGCACGGAAATTGTCTTGTGTACAAAGAATTATTGTCCGATACAGGACTATTTGGGTGCCAAGTTGCCATTTGAATCTGCAATACATACCTATAACTCTGTGGGGATCATAATGATCAGTTGCTGTCCCCAGTTGCATCTCCGCCACCCCATCTCTACATAAACTGTGGTCGAAATTGCATGCACAGATCTCCAGAAAATCGCTGATTAGCAAATTTTGGAGATTTGCAGGATTAGCCCCAAAGTAATAAATCTAGTGGTCCTGCCTTATCCAAAGCAATGCTCATCGTGTAGATAGATAGAAAGGATATTCTGGCGGTTACTATGAATATAAACTCTCGGACCACTAAGGTAATTGACATCGCCCATAATGGCTTTTCCCATTCTTTTTTCTATCCCATACCCTTGGATTAGGCTTTTCATTTATGTGTACCCCTCTCTCAATTTTAAATATCCAAAGTACTTACGAGCAAAGTAGAAGTGAGTGATATGCGTGTCCTTATATTAAGGAGGAGTAGTAGTGTGCACTCAGGAATCGGGTACCTCTGTGCCTGAAGGATTAACCCCTTTGGTGGTGGGTTTTGCTGGGGCAGGACAAACCTACTAGGGCAGGTTTATCCTGCCCCAGCAAAACCCACCACCAGAAAGCTGGAAGGTCCCCCCCCTCCCCTCCGGCGTTAGTACGCCAGAGCTTCCCTGCTGCCGCTCTCACCCCTCTAGGCCACCTGTCGCAGTGAGAAGGCTGGGGGATGTTCGCGGCTCGGAAGGACTTGGGTGCCTGAGGCGAGTGCTCCCGAGTCCCCCCGAGCCGCTCCGATACCCGAGCCTGCCGCCGACATCATGAGTGACGGGCTGGCTTGCAGGACGGGACCGCCGGTGCACCGATCGCCGGAGGAAAGGTGACCGGGGGAGGGGGGGGCGACTGGGGGATTTGTGGGGGGGTGCTCCAGAGGTGCTGCGCCAGTGGTGCACACATGGACACCACTGGCGCACACCTATTCTATATTAGTGGTATGCCCGGAAATTTTCCGGGACAGCCCGCTGCGGCAGCGCAGCTGAGCCCAGAAAATTTCCAGGCATACCACCCAAGGGGTTAATGCCGCTGCTTCCTCCACCCGTGTAAGTGCGGGGCAGAGGAACCCTGATGTCTGAGGGCAGCGCGGGTAGCTCCCAGTGGATTGCTGGTTGGGCAAAAGCACGAGGAGACACTGCAGACGGAACGTGGTTAGTCTCCATGGCAATGGGAGACCTCTTCCACCTTCGGGAACTTCTTCTTCTGCCATTACCGATATTATTTTCAAGTACCCCCAAGTGATTTGCAGATTACCACAAGGAGGTACGAGTTCCCCAGGTTGAGAACCCACCGTCCTATAATTAAAATAAACAAAATGTACATATTCTTTAGCTTTTCTTTAAGAAACAAGACCAGGTACACATCTATCTTCCATGTGTGCAACAGGATAGGTATACGGTTATCAGGTTAGGTTATTAATTGATCTTATAAGCCATTCAACCACATACACTCGTTACTGAGAAAATGAATGAGTATCACAAAACAGCCCCACAATGAACACTCTGTAAAATACACGTGACCAATTACAGAACAATACTAATGCTACTACCGCCAGAGGTTTGTGTATAAAGCGGTAGCTTCTACCAATAAGGATTGAGCAGTGGCCGTATACTATAAGCTTGCAAGGTGCGGCAACTGTATCGGCTCAGTCATAAACCTGGGGAAGTGGATTCCTCGATAATGTGCAGCGTACATGTTGGGTGACTCACCTGCAGGTGACATAGTATTGTGTGGCTGTATTTGTTCAGCCTTTGTCCCTTTATATCCCTTTTCTATTGACTCTACAGAGCTTTGGATACTCGGTGACCATGGCACATGTGTCTTGTAGTCTTTATTAATGATGTCCGTTGTTCAGTGGTGGGCGCGCTGGTTTCAGTTTTAGATGTTAGCACAGTTGTTTAGTTTTGTTTGGTTGTAATGAGATTTATAGTCAACTGACGTTCCCCCCTTTAGCAGCTGGCCAGGCCATTGATTGTGGTAGATACTGTGCAGGTGCTAGTGCAGAGTATTCTAATTTGGATCATAACTGATTGCCACATAATAGTCCTATTCTGTTTAATGCTATATAGGATTAATGTGTTTATATGATGCTCTAGTTCAGAGATGGGGAACCTTTAGTCCTCCAGCTGTTGGGGAACTACACATGCCAGCATGCCCTGCTGCCGTTTTGCCATTTGGCCGTGCTAAAATTGTTGCAGGGCATGCTGGGATGTGTAGTTCAACAACAGCTGGAGGGCCAAAATGTCTCCATCCCTGCTCTAGTCCATAAGGTATACATCCTTGAACTTAATTGTTTTACCCCCGGGATCCATTAGTTACCAACTAATTTGACACACTCATTGGGCGGAAGAACGTTTTGTGCCAATCTTGGTTATCTCCATGACCCAAAGTTGAGAGAGAAGTCTATAACCTAGTTACCAGTGGCGGATCCAGTGGTGGGTTTTGAAATTCGAATAGGTTTGTGACGCCAAGTTCCTGATGGTGGTAATTGGTGTCGCCTTCCCCTGTTTGATTTTTGGCTTGTGCTACAGTTCTGGAGCTGCCAGTGCTAATGAGTATCAGACACACTTTTAATTCACCTAAAGCCATTGATAGTTTAATAGGATGATTCTAAATGCATACAGTGCACCTTGCAGTTTAATATATTGCTTGTATAACTCTTACTGGTTGTCAATCACTTAGAGAACAGAGAAGTTATTGGAAACCATTGATCAACTTTATCTGGAGTATGCCAAGAGAGCCGCCCCATTCAACAACTGGATGGAAGGCGCCATGGAGGACCTGCAGGACACCTTCATTGTTCATACCATTGAGGAGATCCAGGTAATAGAATTTCCCTGTGTGCTATCATTGCGTCGCTATCGCCTGGCGATTTTAATATCCCGCAAGCTGGGTAAATCTAGTTACATCGCCGGTCAGGGCCAATGTTTTCATCGGAGACACTGGCCCTGACGGATCTCTCGCACACATGGCTGTGAGATCTTGCTGAGTGTTCGGACCGATCTAGCATCACTCATAGCGCTAAGCAAAATCTCCCCGTGTGTAGGCCCCTTTAGGGCTACACTCGGATGGATTCAATGTCCATCTGCTGTGGACATTAAGCCTTTTGAAGATGTGAATGATGAGATCATGATACTGATAACTGCGGACTGTACACTACATACTTGCGTCATCTTCTAGGGACTGAGTACAGCACACGAGCAGTTCAAAGCAACATTGCCAGAAGCCGACAAAGAGCGACAAGCCATCCTTGGAATTCATAATGAGGTCACAAAGATTGCGCAGACTTATCATGTCAATATGTCCGGGACCAATGCCTACTCCACGATCTCCCCTCAAGAAATCAACAATAAGTGGGACCATGTGAGTTTTTCATGATTTTTTTTTTTAACATCTCAGCATGTTGCTGACATTCAATAAATAAATCACAATAAAGCGCTTTATATTTGTTTATCAATACTGCGAATTATTACTGCTATTGCCGTTTTGTTGGCATTTTCTGCTTTTCGTTCTACGCAGTCATGTGTTATTGTAGGGAGTATCAATAGCAACAGATGGTATTGGATATGCGCAGGACTGTATCATTAAGATCTATGTTTGCTAGATATTGTATATTGTAAGCCCACATCATGCCGGCATACCGCCGTACTATTCCTGTGAACTTGGGGTAGGCAGCCATTTTAGGACACTGCTAGTTACAGGTCAATGTTGTTGGGAAAATGAGAGCTGTGACCAGTAATTCTGTAATGTTCTATGCAGGTGAGACAGCTGGTGCCCCGTCGGGATCAGGCGCTGATGGAGGAACATGCACGTCAGCAGCAGAACGAACGGCTGAGGAAGCAGTTTGCAGCACAAGCCAATGTCATTGGCCCGTGGATACAAACGAAGATGCAGGTACAGAGAAGGAGGCAAAATATAAAATATGGAAATAACTCATTTCTGAGACCATAATCAACCAATGACATCAAGCAACGGTCTACTACTTCATGGCAGAGTAATTATTTTCAGAGATGCTTTGGTGTGGGACAAGTTCCAACTGCTATATCCACCTTTTCCACCCTTCTATCCTTTAGTCATTACATTATGGAATGGCAGCACGGAAGGTGTAATGGTTAGAATTACTGCCTCACAGCACTGAGGTTATGGGTTCGATTCCTACCATGGCCCTAACTATGTGGAGTTTGTATATTCTCCCCATACTTGCGTGGGTTTTCTCCGGGTGCTCCGTTTCCTCCCACAATCCCAAAATATACTGGTAGGTCAATTGTGCGTGTACATGTGGTAGGGAATAAAGAGTGTAAGCTCCACTGGGGCAGGGACTGATGTGAATGTTCAACTATACTCTGTAAAGTGCTGCGGAATATGTGTGCGCTATATAAGAAACTGTTAATAAATAAATAATGCATGGGCCGTTCCAGTGAAGAAAATGAAGAGTCAGACAGTAAAATGTAAATTTATAGAATATGAATTTAAAATAGTCAAATGGTGAAACAAGTGGTGGAATAAATTACATGTATAGTGCTGCCTGTCACCTTCCAGACAAAAATACCTCCATTTAAAATGAACGGAATATTTTATTTTTACCAGTTATAATGTTCTCATTCTATAGTTAATTTGAGTATCGATTTATGAAGCATAAGTATGAAGTTGGGCTACATAAAGAGTAAATTAAAAGAAAATCACAAGCCCAGCCACCTTAATGGGGTGATATACTTAATGTATTGGTGACTCACCAGCCCAACCACCTGAATAGGGTAATATAGCTTATTGGTGACTCACCAGCCCAACCATCGGAGTGGGGTAAAGCAGCTTACTTCATAAATCGATACTCAAATTAACTATAATTAGTGACTCACCAGCCCAGCCACCTAAATGGGGTAATATACTTATTATTGACTCACCAGCCCAGCCACCTAAATAGGGTAATAAAGCTTATTGGTGACTCACCAGCCCAACCACCAAAATGGGGTAATACAGCTTATTAGTGACTCACCGCCCAGCCACCTAAATAGGATAATATAGCTTATTGGTGACTCGCCAGCTCAACCATCCGAGTGGGGTAAAGCAGTTTATTAGTGACTCACCATCCCAACCACCTAAATTATGTAATATAGCTTATTGGTGACTCACCAGCCCAACCACCCGAATGGGGTAATGCAGCTTATTTATGACTTACCAGCCCAGCCACCAGATGGGGTAATACAGCTTATTGGTGATCCCCAGCCCAGCCACCCAAACTGGGTAATGCAGCTTATTGGTGACTCACCAGCCCAGTCAAATATCCCACCCAACTAAATTGTTCAATACTACTCACTGGTGACCCACTATCTCAGCCAAGCAATAATCTCTCCCAACCAAACAGGACTATACATCTCAATGGTAAGTCACCAGCACAGCCAACCAAATATCCCACCCACCTACCAAAACTGTACCATAAGTTTGTTTAACATTATGGTTATGTGTCATTTATCAATGCAGATCAATACAAAATAGTCAGCGTATTGTCTTTTTGGATCAGAGACGTGACCCACTAGCCATTTTGGTTTGGCTGCTGCCAGCACATTCACAAAACAATAGACCCAGATAAATGTTTGTTCTACTCAAACGTACCTCTATTGGCAGCCATTATGTAGAAATTAAAATGTATTGAAGCCTCGCTGTCACTTATAACATGTATTATACATGATTCTATGGTCTGCCATCTACAGGAGATCGGCCGCATCTCTATAGAAATGCACGGGACTCTCGAAGATCAACTCAGTCATTTGAGACAATATGAGAAGAGTATTGTGAACTACAAACCAAAGATTGACCAGTTAGAGGGGGATCACCAACAAATACAAGAGGCCCTAATATTCGACAACAAGCACACCAACTACACCATGGAGGTAAGCGACTCCTGATGACTGTGACTGGAAGAGATTTCTATTGTCCGAGATCAGGTTAGACTCCGTCTATTTAAAGTAGAATTTCAGGTTTTTTTTTTTTGGTTTCTTAATTGTAAATTTAAAAGTGTGAACATAGCGTTTAATAAAATTGATCTTAGGCTCCCCAGAATCCATTGGTGGTACTGACTGATGAATATGTAGCCTGCCTAAGTGTCCTCCTTGGTAGCTAATAGGCTAGGCCCTGGCAAGACTATTGGCGTCTGTCAATCACCTAACCTCTTTGACAATTGACTTTGATACATGGTTTTATTTTATGCTTGACTTCAGCACATCCGAGTGGGATGGGAACAACTTCTGACCACCATTGCCAGAACTATGAATGAGATCGAAAACCAGATCCTCACACGAGATGCCAAAGGCATCAGCCAGGAGCAGATGAATGAATTCAGGAACTCGTTCAACCATTTTGATAGGGTAAGTATGCATGGGCCTCTGTTTAATTGGGCAGGTATAGGGGCAGCCTGAGTGAGTGTGCATGTTCTAGATCTGGTGGTTGTACAACATTTCTGGGAAACCGTTTCTTCACAGCCCATTGGCTTCCTTTATGCCGTTACCATTATTAGTTTTTTTATGGCATGCTAGAAAAGAACTTTTCTAGCATGTTTTCCACATTGTTTTCCACATTGACCATAGTAGGATACTGGAAGACCAAATCACTTATCCAAAAGCGCAAATAGCAAAAGATGGTTCTGGGATCAGGGCCTCTAATAAGTCTGTGAGAATCCTTGTAAACCCATACAAATAACGTAATGGCCCTAACTGTGTGGAGTTGTATATTCTCCCCATGCTTGCGTGGGTTTCCTCTGGGAGCTCCGGTTTCCACCCACAATCCAGAAAAATGTATTGGTAAATTAATTGGCTTTTGAGAAAAATTAACCCTAGACTGGAGGGGCCGAGTGTTCCGATCTGCCATCAAATTCTAATACAAACTCTGCCTAGGAAATGTTTTACAATTAAGCTTCTTTTGTTCTTACAATGACAAATTCACCTTTGTGAATGAGCGATAGTGATTTCCCTAACAAAACTGTGTTTGAAATATTATATTAACTGTTACATGAGCATTTCCATAAAGGCTGTTCCAACATGTTTTTAAATAACTTCTCCACCCTAACTCCTACTAGCAGAACTGTCTGGATATAATGCCAGTGGCTCACCCAGCTCCAGAGAACTTGCCCTCTTGAGCGCTGTAACCCCCCCCATATTGTAAATCATGTGACCAGAAATGTTGTAGCACTGCTGGAGTTAGTCCTCCTGTCCTGCAGGTGTCGCTAGAGTGCTGAGGGGTATTGTCTCTGAATTCTTGTTCTAGTATGGTGTTATTCTTAAACTATTAATAAAGGTTTAACTTTTAATAATTATTCATGCTGTACTGTTAAGTCAGGTGTGAGTGGCATAAAGGCCTACTGTATCTTAGACACTTTCCAATAACACCCTACAGTATTCAGAAGTACCAGTGGTTTAATGTGTATGGCTGTGGATGGATGTGACTGTATAGGAAACAGTGGGTTGCAATAGTGAATATGGCGCAAACAGCTGTCACCTCGCAATGGCTGGGAGGGGGGGGGGGGGGTCTAACCTGAACCCTATCTTGACCATCACTGTGGCTGTATAGGATATACATGCATGAGTCTGGGCACTGGTACTGTGTATACGCAGCAGGGAAATCATGCATGTAACTAAACATATCCCAGCACTACATACAATAAGCATGCATGTGCTAATGTGTAGACACTAATCCGATCTACTGGCTTCTTAGATTATGTGTACAGGAATAGATTTCAGGTGATTATTTGTTTCATTAATTAATACTTGTTAAATATTAGGGGATTTCACAGCCTAGATTTCAATGAGGAGCATCAACACCCATCACAAATACCACCGGACTTTCATGAGTAATGTGTCAAGCCTTGTGGAGAGAGACAGTAAAAAAAGTTGCATAAAGCAGCCAATCGGCTCCTGTTATTTAAAAGACTCCTCTTATTTCAAAGAAACTTCACGTTATCTCTGCAAGACTTGGTACATCTCCCCCTCATTCGGACCTCGCTGTTTTGTTGTAATTAAACATGTATGTGTGATGTGTTCCACTAGTCATAATTTCACACAAATCAGCATCTTTGGGCAGAACTTTCTATCCAGTCCACCACGTGACCCTGGTACCCTGCTTTAGAGGCTAGCCCTATATTGCTTGCCGTATACCCCATTTACACCAGAAGCAAATTACCGGTTAAGGCTTTTCAACCCAGGAATTTGCGGAAAAAAAACCCAGGTTTTTCTGTGGCGTGAAAGTGTCAACACTGGTATTAAATCTCGGCACTCTTGACCAGGGTCGTTGAGCCGGGATTTAAGACCCGTGCAGACCCTTTCACACCACAGAGAAACCTGGGTTTTAAAGCATATTCCCAGGGTGAAAAGCTTTAACCCGGTAATTTGTGGGTGGTGTGAATTGGGGTCAGGCTTTACCCGGCAAAATGACCTGGCACCCAAAAATGCTGGGAAATTGCCGGGTGGCTGGTGTGAAAGGGGTATTAGGGGCTAGCCCTGGATTGCTTAGGGGCTAGCCCTGGATTGCTTCGGGGCCAGCCCCAGGTTGCCTGCCTTAGGGCTAGCGACCGGTTCTAGTCTGGAGCTACTGGCAATGAGGAGCTTGATTAGATCGGTCATATTTTAGATGTATTGTTAATATCTAGGAAAGTAGTACAGGTTGAGTATCCCGTATCCGTGCATCCCGTATCCGAATTATTCCAAAAACCGTGGTTTTTGGAATAATTCGGATTTTTTTTTTTACCCCCCCTAACCCTCTTTTCATACTTACCAAGTCCCCGGGCGTCCACAGCAGGCCTCCGGCATCTTCTCCAGGCTCTCCAGCGGTCCCAGGAATGCATTGCGCGAGTGTGTGCGCGCGCTGGTGACGTCACCGGTGCGCGCGCACACTCGCGCAATGCATTCCTGGGACCGCTGGAGAGCCTGGAGAAGATGCCGGAGGCCTGCTGTGGACGCCCGGGGACTGCGTGGAGGCCGAAGGACCACCGGACACCATCAGGGGACAGGTAAGTATGCTAAAAAAAAAAATTATTCCAAAAACCGTAAAATTCCCCTATCCGAAATACTCGTGGTCCCGAGCATTTCGGATAGGGGATACTCAACCTGTATAGAATAGACGGTGAATTTGTTTCTATAAAATCCCCAATAATCGCCTTAAAATATTCCAAAATGTAAAATATAGATCCCTACAAGCCCTTATGGAAATATAGATCCCTACAAGCCCTTACGTTTCAGTAATCTGCATTAGCAACATTGCGGTCAGTGCAAGTCCTCAGTATTTGTTTAGAGCAGCAGGAACTTCTGAGAACTTAATTATCTTTATATATAGTTTATAATGGATTTAGTTGTTTTGTTACCATGTCGTTAAAATCTTTATTTTCTTCTTAGTCAGGCGCAATTAGAAAGAATGTACAGAAACTATTCACAACCTGTATTAACAGAAAGCTAGGGTTCCAGATAATTATATCTTCATGGGACTCGGTGTTCCCCTACAAGAACACGGCACACGCTGAATATCATACAACGCAGATTGTAGTGTAGGTGCCGTGTAGGCAGTCGTGAGCTGGTAATGAGACCCAGGAGCCTTTTAAGCGCACTTTGTAATAATGAGAAGTGTTCCTTAACGCCTTCCAGCCAATCCCATATCAGCAGTCTTGTGTAGTAGTTACAATAATGAAAGCTTTTATGTGGTTGGTTGTGTACGGTAACAGGCCAGTGACATAAACTCTGAGTATCTGCAATTCCACCAGCTGTAATGGATCATTCTAGCACCTGGACTAGTGCAGTTCCTCCTCCCTGCCTTGGGGTGTCGCTCTCTGCTGCTTCTAGCACAGCAGATTGGCAGATCTGTGAAATACAGACCACACTGTGCTAGACACTGTAGAAGTACTGATGGTCCTATCAGGGAACTTGCGTTAGGTTTATGTTGATTTGAATAGGACTGTATGGTTAGTTTAGCCCTTCTAGGGTTACATACACATATATCATATGGGTCTTTAGGGCAGTGCATATAGATGATTACAGAAATCTAATGGGCAGCATAAATGGAGAAGGGAAGGGAGATAAGAGCACCTATACTTCATCCTGCTTCCTCCAGAATATCCATGTGCATTGTCCTTGTGGCCTCCATAGGGATATAACCAGCTTTCTTTGGTGCACTGTTGCTCTCTTCAATGTCAGATGAATGAGAGAGAACTCATACAGCCAATGCCATGAGCCTTAGAACACCCGTTGAAAAAAGCATCCTTGTCACAAATATTAATTCTATGTTCTTTTTTTTTCTCTTTATTTACCCCGTCCATGCATGTCCCTTCCTGCTTCATTCTGCATGACCCATCATTCACAATCAATCCCACCACCCTGTCTTGCCCATTTCTGTGCCCTCACACTGTCACTCCTCCTTGGCATGGCATGTCCCGGACACCTGAACGGTCACTTTCTGTAACAAGGAGCACTCCGGCACGCTTGGCCCAGAGGAATTTAAGGCCTGTCTCATCAGCTTGGGTTACGATATTGGAAACGATCCACAGGTATAGAAAACTACCGCGTCTATAAGCCATGACTGTATAATAACGTGACTGTTGTTTCCCAGGTAACTGCAGACCAGTGTTGCTTTACTGCGTCGTCAGTTGATATAATGTATTTTTTTCTCCCTATTTCCTAAATGTTGTTTGTGTGTTTTATTATGTCTATATTCTTTCTCATGATCCTTTTCAAACTTCTGCAAAACATCTGATTCTGCTTTCCCCCGTCTCTGACGCCCTCTTGTGTCACCCCCCTGTCTCTGGTGACACCCCCCCACCATATCTCTGGCGCCATCTTGTGTGACGGTCATCCGTCGTGTGCCCCCCCCTCCATCTCTGGTGCCCTCTTGTGTGCCCCCTCCCCATCTCTTGCTACCTCTTGTTTCATATCCCCCCCCATCTCTGGCACCGTCTTGCCTCTTGTGTCCACCCACCTCTGGCGCCCCCCCCCCCATCATCTCTTGTGCCCCCCCACCCCCGTCGCTGGCGCCCTCTTTTGTGTCACCCCCCACACACACACCCATCGTCTCTGCCTCCCTCTTGTGCCCCCCTCTGGTGCCATCCTGTGCCAAAATCCCCCCCCCCGTCTCTGGCGCCCTCTTGTTACTGTATTTCCTGTTGATATTTGAATCTTTCTTAATGTTTATATGCGTTCTGCCTCTGCTTTCCTTTTCTGACTGTCCTGTTTCTGGTCTCCACCGCACCTTTCTGTGTTTCTGTCCTTTCCATCACTGGTCATCCTGCAGAAGAAGACCGGCATGCTGGAGAGCGATGATTTCCGTGCTTGTCTTATCTCCATGGGTTACAATATGGTAAAGTAAAACCTGCTTCTACTGTATGATGCTGTAAGGACATAGCTTACGGAGATAGAACTGCGCTATAATGTTTCACTGTGCTGTAGTTACTCCCATCTGTATCCGTACAGGGAACCTTTAGCACAGGCCGCAGAGCAGTAGTGGCCGTTACCGGTGTTCAGGCCTGTAATGTAACGCCAAGCCATCCAGTGTAGCTGCCGGTAGATTGTAACTCAGGGGGCCAATTCAGTTGCTATCAATGACCGCCACCTAGTGCAAGTATGCCGCAATTACGTCAAACCTAAAATTATTATTTTAATGTGCACCCCTATGGGACAGCAACCAAAAATGTGATTGCATAGCTAAATTGGGGGTGATTTGCTGGTATTGCAACAATGTGGGCATAATCTTTGTTAGGATCACTGGTGTACATTGCTGTAGTTTATGGCCTAAATTGTAATTAAGTTCCTTCAAAAATAAGATATATATAATAAAGTAGAAATTGCCTAAATGTAAAATAATAATCTAAATGTATAAAATAATATCATACATATATATATATATATACCATTGGCAGTTGTAGAGGTTGGGCTGCAGCACAGCCAAATATTCAAATATGGGTGCCACCCCCAAATTCTGACAAATATCACCATCCAAGATTCCGTGGCAGTTGCTGCTGCCCCCCTATTTAAATTTTAAACTGTGCTGCTGCCCCACCCCTGAAGCCGCCACTGTCTGTTACTAATAACCTTTTTTATTCACTTGTTCATGCAATGTGTTTTATGCCGTGTCAATTGTGAGGTTACATAGTTACATAGTAGATGAGGCTGAATAAAGACTTGCGTCCATCTAGTTCAGTCTGGGTTTTAATAGCTTAAAAAGCCACTGTCTTGTCATATTGGTTCTCTCCACGTGGCTGCTTTTCCCATTTTTACCACGTGATAGCAGAAGCTTATAAATACAATGGGAAATGTGCTTAAGCAATGGTAAAATTCAACTAATGCCCGGGCTTCATAGTACTGTACCTCCTGTATAGAGTCCTAGACACTGCAGGACACATGTGTACTACACTTTACACTTCAGAAATTGAAAACAAGTGTCTAATTGGTTGCTGTGGGTTACAAGACCTTTTTGTACAGTTGCCCCACTTTGCATAAAATCCCAGGGGTTTCCTGTACTATTTGCAATCAATGGCAATTAATGGAATGCATATATAACGAACATATTGGGTACAGCTACCTTATCATTTTAGAATGTACATTAATATCCATACCCCCCCAATATGACCCATTCCAGGAGGGACAAGATGCTCTGTTCCTGGACTTCCATGCCATTGGCAGTTGCAGGGTTGCAGCACAGTCAAAAATTCAGGTAGGGGCCCCCACCAACTGCCACCACAGTCTGAGACTCACTGGCAGATGTGGCTCCCCTATTTGGACAGTGGCGCAGTCCCAGCTCTGCAACTGGCAAGGAAGTCCAGGAGTAGCGCACTCGTGGAATGGGTCATGTTGGGAGGTATGACTAAGAGGATGGGGACTATAGCTAAGCAATGCTGTGGCACATTCTCTGCTCTGGTGCTGATCATTGTGCTCCTGAAGGCCAAATATTACAGGTGTTTCAGGGCTTATTGATAAAGTTTGGGTTGTTGACAACCCCTTTCAAAAACAAACAATGTACTCCTCCTTCATGGTTACAGTGTGACTGTACAAGGTCCATTGTTAAACTATAGTAACTAATAATTCCTCAATGCCTTCCTGTCTAGGGTGAAGCAGAGTTTGTCCGTATAATGACGATCGTAGATCCAAACAGACTAGGTGTGGTGACCTTCCAAGCCTTCATTGACTTTATGTCTCGCGAGACTGCAGACACAGACACCGCTGACCAAGTCATGGCCTCATTTAAGGTTCTCGCTGGGGACAAGGTTTGTACATACTCCTCTTGTTGCTATTCTATATTAAAGAATACATTTCTATTCATCATTGTATGCTGCTAACTCAAACCCGCAAATTTGAAAATCTAATGTTTCTCTATACAAATATACAAAGTAGGTTGGGACTGGGGTACAAAGGCCAGTCATCCCACTTGCAAACACCCACTATAGAGATGAAGATAATGAAGATGTCTGAAGGTGTATACACATGGGACAATCATCGTCTGCTGATATCGGTGGCCATGGAAATCAAAAACGCACCGTGTACACACACCTTAAGACTGGAAGAGAGATAAAGCAGACAGAGATTAGGAGGGGGGGGGGGGGTATTCCATGTGCATTTTGACTGTCGGAACATCGGCCATTGCCAACGTCAATTCGACTGTATTAGTCTGTATTCCATCTTCCGACTGCCGGAAACATTCCGACAATCTGGAATTGTTGTGGTTTGTGCAAAATGGTCACATATTGTCGGAAATGGACGTGGATTTGACAATCTGGCGTCCATTTTTTTGAACATGCTGATTTGACTTTTTATGCCTTAAATGTGGTTGGAAATGGCCGCATTGAATAGGTGTGTGCCGCTATTTCTAATATTGGTGAACATTGAATTCCATCCTATGGGATCTGTTTATAAAGCTGAGAGAAGTCCTGTTTTGTGGCTGCTGTGGGCTACAGTGGTAACGATGCTCTGGTCAAGGCCTTATTATAGTGCAGATGTATTCAATATGTGCCATTTTTTGGGAGAAGGGGAGAGCAGATGACCTCAAACTATTTGATTCCATTGTACAATCCTAGGTACTTAACATTGGTTCATCATTTAAAGATCTACAGTGCATAAAGGTAAATTAGCCAACATACCTTTTTGTTTTATTGGCTGTAGAATAGTTTGATCCCTGATATTGTCCGCTCTGTATCCTATGCAATCTGTCCCGTGACGTCTCCTTTTCTGGAATGGGCATAAGTGGCAAATCCTGGTATCATCAAATCAATGTCCTTTTTGTTTCCCCCCCCCCTGTAGAATTACATCACAGCGGATGAGCTGCGGCGGGAACTTCCTCCTGATCAAGCAGAGTATTGCATTGCCAGGATGGCCCCGTACATCGGACACGACGCCGTCCCAGGGGCCCTGGACTACATGTCTTTTTCAACAGCACTCTATGGTGAAAGTGACCTTTAACCCTGCATGACGCTCCTCCAGGTCGCTGCAGTGACAGTTGGCCATCACTCCTGTACCCAATGCGGTTTCAGCTTTCACGCCTTTTGTGTGTCTTCATAGTTCACCAGATGAAACGAAAATAAATAAATCACTTTCAGCCCCCCTCGTGCTCAGACCCTTTGTCAGTCTGGCACCGCAGGGAGGTAGATATTTGTGTAAAGTTTTGTCCTTTAAAGCAACAGTTTACAAATACAAATTTTTACTAAAGACCTTTAAATGCATATTTTATTATGAGAGGAAAAAAAAGTGAAATGTATTTTTCTGCCAACACAAAAGTAAAGCTAAGTCCTTTTTTTTTTCCTGGTTTGTCGGAGAACAGTTGAATGTTCCAGATTCTTATCCGCCGTCTTTTTGCGACCGCTGCTGAAGAGCGCTGACTATTTAGTAGCTGGTACTTGGCTGAAATATCTTTTTCCATCCACCGATTTATCAGTCTCTGATAAACTGTGTTAAAGTGAATTATGTCAAGGTGGAAATTAAACCTCATGAAAACTTCCATATTTTTATAAGCAAACGCATTTTTTTTCCAATATTTAATGTAAGATAATGCAGCATCCTTCACAGCGCATACAACTATTTTTAATGTTGCTACAGTACAAACGGTTTGTTTTGAGACCTGAAGCTTCAATAATCTGTCCTCAGTATCTGCTTGTCACAGTCCTTATTAATGAAGTTCCTGTTTAAATTTTAATCATTTGTGTTATTGGTTACTTTCAATTAAATTACATTTATTAATACAATTTACACAATATGTCATTTTTGCTTTTTTTTTTGGTGTGTTTGTTTTTTTTAATTTCCTTTCCCTCTGAAGGTTCACAATGCCTAACTACATCATAGGCATTCGGCCAATCAGGATTGGCGTGTCACCAGTCAGAGCTAAAAGACGACCATCAAAACTTTTAGCAAATTTCCCCCCCAGTCCTCTAGATCAGTGGTTCCCAACCTCAGTCCTCAGGTACCCCCAAAAGTTCACGTTTGCCAGGTCTCCTCACAGAATAACAAGTGAAATAATTAGCTCCACCTGTTGATGTTTTAAAATGTCAATGAGAAACGAGTGCAGCTGAGAGACTGCTGGGTGGTCTGGAACTGCAAACTGTGGGGGGTACTTGAGGAGCGAGGTTGGGAATCACTGATGTAGATGACTGGGGGAAAGTTGGTAAAAGTACAGCCTCTGCTGTACTGTGCAGAAAGCAGCAGAGCCGGGGAGGAGGTGAATGGGTGCCTGTGTGTGGCATCCATTCACTTCGTGGATGGGGTGGTGGGGGCTAGTGGTGCACGGAGGCTGGGGGCAGCACAGCAGCTTACCTTGGTGCTGGGCTTGACCCCAGCACGCCAGTCGGCGGTCCCAGCGGGGTGATCGGTAGTCCCAGCGCTTGGCGACTGTCATCGCCAAGCGCCTCTCCCGTTTACACTGCGGGTCAGCACCGTAGTGCAAACGGGAAAATCCGACCCTAGATCCGACCAGGATTAGAACAGTGTTCCATATACCGGGTCAGATCAGAGATTTTGGTGTAAAAGTGGTATAACCAAGCACATAACGAAGCACCTCACACATACTGTAGGTTGTTTGTATCCACAGCACTATCTATTGTACATAGCTTTTACGGTGTTACGTACGGTATGGTGCATACTGTGGCACAAAGCCATGCTGCACACCAGGGTATTGGATGGAAGACTGCAGCATTGATAAAAACAACTTTGTTTTTAAAGAAATCCTGCAGCATATTGGACGCTATAGTCCCTGTTCCTGATAGGGTTTGCGCATGCGCGAATATTAACATCTGCACACTTGCCAGGGCATTTGCTCCATAGTGTGCGGGCATGGGGCGGAAGCAGGGGGGCTGGGTGTGTCCCTGCAGATGCGGGTGTGTCAATGCTTGGATGGGCGGCTGATGTCGCATGGGGTGTACACACGGTTCGATTTGGACACGTTTTCGATTCGATTTTGGTTCTAGAAGCAAAACTGAAACAAAATAGAATCTGAATAAAACCGTGTTAACTGCCTTGGATTTGCATTCGATCCTGATGTGCGGCCCCACGGCAACGGGATCGAAAGTAGAAATCGAATTGCCTAGCAAGTCCAGTTCTGCTTCAATAGAAGGCCGTTCAATGCCACTCAATGCAGCATCCCTCCTCCCTTCTGTTCTATCCCGGCGGCCATCGATCTCGAATCCGTATCGTTTGCTGCCGGAAACTAACCATCTGTACGCACCATTACAGTGCTAACCGGGCAGAGCATGGGTTACAAGCTAGATTCTATTATTTCATATATAGTTATACCCACAGTCCTAAGGCCTGCTGATGGACCCAAAATTGTGATGCCATCATGGACCGTGTTGGAGATAATGATATACAGCATGAATGTCCAAACTGTGGCCCGCCAGCTGTTGTGAAACTACAAGTCCCATCATGCATTGCCACAGTTTTAATATAAATACCCTTTTCTCCACAACCGAATGTATTTATTCAGCAGACTGGGGTGATGTGGTGGGTAAGAAAACTAACTGTGGAATCTCCAGTTACCAGATGCTTCTGTAACCCAGCCGAGGAGGACGCTGCAACTGTCTGATGCAGTACGATGGCTCACTGAGTCTTATAGAGGTACCAGACTGCCAGCGGAGGGAGGGAGAGATCAGCGGAGGTGAACAGGTAGCTGCAAATGTGTTGCTAGGGAAGTAGGGGATTAAATACCCAGCAAGAGACCCCAACAGCAGGAATGTGCACTCAGCCAGCTTTAAACTTCAGGCACATAATTAAATTGTAGCACTGCACAGGCAGAAATTAACTTTGGGATGGGAAAGCTTTGCATCCCAAGAACATTTTCCTAATTTTGTCTGAAAATTGAATTTCATTGAATTTCAAATTAAATACCTAAAATTGAGCACAAATGTGAACATAACAAAATGTATAAAGGAGGAAAAGAACCCAAATTGCCAAAAATTGCAATTGTTAAAAATGTATTGTTAAAAAACAACAACATTAGAAAACTTCCTTGCATGTATACAACTGTCTGTCAGAACTCATGTGAGAGAACCATGGTAAATAGATCAATAGGATGGTAAAACCCAACACGTTTCGTCAGTCATGACTTCATCAGGGGTGGTAATACAGTAAAGACATCTGCAATAATATATAAAAATATCAATAGATGTATCAAATATAGATACTAATACAATACAGATGCTAAACTGATTTATACAAAATGATAAAACAAAAAAGGCGTAAGAAAACAAATTTATCTATACACCAAGAAAAATGGGGAGAGACTAGGAGAAAGGATAAGGAATTCCAATAATAGATGTTACATACCAATTTAGTAGTGAAAATGCAAAAAAAAAATGATTTGTAAAATTGGATAAGTAAAATCCAACTCTATTAGTTGGGAAATCCTTATTTGGTATGGCCCTAGAAAAACAAATAACGGGATTGAGTGAAAGACAACTCCTCAAGTGACATTACACAAAGGTTTTAAAAAATAATATATAAGATTCTACATACCGATTAGTTGTACATCAAGTAGATAGAAATGAGTTCTCTAATGCAGTGTTGACCTGGTAATTAGTGCGATGTGAAAGGGGTTACAGTGTCCCTAAAACGGGTAGCAACACAGCAATTTGAACCGATAAGAAAGCAGAGTTCTTACCGGTTTGTTGCCGTGTTTGGTGGTGTGAACGGGTCTGTCATTTGGGAAAAGACGCATCTTACCAGTTTTGGGACACTAATAACTGGAGTACTCAATGGCATGTATTCAATGCCGCAGCGAGCTGCCGGCGAGGGGGTTAAACAGCGAGGATTGCTGAAAACCAGCGATCCTCGCTGTTTAACCCCCGCGCCGGCCGCTCGCACTATTCAACCTGCTGGGGAAATCCTCGCCGTCACAGGACGGCGAGATTTCCCCAAAACAGTGAGACCCGCGGCTGCTGCAGAAAACTCGCAGTTTTTAGCCGCGGGTCTCGCTGCTTCTGGAGCCGCATCCGCCAATTCCCCCTCGCTCAAAAACGGAGCGAGGGGGAATTGGCGGATGCGGAGGCTGTGTTGAATGCTGTCAGGGTGAGTGGTGACAGCGAGCAGGAAGCCCTGCTCGCTGTCACCACTCGCAAACAGCATTGAATACATACCATTGAGTCCTCCTGAGCAGGCAGTTAGTAAGAATCCACTAAGGAGTGACAAGTTGTGGAATTAGAGGGTACAAAAAATCCCGACTGTCAAAATCCCGACAGGGTCATAATCCCGAATGGGTCATAATACCGACACGGACAAAATCCCGACATTTAAAATCCCGACATTTAAAATCCCGACAAGGACAAAATCCCGACAAGGTCAAAATACCGACATATAGAATGTACAGGTGATAAAGTCAACATGACTTTTCGTCGACAGGTCGCGAGGTCGACATGGGTTTTTTTTACTGTTTTTTTTTTTACCCAAATGTCGACACAGTCAGAAGTGAACCGCAGCCCCTCGCAATGCTTCGGGCACACTATTTTATTTTCCCACCACGCCCTAGTGGATGGTAGGGCATGAAATACCGCCTGTCAGCACATTACGGGTAAAAAAAAACAGTGAAAAAACCCATGTCGACGGAAAGTCATGTTGACTGTTTCACCTGTACATTCGGTATGTTGACCATGTCGGGATTTTGTCCTTGTCGGTATTATGACCCATTTGGGATTTTGACTGCATCCAGTTCCAGCTAGTACTTAATATAAACAATGGAGAGAGTAAATTAACCGAACACCGTAGCTACACAAGTCAATACAATGGAGAGTATATAGTATCTCAACAGTATCTAGTACTCACCATTATTACATGGAGAAAGAACCGTACATAACAATGACATTACACCAGACTTTCCATGGTGTCTTAGCACAGTAGATATACAAGTCTTCACTCATTATTAATAGATGGAGACTTGGCGAGTATACTGACATACTGTATAGCAAAATAAATCAGGGCTCAATATTCGCAAGCAAGAGTGTACATGGTTCTTTAGCAAGAAATGTCGGTACTTGTGTAGTTTCACGGGATACGGTTGTATTGTCGACCCGGCTTAGGTCGACAGGCAACAAGGTCTGCAGGGTTCTAGGTCGACATGGATGAAGGTTGACAGGTGTCAAGGTCGACATGGTTTTAGGTGGACAAATGTGTTAGAGGGGCATGGGTTAGGTCGCGAGGTGGACATGTTTTTTTGAGCCGACAGGGCGTGGTGGGAGAATAAAATAGTGTGCTGACTGACTACGCTAACTGCGTAAACTCTGGTTAGACCCGAACGTACACACAGTCGCAGACACAAGCAGACTACGCTGGCCGTGGGAACACTACCCTGATTCTGACAGGGACACTACGCTGACTACGTATCTGCCGCCGTGAAAGTACACAAGTACCGAAATGTCTTATATTCAGAGCAGGATCAGTATCCTTCTTTACAGGAAGACTATCCAGCAACTATGCCATCCCCAGGGAGATGTTGAGGATGCCACAGAAAAAAAACCAACAACAAGCACCTATAGGTGGGGAAGGGGAGGAGCTACAGTACCCTATACCCACACCAATGTGTAAATATATTGGACTGATGCCAGATGTAAAACATATACCATTGGTGCCAATCTGCACTGATCCTTATCCTTATTTTTTTTATATAAAACCAGCAACTGCAGTTCCCTTGGAAAGCCTTTTACAACACAATTTGGGCTACATTCCGCATTGCGGAAAACAATGATGTTGAAGGAAAGTTTCGAAAATAAATGAGCTTCTTTGCGACATATCCTCACGTCTGTTCAGTACTTAAGGTTCCGCAACTCCAATAAGCATCTTACTGCTTGGAACAATCCAGATGTCTGGGTACTATTGGTGAAAGTAAACCTTTAATCATTTAAATTCGTTTTTTTGACTATGGTCAAGCCATCTCTTGTAGCCGTGTATTAGCCAGTCTAAGCCAGAGGCTCAACAACATATATACTATAGGAGCATCAGGTGACTGTCCTGCAGATGCTGGAGTTGTTCTGTGATTGGACGAGTAGGTTTGAACTGGGAGGGGCTTAGCCAACTTGTAGCCAAAACATTAACAACCGAATGGAGCAGTGATGGCGTGTGTCACACGGTGCAGGACAACGCTAGCGGTAACCAAACTTCTGACTAACACTGTATCCAATGTTTTTGTAGTATAGCCCATTTATGTGCAATACATCATTTTCTGTCCTCTTTTAACCAATTTGATTGCAGATATTTTGGGGGCTGGACCAATGGTCTACAAACCAGTGAATGTAACTGCTACAAATGTCATAGTGGACTGAGCAGACTGTTGGCACTAATGGAACTATAAATCCTGGCACTGTAGCCAGTGGTGTAACTAGAAATTTTGTGCCCCACCCTTATACATTCATTATAATTTTTTTCAAATGCTAGTTGCTTAGAAGTTTCAATGCTTATTGGAAGGGGGACCATGCTTGTTGACAGAGGTTCACAATGCTCATTGCTAGTGGCAAAAAAATATATATATATATCCTTTCATCAAGAACATGTGTGAACAGTGCAAATGTTATGCTGCCCATACACTTGTAAGATATTGCATGCAATCATTGATTTTGGCCACATCTGGCTGTTTTTTTAACCACATGCGATCGTTTGAATGCATTCCGTGGGTGGGGGCGGAGGGAATGTTTTTGGATGTGTGGGGTTTTGGGATAGGGGGCCAGAGGGACTGCTGGCAGCATGGAAGAAGATGGGCAGAGGATTAGCATAGCACTAGTGGGCGGTAAGCGGTGGCGGCAGTCTCTCAGCCAACCAAAGGGATGCCCATTGTTTTAAACAATTCTGCTGCCCCCCGCCGCCCGCGAGTGCTACTTCTGTCCTAATCTTGGCACCCACACACCTGTGTGTCCTGTCCCCATCTCGGCACCCACACACCTGTGTGCCCTGCCTGGATCCCAGCGCCCACACACTGTAGTGCTAGCGAGCAGCGGTGGTGGCAGAATTGTTTAAAACATTGGGCAGCTCTCTCAGCCAATCCGAGGGCTGCCTGGTGTTTTAAACAATTCTGGCGCCACCGCTGCTCGCTAGCACAAATTCTAGCACTACGCAACTCTGCCGCCCTCTGCCCGCCCTTTTCCAGCACATGAATGTGCCATTTCAAGATGGCATGCGACATTGGGTGCTGAAAGGGGGCAAGTTTTGCACCATAAGATGCGATCAGATTCGATGGACATAACACATTGATCACATCGAATCTGATCGCATAAGTGTATGGGTAGCATTAGACATTATATACACATAATAAAATGTCAATTGCCAAGGAGCCATCATCAATCTGTCAGCAACATCACCAACATGCGTCACCGTGGGCATGCACCAAACATGGCATCCCACTGGGTGAGACAGCGTCATCACACATCCAGAGGCGTGTGCGCAGCCTGCTGTCTCATTTCACGCTCTATCATGTGACATTGGGTCAGCCGAACATGACCACTCTACAAGACGTCTCCATAGAGACGAATAACAAATCCAACAGTACCATAGTGATGTCAATATGCCAATGGATCAGGTGATTAAAACTAAGTGCAATTTTTTTTTTTTTTAAGACGTGCATCTATAAAGGCAATAAAAGGAAGAAAACAACGAATAATCAATTAACAATTACAAGAAAGAAAATGAAAAATGAAATGGGTAAAAAGAAAATGTGCTTTTAACTAGAAGTAGGACCATATCAAAGCAGGTCATCTCAATTCATTTAATTAGTCTAGATCAGATAATTACTGTCAAAATGTAAGCTAACAAATATTTATTATGATTTTTGTTATGCTTCTAATTGATTCAATTCAGAGTTTGCATTCTTACGTGTACGAAGTAAACAGCTGATTTGCAACTATAGCTTTGTAAATGCAACTAACTAACAGAAAGGTTAAAGTCAATGAATTAGATATATTAATCTGCACAGAACCAGGGAAATCATTACAAAAATACACGAGAAAAAGAAAAGATGTTTATAAAAGGAAACAGCATTTACTATAGATGGGAAGCAGTCAGCAGAGGAGGAACCTGTGATGGGTGTGGTCACTGTGATTGTGTGATTGCAAGCATTGTTACAGATCAGTGGTTCTCAACCTCGGTCCTCAAGTATCCCCAACAGTTCAAGATTTCCAGGTCTCTACACACAGGGCCTTATTTTACTTCACTCTTTCTGACAAATTCCTTCTTAGATGGACAAAACCATGTGCACTGCAGGGGAAGGGGGGGGGGGTAGATGGAAAATGTGCAGAGAGAATTAGATTTGGGTGAGTCATTTTGTTTCTGTGCAGGGTAAATACTGACTGCTTTATTGTTACACTGCAATATAGATCTCACTTTGAAGTAAAACCCCAACCAAATCTAATTCTGTCTGCACAAGTTACATCTGCCCCCCTGCAGTGCACATGGTTTTGTCCATCTAAGAAGGATTTTGTCAGAAAGAGTGAACCAGAATAAGGCCCAGAATCACAAGTGAAGTAATTAGCTCCAGCTGTGGATATTTTAAAATGTGTCAGTGAGTAATGAATGCACCTGTGCACCTGCCGGGTGACCTGGAAACCGGAACTGTTGGGAGTACTTGAGGACCGAAGTTGAGAACTGCTGTTATAGACCACATCCTGGCATTACTAGACTTTCATGCAGTTTATGACCTTGGTTGTACCTGGAACAGTGTTTTGTTAGTTATTTATAGCATCCATGGGAGACAGGGTTGGCTACTTTGGAAGTTGGGTACTTATGTATTATCTGGGCGTCCGATTATTGCATTGCATCGCATCGCATGCAATATAGTGGCATACAATGCAATGCAATGTGATTTTTCATTGTAAAGACACAATTTTTAATTGTATAGTCAACCATGGGTGATTTCATACCCCCACTATCCAACTACGCATGGAGTTGATTTTATAAAGTGTGGCAAGTGCAGCGAGCCACCGATCCCGAAGCGTGGCGAGTGCAGCGAGCCCCGCAAGGGGACGCAGAATACATGTAAAGTTATCCACGTCCCCTCGCGGGGCTCGCCACGCTTCGGGCACGGTGGCTCGCTACTAGTCAACTCCATGCGTAGTTGGATAGTGGGGGTATGAAATCACCCATGGTTGACTATACAATTAAAAATCAGGTCTTTACAATGAAAAATCGCATTGCATTGCATTGCATGCCTTAAGTAGTGTCATGCAATGAAAAAATCGGGAGCCCAGATAATACATAAGTACCGGAAGTTGCAGTTTGTCACCTCTGCGTACCTCCCAACATCACCCATTCTAGGAGGGACACAATATTATGTTCCTGGACTTTCCTCAATGTGTGATTGTTGTCACCTGTTATAAACAGGTTAAGAAAGGTATTTCCACAGGTGATGGCAATCATGAATTAAGAGGGAAGTCCAGAAACAGCATTATGTCCCTCCAGTAGAGGCTCATGTTGGGAGGTATGCCTCTGGCAGTGTAGGAAGCAGTGTATTGGCCATTGAACTGGAATAATTGGTCATATTGAAAAAAAAAAATCTGTCTGTCTGGAGACACAGAAAGGGAAAGGGGGGTTGTATGGAGGCACAGAAAGAGGGTGGGTTGACACAAAGGGAAGAATCATTGAAGTTTTATCAAGTACTATTCTAGTGAAATACACAGATACATCCCAATAAACTAAAAAGGAATCTGCATGGGGCTAGATCCTGGAGCTCTCTATCACTAACCAGTGCAGTATCAGGCTACTAGTCCAGTGAGCCAGCACAGGATATAATACATTGTCAGCGATGAAAGAGGACAACTACATAGACTGTTGTTAGGCTAGATTATTATAATAATTTTATTTATAAGGCGCCACAAGTGTTTCGCAGCGCCGTACAAAGGAACTGTACAGGGAGACAAAACTTGGTATAACATTGAATAAATAACAAAAATAGAGTACAAATAAAGAGCGCCACAGTTCAATACACAATACTGTAGCCTGCATAGCTCAGTGGGATAGTAGCTGTTCTCTATGCTAACATTGGTATTTGGTTCCCAGATTCGAATCCCATGGTAGCTTCTCTTTAGCTTTGTGGTTTTTGCATTGGGCTAGATGCTAACATTTTAAAAAAAACTCTAGCCAACTCTAGCCAACTCTAGCCAACTCTAGCCAACTCTAGCCAGCTCTAGCCTGTATAGCTCAGTGGGCTAGTAGCTGCTCTCGTATACTGGCAATGATAGTCGGGTCCCCGGCTCGATTCCCATAGTGGTTTCTCTTTAGCCCCTTGGATCCCTCATGGATGATGAGAAAACCTTTGCCGCTTCTTATAAGCTGGCGCCCCCCACACTGCATGCTCACCCCTCACCACTTACCCTGCATGCTCCCTCCCCCAAACTCTGACAGCGATGGTCGTATCCTTGTAGCTAAGTGCCTCGTGTGGTGGATGTGGCGGATGCTCCGCAGCAGCCCTGACGGTGTATAACGCACAGTCAGAGTGTGCGAGGAGCGTCCCTCGAGCTAGGGTGTTCCCGGATAGGGCAGGTAGGGAGAGCGGCTACAGCAGAGCTAGGTGGGCTTTTATTGTTTTATAGCGCTAAGCAAAATCATTACACCAACAAAATCCTCTGTTTATACCATTGAGCAGAGAACAAACCACCATGGGATTCGAACTCCAGTCCCCAACACCATGACATACCAAGTACCTGCCGATATACTGACTGAGCCATGGGAGTTGTTACTAGAAGTAGGAGATTTTCCGTATTGTTATCATCTAGCCCAACAACAGTCTCTATAGAGTAACATTACAGCTAGCCTTGTCCTCTGCCATCGCTGGCAATGTGTAATATCCTGTGCTGGCTCACTGGGCTAGTAGCCTGATACTGCACTGGTCAGTGATGGGGAGGCCCAGGTTCTAGCCCCATGTGGATTCATTTTCAGTCCTAACACTTAAAAGTCAAAACAAAAGGTCATCTGTTAGTAAATGAGCAATTTAGCTCCTGAACTATAACATTGAACAATTACTGCTGCATTAGAGAGAGGACACTGAGGCATGTAGCTGAGCTTGACTTAGTTGTATCTCATTATGTTACACCAGGGGTCTAGGTAATCACTGATCTGTCCCAGTAGCCATGTGCTCTCCTGCCAGCAGAGGGCTCTTCTTGGTATCTGGGATGTTACACCAGGGTCTAGGTAATCACTGATCTGACCCAGTTGCCGTGTGCTCTCCTGACAGCAGAGGGCTCTACTTGGTGTCTGGGATAATGTCCCCCTAACCCATGTATAATCTTTTTGGTACCTTAGATGCCGCAGATGAGGTGACAACTCAATGGGCATATAACTCCTCACGAATACCATGGTGGTTTCCATTTAGTTTTGTGGATTAAGCACTAGGATAGATAACACTGAGAAAAACACCCTGAGCTAACTGTAGCCTGCATAGTGCAGTGGGCTGTGGGCTGTGCTCTATTTAACCAACAATCCTGTGGTCCCTGGTTCTAATCCCACTGCAAATTCACTTTTTCTGTGGATTTAACACTAGGATAGATGATAACATTTGAAAAACCTCCAACTTAAGGAACCCTGTATAGCTCAGGGGCTAGTAGCTGATTTCTATACTGGCCGTGATAGTTGGGTCCCTGGTTTGACTCCAAAGGTGGTTTTGGTTTAATTCTGTGTATTTTGCAGTAGATTAGATGATAACATTAAAAAAACTTGTGTGTTTACAGTATTCTGTATAGCTCAGTGGGCTTGTAGTTGGTCTCATAAACTGGCAATGACAGTATGGTTCTTGGTTCAAGTCCCACTGTGGGTACAATTTAGTTCTGTGGATTTTGCACTAGAATAGATGATAACATAAAAAAAAAACCTTTTATATACTATATCCTGCATAGCTCAGTGGGCTAGTAGCTGCTCTCGTATGCTAGCAACGTCTATTGAACTCCCGGTTCTAGTCCCATGATAGTTTCCCTTTAGTGCTTTCTTTGCACTAAACTAGATGATATAATTAAAAAAAAAACCTGGGTTACCTATAGCCTGCATAGCTCAGTGGGCTAGTAGCTGCTCTCTATACTGGCAATCCTAGTCTGGTCCCCGGTTCGATTCCCATAGTGGTTTCTCTTTAGCACCTTGGATCCCTCATGGATGATGAGAAAACCTTCGCCGCTTCTTATAAGCTGGCGCCCTCCACACTGCATGCTCCCCCCTCACCACTTACCCTGCATGCTCCCTCCCCCAAACTCTGACAGCGATGGTCGTATCCTCGTAGCTAAGTGCCTCGTGTGGTGGATGTGGCGGATGCTCCGCAGCAGCCCTGACAGTGTATAACGCACAGTCAGAGCGTGCGAGGAGCGTCCCCCGAGCTAGGGTGTTCCCGGATAGGGCCGGTAGGGAGAGCGGCTACAGCAGAGCTAGGTGGGCTTTTATTGTTTTATAGCACTAAGCAAAATCATTAGAACAGCAAAATCCTCTTTTTACGTCATTGAGAAGAGTACAAGTCACTGTGGGATTTGAACTCCAGTCTCCACCGCCATGAAATACCAAGTACCTGCCGATATACTGACTGAGCCATGGGAGGTGTTACTGAGAGAGAGAGATTTTCTGTAATGTTATCATCTAGCCTAACAACAATCTATAGAGTAACATTACATAGAGCCTTGTCCTCTGCCATCGCTGATATGTATTATATCCTGTGCTGGCTCACTGGGCTAGTATCCTGATAGAGCACTGGTCAGTGATGGTGAGACCCAGGTTCTAGCCACATACAGATTCCTTTTGAACTAGTTGGAAAGTCACTGCCGCATGACACCCTATTTATACCCCCCCCCCGCACCCCACCCAATTTATGCCGCCAAGTGTCATTTGCTGCCCCCCTAATGGTATTGATGCTTTACACCCTATTTATTCCCCCAAGTGTCATTTATTCCCTCCTAATGGTACTGCTGCCTTACACCCTATATATTTTATGCCACCAAGTTTCATTTGCTCCCCCCTAATGGGACTTCCAATTGACACCCTATTGCTGCTTCCCAGTTGTCATTTGGTGTCCCCCCCTACTGGAACTGCTTTACATCCTATTGTTGCACCCCCCTCCCCCTGATGGTACTGCTGTTTGACACTCTATTTATGCCCCCCCAAGTGTCATTTGCTGCCCCTAATTGTACTGCCACTTTACGCTCTATTTATGCCCACCAAAATGTAATTTGCTGCACCCCTAATGGTTCTGCTGCTTTATACCATATTTATGAATATTTTAAAGTACTGCTGGGTATGTGTAAAGGATCGGTGTGGTTAATATTTAACAGACATGTCTGAATTCATTTAAACACATTCTAAAGTGCTATGTGCTTAAACTGTGGCATATATGAAAAATAAAGTGTGATAAGAAAAAAGCATACTATTTATTTACAGTGTCTTATATAGCGCAGCAGATTCCGTTGCGCTTTACAATTGTAGACAATTATAAAACAAACTGGGTAACAACAAAGTATCAGTATTCATTCACGTCACGGAACTGGCCACTGCAATTTTCCACTTTAAAAAGAATTTGTATTGTCATAAACTGCTGCAAAATTGTCGAATTATTGGCTATGCCCGCCTAAAAAGACGCAGATTCACCAATACATGTTTTTTCCAACCTTCAGAAATAATCCTAAAGTTGGAGGAAAAAACTAAACAAAAAAAAAAAAAACATTGGATAGAATACAAATTGGATCTATTCTAGGTGAAAACTGCTGATATTTCTGACTTTTGGAAATATCAACAGAGATGGAATACTCCCCTATGTGTGCTTTTTAATACACATTATGAAAGACGTCTCCCGATTGCAGCAGTAATTATATATATATATATATATAGAAGTAGCGGGTGGTGCGGCACTCAGCTCTGTCAACATGCAAAAAAGACAACAGGACACTGTCGGTGTGTCAACGTTTCAGTGCTTTAATCGGCACTATCATCAGTATCCTGATGATAGTGCCGATTAAAGCACTGAAACGTTGACACACTGACAGTGTCCTGTCGTCTTTTTTGCATGTTGACAGAGCTGAGTGCCGCACCACCCGCTACTTCTATGACATGCTCAACCACGAGCTGTGAAGGCACCAGCGTAAGCTTATTCAAGCAGAGGGAGTGCCGGTCCTCCATGGATTGTATATATATATATATATATATAGGTAAGTAGGTGTATCGGGTTGGCACTCGTGGCTTCAATAAAAATCCGGTGCCAGGAACATAATAGAGCAATAAGAGACACTTACCCCCTCAGAGAAAGGATGGATCCGGCACACGGTAGTATAGGTGAAGAAAAAGAGGTTTATTAAGAGTGCAACATTGCACTAAGTGACAGCTGCTGACCTGACAGCCGTTTCAACTGCTGGGTGCAGTTTTCATCAGAGGTGAGGCACAGTAGTACAGAGCAGGTTCAAATAGCTTCAAATTGCGCCAAAAATCATGCAAATGAGGTCAACCAAGCCTTCCTGCATCACTGCAGCTGAGTGACAGCAGGGAAGGGGGGGGGGGGGCGTGGCTCTATGATGTTATGGGAATCCCCAGTGTGTCATCAGTCTCAGAAGGAGACTGGCTCCGGGGTCCCGTGTGTACTTGTACTGTGCGGCGGCAGCTGTCACGGAAAGCACAGCTGAGCCGCCGGGAAGGTGATTGCAAGGGGTGCATTGTTTCCCCGCACCCCTTGCAATCACCTTCCCGATGACACACTGGGGATTCCCATAGCATCATAGAGCCACGCCCCCCCCCCCCCCCCCCTTCCCTGCTGTCACTCAGCTGCAGTGATGCAGGAAGGCTTGGTTGACCTCATTTGCATGATTTTTGGCGCAATTTGAAGCTATTTGAACCTGCTCTGTACTACTGTGCCTCACCTCTGATGAAAACTGCACCCAGCAGTTGAAACGGCTGTCAGGTCAGCAGCTGTCACTTAGTGCAATGTTGCACTCTTAATAAACCTCTTTTTCTTCACCTATACTACCGTGTGCCGGATCCATCCTTTCTCTGAGGGGGTAAGTGTCTCATATATATATATATATATATATATATATATATATATATATATATATATATATATATATATATATATATATATATATATATATAGTGGGTAAGGTTGGCACTCACTTTATATCCAGCATCTGCCTGGGGTCGCACATCAGTGGATCCTTGCAGAGAAGGGCCACAAATACAGTCCAATCCAAAAAAAAAAACGGCACTCACCAGGGCTTCAATAGTTTCGCAATTTCAGCAGGATTTTATTCCATACTATATCATATCCATCACAAACAAATGGTCAGGTTGACGTTTCGGCCACAGAACGTGCCCTTAATCATGACCTATTCCAACAAGGCACACAGACTGTGTACACACGTCGACCTGACCATTTGTTTGTGATGGATATGATATAGTATGGAATAAAATCCTGCTGAAATTGCGAAACTATTGAATATATATATATATATATATATATATATATATATAGCAGGTGTGAGATACCGCACTCAATATACTCCTGGTTCAACTCGGCGGTGCACCACTTTTAAAGGCAATTAAGTCCCAAATATATAACAGTTTTGTGGAAGCAGGCACTCACCATAGGCAATTTTTCTGGTTGAAGCGAAAAAACTTTTATTCAGTCATAGCTGGAGTCGACGTTTCGATCCTCAACAGGGACCTTTGTCAAGACAGCAAGTATCCAACGGACTGGAGGCACAAGGCAGTGTGACCAAACAACTTCTCCACTGGCCATTTATAGCACACAGGTGCTGATTAGCAAACACTCCCACTTCCTGCCACAATTTAATGCAGGAAGTGGCCAAAAGCACCATATATATATAATTAGCCTGGTGTATACGAATATGTGTCGCCAGATACAATGGCGATTAATAGCTTTTTAAATATTGCATTGCTGCATTGTCAATTTTTGTGTCATTGGGTCATTGGACAGGTCTAAACATTCAGAGTATGCTCAGTCACTCCTGCCATCCTGATAATAATTTTTCGTGATTATCTGTTGGATTATTCTGTGTGTTTTAGGTATGTCTCAGGCTGCTATTTCTATGGTAGATGATGTCATTCTCAATAGAGCACAGTCATTGCTAGTATCACTTACGGATGATGAGGCAGAAAAGGTGTTGTTCAATCATTCTGATTTCTTGTCATTACCTAATGATAAAGCAGTTGATGTATATCATAAACTGTTGAAGTTGAGAAAAAGGGAGGTAGACCTCACATTACACGGTCAGTTTTTGTCCGATTACTATAGGAACAAAAAGATCCCTAGAGGTTTTAGGGTTAACAACACACCCACCATCGGGCGAGGTAATCTCGCTTTTTGCACCCGATGGTGTGGTGTGTTGAATAAATGTTCCCTTGACCTCTTACTATTAGTAATTGAAGAAGTGGGATCAGAATTGACTAAAATCAAAACAGAAATTGAAACACTCAACTCAGCCTCCTTACCGACTCTGACTAGCGATTCCGATACAAATTGGTTAGAAAAATTGGGAGAACAGATCAATACCTACCAGGCTGACCTTATTTCATTTAAAAAGAAAAAACTTGACATAGTTAATCAAGACTATACCAACCACCAGGTGTATAGGTGGCTCAAGGGTGAATCCTTTAGGCCACAAGGTAGAAGAGAATATCGCCCTTACCGCTCTAGACCTAATTCTGGGTATAACAGTTCTTCCCAATCAAACTCTGAGGGAGAGGGCAGACCCCCACGGGATCTTACGTCCTCTGCCTCTTCGTCATCTTTTTTAGGTCGGGTAACCCGGAAATTCCCAGACCCTTCGAATCGCCCTCAAAGTACCCCACGAGGAGGGGCGGCGGGGGGAAGAAAAAGAGGAGCAAAGGGCAAATGAACAACTTGATCTTTAATATTTCTAGTCAGACACTTTCGGAGGCTGAGTGTGAATTGTTAACGCTAGGTTTTTCTTTTGTTCCGACTGTTAAGCCCAATAAATTTGATTGGTCTGTAGATGGCTTCAAATTTGGACGTAAATTACGTCTTCGTGAGTTTTTTGGACCACGTCCAATTGAATCATCTGAGACCAAGAAACCATTTTCAAGGGCTAGTATGTTTGATCCACATTCAAACAATCCAAGCATCCGTACCTTTTCTAGGTTGGTTGAGCAAGAGATGTCTGTGCAGCATCTGTCGCCGAGATATGATAATCTGTCCTCGCAACAGCGTTTGGCTTTGCGGGACCTTGTGTCAAATAAAGAGTTGGTGTTCCGTCAGGCGGATAAAGGCGGAGGGATTGTCGTACAAGACTACTCCGCCTATGATGCCGAAATACGGCGACAGTTGTCTGATACAGACACTTATGAAAAAGTTGTTCCTAACCCTATGGCGAATGTGAAACGTCTGGTTGACACTTCTGTCACTACGGCAGTTCAGGCTGGCTGGATATCAAAGGAGGTGGGGGACTACCTGAGGGTGGATCATCCAGTCTGTCCGTATCTATATACACTTCCTAAGATTCATAAGAGACTGGATGATCCACCTGGGCGTCCCATCATCTCTGCGGTTGGTTCTATACTGCAGCCACTCGCTGAGTTTGTTGACAGCTTTTTACAGCCTCACGTGCAACAAATGTGGAGTTATGTGAGAGACACCTCCGATTTCTTGGAAAAGATACAACTGTTAGGTGATATTCCAGATACTGTGTTTTTTGCAACAATGGATGTTGCATCGCTTTACACGGTGATCCCCCACCAAGGTGGGTTGGAAGCACTGCGTCAAGCTTTACAACACAATGTGCACAATGGTCCTCCCATTGAATTTCTATTGGAGATAGCTGAGCTTGTCCTGAGACATAATCATTTTTGCTACAATAAAGATTACTACATACAGCGATCAGGGACCGCTATGGGGTCATCCCTGGCTCCTTCATACGCTAACTTGTATATGCATCAATACGAAAATGTACATATTATGCCTATGTTTTCTAGCAAAATTCTTTGTCTAAAAAGATATATAGACGATATATTTTTGTTTTGGATGGGCACAGAGGAGGAGTTCTCTGATATGCTGTCCTGTCTTAATTCCCTCGACACTAGCATTCGTTTTACTTCTTGCATTGACTCTACCAGTATTAATTTCCTTGATGTCACGCTATTTAAGGAAAATGGCAAGGTCGGATACACTCTTTATCGAAAAGAGACTGACCGAAACTCATTGCTGTATGCCACCAGCCACCACCCGAGCTCTCTGAAAGAAAGTTTGCCTATATCGCAATTCACTCGTGTGCTGCGTAACAACTCATCCGAGAGCACTGCAAAAATCCAGTTGGATGAGATGAGCGAACGCTTTCGAGAAAGAGGTTACAAGAACAAAACAATTAACAGATGTCTACATAAGGCACTCACCAGGCACCAGACTAAGCAAGTAAAGCAGGCACGAAGTGGTCCTAATCGTATGATTTTCACATCTACGTTTAATACGGCCTCGGTCGACATGGAAAAGGCTATTAAAAAATACTGGCCGATCGTGTCGACTGATTCCAGAATGGGTCATCTCGATAAGAGACCTCCGATGCAGTCATTCCGTCGAGGACCGAACTTAAAGCAACTACTTATGCGGCCACATATGCAACCAAGCATAAGTAAACAGACGTGGTTACCTTCACAGCGCCTGGGCTGTGTCCGATGTCCAGACTGCACTACGTGCAGATCAATGTTGGTGGGCCAGACCTTCCCACATCCACACACAGGGAGGAAGATAAAAATTTGCCATAGGCTCTCTTGTATGGCATCGTTTGTCATCTATATCCTCATCTGCCCATGTGGACTCTACTATGTTGGACTCACTACAAGGGGGTTTCGTGAAAGGATGGCAAACCATCGCTTGTCAATCCGACAGGCTTTGGAACAGAAAAAATCTGATAAACCGGTGGCAAAGCATTTTTTAACAATGGGACATTCAGTGGCGAGTCTAAGATGCATGTTAATTGACTTTGTTCCCCCTCTACTTCGTGGTGGAGATCGAAGTAGAAAGCTTCATCAAAAAGAAGCCCGTTGGATCTATGACTTGGGGACAGTTGCCCCTCGGGGCCTTAATGAACAGATAAGCTACAATGTATTTCTTTGAAAAGAATCTCTTTTGACAATGCAGCAAATGTTATTTTTCCCAATTTTTTCTATTTTTTCTATTTTTTTATTTTTATTTTTCACAAATTGATATGGTCTTGGGAAGAGACTATTGGTGCACATAAGTGGTTTTGCGTGCATTATATAGTAGTCCCCATTTTTCACATTTTTTCCTTTCCTTTCTTTAGTTTTTATAGTATATGTTTATTATATGTAGATACTGGATAAGTGATTTGGTCATTTGTATGACGTATGATGAGGCAGTTCTCTGCTGGCTATTTGAGGCATAATATATCTTATATAATTTTATTAGATATTGTGACATCGCATGTGTTCAGAACATTATAAATTTGTGCTATTTTTAACCATATTTACTATGGTATTCAGCGCAGTCTTGCGTTCCAACACTTTGGAACGCATGACACCCCCGTTTTGTTATATAGGGATTCTAGTAATAATTTTTGTCCCCTTATCATTTTTTATGTTTGCTTGTCAGGGCTCTGGTAGGCAAACCGCTCCGTTATGGTCCGTATACTGGCACATTTTGATAACTTTAGCCGGTTTTTCGCGTTTGTGCATGCGTTCCAGGGCTCTGGAACGCATGGCACTTCCTGTATATATCCGTCACAGCGCCCATTGGCGCGCGCGCGTGCGCTCCAGGGCTCTGGAGCGCATGACACTTCTAGAATTCCCCCATAGTGACGGAGGCACGCGTCACTTCCGTGATTGGCGTGCGTTCCAGGGCTCTGGAACGCACGCTACTTCCGGTATCGCGCTGTCAGTGTATTTTGCTTTTCTTTAGAGGGTTTTTGAACACATGCTGCCGCAATTGAACACAGTTATTAATCGCCATTGTATCTGGCGACACATATTCGTATACACCAGGCTAATTATATATATATGGTGCTTTTGGCCACTTCCTGCATTAAATTGTGGCAGGAAGTGGGAGTGTTTGCTAATCAGCACCTGTGTGCTATAAATGGCCAGTGGAGAAGTTGTTTGGTCACACTGCCTTGTGCCTCCAGTCCGTTGGATACTTGCTGTCTTGACAAAGGTCCCTGTTGAGGATCGAAACGTCGACTCCAGCTATGACTGAATAAAAGTTTTTTCGCTTCAACCAGAAAAATTGCCTATGGTGAGTGCCTGCTTCCACAAAACTGTTATATATATATATATATATAGTATAGCGATTTCTATGAACATTTGTATGTGAGGGTTCCAAAGTACTTTACTATCTGCTTTGGTGCTCGGGCGAAATTGGTGGTTGGAAAGCGATTGCCAGATATACCAGCGAAGAGATTAATCACACTGTGCCGCAAAAACAAAAAATTGCTTATCTGGTCTTTGGATCCCTGGAGAGCACATCCGTATTTGGCCACCCTATACTGCAGGCATGTCCAAACTATGGCCCTCCAGCTGTTGTGAAACTATAAGTCCCATCATGCCTTGCCAGTTTTGCTATTAGGGAATGCTAAAACGATTTCAAAGCATGCTGGGATGTGTAGTTTCAAAACAGCTGGAGGGCCATAGTTTGGACATGCCTGCTACACTGGTCTGAACTCTGTTTCCAATTGTTACCATATTGAGAGCCAATTTTCTGTAAAAATCAGCATTGAAACCCCGATATGGATAGATATTGCTACTTGTCAAAACCAATTGTTACCGCCTAAATACGGATCTACCACATTCAGCCTATTTTTTTTGTCTACTATTCGTGGCGATTACCCCCATTTATTATTGGGACCACCAACTCAGAATTATAATTCTTATGAGGCCGTATCTTGCACGAAGACTAATGCTCAAACTGGTTCTGTTAATTTACTTCCTTCGCCCCTGTTGAAGTCACCTCAGTGACGAAACGCATTGGGCCAACAACATCATATGGAAGTTTAATCACAGATTATGAAATACCAGATATTATATCGAATGCTTTTATTAAAAAAATTCATTAATTCTTATCATTATTGTGTAACTGAAATTGTTACTAGCGCACTCTGAAACCGTTCCTTTTCATAAATATATATATATATATTGTCAAAGTCGAGTTGCATACACACCACAATAGAATGGTATGGCCACCATCTTGGTTCGCAGAGTTACGCAAATGAAGTATAAGAACCATGTTTTATAATAAGGCGAACCCCATGCTCAGTCATACTGATACACATAAATGCATATCCCACACTTACATTCTAATAAAATATAAAGGGTTTTAATTCGCTGCACATAGCTTAAATGGTAAAACATGTTCTTTCTTGTACATATTTCGCATCTGTGTGTTCCGTCTCTCATGCGCAGCGCCTCGGTTCTGGTATAAAGTTCGCAACTTGTAACAGCCAAAAGTTATGGAACAATTACATATTTAATGGTCACTTTTGCCACGAGGACAGTGTAACTGGGAGATCCGGATGTGGCTGGTTTACATTGTTGATTTACGACCACTATGACGATGCCTAAAGACAAAGAGACCGAGGTGCATTCCCCTGCACCAATCCAAGAGAAGCGACACCTGATCTTCTGATCAATGGAGACCCTCACTACCCCCCCCCCCCCCCTCTACCTGGTCACTATAAGAGGTTAAGCATAACCTAAGAGCTCTCTCATTGTGCTTCTTCTTCCTGGACTATATTCTGGATAGAATATAGGGATCTTGGACCAGGTTTGCGCCAGCGCTATTGATGAGACGGTAACTGTTGCATTCCTGTATGTGAATACTGTATTGTGGCTGATTGTATTTATATCTGTTGTTTTTCCCCTGTAAGTTTAGAACCTATTTTGTAATGTATAGCAGTCTGTATATCTTGTTACCTGCTTCTATATGTCTGTAACCCCTGTTGTCCGCTAGGGACAGAAATCTATGGTACAGGGAATGTATCCCCTTGTTCCGGAATTAATACAGAGTCTTGGCTTTTATTAGTACTGAGAAAATATACCACTATAATGGCATCGGTATGGCACTCACCATAGGCAATTTTCAAGGGTTGAAGCTAAATTTATTCAGTCCAGCGGGCATAACATTGTATATACATATATCATCAGGTAAGTGTACAGGGCCTAACGCGTTTCGTCATAGCAGAAAACTGCATTCCAGTTTTGGATCCCAGCGTTGCACATCCCTACTTACAGAACAATTATCTGATTGCTGATATTGAGTAATTGAACAGAGGACCAGCCTAATTTCAGCCAATCAAAGAGTATTCTGAGGTACTATCATTGGTGGTTTTCTGCCAATAAACTTGGAACTACCTATACTGGATTGTTGTCTGAAAATCCTAAAGGAGACTCCCACCTTTGTACAAATCGCTCGATTGATATGCTGTTTTCATTGCCCCTGACGAAGTAATTGAAATGACGAAACGCGTTGCTGTTTTCATTGCCCCTGACGAAGTAATTGAAATGACGAAACGCGTTGGTCTCTGTACACTTGCCTGATGATTGTAAACGATCGAATATCTGAAAAAAACTCATCCAATGCTGTATTGTTATATTATTTTATTTTGTATATACAATGTTATGCACTCTGGGCAATTTTTATTAAATATTTTTCATATACATTTGTGTATTTACTCTTAGCGCCCTCTGAACTCCTCTTCTTTTCCATTTCTAAAAACAGGTGAGCCCTCAGAAGTACTGCTCTACTTATACTGAGCGTAAATGGGGGGGGGATATATATATATATATATATATATATATATATATATATATATATATATATATATATATATATATAGCACTTACCTCCCTTCTGATGAGGGAAGAAACGAGCCAGCACTCACATTAATTTTGAAGCAAGAAAAAAAGGGTCGGCCGCTGCTTGCTTGTATGCCATAATATGTAATGTATCCTTAATACACTTTTTTTCTTGCTTCAAAATTAATGAGTGCTGGCTCGTTTCTTCCCTCATCAGAAGGGAGGTAAGTGCTTCTATAATTCTTTATATGAACCTTGGGTACTTGTTTCCTAGAACAGCCACACCGATTTTGATCGGGTCGGAAAAATCGCGTCAATCTCATCGCATGCGATGCGACTGACGCGATGGACCCGATTTTTACATTGATTCTAATGTGAATAGGGTCCCTGGGAGCCTATTTTACATTGGATTCAATGTAAAATTGCCCCAGACCCCAATTTTAACCCCCCTGATGGCTCAAATACCCCCATTGTGAACGGCACCCCACGATTGACGCCAACCCGAAGCGTGGCGAGCGTAGTGAGCCAGCGAGGGGCGGCTGTATGCGTCCTCTGATCTTTTCATACCCCTACTATCCACGTCAGCGTGGAGTTGAGAATATAAAGTGTGGCGAGCGCAGCGAGCCCCGCGAGGGGACGCGCATAACTTCACAGGTATACGCTGCACTCGCCACACTTTACATTCTCAACTCCACGCCGATGTGGATAGTAGGGGTATGAAAAGGTCGGAGGACACGTACTGCCGCCGCTCGCCACACTTCGGGTTGGCGTTCACCGTGGGGTGCCGTTCACAATGGGGGGGCATTAATTAATAGCCATGACGGGGGCATATACAATGAGAAATGGCCCATTTCCCATTGTTTGCTATGTAAAATGTTGTTAAATCGCGTCCATCGCATCTTGTGCCATTATAATGGCACGCGACCGACGCGAGCAACGTGATTGCAATGTTAAATTTTTTTTAACATTGAACCCTATGGCAAAATCGCGTTGATCGCGTCGCGTGCCATGTTAGTGCACGCGACCGACGCGATCTTGCCTTTGCCGGCTAAACGGACCTCATTTCAAAGGAAATCATGTCCATCGCGTTAGTCGTGTACCTTAACTTAAGGTACACGATTACTAACGATTGTGGCCGTTCTAGGAAACAAGTACCGAAGCACTCCAGAGGAACTTGTCAAAAAATCTTTACGATGTACAAAAACTGCACCAACGTTTTAGGGCCGGCACGCCCCTTTGTCAAGGCAGTAAAAGGTGATATACACACACACACACCCTCTATCTCACAAACCCTACCAAACCCCCCCCCCCCCCCCCCAAAAAAAAAAAAGAGAGGGCTGTATACTCTTCCATGCTGGGTGCTCCCCACTTGCAGATGTACTGGGACAGGTGGAAAGTGACGTAGAGGCCGGCGACACAGAATAGGAGGGCGGCTGTGGAGAAGGAATTGGTACTGGGTGTCAGAATAAGTAATTGCTGGTGTATGTGACTGTAGGCACAGGGTGTTCAGCTAACAGGTCATCGGCCGCATAAAATACAATGTATTTAAATCTATGACGCTGGATGAGATTCATCGTTTACATCGCAGTGGCGATATCCATGTACAAAATCACTAATTCAACCGGGAGTTTCCCAAGAACCTCCTCCGCATGTTCTCAACAGTCCAGGGCTGGAAGCTTTAGCAGACAACCGTCTTTTCTTGGTGGCCGGCTGAGGAGGTGGGGGTCTCATCATCGGGTCACTGATGGCAGGGTCCAGTTCAGCATCCGAGGTGACGAGCTCTAATGAATAAAAGAAAAATAATTTGAGCAAAAAATGTTTATTTTTATTTTGTTACTTAAAAAAAATATATACTGACCTAGTGGAGAGAAAAAGCACCATAAGTGCCAAAAATGGAAAAGTGTGCAAGAGGATACTTTAGTTAAATACAGGCAAACTGTCCCCTGGCACAATTCTCCATTCTTGTTAATGCTTCACAAAAAGGTCTACTGGTTTAGGATTAAAAGAAACAAAAACAAAAAAATTAGCAGTAGGGTATTTTTGCAATGTGCCTAGCTGCTTACCAGCTTTTCACTGTACGCCTGGTATTCCTCATATCCTCAAGTGACCTTACCATCATTGGGCACTCAGACTTAACTCAGAGGTGGTCACTGACTATTTTGGCCTTTACTGTACATGACTAGTTTCTAGAGCGCCTGATTTTGGTTGTGGCTGTATTCTTTTGAATACATTGGCACTCATTAGCTTGGTAAAGATCAATTAATCCAGTCGAGTTCTTCACTTGCCATTTCTGTTAAAAAAAAAATGTGTAAGAGAAAAATAAAAAAACTAATAATATTTAGATTATTTTTTACACTTTTTTTGTGACACTTACAGCACACCACACTGCAGTACAACTTTAAACATGCCAGCTATCCCCTTGTACACATTGCTCCAGGTTAGCCAATTATAAATAGGATTATTAGTGGGCAGTGCGTGGAAAATGTGGTATCCTGCACCAGAAAGGCTAAGGAATCCACCCACCCAGTGCCTTATACATAATGTCCGCCATAGTGCCTTATACATAATGCCCCTTATACAGTATGCTCCTCCCCCTCACAGCGCCATAGCACCACATAAATAATGGTTGACATTTTGAAGTATATATATACACACATTAGTGGCCAGTACGATACACTTTTTAAAAAATTGGTGGTCAGTGCGGGACACAGGGACTTATTCTGGTTCACTCCTGGTAAATTCCTTCTTAGATGGACAAAACCATGAGCACTACAGGGGGGCAGATATAACGTGCAGCGAGAGAGAGCATTAGATTTGGGTGAGTTATTTTGTTTCTGTGCAGGGTAAATACTGGCTGCTTTATTTTTACACTGCAATATAGATCTCGCTTTGAAGTAAAACCCCACCCAAATCTAATTCTCTCTGCAAAAGTAACATCTACCCCGCCCACATGGTTTTGTCCATCTAAGTAGGAATTTGCCAGAAGGAGTGAACCAGAATAAGGCCCACAGTTTGTAAAAACATTGGTGGTCAGTGAGTGTTTGTACCATACATTCACTGTTGCCAGGGGGGTGGGAGTTGCATTCAAAAACATTGGTGGTCAGTGTAGTTGTGTGCTGTACTTACCTCTAGATGAGTTGTTCGTAGGAGCCCAGTGCTGTGCTGCTTCTCTATGTGCAGCCAGCAGATAATTACCCTGAGTGGCGGCTATGACAGAGGGGGGGGGGGGGGGGGGGTGTTATTTGTTGTTCAGCACGTACACACTTAACAACCTAGCCAAAATTGATCTGCTTGCACAGTCAACAAACCACTTTGATGAAGGAGCGGTGGGACTGTGCAGTTGTTTGTAGCATACACACAGAACCATCAGTTTGAACAAGATCGTTCAGAAGGTCCAAAATGAACAATATTGGCCAAAAAAAATGCATCCAGTGCCTATGCACCAATAGAGTTGAGCATAAACAAGCTAAAATCATGCTATATCACTGGAGGGAGCATTTGTGTTTAAAATGATCCATTTAAACCAAAGTATTTATTATTTTCATATTTAAAAACGGACAAGTCTCTTATAGATGTTGAGATAGCTCCAATACCACCTGATGGTAAAATTAGTAGTCTTACAATGGGGAAAATGTAGCCAACATTCTTGGAATTATACGGATGGACATAAAATGCAAGCTGGAAACACGCACATAAAAAAGGTGCACAGACTACAAACCTGGTTGCTAACTACCTCATAGGCTCACGTGTCTGGAGTTGGGAGAAGAGAAATGTATGCATACTGTATATATACCAGCAATAATATTATAAGGGGAATGCAATTACCTGTGATGTGAGATACATGTGGTTGTATGCTGCACGAATGTTATCGGCACTAGAAAGGACCACAAAGAGGGCTAGCGTATAAACACAGCTGCAACAGCCGCTCAACCCTTCGCAAGGATTAGGATCCCCCATAATATTGTAGCTGGCACCATAAGAAAGCTTAGGTACTCTTTACTTAGAACGGCGCCCACGATTTTGATCGTGGGCATCGTTAGTAAAAAATCTTGGCCATCTCGGGCATTGAATGCACTAAAAAATCGGGTGCGATGCGACCGACGCGATGCCCGCGATTTCCCATAGGGAACAATGTTAAATGTCTCAATTGACCCAATTTTCCTGTTCAATGCCTCAATTGACCAGATTTTTCCATAGGAAACAATGTTAAATGGCCCACAGAGGCCAAATAGGCACCCTGAAGTGTGAAATGGCCCCCACAATTGTTAACGCCACCCCACGATCAACGTGAACCCGAAGCGTGGCGAGCGCAGCGAGCCCGCGAGGGGCGGCGGTACGCGTCCTACGACCTTTTCATACCCCCACTATCTACGTCGGCGTGGAGTTGAGAATAGAAAGTGTGGCGAGCGCAGCGAGCCACCGAGCCCGAAGCGTGGCGAGCCCCGCGAGGGGACGCGGACAGCTGTGAAGCCCGCGAAGGGACGCGGATACCTGTGAAGGTATCCGCGTCCGCTCGCCACGCTTTGGGCTCGGTGGCTCGCTGCGCTCGCCACACTTTCTATTCTCAACTCCACGCCGACGTGGATAGTGGGGGTATGAAAAGGTCGTAGGACGCGTACCGCTGCGCTCGCCACGCTTCGGGTTGACGTTGACCGTGGGGTGGCGTTAACAATTGGGGTGGCCATTTCACACTTCAGGGTGCCTATTTGGCCTCTGTGGCCCATTTAACATTGTTTCCTATGGAAAAATCGGGTCAATTGAGGCATTGAACAGGAAAATTGAATCAATTGAGACATTTAACATTGTTCCCTATGGGAAATCGCGGGCATCTCGTCGGTCGCATCGCACCCGATTTTTTAGTGCATTCAATGCCCGAGATGGCCACGATGGGCGCCCTTCTAGGTAAAGAGTACCAAAGTTTATACTGCAGAACAAGTATCTAAGCGAAACGGCAAATAATGACTTACTGAATACTACTTCCAGTGTAGTCCAGATGTTACTCTGTATTACAGAGTATCTCTCAAACTAATACCGAGAAGTCTCTATAATTGAACGGCTACACAAGGCATTCCCTCTGTTTGGAGCATTTACATAATTGAATAGCAAGCACTGAATGACGAAAGTTGAAAAATATAATAAAATAGCAAAAAAAAAGCTAAGTTTAAACCATGGCCTTTATTGATGCTCTTCATTGAGTGCTGTATACATATACAACTCTGTGTTGCTTAAGAAAGACAGAAAAAGTGCATATTACAGGAGTACTTTCTGTATAACCCCCTCTGGCAGCTGAGAAGTTCAATCATCTGTGCTGGAAAGAATCAGGACTCACAACTTTACAAGGCAGCAAAAGTAAAATAAAATAAAGCGCATGTTGATTCTTTGCTACCGATTTCTAGTGTTTAGCGTAGTTTTTGTGAACATTAGCTCAGATATACAATCTAGCGTCATGTCTCCCCACCGTTCTCCGTACAGCTCAGCAAAACCGAGCTCTGAATTCCGTCACGGTCACAAGGGCCGCTATGGTGGCCGGACCTTGTGGCAGTGAAGGGAAAGCCTTCATTGGAAAAAAAAATAATTATTATTAAACAATGATGTTTTTAGACTTCAATGTGTGAATAGCTGGTTATCCTCCAAGACACGGTACCTCAAGGCGGATGGTTGAGAAACATTGGACTAGAGAATTTACATTATTCTACAACATATTAAACACAGAAGAAGGGGTTGCAAACCCATTTAATGTACAAATGAATTAAAAAATTGATAGAAAAATCACTTTTGTACATACTGTATATGCAAAAAAACTCTTAAATACAAGATTCAGGAAGTATTTACAAAATGTTTTCGCCTATGGAATGAAGTACTGTCCTCTCAAGCGAATTTTGTTTTACTGTATATGCTGCATCTTAGCAGTTGGAGATAACTTAACTTGGCAGTATATTAAATAATAATAATAATAAAAAAAAAATATGAAGGGCCACGTGGAAAAATAAAAAAGCAAAAAAAAAAAAAGGAGGTTGTTAGAAAAATAAAAAAGGTAAAAAATAAAAATATATTTCAAAATACTGTGTTATCGTCTCAGTATTAAAGGTCAAAGAGCAGAAAATCATATTGAGCGCTACGGTTGTATTGGAAGAGAGAACTAAGCTAGACCCTTCTCTTCATTTTTTTAATTTATTAATATTTTAAAAAATACATAAAAATACAACATCCAATGTCTGAATAAATATATTTAACAAGTTGCAAGATAATACCTTATTTTACACAAAAAAAAAAAATTTCAGCTTTAGAAATCCTGTTAAATAACGTCGCTGTAGTCATATATTTTCTTTTTGTCTTTTTTGTAACAAAATAAAAACTCTGAAATTACATAGAAAAAAGACAAAATAGATTTGCCAAGGGAGAAGATAGTCCACTGAAAACATTCACAATTCCACTGTAAACATTAATAAACATTTAAAATAGTTGCATATTTCTGTGCTCTAAATTCCTGTAAAAAGTGGAAGACTTGTTTCCATGTCGTTTTCAGTCTACTACGTTTCCCTTTCACAACTTATTTTGCCTCGCTTACAGCTTTAAAACTGGGCACTCTCGTTGAACACATCGGACTTTGGCAGTTCTGTACGGTGCAAGTGCTTTCAGAAATGGACACCAAAACATTGGACGTTAAAATGCAGCTTTCTCAAAAAGTGCGGCTGCTGTGACATTATTTGGAATAGTGCATCGATCTTTGCTTTGTACACTTGCTTCTTTTTTTTTTCTCTTTGAGTGTGTTTGTTGGGACACAGGAGAGCGTATTCCATGAGGAGGAAGCTCTTGAAAATATTATTCAGACATTTGTCAAATTCCTAAAAGTGTCGTTCCTCTGTTTGGACAAACCAAGAAGCCGCTGTGGCAGACTTACTGCTAGGACTACTATCCCCTACTATCCCTAATTATAAACAAATAAAAAAAGAAAACAAAATAACAAAAACATGAAATGGAAAAAAAAAAAAATAATTTGCAATCCAGCAGAGGAAATAAAAAAACAAAAACAAAACAAAAAAACCTTGGCAATATCAAATTGGTTGAGTGCTTTATGTGGTAGGATTAAAGGGGGCAGGGGAGGGGCGTAGCAAGTGTCCATGGCAGCCGGCCGCTGGAAGAAGTTAGCGGCACGTATCACCTGCACTCTAAAGCCAGTGTGTTTTGTGGGGGAGAAGAAGATGAGGGACTCATTCCAGTCTCTGAAGATGCGGAGGACATTGATGCTCCTGTATTGGATACTGTTGATAGGATTAAAGAAGAGTTAGTTCAACAGCAAAACATATGGAATTAACCCCATCTGTGGGAGGGGTATTTGCAACTACAAAACTCAATGTCTACATGTTCTTCCCTTTTACCCAGGAAAACTCTTGACCTGTGTAAGAGCTTTATGCAATAAACTGTCCTGAGAAGACTACAAAAACCCTTTAGGACCACAGCATTGGACCAGCCTGGTCCGGTGACATGCGGATGTATAGCTGCCATCCTAAAATTGCATTGGTTAAGATAAACGTTGTGTGATAAGAATCTCCAGTAGCTCGGTCACTGGCATGGTCAGAACAGCAGGTTACATAATCCATGTTCTGACAATCAATATTGGTATTAACTCCAATGGCTCTTAACATAACCCCAGCCTGGCTTGCTTATCCAGCATCAGGAGCATTATCCTTGAGTACAAACTGCATTCCTAAATGCAGCAGAGGTGCAACTGATCAAACTTGCAAACATTAGGTTTATATACTTTCCCAGTGGGTGAGGAGGCTAAATTACATATGGGTGCCGCCATGAGCTGAATCCCGCCAGACTATCTACCAATTTACAAAAACAGTTTTGCAAAGTCGTGTTTTCACCTACTAGTTTCTCCATCTTTAAAAATGCCCTTAAAAAACATAGTTGTCCAAATGCATTAAGTCTTAACAAGTGATAAAGTACCAGCCAATCACTGTAGCCTTTTAATAGCTTCAGCGTGAGTGCTGTTAATAATAACCCATTAGTCTGTGCGTGCCAGGAACAGTAACATACTGTAATATTCACTTGTGTATAATTGTGGGACATTTTTGTAGCACAAACAGAATAGTGTCTCACCTTCTCGGTCTTTCTTTTTTAACCGTTTCCGCCTCCTGTCTATTGTAGCTACTTCAGATTTTAAAGACATGTAGTACTTTCTGATCTCCTGCAATTTATCCTGGAGGAAAACTATCTTCTCTGTGCCAGACATATTATCCAATTCACCTAAGAGATAGAACAGGAGAAAGGAGTTACATCACTAGGACAGCACCTGCTCTCCGCAATACATATAATAACCAGAAACGGTTATTTAATATAAGTAGCTCTAATGAAAGTGATAATGATCATTGGTGGTAACAGGATCACCATCTTGTGGGGTAGGCAGGAATGCCAGGAGAGCGATATGGGTACAATGTCACCTGCTAACAGGCCTCGGACAGGGTCCGGATGATCTCTATTTCCCCAGCTGCTAAAGTTGCAGTAATCCAGAGTTTCACTTTCTGGCTGACCAACACTAAGGCGGCGTCACCGGGCGTTTGGGATGGTCATATGTATGACCCTTATGCTTCGCTCATCCACACTCAGGGCATACAGTGCAGTCTAGGGGAGGATATGAATCAGCCGGGCAGTGGTTATCCACACCTGATACATCTCCCTGGTGTAAGGAATATGGGGCAGCCATAGTACGCTATAGACCTCCCGCTCCCCAGCAAGGACTAAACATGGATAGGAGATGCAGGGACCTCCCGCTCCCCAGCAAGGACTAAGCATGGATAGGAGATGCAGGGACCTCCCGCACCCCAGCAAGGACTAAGCATGGATAGGAGACGCAGGGACCTCCCACACCCCAGCAAGTACTAAGCATGGACAGCAGATGCAGGGACCTCCTGCTCTCCAGCAAGGACTAAACATGGACAGGAGACGCAGGGACCTCCCGCACCCCAGCAAGGACTAAGCATGGATAGGAGACGCAGGGACCTCCCACACCCCAGCAAGTACTAAGCATGGACAGCAGATGCAGGGACCCCCCGCTTCCCAGCAAGGACTAAACATGGATAGGAGATGCAGGGACCTCCCGCACCCCAGCAAGTACTAAGCATGGACAGCAGATGCAGGGACCTCCTGCTCTCCAGCAAGGACTAAACATGGACAGGAGACACAGGGACCTCCTACTCCCCAGCAAGGACTCAGCATGGACAGGAGACGTAGGGACCTCCCGCTCCACAGCAAGGACTAAGCATGAGTTGGAGATGCTGGGATCCCGCTCCCTGGCAAGGACTAAGCATGGACAGGAGACGCATCGCTTACTGAGCTGTAGTGTCCATTTATACGCCCTGGGCGAGTGCCGATGCTTCTCTCGATGTTTGTCTTTTTCTAATTCTTTTGTATGCGGAGACGTGACTGTGGTCGGCGATCTCATGATCTCTTGTGGCTTAGGAATATTAATGTGCTTATCAGGGGCACATTTAATGGAGGTGTCCAGAGCAGAAAGGTCCTCACTGTCACTGCTTTGTCCTGCAATATAATACACACAAATAACCAGTTATTGATGTAACTAAGTCACTAACAAGGTGTCAGTAGACAGCGATCACCAGTACAGCCAGTAACACAGTGGTAATCACAAGTGTCCGCCAATACATTACACGGGCTGAGATGTGCGCTGCTCACCTAGTCCATTCTTTTCCCTCGGACATGATGCGCTCACTCGCTTTGGTGTTCGCTTCAGTTTCTTTGCCAGCGTTCCAAGGCTGCTGTCACTGATCCGCTTATGGCCTAAAAAGGAATAACACAAGAAACACTTATTTACAGAAAAAGATACTATCCTGGGTAAGAGTATACACAAGATGGGGACAACAAGGAGTCCTATGTTACAGAGCACATAATCATCTATCTATCTAGTGTCCTTGAGTCTCCGAAACACTGCCATCTGCTGGCAGAGAGTGAAACTACATCTCTTTCTCACACAGAAGGTAGCAGACTAGCTTTCAGGGTGAAATCCATTAGATGGGGAGCAATTGTGAATGGATTTCCCCTTATGTGCATGACTGGGAAAGCATTTGCATCCGTGTATCGGGGCTGGAACAGGCATTTACCTGATCACTGGGTTCTGAAGACTTGCAGCCCAGTGGCCAGGTCTGATTACATACATTGGGTAATTGCGGGGAACAGAATAAAGCCTTCATAATGTTAACAATATAAAATACAGTGGAGTGCCGTCTACTTCCTGGTAACAGGGGGCCGGATTGCTAGAATATATACACAAACAGTGGGGCATCAGTAAAAGTAAACGGAACATGACTTACACTTATCTCGCATCTCTGCCTCTTGCACGGTTGTGCTGCAGTTGCTAGAAGTTGTGCTGGCTTCAAAGCCATTCGCAGACTCGCTCTCACACAGGCCTTCTTGCGATTCTTCTGCCACGCTGTCCACCTCAATGGTTATGTCACTCTCACTCTTTGTGCTGTGAGACTCATCGTGACTGAGTGCAAGTGGAGAAGTCACAGAGTAACTCTGAGGCTGAACAGTGGGAGGCAACGTGGGTGCAATTATGGCCGGTGTGTCCATCTCTACCTTCTCTATTACCGGCTCCTCTACCTTGTCCGGTTCGTCGCCATCATCCAAATCAACTTCATGACAAACCAGAGTTTCTGGTCCAATAACGGGCATTACATGCTCGGGTTCTAGTTTACAGGACACCCTAGTGATCTCATTCAGTGGCAAGTCATGTTCCTCAGCTCTAGCGTTCTGCAGGTGATCTAGCTCAGAGGTTAAGGAGGGCATGTCCTCATTTACATTCTGCATCTGCTCTTCCTCAGCTACGTTGAAAGGTTCCGAAGTCTCGCGGAGAACAACCGGTTTCTCTTCGGCGGTGATGACCGGCAATTCTAGCTCACACTCAGCACGTGACTTTTTCTCTGGAGAGATCTGTTCTGCTGGTCTCCTCTTGCATCCTTTCTTCTCCTTGGTGGGTGAGTCCCTTGGAAGATCCACTTCCACAGGCGCAAAGAGCAACTCCTTAGTCTGTAATGATACAAATGGCGCAAAGTCTAATGCTTCAGGTTCTACTTTAGGTTCCACCAAATTATCTTCCTGAGGTACTAGAAGTTGTGTGTCCTCCAGAGAAGGTTCTTTTGTTTTGCTTCTCCTCCCCTTAGGCTTTGGCATATTATCAGCCTCTTTTACATCTACTATTAGTTCTGTTTGCTTTCCATAAATAGGAACAATTTGTTCACTGTTTTCCACTTCTTGGTGTAAGGTCTGTGCCGGCGTTACCGGGCTGGATTCCTGATCTGGTGGAGCACAAACCACCTGCGGCGCTGTATCTTGCTCAATGGTGTCCTCATGATGCAAAGTCTCAGCCTCTTCAGGTTCCTTCTCCACCATTGTCAGAAACTCCTCATTCACAGACACCTTTTCCATAATTTCCTCTGAATCACTATCAGATGTTGAAGAGTCTGCAAATCAGAAACATGGATCAAAATTCAACTAGGACAGCAGAAATGCAAAGGTGAACCCAAATAACCGGTCAAGCACTGGTCATGTTGGCCGGTCCAAACAAGAATACAAACAATATTGCTTATTTTGTTATATACTGTAAGTTCTTAATATTGACTAGTTTGTATGCTCAATATCATTAGCTATGCACGTTCCCATGGGTTGTTAATGACCCCCACCCCTTGTCATCTTTACAAGGAACTCAATTAAACTATATTGTCAGAAACTGCATATAACCAATTGTTATATGGACTTTATTAACCAATGGGAGCTGCCCATTGCATTTGTTCCAAAGTCAACTCAATGAAGGTCGACAAACATTGGGTCAACCACGGCTGGTTTGAGCCGACATGTGCCAACTCATACCCTACCATCCACTACGGCGCCACTCTGCCCTATTACGAAATATAATGTGATCCCCCTATAGTAGGGAACCATTAAGGCTGCCCTACAGTTGGTGCCTCTCACACCCTTCCTCTAAGTACAGTATGGAGAGAACATAAATGACTAATGAAGAGACAGGATAATTGGGTTCTGGTGGAACCTGTAATAACAGCTTAGTAGGGTTGGTATGATAATCTCATTGGGTCTAACTCACCATTAGAGCATTGGTCAGAATCGTACATTCCTGAGCTCCTCCTCGTCCGGCGCCGAACTGCTCCTAATATGTACAAAGCAGCATCAGCACAATGTTCCACAGTATTATTATACACAGCCAACAGTAACTATACACACACTCATTGCAGTATCTGTATACACTAAATTAGTGACTGGTATATTGTGTCACCACTTACTATAAGGGATAACACATTACTATACATAATGCATATTACAAGTCACCTCATATATCAGTGGTCTGTATAAGAGGGGTCTGTGCTCTGATATGGCCACAAAACTCACCGGAGACTTCTAATATCACTAGAACTCCAGCACACAATACAGTACTCCATGTAAAGACTGCACGTACATGGACAGGTGTGTGTAAATGTGCCTGGTTGAAGAGAAAGCACCATCCAAACATAGGGGGTTATTCTAGTCCATTCTTTCTGACAAAATCCTTCTTAGATGGACAAAACCATGTGCACTGCGGGTGGGGCAGATGTAACTTGTGCAGAGAGAATTAGATTTGGGTGGGGGTTTTTCTTCAAAGTGAGATCTATATTGCAGTGTAAAATCATGCAGTCAGTATTTTCCCTGCACAGAAACAAAATAACTCACCCAAATCTAATTCTCTCTGCACATGTTACATCTGCCCCCCTGCAGTGCACATGGTTTTGTCCATCTAAGAAGGATTTTGTCAGAAAGAATGAACTAGAATAAACCCCATAGTGCAATGTTATCTCTATACCACAGGTTCTCAAAGTCGGTCCTCAGGACCCCACACAGTGCAGGTTTTCCAGGTCTCCTCACAGAATCACAAGTGAAATAATTAGCTCCACCTGTGGATATTTTAAAATGTGTCAGTGAGTAATGAGTGCACCTGTGCACCTGTCGGGTGACCTGGAAAACGTGAACTGTGTGGGGGGTCCCGAGGACCGACTTTGAGAACCCCTGCTCTATACAGACTGAACACACTGGGGGAAATGGACTAAGATGAGAGTTCGCTTTTGCATGGGATGTTGCTATCGGCAACCAAGCAGATACTTTCTATTATCTTCTAGAAGGTGCTAAATAAACAATAAAAAAAAGTAGATTGATTGGTTGCCCATAGCAACAGCCTATGTGAAATAAAACTTCCATCTTCGTAAATTTCCCCACTAAGGGAGTTTTGTACCAATTAAATTGATGTGACAGGGTTCAACTGGATTATTCTCATTTAGCCTTGGCACCGTTAGACCTGAATGGTGGGGGCAGCACAACTCCGGTGAGTAAGACTCATGAGGGCTAAAACAGTGGTAACACATGATGTATGCACTCTAATCAGAATCACAGTACCTTCTAATCCATTGGGCAAGGCGTTGCCATCAGGCAGGCTGTTTCTCATAGGTTTATTGGAGGCTTTGCCCTCACTGCTTGGGGTCTTGGATAGAACACAGGCCATGTTAGACTGGAGAGTGGACTTTAACGGAGGCCGTCCCCGCTTTGATTTCTGCTTCTCTTCCTCTCGCTTTTCATCTCTTTCAATTTCATCTTTGTTCTTAGAAAAAATATAAAAAATATGAAGATAGGACGGACTTACATATCACCAATGTGAGACTGCAATCTTGAATATACATTTTGTATATGTATTTATCTACCCTATAGTAAGCGCGCGCGCGCCCACTCGCAAACACACACGCACACACACACACACACACAATTACACTACTGAATTACACAGGTTCTGTGGCTGGCTGATTTCAAGCCTAAATGTTAATTAGATTGAAAGAGACTCTAAGAATGACCAATCAGGTTCCCCTATAGATACTGTACCAGCAGCACTCCGTAAGACCAATACCTTCCCATCTAGGATAATATGGCAGTACAGGCACATATTAAAAATGCAGACACACCGTACCTTAAGGAGGTGATGTAAAGAACATGACCCCAAAAAAATTAATACGCACTACCGCCCAATAATTTCAATACACCACATTTGTGATTTTTTTTGATGATTTACTTAAATTTTGCTTTCATAAAAGCTCAGTTTCCGGATGAGCACCAGACATGTACCTGATGTCCGTGCAAGCGACCACGAGACTTTGAGCATGAGTTTCGAACAGTTATAGAGATCACAAACGGTTCTGCTGCACGCCTCGTTATCTAGCTAGTAATGATTATTGAGTATTTTACAACAACTATATGCTGATATGATATGAATGAGTGCAGACATCCCTTACAAATAGCAGTTCGACCCATTTATGTGCGGCAACCATTAATTGGTCTTTCCTTGGAAAAAAAAATAACAAAAAATAAAAATATGGCGTGTATTGAAATGAATGGCCGGTAGTGAGTATATGTATCGGGACCCCACTTTTCTGCAGGTCCTACTCTATCACCATAAACATAGCGATTACATTAGTGTTAAGGTGGCCATACATCTGCAGATCGATTGTCAGATTGGGCTGGTTGGAACAAAATCCTGGCAATGGATGAGCGCAAATGACAGTTGACCATTTGCTTTGCTGGAAAACTGCCAAAAACGGCCATTCAGATATTACCAGGTTTTTGTTCCAACCATCGATCTGTAGACGTATGGCCACCTTTAGAATTCAGGCATGCTCTCTGGTCTAAAGCTACTGTGCTTGCAAAAGGTGAGGCAATTACCAACACACCTGTCACAAAGCACCTAGGGAAATTGTTGGCACAAGCGACGATGAATAACGTAAAACAGGGTACATGAGAAAATGTCAATCTTATAAACTGAAAGCACTATACAATATATATTGGATATGTTCAATGTAAAAGATAAAATGGATTATTACTCTTGATCTTTTCTTTAGTTTTCTTTTCGATCCAGCTTTCTCTGAAGGCCAGATGATTCTGTCTGCTTTTACCCATTCATCATATCTGGAAGAGTATATATATGGTATATTAAGAACAACAGTAGTATTTGTACCATATACAAACATGTACATTGAATTGCCAAAGACAGTTTTACCACCAAGATTAAAATCCAGTTTCAGTTGGCTTCATTTTCATGAATTTATACAAAAAAAAAAAAAAAAAGTGTTGGGAGCAGGTGAAACTACATCTACTATCTTTCGAAGCATTAACAACGAGCGGCCTTAATAGTGATTTATAAGCTGTATTTCCCATCACTACATTAGTCCTGATTCTACAAAACAGAACTGCAACCCTTCTATGTCTGAAGTGATCAATATGAAATCTTCCTTCTAATCAGCCAGGTAGAAGTTCTAAGGTATATTCCTTCTACCATATACACAGGCTCATTACTAACTGCCACCCTATTACCATGTTAAGGCTGCGGCTTCCTGTGGTATTCAATCAATATTTAGAACAGGAAATAGCGGGCGTCACCTATTCAATGTTGCAGTTTCCTACAATACAGACACGACTTTAAAACAATTGTCACATTCATGGACTTCTTTTCCGCCAATCTGCATCTGTTTTCGCAGACACGCCCACTTTTCGACACTCAGAACATTTAATTCCCCCTGTCGAGCAAAACAAAGCTGCTCGGAATTCCGACTGTCGGGACGCTTCAAATCCCGGATTGAATACAGCCCTATGTATCTGCAACTCTCCTATTGGGCAACTGTGATTCTAAGATGGGAACCGCCTCGTGCGGAAAGCAGAATGAATGGCAACCAACATCTGCTGTCCAAGTTTTAGGTGAGCTTTCAGTACCATTTTCACAACTTTTTAATATAATAAACATTGGACATTCAGGATGGGTGCCAGAAAAGATGAAAATAATCACGCCATAAAAAACAGCAACAACCACCCAAACAGATCTAGTACAGATGTAGCGCCTCTCGTTTAGCAGGGGTCTGGCGGTCGGATTGGCAGCCGCGGGAAGGGGACGCGCTCACGGTCCCCGCCCCCTCCCTCTCTAACCAAGCCACCTCCCCGAAGCAGAGATGTGCAGGGTTCCAGTTCCCTTCCGCCGGGAAACTGGGACGTGCTTGAGATGCTCACAGGTCCCAGTCAGTTTGAGCGCGTCTCTGCCGGCGATCGCCACCGGGGACAATCTGGTTATCCCCGGCGCTGGTTGAAAGGTGCTCCATCTGTATATCAACCACTGTGCTTTATTTGCAACAAAGTTATGGATATAAAAATCCTTTAATAAGATATACAACACATTGCCGATTAGGATTACTGCTACACTGTGTTCCTGGTTTGGAAACTGTTGGGATTCTGTCCTCACTCACCTCACGTTCCAGCCATAGTAATGCACCAGGTATAACAGCTCTCCTCCATCTACCTCCGTACTCTTGATATTGGCTTCATATATTTTCTGGGTTTTCCCACGCCCATATTTAACCTTAACTTTGGTTCCGGCCAGACAATCTCTCTCCTCCGAGTCCTCCTCGCACTCAGTGTCTCCTTTATGTTCCATTTCTTCCCTCCTGCACAGTTCAAGAATACCAGAGTAACTAGCAGGGAAAAAAAGACAGTGTGACTGGATTCCCAGCGCTAAGGTGTAAACATCATAAAAGACATTATAACCATCTATACTCAATGACTTCACGGGAAGCAGAAAGCCACAAAACAAAATTATATAAATAAAAAGTACTTGGCTAATTAATTTCTTACAGATCCTATATTAATGTTCTAAAAAATACAGAGAGGAAAGTATACTCTTTGTTGGGGCACTCTTCTATTCTTAAAACTGAACTTTTAATTCAATGATTGGACTCACACACAAAAACATAACAAGCACCGACAATGTATATGAATAAACCACAGTTAGAGAACATCAAGGGTTTTCCCCCCCTCGGCCCAGTTACGGTGCAGAGGAAAATAGATAAACAAAAAATGCTCTGCAGTTTTATCCCTTTGTCCTATAAATATCAAAAGATCATGGGAATCAGTCTGTCAAACAGGCTGTTAATTTTCTAAAAGTAACGTAAAAACATATTTAAAATGAAAAATAAATAAATGTTGTCACTTTTAATGACCAGAAAGGTTTGTGATGGAGAATTTAGATTGTTTGCTCAACTGGCGCAGGGACGAACGAGAATGAATACACGGTATGGGTTTGTTCGGAGGCTGGGAGTATAGCAAAACCCATGTTGCACTGCAGGTGGGCATATTTAAAAGATGCAATGAGAGGGGCGTGTTCAAATACAATTCTAAATCGCTGTAAATGATCCGGAGTTGGAGGGATGCAGCCACTATTTATCCTGCATTAAAAAAACAAAAAGTTTTAGCACCCCTTGCATTGCAACATGCTTTGTTCTGGTGCACAGTTACTTGCTTGTCTTTTTTTTTTTGCTCTCACATTAGACTCGTGCTCTATATTTCCAGCGCTGTCTAACAAGCTGGAGATCTGCAGTTTTTTTTTTGTTTTGTTTTTTAACACCGCCATTGATAAAGAGTAGTAATGTTTAGCAAGTGTTGTATCACAGCTGAACTGTCCACTGGGTGGCAGTGTTCTATTTCTGGCTACGGATTATTGGTTTTGCCTTGGCAAACAAAGAAGAGCATCTAGGTGTCTATCAGACAGGGTGGCTCTTATAGGGTAAATTGTTGTACATTTTTCTAGGATGCTGGATTAAATATAACCTACAATGTCGGAAAGCAGAATTGCTCCTATACAGTTCCGCACTCACATAACAAATATAGGGGCAGATGTATTAAGCTTTAACAAGAGATAAATCCAAGGGTGATAAAGAGAGATAAACGTCCAGCCAATCACCTGCTAACTGTCATGTTACAGGCTGTGTTTTAAAAAAGTCAGTAAGGAGCTGATTGGCTGGACGTTTATCTCTCCTTATCACCCTTGTATTTATCTCTTGTTAAGGCTTAATACATCTGTCCCATAGCTGGAATTGGATTCGGCATGAAAAGCCGGCGGTCGGGATCCCGGCGTTCAAAATCCCGACGCCGGAATCCCGAATGCCGAAATCCCGACAAGGTGGGGGGGGGGGGAACACGGGGATCGCCCCCCTTGCGGGCACGCTGCGCTCGCCACGTAGCGGGCCCGGTGCCTCGCTACGCTCGGCACACTAATTTATTCTCCCTCCGAGGGTGTCGTGGACACCCACGGAGGGAGAAAGTGTCGGGATTTAAACTGCATCCCCTGGAATTGGCGCCCTCATAGAAGAATGGGATCTGTGACATTTTAATTTTAATCACCCATGATCCACTATGGGTAAGCAACCACTCAAGCTGTTGTGCAAATACATATTTCAGCATACCCTGCCACAGCTATGTTGTTAGGGCATGCTGGGATGTGTAGTTCCACCGCAGATGTGCCTATACTCTGTGATACGCAATGGTCATAGTGGATTACAAGAGAAATATATTTCAGCCTCAACGGATTTCTGCTACTCATCTGTTGATGAAGGGACAGATAACATAATGATACACCTCATGCAGACATGGATTGCTATTTTGATGCACACTGCAGTAACAGTTTTCAAGCAGAGAAGTGTACAGTGGGGTAACTATAACCCCTAGAAGATTCGCTAGTCACTTACATGTCGCTAAGCTTATCGTCCTCTTCATCAGACTCTTGCTCAGAGTCCTCTTGTTTCCAGCTTCTCCGCTCTTTCATTCTGTACGTTAGGCTCCTCCGTGCCGGGGTGGTGTCATTTTCCTTCTTTTCTTCATCTTTGTCCAACTCCTCTTCCATATCCTTATTTTCCTTATTATGGTCTTTTCTTTTATCGCCATCTTCCAGATTTTTTGTAACTGAAACGGGGTTGCAATTAAGTCCTCTTCTCCCCTAAAGAAGACAAAAACAAAAATAGTTAAAGGAGAATACCTGCAATCTCCATAAGCTAGTAAAACCCTTTAAACCCAAATCCCGGATCCGACCCGGAACACAGATCGAAGCCATGTTGGATCAGAAACTGCGGCTACCAGCAGTGTAAACGGGGACGGCACTTGGAGATGACATCTCCAAGCACCGGGGCTGCTGATTGCTGCGCCGGGTCCTGGACCGCCGCGCTGGGGGCAAGCCCAGCACCAACATAAGCTGCTGGGCTGCCCCCAGTCCCCGTGCACCCTCTCCCCCGCGAGGTGAATGGATGCCGCACACAGGCATCCATTCACCTCCTCCCTGCCTCCGCTGCTGTCTGCATAGTACAGCAGCAGAGGCTGTGTGTGCCCTCTGTCCAAGCTCCATGTTGACCGCAGGATGCTGCGGTCTGGAGGTTGGGCTTCCCCCATTGCTGTAAAAGGGAGCCTGCCCGTGTTCTACCCTGGTCAGGACCTGCGTAGAAGCTCTGTGAAAAGGGACACGGGTTAACCCCTTTTACACCGCTGCTGACCCGGGTCCAGGAGTAAAAACCTGGGTTTTTGCGGAAGTGTAAAAGTAGTAGTACGTTTATTTATAACGCGCCACAAAGTGTCCGCGGCGCTGTACATAGCAAACAAAAAACAAATTACAAGGTAACGTACAGGGTGTGTTGATAAAATACAGTATAAATAGGGGTATAGCTGGTAGAACTAAAATCAGCATCAGTTCAGAAGTAGGTGTGGAAATTGTCAAGGAGACTGAAGATGAAGCAGAGGAAGAGAAGAACAGGGCAGGAGCGCTGGTGAGGTAAAGAGGTAGGGTGAGTACGTGAGGAAGGAGGGCCCTACTCATAAGAGTTAACAGACTAAAAGGAGGTGGGTGGACGAACGAAAAACAATATGATAAATAGGAACGGATGGGACAGAGGCAGGATAGGAGGATCAAAAGAGGTTAGGAGGAGCCAACCTGCCTGGACGCTGCCACAAGAGGAAAATCACCCCCAGATTATGCTGAGGAGAGCTTTCAAATAAATACAAGCTGATGACATCATTCAATGCTTTCTGAGTGACAGTGATAAAAAACCCATCATTTTAAAATAAAAAAACAAACAATAAAAAAAAAATCCATAGTGGAATGGAAGATGCATACTGACAAGCCACAATGCTTTTGGGAGAATGTCCTTTCCATGAAGAAGTAAAAAAATTAGCTATTTTGGCAAGTCACATCAGGGGGGAAAAAAAACCCTTTTATAAGACACCATAGCAGCTGTGACACACGGAATAGCCCCAGTTATGTTGTTTCGGGCTGCTTTGCTGCATCTGTTATGGGGTGACTTGAATCTACACAGGGAACAATGGAATCTGAAAACTATTCGGAGCAAAGCTTACAGCTCAGTGTCCAATAGCGGTCCCAGGTCACGGGTGATCCATTAGGATAAAGGCCCCAAGCACACAGCTAAAACACAATAATGGATAAGACTGTTCTTATGTGGCCTTCCGACGAGCCCTGCTCTGAAGCCTACTGAACATCTATGGCAGGAACTGAAACATGGAGTCTGGAGAAGGCACCTATTACACCTGAACCAGCTGGAGCTGAAGAGGAGTGGGCAAAACTCCCTGCTGACATGGAAGTCACAGTGCTTATGGTCCAAATTAGTGGTGTCAAACATATGGACCTCCAGCTGCTGTGGAACTACAGGTCCCAGCATGACCTAGCGATCCATTATATAAAATCTGTGGCAGGGCATGCTGGGGTGTGTAGTTCCACAACACCTGGGAGGGCCATGAGTTTGACAGCCCTGGTCTAAATGGTAGATAGGTCAACAGCAAATGGTCAACATGAAAAAGGTCGTTGTGGAAATTGTCAACACATGAAAAGGTTGACAGGAGTTTTTTTCTGTGTCTACTACCAATGCCTTCAGATCTCATGGTTCAACAGTTGAAATCCGCACCACAGACTGAATATTTGTGGTGCATGCTCACCAATGATGACCAGGAACTAGAGCTGGGGTAGCCAACCCTAGTCCTCGAGAGCTACCAACAGTGCATGTTTTGCAGGTCTCCTCACAGAATCACAAGTGAGCTTATAAGCTCCATCTGTGGATCTTTTAAAATGTGTCAGTGATTAATGAGTGCAGCTGTGCAGCAGCTAGGTTGTCTGGAAAACGTGAACTGTTGGTAGCTCTCGAGGGCTAGGGTTGGCTACCACTGAACTAGAGCATTGAACACCGCCCTTTGTTCCATTAAAATGATTGAAAGCTTTGACTCTTCTGGGGCCAAAATACCTCTAAGGATGGACTGAAGTAGAATTATGTGTCCTCTAAATATCATTGACATAAGCCCGACTTGCCATTCTGTTCACATAGACATTTGTGGGGCAAAACAAAATAATCAGCCAAGAGAAGTAGATGAGCTCCGGCCATGGCAACTCCAGGGTAGGGATGGCCATTGCCCATCGAAGATTCAAAATAAATCGATGGTTTATGGTTGATTTAGAAGAGTTTTGCCATCGACAGGGGAGAACCAGATAGTTTCCCTCCTTCAATTTAAAAGCATAAATGAATAGTTTTCTTTATACCCCCCCCCCCCCAACGGCTGAGACATGAAACATAGCTCCGCTCCCCGACACCGTGAAGCCTCGCCCCCATGTTTTGACTGGTCCACAGGCCAATAAGTCAAAGAGAATGGATGACCATCAATAGGCAGAAACATTGATGTTCATCCATTGTATAGTAGGGCACTATCAATGGCCAGTTGCACTATTGCCATCAATGGCAATGGAAACCATGGCTATCCATACTGGCGAACAAAGATGGCCTTCTGCAAATCAGACGCAGAGACCTCTCAGCAATGAAAGAGCAAAACCTGGGGCTGTGGGGCAGATGTATCAAGTCTGGAGAAGAGATAAACTGGAGATAAACTGGAGATAAACTGGAGATAAACTGGAGATAAAGGGCCTTATTCTAGTTCACTCTCTGACAAAATCCTTCTTAGATGGATTTGCACTGCAGGGGGGGCAGATTTAAAATGTGCAGAGAGAATTAGATATGGGTGAGTCATTTTGTTTCTGTGCAGGGTAAATACTGACTGCTTTATTTTTACACTGCAATATAGATCTCACTTTGAAGTAAAACCCCACAAATCTAATTATCTCTGCACATGTTACATCTGCCCCACCTGCAGTGCACATGGTTTTGTCCATCTAAGAAGGATTTTGTCAGAAAGAGTGAACTAGAATAAGGCCCAAAGTGGAGATAAAGCACCAGCCAATCAACTCCCAACTGTCATTTTCAAACACAGTTCATTGGCTCCTGCTTTATCTCCTTTCACTGTATCTCCAGTTTATCTCTTCTCCAGGCTTAATACATCTGCCCCATTGAGTCTTGAGGACAGTGAATGGAAGAATGAAACCACTATCCAGATCTTAGTACCAAGGATTTGCTACCATACAAACTCAAACCCCTAGTGTCTAGTGTGGAGCTGCCCTGGCGACTTCACGTCCTCCACTAAAATGTGTTCCAGTGCCTTAATAGGATAGAGAGGAAATAACTTTTCTCTTAAAAGGAATGTAAACCTCTAGAACAGTGATGAAACTACACATTAAAACAGTAAACAGTAAACAGAAACAGTAAACTACACATCCCAGCATGCCATGCAGCAGTTTTAGCATGGCCAAAACAGTAAAACTGAAGCTGAGCATGCTGGGATGTGTAGTTCAACAACAGCTGGAGTGTCAAGGTTAGCCATCACTGATCTAGAAACATGATCCATGAGTGTTCTGTTCACAAAATGCACATAAAGAAAATGTAACTGTACCCGTGGCGATTTAACGTCGGTCTCCTCTTTCTCATTCTCGCTGCTGGAGTCCGTGTCATCCTCTTCTTTGAGTTTCACATTGACCGGTAGGTCCGTGGCCTCAGTCTTGTCACTATTCTCCATTGGTTCTTCCGGTACCGGGCTCTCCTCTATTGGTTTAGGGTCATTGTGGTGAATAGTCCTAAACTGAATGTCTGCCGAGCGGCAATATTCCTCAAACCCATACAAATACCTAAAATCAGAATGACATCATACAACGGTTAGCGGACATTGGATGGCCAGAAACGTACTGTAGCTGATTCATGCCAATGATGTCAAACCGGAATTCAATATATAAGTAACTTACCATGGATTCTCGTGGACAGATTTTACCTGGCATTTTAAATAAGAGTTTTATAAAAGGTATTGCACTGGAACGGTAAATACTTTATCTGAGGACACCTCATTAGAACGGATTGATCTGGAAAATAACCCGTGGCGTGACAAGTGGACGAGCGGTTTTGTGGTGGCGGTCTTATGAAGAACCTCAGATAAGCATGAACCGATTTTACTGCAATTTGGAGTTGAAATGTGTAAGCTTATGGGTATACTGCACTATGGGTGCACCCTTGTTCTTTTAATTATATGATTAATTGGAATCAAACAGTTTTTTTTAGGATAGAACACAAGGAATAAATGCCAAATAATTATATAGCCCATAACACTGCTCCTCACCTCTATGGAACAAGTGTTTTGCACATTAGTGGCCACCAGATGGTGCTATTTAAGTATTTCTCCTTGCGATGTGCACACCAGCCGGCACGGACATCGCCGTTACGTTATTCCGTCCTTTTCTACATCATACTGTCGGACCCAATTGTCCTGTGAGCCACCGGCAGCTCCCCGGGAGGCTCACATACAATTTGTCACTTGATGAGCCAAATTTACATGTGATAAATCGCTTGCGATTTATCACATGTAATGGGGAGCTGCGGGCGGTGAGGAGCAGGGGGCATGTGGTGAGGGGCAGGGGGGGCGCTGGTGATCCTCATCAGGGGGAGCAGTGGGGCGGGTGGCAGCTCCCTGAGCACTTAGCTGGCCGGGCTGGGACGCAGGGAGCCATGCAAGAAGCCACTGCCGTCAGCGGGAGCAGGGGGAGGCAGCGCAGAGCACCAGAGAGCCGGGCAGGAGAAGACGCTGCAGCGGCGGGTCTCGGGAGCAGAACACTTAAAAAAAAAAAAAGCCCATACAAACGCATAGGAAGCCATTCATTGGCTGAGACCTCTCTCAGCCAATTAGCGATTGGCTGAGAGAGGTCTCAGTCAATCAATGGCTTCCTATGCGTTTGTAAGTGCTCTGCTCCCGGCGCCACTCGCGCTGCCGCTGCAGCGTCTTCTCCTGCCCGGCTCTCCGGTGCTCTGCGCCGCCCCCCCGCCTGCTCCTGCTGACGGCAGCTTCTTCCTCCTCTGCCCGGCTCCCTGCGCCGCCCCCCTGATCCCTCCGCCAGCTGCAGTCCCCGCACGGCTCCGGGCAGCACATAAGATTTAGAAAATCTTATGTGCAGCCCGTCCGACCTGCCGACTCTGATCCGATGCCCGGCTCCCTGCGCCGCCCCCCTGATCCCTCCGCCAGCTGCAGTCCCCGCACGGCTCCGGGCAGCACATAAGATTTAGAAAATCTTATGTGCAGCCCGTCCGACCTGCCGACTCTGATCCGATGCCCGGCTCCCTGCGCCGCCCCCCTGATCCCTCCGCCAGCTGCAGTCCCCGCACGGCTCCGGGCAGCACATAAGATTTAGAAAATCTTATGTGCAGCCCGTCCGACCTGCCGACTCTGATCCGATGCGCACGGGGCCGCGCATCGGGTCGGCGGGCATGTCTCCACATGCGATTTGGCCCGATTTTACGTATTCATGGGATATGGTTGCTAGATCAACAAGCATTAGGTCGACAACTAAAGGTAAACAGGGCTTGGGTCGACACATGCAATAGGTCGGCGTGACTTAAGTCGACAGGGCCAGAAGGTTGACAAGCATTACATCAACAATGGAAAGGTCGACATAAGTTTTTCACTTTTTTTTGAGCCATCCAATAAAGGTGTGGTAGGAGAATATAACTGTGTACCAAATGCAGCGATCATGGGGCGGGGCACACGGATATGATGTCCATGTCGACTTACGTCAAAATTCAGGACGAAAAAAAAAACGTGAAAAACTCACACTGACCACCCGACTGTCGACCTTAGCCAAGTCGTCATATTCCGTGTGTCGACCTTCATAGTGTCGACACTATCACCCATACCCCTGTGTTTGCAACTGTAACCAGAAGGAATAACATCCATAGCATATATAAGTCCCAACTACTATTACACAGTGTTTGTATATAAAGTAATGAGACCTATTTTTTCCTACCACGACTGTACGTCGCAGCGCGTATGCTCCAGACGGGTTCGATGGAGGTGGGAGTCAGCTTCTACACGCACCGAGCGTCAGTCACGTCCGAGCTTCCGTGTGGTTCTGATTGTGGAATTAGTGGACCCCTGTCCCTAGGCTCGGTTGAAGCTTAAAAATGCAACGTTCTATGGAACAGCGCTACGCCATTAAATTCTGTGTGGGGCTCAGAAAATCGGCTATGAAGACATTAGCCATGATCCAGAAAGTATTCAGGATCAAAAGCTGCAGTTTCATGACAATGCACCAAGCCACACCTGCGAACGACTACCTGGCCCGGGACGGCATCGCAACGCTTCCCCAGCCCCCTACAGTTCCGATCTGGCCCCGGCGGATTTTTTTGTTCCCCCGAGTGAAGACAGCCCTCAAAAGACACCGCCATGGTACCGTAGCAGAGGTCAAAGCGGCTTTGACGCGCTGCTTGAAGGACGTTGCAGAAAAGGACTTCTTTGGCAGAATTGTGTAGACGCACGCGTCTTATTTTGAAGAACTGTAATTGTTTGTAGCGATATCTTCACTAAATAATTGTTCCCAAATATGGTCTCATTAAGTTCTATACCAACCCTGTAGATACTGGGCATCTATTATTACAATACTGATGCTATGCAGGTGCAATTGTAAGACCATGTATTATTCGGGAACAGCTGAATATGCTCACAGTCCCACCCTTGCAACAGACACCCCCAACAACGATTAAGCTCACACCACCTTCTCGGTGTGTCTCTGGGTGACAGGAAACTCTGCTTTATAGAAAACATGGACCGATAGAGCCACAATTTGCGGGCACATGCCAAGCTTTAGGCCCAATCGCTCTGCCGCACTTCCACCAGGAATAAAGACACTTACTTTTTGTATGCTGTTTTTACATTGTACGATGCTGCAGAGTTCAAAATGGGAATGCCAAGGTCCATATAAATCTGCTTCCACACAGCACCGCTTTCAATCTAAGAAACAGAAAGGGTTAACGCTCAATATCCTGACAAATAAAAGGTAATTCCGTATTGTAAGACACAGGAAGCCGGATCTACTTACATTGTCACAACCCCCCTGCTGATAGACAAGTCTAAACAGCTTGAAAAGTTTCAGATCCTTGTAACCCAATACCGGTGGCTTGTTGATTGGTGTTCCTGATAGGAGTAAATATAAAAGATAGGTGAAAATTCTGCAGATCATCGATGCATGAACGGTTTCATTATACATACTGGAATGTGATACTTAGAGGGAGACATAATCAATCAGAAAGCAAACCGAATATTACTTTCATTAGTAAACTGCAAAAAAAAAAAAAAAAAAAAAAGATCCCAGCAAGCAACCGCCAAACGGACAAAGAAGTCATCTCACGGGACCGAATCCCCCCAGAGAGAAGTCACCGTACAAGAAAGAGCTAGCTGTAACATTCACAAGTATCTATGTAAAATCTCCAGGAACTTATGATAACTAGATATATGCAATTATATGATTATGGAGGAAGCATTTTTCCGTTGCACCCCAGTGTTCCTGTTGGGAAGCTTATTGAAGCTTTTCAGGGGCTTATTAGGTGAATGCAACATAACACTATAATGCAAAGCTTAGGGGGGTATTCAATCTGAGATTCCAACTGTTTGAATGTTTCGACAGTCGTAATTCAATGTTCCTACTGCATACTTGCCTACTTTTGAAAACTAGTTTCAGGGAGAATATAGTTGGTAGTAGAATTTGCACGGCACCCCATTGAGGTGGAGTGTCATGCTCCACCCAAAGGGCGGGTCTAGTTCCATATATGGGGAGATTGTGAAAAGAGATTGTGAACGTGGCACCTAGAAGCGTGGGTGTGTACTGCTACATATCAGAGGAATCTTTTAAAATGACTTATATACAAATGTAGATGACCCCAAAGCAGTTAGTAAGAGCTACTATACTTGGTAAAGTGCTGGGGAATGGCGCTGATGATTCAATGTAAATGTATCTCTCATTCCTTAACAGTGTAATGTGGGCTAGGTGAAATGAGGGAGATTGCTAGACTAATGAGGGAGATTGCTGCTAATTCAGGGAGTCTCCTGCAGAACGCAGGAGGGTAGGCAACTATGTCCTACTGTCAAGTGTCGGAAAGTGGGCGTGTCGGCGAAAATGGCAGCAGATTGTCTAAAAACGTTTGAGAAGTCAACGATCTGTGGCCATCTCCGACAAAACAGATCCGACTTGTTTTAAAGTCGGATCTGTTTTAATTGAAATCCGCTGTCGGAAACGGAAGCATTGAATAAGCGGCGGCAGCTATTCCCACGGTCGGAAATAGCGTCCGATATTGAATACCCCCCCTCGGTATTGAAACTTTTACATATAGATCTGCAAACATAACAAGCCACCTCTTTACATTGGATCAACTTGTACTGTACTGGGATTGAGTGGTCCTTTCTATTTGGCGATGGCTGGCTGGGTCCTTTTACGTTCTGCCACTTGAACCTTAAAAAATTGGGTGGTAGAAGCGATACGTAGAATGTATAGAAGATTGCATACACCAGAAAAGTCTAGTTCTATGTGAAACACAAATAGGAGTTTGTGGCTATGGTATAACCTTAGCATTTTCACTGAGAAGGTGGCAGCTCGGAAACAGTTTCACTTCTGTGGCTGAAAAAAAAAAAGACATATGATCTAGAATTTGCAGAGTTGCCTTCGAGTGACAGTTAGGTCTAACGAAAGAAAGCTGGTAACTGCAAAAAGGGGGGATAGGCATCTTCCCAAAATAATGAGGCAAGTGAAAATGTTTAGGGCCCCCACACAGACCGACCAAACTTACAGAAGGAGTCACTGCCTTGGGGAGACGAGCACCCCCGTGGCATGGGCCCTTGGTCGGGTCAGTGGGTGAGGGACAGCCTACAGTCTGAAGCCTGGAGGCAGCCGCTGCAAAAGTAGAAAAACCGAAATCAGGTTGGTGAGCGGTACCCAATTCACAGCTTTAAGAAAACGTAGAATCAGCAGTTGTGACAGTTATGTACAAGATAATCAAGTCCTAATACTGCCAAATGTATGGTTGCTAGAACATCCCTTTAACCAGAAAAAAAAACACATGAACTGCACACAGGTATCTCTGATTAAAAGGAATATTATAGCAACACTAGCCTAAATGCAATGAAGACTTTTTTGATGTTAGCAATGCACAAAAACAAATATTGCAATCTTAACAGTCTAAAATATGCATTCAAATACATCATCTTATGCAGTTCACATATACAAGACCAACAAATAATAAGTTGATTACTGATTGAAAAAAAAAAAAAAACAGTTCAAACAAAAACTTTATTTATAAGGCTACGGCATTAAATGAACATTGTTAATACGTTAGGCTACATTCATAGATACAACCACGAATCAGGATGACTAGAGACTTTGTTACAGATGGTCAACTGATTTGCCATCTCCTCCTTTGATGGCTACCAGGCAGTAATTTTTTTTTCAATTCATTGTGCTAGAGCTTAAGCTCACTCTTCCCTGCCTACCCCACAGCAGGTATGGGCATCGTTGTGTGCAAATCATTGATTGTTTTCTGTTGAGGTCTCATACCATCGATGGTGAACACACTGAACAATGGTTAACACCATGACACTTGTTGGAAATAGGTTTCAGGCATTCACTACTAAGGTAAGTTCCCTAGTGTATCTGACAGACCAGCATTTATTAGGCCTGGAGAAGTGATGAAGTGGATGGTGACAATGCAGCAGCCAATCCGGTCACGTTACAGGCTGAGTTTGAAAATTTACAGGAGCTGACTGGCTGCTGTGTTATCACCTTCCACTTTATCACTTCTCCGGGCTTAATCAATCTCCCCCTTAAAGAGTGATAGAAGAGGTAATCTCGTACACCAGATGTCCTTCTATCAACACAGACATTCCTGAACCTTCAACGAAGCTCCCCTCTAGAGAGCGCATGCCTGGTAAACCTCCTGAATACACCAGCCCTCTCCAATATGGGGAGTGAGCCGGTGAAACATCGGAGGGGCTACATGGACAGAAGTACTAGGCGCTGATAAGCCGAGGCAGTGTACGTAGATCTGTTGCAGAATCCTGATGCCAAGACATTCCAGGTTGTTAAAGAAACTAGATGAAAAGGACATTCCAAGGTTTTTTATTATTTCAGTACTAAATATGCAGCCATTAAAATAATGTTTTGCTGGACAGAAATAGTCATCAAAAGCCAACTAGTCGTCTGTAAGTGTGGCAAGGGGCACAATCTGAGGATTATGTGCCACACGGTCACTGTATAAGAGATAGAAAATGTCTAGGTCGACACCTGAAAATGTTCGATATAAGTTTAAGGTCGACAAGAGTTTTTCACAGTTTTTCAATGTCTATGTTGACATTGATACCGCGTAACTGTGCAGCGTCCCCTCGCATGGCTCGCCATTTGCTTTGCCGCGCTTGGTGCACTTTTATATTCTTACTCTATGTCCAAGCTTGTTTAGGACCCCCCCCCCCCAAAAAAAAAACATGAAAAACTCATGTCGATCTGGTGTGTGTGTCGACCTTAAGCTTGTGTCAACCTTCTGTCAAAGCCGACCTATGGTATGTCAACCATTTCCAGGTGTCGACCTAGTCGCGGTCTACCATTAGCCACCCTAGTAACTGTCGACCTAGACCTTGTCGACCCAAGGACCGCATACCATGCCACTCGTGTAGATATGCTATTAACACAGTGAAAGATGATTGGTTCACACAGAGTATGGAAGGTACCAGGCTGGCACAGTGTTACTCAGCCGGTGTTCTATGTACATTCCAGACACACAAGATTAAGGGGTTTTTATCACCGGCCAATCAGCTCCTAACTTTGAAGTTAGACTTGGTTTGAAAAATGACAGGTAGGAGCAGATTGGCCAGTGATAAAAACCAGACACTTTATCACTTCACCGAGCTTAATAAATCTACCCCATAGGACCTTATTCTGGTTTATGCGCGCCCATGCGAATTCGCACGGGAGCACAATGTTTTTATTCTGCACATGTGCCCGCTCCTCACTGCAGCGCAGCTTATTCTGGTGGACATGCAGCGCTGCAGGTCAACCAGAATAAGGTCCCTAGTCTGCAACTGACAATGCGAAGCATCAAATAATAAATGTTGGGAAGAGTAAGGAAAGCAGCCTATGGCCGGACAGGTAATACCCGCGAAGCTGAATTGCCAGCCACACCTAGATAATTGGCAGGTAAACCAGTCTGATGTACAGTATACTTACTTTCAGTAATTTGAGAACTTTGAAGCCTGAACATTCTAACAAATTGCTCTTAAAAAAAAATCTGTATTGTGCACAAGAGACTATGTAATATATTATGCTTAATACGTTTATCCTAGTTTTTCACCATCTTCTTTTTTATGATATATAAAAATAGCCAGAGGCAGGGATTTTATGGTAATAATAATAATAAGAATGCAACCCATCAAGTTACATCGGGTGCCGGATGACCTCCCGACAGGGGCTATTCTTCCTTGTGGGGGTCCTCGACCACATCCAGTTACAATCCCAGCAGAGGAGTCTAAAGGGGTGAATTTACTTAACAAGAAAAAAGGTGATGTTGCCCATAGCAACCAAGCACATCCTGTATATCATTTTCTAGAATGCAACTGAGAAATGACAGGCCGAATCGGATTGGTTGCTATGGACAAAATCACGTTTGGGGTAAATTTACCAAAGCTTCCAAAATTGGAAATTTAGTAAATTAACCCCAAAGTGCCTCAAACGCAGTCCTCAAGGAACTCCAACCATCTGGGTTTTAAGTATATCTGTGCTTTGTCACGGGTAGGGATCCCGGCATTTGGCCTCAAATTCACCGGGTTTTCAGGATTAGACTGCATTCGATCAAACACTGCCCGGCGGTTCCAGACCTAATGTCTGGCCCTACACAGCGTGATGTGAGGTCAGAGGTCACGATGAGCAGGCCACACCCCCACACATGTCTGTCACTTGCTCTGCTGCCGCCTGTCTTAGTGTGGCACCCCCTGCCAGACCGATGGATGCCAATCCTGGGATAGAGCAATTTTTGGTACTTGTTTCCTAGCACGGCGCCCGCGATTTTGATTGTATTGATCAGGTCGGAAAAATCGCGTTGATCGCATTGCATGCCAACCAAATCGCATGTGATGCGATTGACGCGATTTTTACATTGGAATCAATGTAAAATGGTCCCCGAGACCCAATTTTACATTGATTTCAATGTAAAAAGCAACAAAACCCCCCATTTCAATAGAAACCCCCCCTGATGGGTGAAATGGCCCCCCATTGTTAACGCCACCCCACGTCCTACGACCTTTTCATACCCCCACTATCCACGTCGGCGTGGAGTTGATTTCATAAAGTATGACGGGCGCAGCGGACCCCGCGAGGGGACGCGCATAACTTCACAGGTATACTCGTCCCCTCGCGGGGCTCGCCACACTATATAAAATCAACTCCACGCCGATGTGGATAGTGGGGGTATGAAAAGGTCAGAGGACGCGTACCGCTGCCGCTCACCACGCTTCGGGGTGGCGTTAACAATGGGGGGGGGGGGCAATAACTATACTTGGCCCGCGATGGACGCGATCAACGTGATTTTCTCTTTTACCGGCAATTAAACCTGTGATTGACAGAAAATCGCGTCCATCGCATGCCTTAAGTACCTTAAACTTAAGGCATGCGATCAACCCGACGGGCGCCGTGCTAGGAAACAAGTACCCAATTTTTCAATGCAGAATCACAGAATTGGCATCCCTAGTCACAGGCAATCTGATTTAACCATCTGTGCTAAATCATGGATATACTTAATACCTGGACCGATGGGGTGCCTTGACAGCCATCTGTAAGAGGTGACAAAACATGGTTCCCTTCTCGAGGTGACCTGAACACCTTAAAAGAGCAATTTTTAAATAAACCATGAATGGAGAAAACGAGGTTTCTAAAACCGGCAGACACTCGTGGTTGATCATCCACATGACGAGCAGTCGTGTAAATTGCACTCCTAATGGCAAGGTCCATGTGATCTTTAGTTACCTATAGTTTGTCCTACAGGAGGCTGGCTATTCTGGAGTGAAACCAGAACCACATCACTAGCATTACACTGGAGAGTACTTTACCTCTGTCTTCCATAAACCTGTAGAGCTGCTGTAGAAAGTTGTCCCTTTCAAGAGGATCTGCCTCTTCTTCTGGCTGCAAGAGAAAGGAAACCCAAAGTTGAAAGAGAGATCTCGGTCACTATTACTGACAGGTGAGCAATCCTGCGCACAATTGGTCCAAATCTGTACCAAAGTCATTAGCCAGCAATGTAAGGTTTGTTCCACAGGCCTCCAACATCAGAAACAAAATTATGATCATGGGATTATCCTTAAACGGTGTCCTGCTGTTTTGAAAATGCCACACGTAGTAGAAGCATTATACATACATGAGGCGAATGCCGTCAATTTGCAGGGTCACCAAATGATTCAGCCTATCAATTCATTCCTTAGGTCAGGCATGTCCAAACTGTGGCCCTGCAGCTGTTGTGAAACTAAACATCCCAGCATGCCTTGCCGAAGTTTTAGCATTTCCTAATAGCAAAACTGTGGCAAGGCATGATGGGACTTGTAGTTTCACAACAGTTGGAGGGCCATAGTTTGGACATGCCTGGCTTAGGACCATCGCTACTTCCTAGTAGTATCTGTATTAATAACAAACTATAAAAAAAAAATTGTGTATTATCACGGAGCCCACGATGTTGATCTTAGTACATCACATGCGATATAGCGGCATGCAATGCGATCCGATTTTTAATTGTACAAGCACCCTGATGGGTGCTTACAATGTTAAATGCACCCCCATTGTCAACGCCACCCCCACTATCAACCTGAAGCGTGGTGAGCCCGCGAGGGGCGGCGGTACGTGTCCTCTGACCTTTTCATACCCCAACTATCCACGTTGGCATGGAGTTGATTTTAGATAGTGTGGCGAGCGCAACGAGCCCGAAACATGGTGAGCGCACGCGGATGACTTTACATGTATTCCACGTCCCCTCGTCACGCTTCGGGCTCGCTTGCGCGTCCGCTCGCCATGCTTCGGGCTCGGTGGCTTGCTGCACTCGCCACACTATCTAAAATCAACTCCACGCAGACGTGGATTGTGGGGGTATGAAAAGGTTGGAGGATGCGTACCGCTGCGCTCGCCACACTTCGAGTTGTGCGTGATAGTGAGGGTCGCGTTGACAATGGGGGGTATTTAACATTGTATGAACCCATCAGGGTGCTTGTACAATTAAAAATGGCATGCGTTGTGATATTTAATTGTACATTTTGCCTTTTTTATGCGAAAATCGCATTGCATACCCTATTTAGTGGTATGCGATGCTGGGTCTCATGGCAGCCAGACCCAACAACAGGGGGGTCCCCAAAACAGCCCCCCACCTATTTAGTGGTATGTGCCGTGATAATACACAAGTACTAAAAAGTGTATATATTTAGTATACAGAATATCTCCCCTAAACTCACGTCAGGCAACAGGTCCAAAACGTATTTTCAGATTGTGCTTTGACACATGATTTTACTCTGCAAAACTTTTATGCTGTGACGGATGCAAGCAGTGCGGTCCTCCATACCCCGTAAATACAGACAGCCGAAGTAACCAACTTTAAGCAATAATATACTTACACTATGCCCAATGAAGTGATAAAGGGATCATGCACCAGCCAATCGGCTGCTAACTTGACAGCCAGAGGGCTGGATTGGCTGCTTCGTTATCACCTCCCACTTCACCAGTCTAAGAACATCCTACTACTGTATAGATATAGCATAATAGGATATCTATATTAGGAAAAAACATTTTTTTTTGCAGAAACGGTGCTGTAGATGATAAAATTATAAAATAGACTTGGAAGCCAGACATAATTTATGTACACAGTATTGCCATATTTTGCTTTAAACATGAACCTTTGTTGCACATGTTGGGATTGTTAAGAACGCCTGACCTGTAAACAGGAGTGAGAGATCCCTATGAATGTGCTTGTCGTGTCCTTTGTGCATAGTGCTGAATGGAGTATTCAATCATCCAGCATGAATTTATTACAAATACAGGAACACCTATCGAGCAGGCTCACATACAAAACACTGAAAGAAACTGTATGGCTTTATCGGGCCTGCCCACGGGTATATGCTCGCTCGTCATTCTGCTGTATTAGCAGGGAAGAGACAGGCAGGCTAGTCATAAGTGGAGACAGTAATTGGAAATGGCATGCACAATAGGAAGTACAGCATGCAGGAAAAAATATGGCTGAATACATCCGATCCCAGCAGCCTCATCGTTCAGGCTTAGGTGCGACAGAATTTATCGGACGTGAAGGAGCACCCATCCATCCGTACCCACCTGCTTAACACAAGACCATATGTGAGACCTTGAACCTCTGCCAGACAGCCAATACCCTGGCCAGGACAGTGATGCATCAGCACAGACATGGCAACTTCGGGGTACATGCTACCCTACTGAGACAATATTAGAAACAATGGCCAACATACAACCAACACCTACAAACAGAATTGCTTGGTCATTAACATGTAGAACTCTTAACACATTGATGTCATAGAATGACATCCTTGTAGAAATGAGAGCACGAGATCCGCTCTTTATGCAGACCTCATGCAGACAGGCCAGATCACCTCATGGCTACATGTATAAAAGGTCTCTGCTGCCATCTCCTGAAGCCACCAGGAGGCTGAGATGCAGCCCGGCCTCCCCCCCCCCTTCCCCTGTTTTCCTACACTGCAGTTCCACAAACTTCACGTCCATGCAGCAATCCGCCCGGGCTTCAGGATCTGCAGGCGGAGGTCAGCTCCCACCTAACAGCCAGGGAGGGAGGGCAGCTCGTTTCTGTACTGAAGGAGAATGCATGACAGATTCCACTTTATTGTCTGCCGACATGCCCAGCCTCCACATGTCAGCCCTGCTCTGTACATGACAATCTCTGCATCTGAGTGCCACTAGCAGACATCCCCCTGCCCGTCTCTGCAGATCAGATCGGAAGGAACTACGTATATAGGCACAGCCGGTGCTACGGGGCAGGAGCCCACGCACGTTCTCCGGCAGAAATAACATCACATAATGCTCACCTACCGACGGGGCTCTTCAGAGAGGGAATTGCTCATGCATGTCCTAGCTGGCAGGCTGCGCCTGTGCGGCTTCTCGGACAGGCCTGGCTGCCGTAGGACTCCCTTGTCCGCCCGGGGTAACTACTCACTCACTGCTCTGCCTGCATTCCCTCCCGTATGGGGAGAAAGGAAAAAAATCAGACATTGCATGAAGAAAAGAAAGACAGCCCCATTTCAAAGCATCTGGCGAACCTCCCCTGGCAGCCGGCCAAGCCTCTGCTCAGCCTTCCTGTCTCCGGCAGAGCATGCGTGCTCCATGCCCAGCACCAGGTTTCCATGGCAACACTCTAGGCAGCCCCAAGTAGGGGGAGAGGGTGTCGTGTTTTCACACAGACAAAAAAAAAAAAATCATGACCCTCAGCAGTGGTGTAGAGGGGTAAAAAGGGGAAATGTTTCAGTACAAGTAGACACAATGACCATACACTGCAGTGTCTCTCCCACCCCCAGCCTTCCTCACAGCCAGCTTAGCGATGGGCCTAACACAGGGACTACAATGGTCTGCAGTAGAAAGGAGAGGAGAGTAATGTTACAGAACACGTTGCAGACTCTGCCCCGCCCACTTTCTTTTCAAATATATGCCTGGGACAGGACAGGGGAGAGTTAGGACAGTGGTGAACAGAGACCGAGAGGTCATGTTAGGGGAAGAAGGGTCAAGGAATCCGGAGGCCCAGGGGACAGAGACACTCTTTCACTGCCACACTGGTGGTCACGATCCTCCAGATCACAATTCTAACAATGCCTCACTGTCACCTTTCATATCAATGTGTAACGCACATGTAAGGCCCCATACACACCAGAACGACCAGGATCGTCTAACGATCGGCTACCGATTTGGCGTGCACTTTCCTGGTGCGCTCTCCCGCTGCCGGTAAACGACTAGGGAACGATCATGTTCCCTGGTGCACACGATTAGCTAACGATCCGACATCGGTAACGATGGTCGTACGACCGTCGGATGTGCGGATCGTTAGTAAATCGCGAGTACAGTGGTACAGTCGTTTTTAAAATGTTAATAAGGGGCAGGGCTAGCATAGTGGGGCAAGGGGGAAGGAAAAAAGAAAACAAAGAATATGGGCTGGGCTAGCAGAGGGGGTACAAAGACTAGGGGCCATTTTGCAGGACCTCATTTCTGCTTTGTGACTAGTGAGGCTTGGTGTATACCTGCTGAACGCTGCACATTGCTATTTTTGGCTGCTTTGTTTTTGCTTTGCACTACAAAGTTTGCTTTTTGCTTTTCCCATCCACGAGGCAAAATGGCTGCGGTGGGAGTGTCTTTATAAACAAGCCGGATTGGAACGACGGTCCGTACGACGGGAGCACACACAATGTGCTTCAGATGTGCATACAATCAGCACCCGACCTGCGGTCGGATTGGAGATTCTGCTGCAGGAGGCAAAATCTCCAATGCGACACACGACGTGACGGGAGCGCGCATCCCGTCGCAAACGATCCTGATTGTGAGTGAAAAACGAACGATTGACCCACAATGCATGCACAACCGTCGTTACAACGGTCGAAATTAGCCCTAATCGTGAGCTAATCTTTCTGGTGTGTATGGGGCCTTAGTCACACACACTAGCCACAGTTAATAAGTGCTGTGAAAGACCACATGCAGGGGTGAGCACATCTATGGCAGGGCATGCTGGGATGTGTAGGTCTAGAACAGCTGACACAAGTTTTAGAAGAAGCTGAAAGCACTCAGCTACAAGTATAAAAAAGGAAACAAAACAAAGTGTCCAGTTCACCCTCCAAGAATAAAAACAAGTTTCCAAAATAAAGTTTGTATCAATTTCCTAAACTGCCACAAAAGAATTACAAGTGGTATTTATTTATGATGGTTTGCAAAACAGGGCTGTGTGCTGCATTGGCAGCTTAATATCCTCAAGCACTGCCATTGGCTGAGGATCAGCTCATTGGGATTTTACAATATATAAGGCTGAATGAAGCAATACGACCACATTTTCACGCATTAATACAGTACGTTTCCATGGCTACAGCAAACGGACTTTACGTTTATCAGAATAACAAAAATAAAAATACGTCACAGCCATTACAAATGAATCGGGAATGGTCATTGTGAAGGCAATATAATACATAACGTACAGAGGATTGGTTGTGCCACATACACACTGGAACCAGAGTTTAGGCAGCAACAAGTCCCATATAGAGACTGCATAGTAATACTGTATATGCAGTTTATGGAAATCTAGTTTAAAGTGGCCAAACGAAAAAAAAGGTAAAGAAATGGCACCAGCCATAATACAAACTTGGATACAATAGAGCAACTTCAAACTAACTAAACATTTTATGCAACAAAAAGGGATAAAATCACATTACTACAGGAGACAACAAATAAATATACTAGAGGGATACAACAGTAACCAACCGATAATAAATAAAGTAGTGCGTTTCTTAAAGTGACAATGGTCTGATAACTGCACCTGCGCATTTCCTGTAATGCACATGCGCAGGGCCGGCTGCCAGTGCCTTCGGCAAACTTTTGTTTATGTAAGGAGCTTGCAGTCTGATTTGTGTGCCAGGGTGGACCCCCTGCGTTTTATGGGCGCGCCCACGAAGACTGTGGGCACACCCATAGTAATGCTGAGAGTGCCAGGCCGAACGCAGGCGTTCCTTTACCTGCTAGAGGTGGGCGCATGACCTTGGCGCCCGCCCGGAATTCGTTGAAACCCTTGCAGTCGCCGAGTGACTCCAGTGGCCTGCGATGGCTGCGAACAGCAGGCACAGGACGAGAAATCATTCAATGGTAAGTAATGATGAAATTATGTCTCCTGTGCGGGTGCTGGTGAATGGATACCTGTACACAGCCGCTGATATCATTGCACAGGTGTGGGTAAGGCTGGGGGCCTGCGTTAACCTGCTCTCTGGGCTCTGAACACAAGCAGCCCAAAGGAGGTCTAAACCAAGCCCAATTTCTCCAGGATGTGCCATAGCAACGGTAGTGAAAACATTTTGAGGAGCACAAACAAACTCCACACAGACCGAAGGTCCAAGTTGTCTAACCAACTTGTGGGGCAGATGTATTAAGCCTTAACAAGAGATAAATGCAAGGGTGATAAAGAGAGATAAACGTCCAGCCAATCAGCTCCTTACTGCCATGGGTACTCTTTACCTAGCACGGCGCCCATCGCGGGCATCGCATGCACTAAAAAACGGGTGCGAAGCGATGGCCGCGATTTCCCATAGGGAACAATGTTAAAAGTGTCAATGGACGCGATTTTAGTGTTCAATGCCCGCGATTTTTCCATCGGAAACAATGTTAAATGGGCCACAGAGCCCAAATAGTCCCCCTGAACTCTGAAATGGCCCCCACAATTGTTAACGCCACCCCACGATCAACGTGAACCCGAAGCGTGGCGAGCGCAGCGAGCCCGCGAGGGGCGGCGGTACGCGTCCTCCAACCTTTTCATACCCCCACTATCCACGTCGGCGTGGAGTTGAGAATAGAAGCGTGGCGAGCGCAGCGAGCCCCGCGAGGGGACGCGGATACCTTCACAGGTAAACGCGTCCCTTCGCGGGCTTCACAGGTGTCTGCGTGCCACGCTTCGGGCTCGGTGGCTCGCTACACTATTCTATTCTCAACTCCACGCCGACGTGGATAGTGGGGGTATGAAAAGGTCGGAGGACGCGTACCGCCGCCGCTCGCCACGCTTCGGGTTCACGTTGATCGTGGGGTGGCGTTAACAATTGTGGGGGCCATTTCAGACTTCAGGGGGACTATTAGGGCTCTGTGGCCCATTTAACATTGTTTCCTATGGACAAATCGCGGGCATTGAGGCATTGAACACAAAAATCGCGTCCATTGACACTTTTAACATTGATCCCTATGGGAAATCGCGGGCATCGCGTCGCACCCGTTTTTTTAGTGCATGCGATGGCCGCGATTTTTTACCCCCGATGACAATCGCGGGCGCCGTGCTAGGTGAAGAGTACCCTGCCATGTTACAGGCTGTGTTTGAAAAAAAGTCAGTAAGGAGCGGATTGGCTGGATGTTTATCTCTCTTTATCACCCTTGTATTTATCTCTTGTTAAGGCTTAATACATCTGCCCCATGTCTGTTAGCACTTTTTTTGATTGTCATTTGCTCTCAAACATTACCAGGTTATTGTTCCCACCCAGATCGGACAGATACATCTTTAGGTGTGTACCCAGAATATCAAGTGAACTAATCCTTTAAAATGTGACCATGAATAATGAGTGCACCTGTGCATCTGCCGGGTGCACCTGGATAAGCTGTTTGGCGTCCCAGGGACAGAGTTTGAGAACCACTTACAGTATATGTGCTTACAAAGCATTGTAAATGGCAACTACTATAGTATTTTTTATTTCACTCTATCAAAGCACTTTTTAACCTTTAAACATACATTTTATTAGTCCCATAACTTAATTTTAATTATATTCCATGTTCAATGGGTCTTTACTCCAAGCTTATATATGGTCACCTATATTTGACAAACTAATTTGTTTAATTTAGTACCAAGTCAGTAAAATCTAGGGGACAGATTCAATTAGAGCTTTTCCTAAAGCCATCTAATTAATGTGGCCACCCCTCACAAGAAGATCCCGAGGGTGTGCTTAATGCGGATTGTTCCTGGCAGTCTCAGGTGCACCCCCTAATGCTTACCACACAGGGCCTCTCCTGGATTCCAAGCACTCACCTGGTAATCTGTAGGATAACGCGCATTAGCCATGGGCTTACAATAGAAAGAAATGGGCTAATAATTAAATAGTTCCAGGCAATAAATCTGGAGCTTAAACTGTGCAGTAAGCCCCACGGCTAATGGGAGTCCATTCATAGGAGCCAGCAGCATGGATTATAGAGCCACGGTAGATGTGGAAAGAGTCATTAAATAATAATTGACTCCCAGAAGGTACCGTGTTTCCCCGATAATAAGACAGTCTTATTTTTTTTTATTTTTTTTTAAGAACAAAAAAAAAAAAACCATATGGCTTATTTTTGGGGTAGGGCTTATTTTAGATAGCATGGCCCCCATTCCTGCTTTTATCCCCATTATGCCCCTCATCTTTCAGCACAACTCTCGCTGTTTCATTTCTCAGCCTTTCCGCCTCTGCTGTCACTCTGCTCCCGCCTGTGTACCGTACAAAAGCCGCGTGGATGGTGCGCGGTGACATCAGGGCTTATTTTGGACCATTGTCCAGAACTAAGGGTAGGGCTTATTTTCGGGGTAGGGCTTATTATCGGTAAAACAGGGTAGATATCCGCTCAATGTTTAGTTCTAGTACAGTAGCCCAATGAGAAAAATCATTGCCAAAACATACCGCTATAAACAAGATGACTTGTTTGGAGAGGCTGATCTGGGCATTAGAACCCACCAGACCATGGGCCAGATGTATTAAGCCTCAACAAGAGATAAGGTTAAGCTGCCCATACACAATCCCGATTCTGGCGCCGCGATGTGTGCTTTGAGTTGCGCGCTCCTGCGGCATCTCATTGCACAGTACAAAAAGTATGTGCAGCACATCCTTTTTGTACTTGCTTTTTATCGCATTGCATTGCATGCACAAGGCATGCAATGCAATGCTTTTTTTTTAGCCCAGAATGCACGCCGGCATTGGGACGTGTATGGGCAGCTTAAGTGATAAACATTCAGCCAATCAGCTCCTACCTGTTATGTTACAGGCTTGAATGGCAGTTAGGGCCAAGTTGACTGGACGTTTATCACTCTGCATCACCCTCCACTTTATCTCTTGTTAAGGCTTAATACATCTGGCCGCTTCTCTGGAACCTTTACAGTTCAATTCAATAAGGTTCAAATGTGCTTTTATTTTATTCAAAGTTGTGCATCAACCCCACCCACTCTCCATTCCCATAATGCATCAGTATCAGTTCACTTCGCTCCCACCGAGGGAAACAAAGAATCAAGCGATGATCCAGCCATTAACAGGGAAAGGTAAATATCAAATACACCAACATTCCTGCATCACAGGACATCAAACCTCCAAAATCGCAGGTGACTGTAGGGACCCCTAATATTTACTAGTATTAAGCGTCATATACTGGTGATCACAATCCCAAATAGTAAGGTGGGGCCTGGACAACAGGTTGACAGTCAATAGGTCAATATGCATAAGTCCGACTTGACAATGGTCAACGAATGATATGGTTGATGTGAGTTTTTCACAAGTCTTTCATTGTTTGGTCTCATACGTTCCCATCCACATAGACTCCGATTGGGAATAGTGAAGCGTGCCAAGCACAGCAGTAGAGGGGCACATGGAGCCTGAAATGCTACACTAATTAGAGGTCCAAATGCTCGAGTGTCAACAAGGACATCGATAAAATGTGAAAATCTCATGTAGATTTTGGCTTGTGTTTTGCTTTTGTCATCGGCAACTTTGAGCATAATCAACCTTTTAGCATCTGTCTTATGATCCAGACCCAGGAAGAGGCCACATCATCTGAATCGGTGGACTACCTGCCAGCAGTAATTACCAGTGAGCCAATCAGAAGAAAGCAGGTAGATGTGAGCCATTCCAGGTTACACTGAGCTAGGCTACAAGTTTTTATCCCCATCCCCTCAACAAACGTAACCTGCAGACAATCCTTTGACAACCAAAATATATAGCAAACAAAAGGTTAATACAGGGTTATATGTTTAGCATTCTGTGTATACCTAAACACATAATTACGTACCTCGGCTTCCTCCCTTTCCTCTTTATTCTGTTCCCCTTCACTAATATCTGCATCCCCATCTTCTTCATCGCTGCTGGAAGACTCCAGGATTTCACACATGTCCATTTTCCAGCTGTTGGGGACCGTCCGTGACTTGAGGAAAGGTATGGCTTCCGTTACACCTGATGGCAAACAAAAGAGCTCTTGAATTTTTGAACATCCTGCTAGATGGTTTTATGGGGATGGGGAAATAAACTGATACCCGTCACATCACAAACGCAGGTTGCACCCGGGAGGTGGACACGAGTTCTTCCCAGCAGCGACCTGCCATTTGCGATCAAAGTCCCCCACAGCGACAGAGCAATAAGCCGGGTCGCTGATGTCAGAAAGGGGCGGGCATCAAAAGGATAACCCGTTAGCACAGCAACCTGGGTCCAACCTGGGATTAACCCCAGTCAGAATGCGGGGTTGCTGGACCTGGATAATTTGAAAAGGCCCTTTCACAACGCACATTGACCTGGCAACAACCCGGGTCAGACATTGGTTATTTTTGCAATGTGAAAGGGGTAAGAATGACCCATGCAACAAGACTCTGGGTTCCCAAATAAAGATGGTAATTCAATTGTGACACATGCTGCCTGCTGGCGGCCCTTTGTAATGGCTGTCTAGCAGAAAGATTCAATTGTTGCTCCAATTGAAAGCAGATTACCCGGAGTGCACACATTTTTTTCTTAAAGCCTTCAGAAAAGCAAGAAAAAAAAAAAAAAGGTACTTGTGTATTATAACGGCGCCCACATTTTCCATCGTAGGGCATTGTACAACAAAAAAATCACGTTGCATAGCATTGGACCCAATTTTTTAATTGTACAGGCTCCCAGATGTTTGATTCGTAGGTTAAATGCCCCCCCAGACCCGATTTTTGATTGTACACCCACCCTGATGAGTAATGACTATGTTAAATGCCCCCCATTGTTAACGCCACCCCACTATCAACGCGAACCCGAAGCGTGGCGAGGGCAGCGGTACGCGTCCTCCGACCTTTTCATACCCCCACTATCCACGTTGGCGTGGAGTTGATTCTATATAGTGTGGCCAGCGCAGCGAGCAACCGAACCGGAAGCGTGGCGAGCGCAGCGAGAGGACGCGGATGACTTCACATATATTCCACATCCCCTCACGGGACTCGCTGCGCTCGCCACGCTTCGGGCTCGGTGGCTCGCCACACTATATTTAACATGTGAATAAGCCCAAATCGGGCACGATCGCGTTGCATCGCATGCCATTATAATGGCATGCGATGCGATATTAAAATTGTATGCTCACACCCGGGGAAAGGCTCAAATTGGGTCCCATCGCATACCTTAATTAGTGGCATGTGATGCGATGCGATGGGTGCCGTGATAATACACAAGTACCAAAAAAAAAAAAAAGTTTATAAAGTCTGTAAATTTGGGCGCCCAAATCACTCATACAGAGATGTTTAGAGGCTCCTACAGCAACATTACAGGAGTTTTCTGCTTTATGCGGCTAAATCCGAAGCGGTCAGCTTTGGAACCTGCTAATGTGTGTCTGATCGAAGCAAAAATTGAACAGCCCTGATAGACATCAATTAGCACAGATGTCCAGCAGAAGGGGGGCAGAACAATTAAAATGGCCTAGACATAGTACTGCCTAGACATAGTACTATAAATATCAGCAAGGTAGCACCTCTCATTACAAGCAGCTACGGTGTGCAGTCTAGAGCCCCTCTTCCTATACGGTTTTCACTGCCTGTAAGTGGAGAGTCCGGCAGTGCACATATATCTATGGGTGCTCTGTTTTTGTTATCAGAAGGGCAATGATTGTAAAAGTGGGCAATGATGACCAGGGCAATGCCCTGTGCTAGGAGTTAGGTAAGCACCATCACAACAGGAACCACTCAGCTAACTGAGGATCAATGTTAGGTAACCTTGACCTAAGCCATAGATAACATGATCTGCTGATTAGTATTAACAGTGCTATGTATAGATTCCCAGTGCAGAGAAAGGAGACGGGAGCACCCAGAGGAAACTACAGCAGTAACCAAAATATACAAAGCAGTAAAGACTGAGCAGTGTGGATGACAATTCTCAGCATCTAGAACCAACGACAATCGATGCATGTGACACGCAGTGTGTCGGACTGAGACACAACATACAGGGGATGGGAACATCTCTAACTCTCCTGGCTTACAATTTGCTTTGCGTTTGGGTTTCTTATTGTGGGAAACACTCTAGAGTTATGAGTATATAGAAGAGATCTCTTCACAATAACAGAAGATGCAAACTGTACGGCTTTGTCACAATTCTATACACCGATAGCCAGGTTGGCACTACTTCATGCCAGCGATGAGCACCATGCGTTTTGGACTAGATCACATTGCATCGATTTGACAATGCATGTGATCTGCTAAGACAGCTTGCGTTTTGAACTAGATGCGAAATAGTCCAAAAAGTTCCTGCTGCACATTTTTTGTACTTTGCGATGTGATGTTCGCGGGTGCGTGCTTTGCAAGCCCAAAACGCACCGCGTGTGAAAGCCAACCCAACACTATGAAAACACAATCATTCATTTACCTGGCTTTGCAAGACAATCAGACGTTAGTGCATTTATGTCAAATTCTTCAATATCCTTCCTTGCGACTGGATAGCTAGTTTTAGGGTAGGGGAGACAAAACAGATTTTCAGTAAAATATAGGGTTGGGAAAAAAAAAACACTTTTGTAAACAATCGCATAAATTCCCTTGAATTGCTATCAATAGAGATTTAAAATTCTAAGGGGGCAATTTAATTCATTCATTCAGCTCTTGGGCTAAGTGCCCAGGATGTATTCAATTACTTCATGCAATAATGCCCAGGATTAACCACCCTCCTGGGCGTGATGCATCTTTAGGTTGCAACATGCCCCGAAGAACGAAACACAGATTTTGCCCATATCTCCAGAGGTTGCGAGCAGAAATTTGCGATAACTGCAGCTTCAAGGCCAGTCACGGGAAGCAATTAAACTGCAAATGATCATTCTACAAAAGAATCATTCTGAATACAGGTCTTCTATTCAATTAGAAAATAGAATCGAAGGGAAGTATTGTGCCACAGTATGGCATAATATAGTATTGCAGTACAACTATAGATGCGGTAAAGCAGTATACTAGTTCTTGAGGAGAAGCTCAACAGTTTTAGGATCGCTGATTACCATGTGTATGTACTCTGTACCAACGGGGGCCAAACCTGTCCTCAATATCTACCAACAGTTCATGTGTTTTAGGCAACCTGTGGATCTATAGTAGGAATGAGTGCAGCAGGTTTAAAAATGTGACAGTTAGTAATGACTACAGCTGTGCACCAGCTAGGTGATGTGGGTCATGTGACAGTTAGTAATGACTACAGCTGTGCACCAGCTAGGTGGTCTTGAAACTGTGGACTGTGGGTAGATCAAGAGGGCCAATTTGGCCACCCCTGCTGTACGAAGTAGAAAGAAAACCACTTTTTTCCCATACAAAAACCAAAGTAAAAACCGTGCATTCTGTATATTAAATATCTACATGACGTTCTTATTAAATGGACAGATTTTTATTAAGAACATCCAGAAACTTGTTCAAAACTGGCTTTAATGGCATATGTCAGAGGGAGGCAAGTATTTGCAGAAGTGTATGGACACCAAATACGACCAGAGACCTCAGCAGTAAAAAAATAAAAATAGTGAAAAAAACAAAACAGTAAATAAAAATTCTGTGTGGTTTATAGAAGTTGTGGTTCTTCGCTTTTTTGTTTTTCCCTCTATTGTTTTTGGATCCAAGACTTCCTCCAAGGTTATTTATTTATTTGTAGTTTAGATTATGTCCTTCCTTTTGTTACACGGTGTGTTCTGCCGGCTTCACTATTTGTTTACACTATACGAAATGAAACAACTGGCCCAATAGAAGCTGTAAAAAAGTGTCAAACAATTCTGTATTGCCAGAATAATGCTAAAACGATATATTTGTTTTATACGAAAGGTCTTGTGCAAAAAAAGTGCCCTCTCTGTATGTCTCTACAGGCTAATCTCAGCTGACAAACCAGCTTTGTGTTTATTGTTAATAATATAAGTCAAGTGAAGGAACCATATGTAACAAGAAGACATTGGTTGTATCTTTATCAGGACCGAAGGTACTATAAGCCAGGTGCACGTCATTATTTGATCAGCAGGAAGTGTTACCAAGTCTGTATGAAAGCAGAACCGGTGCCAATACTGGCCTGGAGTAGAGGTTCCCAAATCCATTACAGTCTATGTGTTCAAGATTGTTTAATCAAATCTCAGGTACTAACTGTATGTAGGAACACACACACACACACACACACACACGTTAGCCCTATATAGTAACTCTACTCACAATTTTGCATCTACAAAGGAACGAACCAAACACTGGTCTTTTTTCACTGTAGCGTCATCACTGCAACCAGGGGACACAACCTAATAGGAGAGGAAATAAAACCGAACATTTTTATATTTGTATTTATATTTGTAGCTATTAAACTGTAAATATTCCATGTCCTTACCAGTGACAGATGACATTCCCCAGCTTTGTCATGTGCATTCATCTGTCACCCCCCCCCCTCCTCAATCTCTCACTGCTATTACACCCCCCCCCCCTCCACACACACACACACACACACACACACACACACACACACACACACACACACACACACACATCAGCTTGCAAAGACTCAATGTATCAGTATTCATTCTAGAACTCTGCATCTTCCAAAACCCATGCAGTTCCTCTTCCCTAGCTTGGGTGTCTTTCTCTGCTGTGGTGCTTCTAGCACAGTGTGGTCTGTATTTCAGCACCAGTATACAGACCAAACATGTGAAAAAAGCACCAGAGCAAAGAGCGACACCCCAAGCAGGGAAGAGGAACTGCAAGGGTTTTGAAAGATGCAGGGTGCCGGGCTGGGAACCTGCAATATTACAGATGTTAAAAATGCCCAATTCCCCTATTTCAACCAGTTTCGCTCAGCATAGGGGAAATCAGGATTTGAAAACACATTTAATATTCCTGATTGCCTGACCCAGCCATTGTGGTGGTTGGGGAGTTGTCCCAATATCGCTCTGCTGTATTGTGGGGCCATTATACAATGGGTGTCACTGACAGCACTTATTGAGTACCACCACCTGTGCAGAGATGCATTGCGGAACTGGCCCAGACTCCTGATGACCAGGTCAGGGAATCAGGAATTGTTAAACAGGTTTAAAAAATCCCTGATCCTGAACTGGACATTTGTTTGAAGCAATTAGTGATACATTACAATAGTAGAAACGTAATAAGGTATCACGGATAGAAAGTAATTTCTATTAGAGCCCAATATCACAACTCGTACACACGAATACAATACAAAACAAAGTTTAGAGACAACTTTTAAACATTCCAGGAGGCAGAGGAGACAAGTATACAGTTGTACACATCTTGACAGAGCATCACAATGGCATCCAAACACCAGGGAGACAAGTAAGCAAAAAAAAAATATATGTTTCGTTGCGTAAAAGAATGTTTCAGAAAACGGACACAAGGTCCATAAAAAAAAATCATTAAACAATACATAGAAACATAGAATTTGACGGCAGATAAGAACCATTTGGCCCATCTAGTCTGCCCCTTTTTTACCCTTCAGGTAAACTCAACCCTTTTTAATCCTTATTTCTTTGTAAGGATATTCATATGCCTATCCCAAGCATGTTTAAATTGTTCTACTGTCTTAGCCTCTACCACCTCTGATGGGAGGCTATTCCACTTATCCACTACCCTTTCTGTGAAGTAATTCTTTCTAACATTTCCCCTGAACCTACCTCCCTCCAGTTTCAGTGCATGTCCTCGTGTTTTATTACTTTTTTTCCTTTGAAGAAAATTTCCCACCTGTACTATGTTAAAACCCTTGATATATTTGAAGATTTCTATCATGTCCCCCCTTTCCCTTCTCTGCTCCAAACTATACATGTTAAGATCTTTTAGTCTATCCAGGTAAGTTTTGTGATGTAGGCCATGAACCATTTTAGTTGCCCTTCTTTGTACACTCTCCAATGTATTTATATCCTTCTGAAGATATGGCCTCCAGAACTGGACACAGTATTCCAGATGAGGTCGTACCAATGACCTATAAAGTGGCATTATTACGTCTTTTTTTCTGCTACTGATTCCTCTCCCTATGCAACCAAGCATCTGACTAGCCTTCCTCATTGCTTTGTTACATTGCCTCCCTGCCTTTAAGTCACTTGAAATAGTGACTCCTAGATCTCTTTCCTCCTCAGTAGTTTCCATTATAGTACCCTTGATACTATATTGAGCCTTTGGGTTTTTGAGTCCCAAGTGCATAATTTTGCATTTTTTAGCATTAAACTGTAGTTGCCATTCTCTTGACCAATTCTCAAGTTTACTTAGATCATCAGTCATTTGATTTACCCCTCCTGGTGTGTCTACTCTGTTGCATATCTTTGTATCATCTGCAAAAAGGCATACTTTCCCTTCAATACCATTTGCAATGTCACTGACAAAGATATTAAAGAGCACTGGTCCAAGTACAGATCCCTGGGGTACTCCACTGGTAACATGTCCCTCCATAGAATGCACTCCATTTACGACAACTGTCTGTTTCCTATCCTGCAACCAGGTTCTTATCCATTTAATTGTTTTATAATCCAATCCCACACTTTCAAGTTTATTTAGCAGCCTGCGATGTGGGACAGTGTCAAATGCCTTACTAAAGTCTAGATATGCCACATCTACAGCCCCCCCTTCATCTAGTATTTTGGTCACGGAGTCAAAAAAGTCAATGAGACTTGTTTGGCATGATCTCCCTGCAGTAAAACCATGCTGTTTTGGATCCTGTAAGTTGTTTAATTTAAGATATTCCACTATTCTTTCTTTTAATAGTGTTTCCATTATTTTCCCTACTACTGATGTAAGGCTCACTGGTCTGTAGTTACTTGCTTCTTCTTTGCTTCCGCTTTTGTGCAGTGGAACTACATTTGCTTTTCTCCAGTCCTCTGGAACTGCACCTGTATCTAGTGACTGGTTGAATAAATCTGTTAATGGCGCTACCAACACATCTTTTAGTTCTTTTAGTATCCTTGGATGCACTCCGTCTGGCCCCATTGATTTATCCACTTTCAGTCTTGAAAGTTCTGTTAGGACTTTCTCCCTAGTAAATGTACCTCCATCTACCTTATTTTTATAAATGTCCTTGCAACTTAACTGTGGTCCCTTCCCTTCTCCTTCTATAGTGAATACAGAGCAAAAGTAATTATTTAGCTGATCTGCAATTGCCTTGTCTCCCTCCACCAAATTCTCAGTGTCTGTCCGCAGTCTTATTATTCCTCCATTTGATTTTCTCCTTTCATTTATATACTTAAAAAAAGTTTTGTTTCCTTTATCTACCGACTGAGCCATTTTCTCCTCAGCTTGTGCCTTGGCACGCCTGATCACTTTCTTAGCCTCTTTGCGTCTGGCAAGATACACTTCTTTGTCATTATTATTTTGAGTCTGCTTGTATGTCCTAAAGGCCATCTTTTTTGCTTTTACACTAGTTGATACCTCTTTTGTAAACCACACTGGCTTCCTTTTCCTGGTACTTTTCTTAACCCTTTTGATACAAAGGTCAGTTGCCTTTAGTATTGCACTTTTTAATTTTCTCCACCTCTCCTGCACTCCTTTCAAGTTCGTCCAATCCGCTAATGAGTCGCTTAAACATCTCCCCATTTTTGCAAAGTCAGCCTTCCTAAAATCCAACACCTTAGTTTTTGTGTGACTGGAGTTGGACCCTGACTTGATACTAAACCATACTGCTTGATGATCACTGGATCCCAGGTTCTCACCCACATATATGTCTGATATCCTGTCACCATTTGTGAGTATTAAATCTAATATTGAGTACCAGTAAGCAAAAAATATATAATGTTCCGTTGCATAAAAGAATGTTTCAGAAAACGAACACCAGGTCCATAAACAAATACAATATCTGAGCATTAATCATGTTCTCCCTGCCCCCCCCCCCACGATCACACAGTAATATGAGAATTGCGCAGAGAATTACGAGTCTGGGTTTGTTTGGCTGGTGACAGACCCTCTGTGAAGTTCACCCACATCTTAAAGAATCTCTCAGTTCTGGCCTCCTTCCCCAGCATAACCACTACCAACTCCATTTGGAATACAGGAAACTATTTTGTTTTAAAAAAAGGATAGTTGGAGGCTCAGGTACTATGCACACCTGAGAATCTAGAATATTCAACGTTTAAATTTTCCGACAGATCGCTGATCATTAACAGTCACCAACCAGCAGGTGGTGCCTTGAAACGTCAATACGCTGATTGGCGACCATCGATAATCCGTCATGGACATTAACCATATTAAAAATGCCTGCTTTGCCCACACCGACCTATTACGGTCGGCATCAGGCAACCTTGATTATTAAGCAGGTTTAATATTCCAAATTCCTCAACATGACCAGATCATAGCATTGCCCCTATAAACTGCAAATATATGGGGGCCATGATGGAAGTGATCTCAACAATAGAAAAATTGCACAAATGGACAATACCGGTGTATAGAGAGGCTCAAGCAGGAGGCTGCACACTAATGGGTCAATTTACTAAAACTTCTACAAATGCCCTGATCAACCAATCCAATTCTGTCTATCATTTTCTAGGATGTAATAGATAAATGATAGCATCTGATGGGTTGCTTATGGGCTTATTCATTTTTAGAGTAAAATTACCCCCAAGTTTAACACAAAATCAATCTGGATACCCTCCTGTGATTTTGCAGTTATTTTCTAACTAAGAGTAAAATGAAGGAACCAAACAGTAAAAGGAGAAAAAAGAATAAAAATAATGATAATAAACCCTTCATGGTTCGCTCTTTATGTCCAAAACAAACCATGTTGAAGAATTTATGGACACCTGTACTGGAGGCCGCAGCAAATATGACTGCAAGGTCACGGTTTCCTGGCTATCCTTCCCCATTATAAGACAAAGAACAAATTAATGATGCAAACAATGGTCTCTGAACAAAGCTCTGAAAAGGTCCAGAGAGTGAAGATAAAACAAAGACTTCTTCAAGAAACCTACCATGGCCTAAGCCAAGACTGAGAACGTCCTGGTTGAGAATTAAAAAATAAACTATATGAAGACATGAGGGGAGGGGGTAACTGGCTAAAATAGGGCCTTTCCAGGTTTAGAACAGGCAACACCAAAAAAGGTTTGAAAAGAATGCTGTCAGATTGTCAAACCCAGAAGAGGGTGCCAAGGAACTACTTTCAGTTAGAAAATCTGTATCGCCAGGAAAAGCTTTTATTTATTTATTTTTTATCAAAAAGTCAGAAATCTAATCTACTAGAGACATATTTGTAGATATCCTGCAAGAACGGCAAGTGTAAAGGACAGAAAATCAAACATTCAAAGATAGGATACTAATTAAAAGCCTTAAGGTATGTACACACTTGTACAATTTAGATTATCTGCATACAATATATACAATTTAGACTATATAGTGCAGATCTGCACTATATAGTCTATGCAGCCAAGACTTTCTGGCTGCAATACGGGAGCGCGCATCGGGATCACAAGGTTTAAAACCCATACAATCTGCATGAGATCCAGATGAGATTTTGACTATATAGTCAAAATCTCATCTGGATCTCATGCAGATTGTACAAGTGTGTACACAGCATAACTCTGCTCCTCACCTCAATAGTGTGCCAGCAGCTGACCGAGCTCTGTTCAGACACACACACACACACACACACACCCCACAGCATGTCAGAGCCCCAGCTCCCAGAAGCTCCGTTATTTTGACGGGCTGGTAACTAGTGTACGAAATGAAATACACTGACGTACACTGGTCCCACTCTAAAGTAATTCATGTAGAGAAAGATCAAAGAAGAAATCTTTGAAATAAAACATTATCCCTTCTAAATAGATCACATTGTGATCTGCAGAACTACTGTATATGTGTTTCAGTTCGATACAATGCAACATAAAAACAGGTAAACATGTAATACAGTGTAAAAGTCAGAGAAATAAATAACGATCACAAATCCTCTAATTAAAATCTCATATTAGGGGAGAACTCAATTTCAGCATGATAGGGTGGCTGCGTGTATATAGGTCATTATGGTAGTGCTAACACTGCATAGGAGAGAGACCGGAACTCTACTCACCGAGCGATGGTCTCAGTGGTTCTCAACCTCGGTTCTCAAGTACCCCCAACGGTTCACCTGACAGGTGCACTCATTATTCACTGACATTTTAAAAGATCACAGGATGAGCTAATTAATACACCTGTGATACTGTGAGGAGATCTGCAAAACCTGAACTTTTGGGGGTACAGAGGTTGAGAACCACTGATCTATCGCATGTCAAAGTCTTCAACACTTCTAAAGTGCGCAGGGTTATATGAATGTGGGTGTGGCACACCAATGCAGTGTGTAGTATACATACACATACCCTCTATGAGATGAAGTACCGCCAGAGACCACTTGACAAACTAATTACTCCTTTGTGTGCTAAAAGATGGCATAGCAGAAAGTGAAAGCAATTTCCGCAGGGACAATCGATCGGTTTCAAAACTTGCTGGATATGGAGTAGGGGGAGCTGTGAAGACAGAGATTGAAGGTAGGAGCAGATAGGGAGTGGGGGTGGAGTGGAGAGTTTGTGGGCTTAAAACTAACACCTCATAGTGAAATTAAAAACTGTCACAGCTCAACGTGAAAGTACAGGCTTTACATTGCAGACCGGCTTTTAACTAGTAGAGAAATGATACAGAATGTGGTTGCTATGAGCAACGACACTTAAACAGCTGCCTTTTAATAACAGAAAAGCTAAAGCTGGTATAGGAGTAATGAAGGGTGAAAAATAAACTGTAATCAGTATCTAAAAGGTAGTATAGGGAGATGCACGAATCCACCAACAGGTGTGTGTACTACCGTATCACCACGTAGGGGCACCTTGATTTTAAGAAAGACCCTCTTTTTAATAGATCGTCCTACATAATGTATTATTGTAGAGAATTTGTTGACTGAACTGAACACTGAAATAACACAAACACAGCGTTTAATAAAAGTCTCTGCCCCTTTGTGCCCTGGCCAGAGAACCAGTGTCCCAATCTCAGTGATCTGTGTGTGTACGGCTCACTCAACCATCCCGACTGAAGCTTAACCAAGAACATGCTGGCGGTAAGCGCGCTGGTTTATAAATGCAGCATTTCCTACAGCGGTGACCTTCAGCCATCCTGTGGTCAATCACAATGTTAATGTGCTCTGCAGATTTAAATGAAACCTCAATGCTAAATAAACGGTGTTCATCCAGAGCAGAACACAGCAGGCACGGGACATATCGCAGGCACATAAAACGCACACACCTAAGTCCAGTTCTGCAGACTAACTTAAAATAAAAAGGATCGGAGTCTGTAAAACAGCGCAGTGTCCCGAACGTGGGAAACCAAAGAAAGGACTGTGGTGCATGAGGTAGGAACACATTTACCAGCACATGTTACGTTCCAGAGAGCTGTGCAAAAATACTGTAACTGACAAACGCTTGGAATGCAGTTCCACAGATGTAGGACAGTAATTAAATAATAGGAATAAGTAGATCCCTATCTAGAAAGAAGTAGATGGTCTAGTTGGTCTTCAGTGTTTCTGTATACAGAGTGCTAAGCCTACCCAGGCAGCATGGACACTTGGATGTGCTCATGTCATCCTCTGCTGCCCTCGCACAAAAGTGTTCCCTTTCTCTCCTCTCAGCGGAAACAAAATAAAAAGGTCAGCTGGGCTTTAATTTCCAACTCAACCTTGATAAATAGGCTTTTTCTAGACAGTTCCGGACAAAGGAAAGTGACACAGTCCCAGACAAAATATCAGCTACGTATGACATATTAAAACCACTGTGAGCGGACTGCCAGCGGGCAGGTGCTAGAACAACTTCATCAAGCCAATCGTCAGACAGGCAGTACATAGAGCAGCACAGGATCTCACTGGATTCCTGTAAGCATTTATTGCTATTTGACTGTAATGAGTGCTCCTGCTGGTGGCCCAGGGAATGTGTCAGTGCGTAATAAGTGCACCTGTGCTCCTGCTGGTGGCCCAGGGAATGTGTCAGTGAGTAATAAGTGCTCCTGCTGGTGGCCCAGGGAATGTGTCAGTGAGTAATAAGTGCACCTGCTGGTGGCCCAGGGAATGTGTCAGTGAGTAATAAGTGCACCTGTGCTCCTGCTGGTGGCCCAGGGAATGTGTCAGTGAGTAATAAGTGCTCCTGCTGGTGGCCCAGGGAATGTGTCAGTGAGTAATAAGTGCTCCTGCTGGTGGCCCAGGGAATGTGTCAGTGAGTAATAAGTGCTCCTGCTGGTGGCCCAGGGAATGTGTCAGTGAGTAATAAGTGCTCCTGCTGGTGGCCCAGGGAATGTGTCAGTGAGTAATAAGTGCACCTGCCGGTGGCCCAGGGAATGTGTCAGTGAGTAATAAGTGTACCTGCTGGTGGCCCAGGGAATGTGTCAGTGCACATGTGCTCCTGCTGGATGACCTGTAAAATGTGTCAGTGAGTAATAAGTGCACCTGTGCTCCTGCTCCAGGGAATGTGTCTAAGTAATAAGTGCACCTGTGCTCCTGCTGGATGACCTGGAGAATGTGTCAGTGTGTAATAAATGCACCTGCTGGTGACCCAAGTAATGTGTTAGCGAGTAATAATTACCTTTGCACCAGTTGGATGACCTTGAAAGCAGGATCTGTTTAGGGTCCTGAAGACAGAGATTCAGAAACTATGGCTTATACCACAGGTTCTCAAACTCGGTCCTCAGGAACCCACACAGTGCATGTTTTGCAGGTCTCCTCACAGAATCAAGTGAAATAATTAGCTCCACCTGTGGATCTTTTAAAATGTGTCAGTGAGTAATGAGTGCACCTGCTGGGTGACCTGGAAAACATGAACTGTGTAGGGGGTTCTGAGGACCGAGATTGAGAATCTCCTGGAATATACCATCACTACCATGTGGATCAAGTATTTTCAAGAAGTAGTCAATTAGGAAAAAAAGCACAAACAGAACGTTTACACATCCTCCCACCAAACTTAATGATTTGTTAGCTGATCATGCTGGGCACAAGACAGCGCTACATAACTGCACATCTTTACACCACTTACTGTGAGGTCTTACAGCAATACTGGTTAGGAGAGTATTGTATAGAACACATGACTATTAGATGAAAACACACCTACCTGACACAAAAACTACCAACCAATTATTTTAAATAATAAAGTATCAAGGACCAAGCAAAGATGCTCATGCTATCCCTTTCAGGTTCATGCTTATAAATAAGAGGATTTAATAGAATAAAACAGTTAAGCACAAAGATTATAATGCGTTTCTAATCCAGAAGTTCAGCCCAAACACACACAAAAGGCTTTACGCTGCAGCAACATAAAGAGCCCCTTTCCCCCTGTTAAACGCTGGTCAACAATGGCAGGTACTCACCAGGGCAGGGTACCATTGTTTTGTCAGACTGCAGTTCACACCCACTACTTTGCCCAGTAATTCATCCACAATGCGCTTGTCATCTTCCTCATCCTCTTCGCTGCTGCTTTCCTCTTTCTCATCTTCGGTCCTACAACAATTAAATCGGAGAGGACAATGAGAATCCTGAGGTCACGATGTCCACAGAAAACAGGGCATTACAATACAGAGAGGTTATAATATGACTGAAAGGACGCATGTAGCAGGATCATCACTGGAAGACCTTTAAATCTGTTACTCCAGGCATGTCCAAACAATGGCCCTCCAGCTGTGGTGAAACTACACATCCCAGCATGCCTTGCCACAGTTTTAGCATTCCCTAACAGCAAAACTGTGGCAAGGCATGATGGGACTTGTAGTTTCACGACAGCTGGAGGTCCATAGTTTGGACATGCCGGCATTACTCCAATTACACAGTATTCATATACCACCTTTAGCGAGAAATAATTTGCAAAATCTAATAGCATCAGAGTTCGGTGGCCATGTGGCCATACTGGCTGAACTTGGACCTTTTTTTTTTTTTTTTTTTTAAAGGGGCAATCATTTACAAGGTAAAACCATGCCTTTAAATAAAGTCCCAAATTCGGAGGCTATTCCATCTGGCCCTAAAGCAATCCCCTGTCCTTATAACCGATTCCACACAATTCAATCGCCTCCGAATTGTTCTCATAATACAAAACTACTCAGACTCCAATTGAACAACTGGACTTAGAATATATTTTGGAAGTGGCACACAAGCACATCAGGGGGTTGTCAATAGTAAATGCGCCTTCTGATGCCAATAGAATACTTTGCCAGGCACCTGCGACTTAAAGTCCCGGTAAACATCCCTAGGCGTTCAGGTTTGGGGAAATAGTACAGACCATTCACACTGTAACTCACGTTCCAAACACATTCAGCAAAAAACGTACGAGCCAATAACAGAGATGGTGCATTCTGATCCGTGATTGGTCAGGTTACCATTGAGAACACCTGACTGCATACATATTGTCATTGGAGCCTATGAAAGATGTACTTGCCAAGCAGAGTACATCTGGAGTTTCCAAAGCGAAACTAACCAGCCCATTTCCTGCCCCAAAGTATCTAAATAAATAGTAGGAGAGGAACTGCACTAGGACTGCGTTACATAACACGAGAGCTCAGGGCTAATCAGATTATCAAGTAACTGCTCATCCTGTACAGTCGCAAGACTGTCAATCTATTCCACTTCCTACTCAAATGAGGCATTTCAATGGTTTTACCTCACAGCTGCCACTAGATGGTGCATTTAAATGATTGCTAAGTTGGGCATGAATAGACGTGGTGGGTTATCACTGTAAAAGGTCCATACACACTGGGCAACTATGCCCAGCATGAATGGACAGCGATGATCGCCATCATCACTGGGGGTAGAGCCACACAGTGCATACACGCTGAGCCACTTCACCGCTGGGGCATACACACTGGGCGGCTTTGAGCTGAAAGCCGCTCACACCTGCTGTTTTCAGCTCAGTCGCCCAGTGTGTATGGGCCTTTACACTCGAGATGACCCAACAAAGACTTTTCACACCCTGGGCAGAATTTTAGTTAAGCTTAGCTGCTTTGCGTGGCTCAACCCGATGCATCTGGGCACGTCAGAAGTTAATAGGTGCCATATCGCAGCTACATATAAATCGTTCCGATGGGTCGCCATTACTTTGTGCGCCCAAAAACGTAACAATTACACTATCATTATCATTCTGCATTGTTGGTATTCCTTAAGGTTACCTGGCCTCAGCATATATAACACATCACCGTTGGTGGTACATTTAATCTGAGCAGTGTACCCACCCGACCAATGCAACTCAACATGCACTTGAATTTAAGAATGTAGCAGAATTGTGCACATTTCTCAGCGCGAATGTAGTATGTCCCCATTGTAAATACTAGGGAGCATCAGGACAGTCACACATCACAGTGCGCTAAAACTGCAGGGCCAACGCAAATCTGCCTATATCTCCCATCTCTTTCAGTTATACTGGGGCTGGTATCCTCTATACATCACAGCCCCACCGCTGTGTGGGCTCAAAAGAGAGATCGCATAATGAGTAAAACACTAAAGAAACGGAGTAATTCAGATGCTGGTGCCTAGTGTTAGCCGCTATGCTACAAGCTAAAACCAAGCTGCCCTGGCCCTCAGAAGCATGGACATCAACATAATGAAATAGCCATCAGGGCACAAAGGCTTACATCCATAAGAATAAACGTCCGGGATATAGGATTCTATATGTGCACTGATCATTACACCTAAACAAAGTTTAAGGCTCTCGGGTGTAATCAAGAGGCAGGACTGCAAATCTGAGCACGCGAGAGCCAGAAAGCCGGGGAGCGCGAGAGCCAGAGAGCGATACTGTTGGATGAACGGCACTCATGAGGCAGGAATAATGCCCACAAAGGTGTGTATTAAGACAACGTGATGGGGCAGCACTGTGTAGTTATGCCTGTCCTGATGAAGGGGCTCATGCCCCGATACGTTGTCCTAATACACATCTCATGGGTATGATTGCTGCCTCATGAGTGCTGTTATTCTTAGAGAAGTATATGTTATGTGGATCGGGCACCGGGGCCAGTTGCTGTAAGGACATACATACACACACACACGCATACATACATATATACATGGCTTGTTCAATACGGTGGTGGTGGCCCCCGTCCTGAGGAAACGTCGGCTGTAACGTCACTTTGATATCATGAGTAATACAACCATTCAATTAACAAGTCCCTAGTGAGCGTTATCTGTTATTTACCGGTCAGGTAATCCACTGTATACATCCACACATAAAATAAGCAGAAGAAAACCGTAACATGACAAAAAAATAAAAAAGGGAGGTACACTTACATTGGTAGAGACGATCTCCTTCCCCTGTTAGATTTTTTCCCAATGACTGGAGTGCCAAAATGTTCTGGATTAGTTAGCGGGAGTTGGTCCAAAGTCTAAAATGAGAGAAGAGATGTGAGGAACCTCCGGGACCTTCATGATAATACTAGGACAATGTCTGTCTGCTACTTGTGTTACCTCGCTCTCTGCAAAGTGCCTTTCCCCCTTTAAACACAACGACGTCCTTCTTAAAGTCCTTTCATCACCATCATCAAAAACTACAAAACAAAGCGTTAAATATAATAATCACCTAAAAAAAATTCCTCAGCCATTATGTAGTATCTCGTGGTGGACAGATTCTCCTTTCCCATAGCAGAGCGGACTTCCTGTTCCTTATCACACAGCCATGTGACCACAACAATCACCGACACTCTAGGCCTTGCATACTTCCACTGTTTAACTTTGACAACATTCAGCTTTGCTTATACTGGAATAAATCCACAGTGTTGAACCCGTACGGTACACATTCCATGCCCTTCTCAAACAAAGCCTAGATCACTCACACAGGATTCTGTCCTGCAGCCAAGTGCCACATAATGCAATACAATCACACTGCAACTCCGTTCTCAAACCACACGCAGCTAGAACGTGTGTTATACTCGTCAAAGCTTGGAAACACAACTATCGGTGCCGTTATGCGCATCATTGTGAGACAGTAATACTCGCTTATGAATGTTACTGTCTCACACTAGCTTTAACCAAATTTACATTTAAGCCATGCAGGAGAAAACGTACAAGCGGTACGGAGCAAAAGATCTATTGCAAAACCTAAATAAGAGATTATGTAAATTCAGTTCCACTGGCAATGAATTCCATGTATTAACCCTATGAGTGCCAGCATTGCTGTGAGAGATCCTCAAAATATCTGTTAAACATGCCAACGCCGCTCACAGCGACTGTTCTTTTAGTATAAATAAATACAAATACGGCCGAGTCAATACCTTAAAGTTTAGTTATATATTGCACCCAAACAAAGAACAATCGCTGTGAGCGGCGCTGGCATTTTTTAGCGGATATTTTGAGGATCGCTCACAGCAACGTTGGCGCTCAAAGTCTTAAGCTGTGCTTCATCATAACGAAGTATATTTTATAATATTTACTAATGACAGATGGAACTAACCAACAGGAAAGCGCATTAACGATGTTGGTAATACACACAGGCCCCGATTCTGGTTCATACGCTCCTCTGCGCGCTCGCACAGGGGAGCAACGTTTAGCAACTGCCCATGCGCCTAATCTTTTAAGTGCAGCCGTTTTGTGCGAGTAAGCAAGAAATTTGCCGGCCCGTTCGCACCTAACACTGCGAGCGGGGGGGGCATTGGGTGGCGGCGAGGGGTAGCACCCATGGGAACGCCCAGCGTATATTGGGCATCCCCCATGAAAACGCTGTGACGAGGGTGTGAACAGCTGACGTCATGGGATTTCCGCTGCCCGCCCTCTTCCCGTACAGGGACGCCGCAGATTTGGTCTGCGAGAAATCATTCAATGGTTGACGACAATCTAATGATTGGCCCCCGCACACAAGGCTGTGAATAGATGTTTATGCTGGGAAATCGACGTGCGAGGGGCGTCCGTGCGGGCAACGTTTAGATGACCCGCAAAGCTGTGAATCAATCGGAATGACCTCCGGAACGTGCAAAATCACCCAAACATTTCACAAAACAGTTTTTTAATGAAATGTTGCGATATGCAGCTCTTAAAGAATTTTTTTTTTACTAAAGCTTCTAAAAAAGAAAGAATTTTTTTTTTAACTAAAGCTTCTAAAAAAGAAAAAAAGAAAAAAAAGTGTTATTGCCCATGGCAACCCAATTCTGTCCATCATTTACTAGGATGCAATAGAGAAATAAAAGAATCTGATTAGTTGCTATGAACACCTTTTGGAATTTTGGAAGCTTTGCTGAGTTTACACAGTTGCCTGTGACATTGGCCACACAGGTAACCAATCAGAAAAACGTCCCTGTCTACGATTGTATTTTTTGTTGATGAACGCGGATAAAGCAGACATTTCCCACACAGGTGGCACCATTAATGAGAAACGCAATAGGAAAAAGGCTATTAGACTAGTGCTGGTGTGAGGCAAGAGGACATGGAACCAGTCTGAGCACACATTTATAGCTTGCCAACACTCACCTACAGTATACCAGCTGGCATCTGTTAGTTTACTTATAACTGCTTCCTGGAGAGATCCGTCAGGTGCTTTCATCTCGACTGTAGCTCCAACCTGGGGACATACACCAACAATACTTTAGGATTACAGGTAGCACAACTTGACCCCTACCCTAGGGGTTTACGGAAGCACCACCTTACACACTTCCCTGGACACAGACATTTAAACCTTTGAAGTGCAACACGGCAGCTTTCATGAAAAGAAAAAAAAAAACTTTATTACCCTCGTCCAAATGTAACAAACTCCGAGTTTGGTGGCTGTGAGGGATGCCGGACGAATTTGGAGGTTTTATTTAAAAGGGGCTGGCAGTTACAAGGCAAAACAATACCTTGTAGAGGATTGCCCCTCAAAAAAAAAAAAAAAAAAAAAAAAAACACACCTTCTGAATTCAGCTGCCATCCCACACTTGGAGGCTATTACATTGGCCCGCCTATATCTAACTTTGGCTCCAACATGCTGTTGATGATGCTACTATCACACGAGACTACATTGCTAGGAAACCCGGACCACAACAGAGTTCGCGGATAATTTTTAGCTCCAATTTAAGCTAGGTTCTAGAGCAGGCGTTCCCAACTACGGTCCTCAAGGTACATTAAACAGTCCAGCTTTTAGGGATATCTAGAAATCATCTCACTGAACACTGGAGGAGGAGCAGGGGCCCGGTACAATACACAAGTGTCCTCGCCTCCAGGTCTGGAGCACATGTAGTCATATTTATGTCAAGATTTACTAATTTAGAGTTAGAACTGTGAATGGTCTTAATCCTGTGACAGCAGGGGATGCTGTTGAAACCTCATGTAAATATAGAAAGTGATAAAGTAGCTGGTGCATTATCGCCCCCGACTGTCAAGCTACAGGCCATGTTTGAAAAATGACAGCTAGGAGCTGCTTGACTAGCATTGTCACTTCACCAGGCTTAATAAATCGGACCCATACTGACACCGTACAGCAGTGATTTTCAACCCTTTTACCTTGCAGCACATTAAATACATTTTAAAATTGCCACGGAACTCCATGGAATCCCCACAGGGCAAAACACATTGGCCCACACAGGGGAAAAAAAAAAAAAAAAACTATTGGCCTCCATATTAAAAACAATCACACTGGTCCCCACAGGTAACAAAAATAAAATACATTGGCCCTTTACATGAAAAGAAGAGACCAGTAAATAACAGTTTAACTGGTGGTGGCTGTGAACTGGTTTGGGCATCTCTAGATCTGGGGGCACACTTGAGAACAGCTCAAGGCACAATGAAAATATTTTCCCAACCCTGAGTTCTGGGGTTCTATAGTTAAGTCACAGATAATTTGAGGTCATAGAGTTTAGTCATGGTTCCTAATATACCGTAGCAGGCATTTCAACAACAGACCCTTATATACCTACAAAAGCGCTGAGAAGAACTTAATGGCATGACTATTTAACAGGGGGAAAAGCCAAGGCTGATCTAGAACGCATCACCTTAACAAGTAGCATTAACCACTCCCTTAAACAAAAAAATAAAGTGCAATAGAGTCATGAAGTCTCAAGATAATAACATATACAATAACCACGGATAAGGCAAATATAATCTTCAGAGTAGCAGGTAATCTGTAGAAGTTACTATGCACACATTTTCAGATATCACATGCAATTTCCCAACAACCCCTTACAACTATGGTCATTTATACAAATGTGCTGCAAATTAGTGCAAGTGTTTTAGGTATAGCGCCTTAGTTTAACATGAGGAGGGTGGTAATCAGGGGTTGTGGATGATCTGCACCCCCTCATTCCAACCATACAATACATGAATGTATCTCAGGCTGGAAATTGTGAGGCTGGACTGCCACATTAAAGCTCAAAGTCACATGCCCAGCCAATCATTGCAGCTTCTGCTCCATTATCAGATGAACAGAACAAACATCTTTAGAAACATTTGGGGTCATTTAACATCAGTGGTTCTTAACCTCGGTCCTCAAGGACCCCCAACAGTGCATGTTTTCAGGTTTCCACACAGAATCACAAGTGAAATAATTAGCTCCACCGGTGGATCTTTTAAAATGAGTCAGTGAGTACTGAGTGCACCTATTGGGTGACCTGGAAAACGGGTACTGTTGGGGGTCCCTGAGGACTGAGGTTGAGAACCACTGATCTAGATGACAAGAATTCAATTATACTGATACCAAACATGGGGAAATAAAAGTGCAGTGACATTAGGCTACAAAATTCACCGTTTTAGGTGCCCAGTACTCCTGCCTAGGTTCACCTAATTATAGCACCAGCCCTGATGATAATAATTATACTAACCTAGAGCGAAGCAATTCTTTTGAACTGGACCCATATTTTGGAGAAAATCAGCCTATACATTCACAAGCCACTTTAAATACAATAATGGGTGAGGCATAAAATACCTCACACCTCCGGCCATTAGTCTCTACGTAAGCTAATAAAATGGTTCCCTCTTAGCAAAGATTATAAAAGACTACAGAGACTCCAAGATGACAATTCCGAAGACCTGACGCACATCAGCGCTACCGGCACAGACAAAACGTGGAAGGGGAGCAATAGTTCCTGCTTGCACAGAACGTGCTAGATCTAACAGCTTAGCGACGCTCTCTGTGTTTTATTTGGCCGTACATGTACAGCAGTGTACACACACTTCCATTTGCTTTAGATTCGATTTTCTATTAGATCTGGCATTAGACCTGTACTTTTACATTCGATTCTATATCAATTTCACAGTGTACACATTCGATTTACTGGATATTTGCTTGGCTGCAGAGTCGATTTTTCTTTTCGATATAGAGAAAACGGGAGCGCGCATCAAATCGAATGCCAGTCGAAAGTGTCCTAAAAACCATTCGCTTTAAATCAAATCGAAAACGGGGGAAAAAAAAAAATAGTGTACACAGCTTTAAGCTGAGAAAACAGGATGAGATCCGGCACAGGAAAGGTACTATAGTCACTTCCTGCACCTATGAAGTCTGTTTATGAACTGTACCACAAGGCCAATAGTAGTCAAATACATAAGGCCCCTATACTTTAGAGCAAATTGGCCTCTTTTCACCCGATTCCAACAGATCGGAACGAGAAGTCGGGTGAAAAGTTGTCAAACTGGATGTGTTTGATCCAATCTGATGTGCGGTCCCTTGCCCTTCAGACCAGAGTCTGAGGTCGGACGTGCAGCCCGACCTCCCACCCGGCAGCAGGGACCGCATGTGTTTTTTCTTCTTGAGATGAAATATTACAAAATGATTAGTTTAGTCAAAAATAAAAAGTTAACTGATAATGTACCCTTACTATGTTATTAAGTATGTCAGAAGCCATTCAGGTGTTCTGTGACTCTTGTTCTAGTTAAATAAAGCTGTGTTGACTTAAGTCTCACAATAATTTACAGTACGTAGATCGAGCATTAATTCCAATAATACACGCGATATCCTAATGAATGGGGACGTGACAACAAGACATAAAGAGATATTTTTCTCACAAAGCGATTTGCCCAACAATATAGGTCAAAAGCATCTCAAACATCACACTCACCCTTAATGGTCCTTTTACTTGGTCATCCTGTATCAGTTGTGTAGAGCTATCTTGCTTCAAAGTTACCTGTGAACAGAACATTTCTGAATTAAATAAATGTGTTGCTGCAACTGAACACCACAATTTTTCCCCTCGATGAGTGTAGGAAAAAAAAATATATATATTTTTTTTAGGAGCACGGACGTTGTAACCGTGTAATATGCCACTGATTTTACTTACATGTGCTAGGTTATAAAACAGGTGTGTGGCAAGGTATTTTATGTGTACTGTGAACACTCGAATTAGGGTATAGCCCTTGGTGTTTTCTGGAATACAACTGACCTGGAAATGGTAGAAGAGTAAGCCACCAACATCTAGCTTTCCCAATTGTTCTTTTACGACAGGGATGAGGAACCTTTGGCCCTCCAGCTGTTGTTGAACTACACATCCCAGCATGCCCTGCTTCAACTTTGTCAAGGGTTTCCCATCCCTGTTTGAGGAGGCCACTGGATGCCCAACTATGTGTGTGGAATTGCTCTGCATGACTGTTGTGCAAAAAGTATCAGCCAACATAGCACTGGAAGCTGACAGATCTGCAGATATTTTTACACAAGATAACAACTGAATCTAAGTCCTGTGTAATTTATTATCACATTTTCTACATCTAGGTCAATTATTTAGGTCTTGCTGCTGCTGGACTACAACTCCCAGGAGCCCAAGCCAAGCAATAGCAAGCGGATCATCTTAGAACCTGTGTGTCTTGAAAACATTTGCAGGCATATTTATTGCTGACGAAAGGGCTAAGAGACTGTCTGCAACAGAGGACGGGCAAGCAGCGAAACAGTGAGTGCAGCTGTCCGCTCTAATTGAACATTACATGATGAAGGATGAGATCTATGGGCCCTGTGCTCCCAAAAAAATCATAGAGGGAACACTGCAGTCACAAGACATTTTGCTTAGTGGAGGTGATGGTATGGTCACATTATAGCAATACAATAGCTCTAATAGCTGCCTGGATGTCATTCTAAAATGAATAAGCACAACGTCTGATTTTATAGAAATGGTAACTAATGAAAATGAAAACCAGAAATCTATGTCCCCATTTCTTGCACAACCTACCTTAACTTTTACCAGTCTTTTCACGGTTTTAATCTTTGCCTCGCAGAAGGCACCCCGGTATTTAGCACTGACATCAGTCCCCACGGTTAGGTAGGCAGGCTCATCCGCTGCCTAATAGAAGACAAGCAGCAGTCAATTATCCGGAGTAACATTGAATAAGTCATGAAAGACAGCAGGTACTAAAGCTAATAAAGGCCCATACACACTGGGTGATTTTGAGCTGAAAGCAACTTAGTCTCATCGTTTGAGCTGCTTTCAGCTCAAGTAACCCATTGTTTACTGGCCAGCGCTGGTGTAAACTCCTACATCATCACTGGGGGCCGTTGATCATCTGCTGGTATAACCAGCAGATGAGCGACGGGGTGGGCGGCTTTCCATAGCGTCAGAAGGACAAAAACCGCTCAGTGTGATTTTGAGTCCAGCTATTTTCTCCATCATCGTTGTCCATACACTCTGGGCAAAATCGCCAGTGTGTATAGACCACAAGACTGCAGCTTCCTGAAATAAAAGGTGATATTTTTCTCTGTATTTCTGATTTAGTACAATAAGAAAATGAATTGAATATTTGGTTGGTTTACAAAATAATACAGAGAAGTGTTATTAAGAAATAAAGTTAATAAAAATGTAATGACATGTTAATAATTATGGGGCCTGCAGTTAGAGCTGATGGGAAAGAAAGATTGGATGGTGGTTAAAGATGAACCAGGGAGGGTCTTTTAAGGATGGGAGATAAGAGAGTATGTTTAAAGAATGGGGAATGTATGTATCCCCGATAACAAACAGTAAGGGGTGTATGCAATGCGGCCGGCGAGGGGGTCAAATGGCAGGGATCGCAGAAAACAAGCGATCCTCACTGTTAAACCCCAGCGCCGGCCGCTCACCCTATTCAACGCAGCAGGGAAATCCTCACTGTCAAAGGACAGTGAGGATTCCCCCAAACAGCGAGGCTCTCGGCTAATGCAGGGGAGCCCGCTGTATTTAGCTGCGAGCCTTGCTGTTTTAGCGGATGCACACGCCGTTTCCCCCTGGCTCCAAAAACCTAGCGAGTGGGGAAACAGCGTGTACAGGGGGGGGTGGGGGTTAGTTGACCCTGCGAGCTGTGACAGCTTGCAGAAAGCACTGAAAACACCCCTAAGACTGGGTAAAAGGTGACGTAGAAGCAGATTATGTATTGCTGGGTAACATCGGGTGAGACCAGTGAAAATGTATGAGTTTCACAAGCGTCAATGAAATGCTCTTATGTACAATGTCTGTGAACATGGGTCTAAAGCTGCTCATCCGGGTCATGCACAACTTTGCTGATGTTTACTAAGAAGGGAACAATCAGGCAGATTATTTTCCAACACAATGAGAGGTTTACAGCAAATCCTGAAGAGAATGCATGAAACGTACGTACATTGCTCAACATAGAAAAAGTGCTCACATTCATAAAATCAGAATTGACAGATAGGGTACTAAAAGGATCCTGAAGACACAACCGCACAGGAGCAATGTACAGTAGTAAACAGATTAAAGCAGGGTTAGAATGGAAACAGGTCAGAGTGTGTGTGTGTGTTCCTCGAACATACCTCCTATAGACAGAAGTGTTCCCAGAATACCATTGTCACTTTAAAGCAAGCTGAAAACTTTAATAAATCTCAGCAGACTCCTGCCTCTAATTTCCGCATGAGTCTGCTGGTCTAAAACGCGTGGCTTGTACGGGATTGCAGCACATAGATGCCAGTAAGGGCTGCTGCGACCGCATAGATGTAGTTTCAAATCACGAGCGCTATCTCTGCTAATTGCAGTCTGGATGGGCAATCGCAGTGGGAGGAGACAGCAAGCCCTGGCACTGCCTGTCCATCATGTCATTAGCATGGAGCGTTTCCAAAGGAAAGACACTACTAGGCAGTCACTGGGATGTCCGATTTTACTGGGGAAAGTCGCAGCTCCAAGGTAAAACCTGCCACTGCTCAATATAGAGAAAGAATAGAACAAATACTGAACAGGAAAAATTTACATAGCACATTGTATGCGGGCAAAACAGATGATGCAGAGTTTGCACCATATATTCTAACCCTTATGAAGTTGTGGTATGAATGGACATATGTTACACAAACGTTGTGACACAAAGAAAAGTAAAACAGACCAACTATAAACAAATACAATTTCCTGCCAAGACGAACACTAACTAACTGAACCCCCACGTCACTAATAAAGTTGAAAGAGAGATTTTACATACACTACAACTAATACATCAGGAAGGATGTTATGTATGGTGCAAATTTACAAACGTTTCTCATCCTGGTGTAAGAGCATACAGACAGCAAGCAAAAGCCATTGACAAGTACATTTACCAGCCTGCAAGAGACTGCTGACAGAAGCAGCACATACCACAACCCCCACCGTGCATGTTCCAACATGGGCACTGGACGTGGCATAGGTAAATCGGCCACTTACCTTCATTGTCCAAGGTTATTTGAGGGATTCCAGCTCGAAGATTTGCGTTCACTACACCTGCAAGAGACAAATCGGAAGACATCACATTAGGGAAGCCATGGACCGCCAGCCTCCTGCCGCCATGAGCCCCCAACCTGTGGCCCTCAGCCCCTTTCTGCTGTATTGGCAGAACAGCTGTGTAACATGGATATAAATGCCTTCTGGTAACAGGCAGGGATCTCCTGATTGGATCATATGTATTATTAGAGTGGCCCTTTGGAGGGGGGAGAGGACACCCATGTGGCCCCTCTGAGGTGTGTCAGGGGGGCTATCACTGCTCTATAGGGCCACGGGGAGCAGCCCAGGGGTGAGGGAGCTGCAGGCCGCCTTGTGCCGGGTGGTCTCAGTCTTTGTGCCGGGAGTTGGGGGAGGGGGTGTCGGTGAGCAGGGGTCTCCCGTCACCAGTGCGGGGAGATGTCAGGTCGCCATTGCTCCCCACCGCCCTTTGTGGAACTTGCTCGGAGCCGGAGAGCCGCGGCGGTCCCCCCTCAGCCCCCCCTCTCCTCCTGCCCGGCTGCAGCACCGAGACACCCCATATGCCTGCTCCGATCCTCACAAGGGCCGGAGCCACACACTCTACCCCATCCCCCCGCCGCCGCCTGCCATTCACTCTCCGGCCCCGTCACATACCTCCAAACTCTCGCCTGAGAAGTCAGCGCTCGGCCAAAGCCGGATGCCCCGATCAGAGGGATCCTCCCGCCCCCACCGGCCTCCCCTCCGCCCCCCTCCGGACCGCAGGGAGCAGCAGACCGGGTGAGATAAGGGGAAAGTTTCACTCACGCACTCGGCTACTACAACTCCCCCCTGGCACGGAACTGCGAGCAGCTACAGACGGAATAACAAGCTGTTGAGCAGAACCAGTCCTTCTCGGAAACCCATTGGCTCATCCTCACGCCGTGGGGACCAAGCTCAGCGCGCTATTGGCCGGAACTCACCGAACACCAATTGGCCGCATGAGGGTGTAACGTCATTGGCTGCCTCGGATACAGGTACGAGAAGGAAGCCTCCTGACTGGCGGTACCGAGTTGCCGTCGCCGATTGGGCAGCTGTGAGAGAACACCGCCCCTTTCTGTGCGTGATTAGACATTTAAGATCCGGATGGGGCGCAGAACACGCTGATTGGCTGCGGCGGATGAGCGGCGAACCCCTGCCCGCCGGCTGATTGGTTGCTTCTGTTTCCTGGAAACGGAACTAAAGCCGAGTTTAGAGCGAGCCGGGGGCGCGTCGCAGGGAGGAGGCGGGTCGAGGCGCGCGCTCCCCGGCTTGAGTGCGCAGGCGCCTGCCAAGGGGCTCGGCGCCATTTTGTAAGGGATATTTCCCATTTTATGCTCAATCGGGCAGGAGGCGTCAGCGGAGACAGGCGGCGTGGCTCGGAAAGAGAAGCCGTAGGGTTTGACGGCGGTCCCTGCTACACTCCGGCGCGGTCATGACCAGATGCAGTGACTGTGTGCGGCGGGCTAGGGTAAGAAGCTCGCTTCTAGCGGAGCCCAAAGGTCATATGAAGGCTGTGACGTCGCTTGGTTTGGGTGACGCCAGTGACATGGCGTCGTCACTAGGGGGGTGTGTCTGTTCTATCCACTTCCGGATTTTGTGCTAGCTGTCCCTGGCTGGCTGGCAGGTGTCACATGTGTGCGGCAGCATGGCGGTGACCTGCTGGCTCCCAAGGCCCCAGCGTCTGTGTGATATGCTGGGACTTGTGGTTCACTGTGTACTGGGTACAAATAAAGGCGATATTACTATTTTCCCTTGAATTCTTGGACAGACGGTATTGTGCATACACACTGATTATTATTATTCATAATACTATTATCAATATTAATAAATTGAATGATATTGATAACGATCTGCCGTTGAATGATATTGATAACGATCTGCTGTGTGCCAATTCACACTTGATGATTCACTCCATGAACAATATTGTCAAATATCTTAAGCCCAATACACACTTAACAATTCCCCGCTGACGCCAATATTGATGGGGTGCCAGCATTGGCAAGTGTGTATGCACAGTAAACTGCAAGTCCCTGGAGAGGGGTTTCTGGGAGCCAGCAGGTGACTGGGGACCTCCATGCTGCTGCACATGTAACCCCTGACCGGGAGCTCCGGTCAAGATACAGCTCCCTCGCCTGGACATGTTTGGACACGGTAGGTGGTTGAGGATGCGTGGGAGTGTGCATTGTTAACGGCATGGAGTGTACACACTAGGCAATATTTATACACTATATTTCTCAGAAAGCCCTTTCTGAGCAATGTTGTGAACAATATCGCGTAGTGTGTATGGGGCTTAACCTTGTACTGCTGGTGAACGATATTGAGCGTACACACTGAGCGATTTCCCCTGCATTGCTGATATTGCTCACTATATCGGTGGTGCCACAGGAGAATGACAGTGCATACACGCTGACCGATATTAGTCAGTGATGTCAGCTGCCCCTCACTCCATGCATGCTGGCTTTGACAATATTGTCAGATTAAGCTGCATGTACAGATGAAGGGGGCAATATAGTGGATATGCACTTAAGTGATATTATAAATGTTAAAGCTCATAATATTGTTAAGCCCCGTATACACTAGGTGGCTAGCGGCACCACCGATCTAGTTATATTGGCGATGCCACTGGGCAAACGATAGTGCATACACACTGAGCTGTATTTAGTAATGTCAAACCCTCCCCCCCACTCCGGTGAATATAGACGCTATTGTCTGACTGAGCTGTGTGCAGAGATGGGTGTTTTGTCAATGATGTAATTCTATTAAGCATACACATTAGATGCGTTTTTAAATGATATCTGAGAAGGGCCCTTCTGAGCGATATTGTTTAAAAAATCATCTGGTGTATATGCTCAATATCTTGTAAAAAATTGTCTAATGTGTATGGGGCTTTAGCAGTGGAACAATACAAAGCACACTTGACCAAAGCTTGTAGAGTGATAAAGTAGCAAGCAATCCGCTCCTAACTTCCATGTTAGACGCTATTTGATAAAATTACAGGAGCTGAATAGCTATTACTTTATCTGTCCAAGCTCTGATAAGTCTCTACCCAAAGCACGACACTGACAAACTAGGTAGAAGGTAGATGTGGGACAGTGAGTCATGGGCAGTGGAAGGTAGCTGAGCACTCAGTGACCCTGTACACATTGAAGGGTGAGCAGAGAGTCAGTGGCTGAAGGGCATGTGGAGCACGGAAAGCAAAGTAGTACTGGTGAGGATGGAGCGCCCTAGCCAACAATCTTGTAGTATCATTTCGATGTTTGTAAAATCGCTCAGTGTGTACGCACAATATAGATTGTCCAGGAGTTCATGGGAATAACATAGTATCATTTGCCTGATGTCTAGTGTGTACCCGGAGTAATTGATACATATATATCCCTTTCACACGAGCCTCACAACCTGGGTTCTTGCTTGGTGCGAAGGGGTCTAACTGGGTTGTATCCCAGGTTTAACCAGCACAGACTTGGGTAGTTGGCAGCATGATTCGGGTCATCCGATCCAGATCAATCTAAAAGTAGCCGAGAGCTGCATCACCATCACCTTTAGATGTCTCCTTCCATTGCCCGCAGTAACCCAAGTCCAGCCTGCAGTGTGAAACTTTTCAGTTGCCTAGGTTGGATGTGGGGTTTTAGTGTTAAAGTTGTAATAATACTAAGGTGATGTGTGAATTGGGCAACAGAAAGTGAAATGGAAGGGATAAGAGTGGAGATTAAGTAGGCATTAGTGAAAAGATATAAAGATTTATTGACTGTTCTGTTAACAGGTTGACATGTACCATGTTGACGCAGATAATGTCAACGAGCTGCCCCTGGTGTTTTCTTACCTTCCCATTATCATCTTCGTCATGTGACCGTCACCTACTCCTAGTACCTAACCATTGGCATTCTTAGATTGTCAGCATTGTGACAGTATTGACATTCTGAGGATGATGACATGGTGCCTGTCAGCAGTTTGAACGATGTTAACATTGAGATGTCGACATAACTGTTGAACATGTGACTGGCTATGATGTTTAACAGCTTATGTTTTGGCTCAGAGGTTCTCAAAGGCAGTCTTCTAGGTTCCCTAAGGGTCCAGATTTTAAGATATTTATGCTTGACAGCAGGTAACTTACAGTAATTAGTACCTCAATCCGTTTCATTTAACTATTTGTGCTGAACCATGGATAGACTTAAAACCTGCAGTGTTGGGACACCTTGAGAGCTGCATTTGGGAACTGAATTGTTGTAATGTTTTGTAATTGAAGCCATGAATAGATGTTGATGTAAAGAGATGTCACCATGTTCTGTTTCTGACGCTCGTTTTTGTGTTTCTCACTAGGAATGGCTGAGCAGATGTAAATCTGAATACACAATTGTTGGAAGACCCTCAGGCACCCGTTTTGTATCTATCTGTAAAGAAAATTGAAATTGTATCTTGTGACCTTCCAAGGTCAGGTAACGTGATGTGAGGCCCGATCTCTTTGTATGGCGATGATGGTGCTGGTAGACTTCATGGAGCATCCTGGTAAAGTCAATTCTTTCCACCAGATTGTTCTGTATACCGGATGTGGGAGATTCGATTGGCTTACCGGCAGTTGTATTACCAACACCGGAATCCCGACACTGGTCAGAAGACCGGCACCAGGCACCCTATTTGTAGGTATGCTGGGGAGGGACAGACAGCTACAGGTTTGGCAAAATAAATATTGGGGCTCTAATGTGTCTGGGGCCCTAGTTGTGCATCACATGATGTCAACTGAGTAGTATGGGGAGATGAACAAGTGACAAGGCCCAGGGATGGTTACCAGAGTGGAGTAAGTTCACTTCCAGGAATCTGGGCAGGCTGGTGGGTGGCCCGTGCCTTAAACCATTGCTGGGCTCTGCACGGCTGCATAAATTCTTACTGCCCTGAATCCCTCAACCTTGGAGGCCCCTGTCACTTGCCCTGGGCTGCAGGGGGAAGCTTAGGTTTAAGCTGCAGGGGTGAGGTTAGGTTATGCACGAAGGGAGGGAGGGTTAAGGTGCGTACACACTGGGTGATATATCGCGTAGGCTCTGCAACAGAGCCAATGCACAATAAATCTACAGATATATCGGCACATTGTACTGTGTGTATGGGCGATTGGCCGACCGCACATACAGCAGCGCTGGGAGCCACTGCTGACTGACAGCTTAGTGGGTGGGCACATGCAAATGCACCCGCCCACTTGCGATGTCACTTCTGATGGATCGGGCATTGTGAATGGAGATCCATCTGTAGATATATCTGCAGATCAATTAATCTGCAGATACATCTATTAGTGTGTACCCAGCATAAGAATAGGTGAAAAGGTGTCTGGATCTTGGCCACGGGGATGCCACGTTCAGTCTTCTGACAGCCGGGTTCCTGATACCATCCCATGAGGTGAATATAGATGCAGTAAGCTGGTGGATAGATGCTCCTCTAGTAAATATCTCAGGAATTCATGTGGGCCAATTCCTAAACCTGGTCTGTTATTAGGTTGTGTGACCCTTTGGGACTTGCTAGGTTTCTTGTCTGTTCTTTTTGTTATTACTTCAGCTATTTGTAGTTCTAATGGTGCGTACACATGGGGGCGATTATTGCAAATATCGCTGGCAATATGGTCGCTGAGCGACCATATTGCCAGCGATGGAAGTGTGCACCGGCGATAAATCGCCGGGTGCGCGCTCCTGTTTTCTGCCTGTAGTGATCACCTGCGACCAGCTGATTTCCACTGCCGGGCTCTCCCGGCAGTTTCTTTTTCATCAGCGACCATCTCTGGTCACTGATGCAAAAGGGGCACCGAGCGATATATCGCTCGGTGTGTACAGGGATTAACACAGCTGTATTGCTTGTTAATCAGTTCTCTTTTGGCGTTATCGAACAGTTGGTTTTCATTGTCTTTGCTTTCCCAGTGATTTACGCTGTCTGTTGCTTTCCATGTGAGTTTCTTAGGGCCCCTATACAATATGGGACTCCTCCCCTCGGAGAAGTCCCATCCAATCCCCCTTGAGCTGCCCAGGACCTTCCGGTACTTCTGCTTCCGATCCCCGTTCCCCCGCCACCGGGAGGGGATCAGACTCGGAAATCTTACATGCAGCAGCACGTATGATCTTCGATGCGCACGGGATCAGATGGCGCACATATGTTTTTGGGCCGATTTCACCCGATCGCTCTGCCTGATCCTCTGGGGTCGGGTGATGTCAGGCCCAAATTGCATAGTGTATGGGGGCCTTTAAAGTCTTGTGTAAATAAAAGTAGCACTGAAAAAATGAATAAGTTGAAAACTGTGTATGCCTTTACATTGTTGTCACTTCCAGAGTATCCAATAAACTTTACAACTGCTTTTAACAAGTGATTGTGTGAAATATTTGCAATGAATGCAGTACTACAGGCCTGGGGTCCAAAGTTTGTAAGCCAGGTGTATATCCAATGGGCAATTAGAAGATCTGTGTTCAGTAAACTAAATATATACCACATAAGTAATGTCGGTGTACAAGCTAGTGAGAGCGGAATAGGTATTAGATAGATCTCTGTACTCGTTTCAGATTAATGGCCGCTCTGATAATAAAGTACAGTTACACATGCCTAGTATACAGCTTTATTACCACATTGTTTCATCATAGAAAACCTGGAAAGAGAATGTAGTAACTTTATGGTTTCCCCTGGAAACCGTAAAAGTTACATAACTTAGCTGATTCACACCGTTCTCAAGTAAAAGTATATAAGCTATGTATTACAGGTGGGGGATGCGGCATGTCAGACTGTGTGCCTTCCGGTACTTGATTAGAGGGACCTGATTCCTACTCACAGCTGACAGTGACCCATCCCTTTGGTCTATATTTCTTATAGACTCCTGCAATATTGGGGAATATTGCATGCACGTGTGATCCCAGCCAAGCCTGCTTGGCTCAGAAGCGAAAGATATTGCTTCTGCAGCTGGTGCGACTCGCAGGCTCTGGTGCGCTGCACACAGGAGCCCGCATTGCATCGGACCTGCTGTCATTCGTCTGTAATTTGGGCTCTTCCTGCAATTGATAGCCGCAATCCCAGGAACAGAGCCCATATTGCAGGTGAACTGCCAAGTGTATGGGGCCTTTAGTGCAGGGGTGTACATGTGGCCTTCCACCTGCTGTGGAACATAGAGCAGAACCGTGGCAGGGAATTCTGGGATAAGAATGTGGTAAAAACTGGAAAGGCACATACGGAGGGCCAAATGTTCACCCCTGTATTAATCTCTGTGATTATATGCAAGCACCGTATCCCCGACAGCTGACCATTCTTCCTCTTCTATACCCACTCAACATGGTATAGTTTTAGCACCTGTTTATACTAGATAACAATATCTAATCTGTAATGTATTTCTTTGTAAACATCGGTATTGTTATGGCCAAGGGGGAGGTACCTGCAATAAGTGTTCATTTCTTAAGCTTGCCAGGCGTTGGCACAACATAGAGTGGCTGGGGAGGGCAACAGCCTTTCCAAACACTTCACAGAGCTGTAAACTAGAGAAGGATTAGTACTCTGCAGAAAGTAACATGTGGGTTTATATTTTGTAAATATAGGATGTGCTAAATCTTCCTTCTCCTTCCTAAAAAGTCAGTTATTGTTTCCTAGGTATTTTAGTGAATAGAAATGTTGTGAAGGATGTGCCGCTGACTTTCCTCCACCACCCACTGCAGACTATGGCTCTTATTAAGGAGGGTTCTGGTTTTGGGCACATTAGAATGCAGAGAGAATCTGCAGGTACTATAAAGAGGTAATGATTGGCTAGCTACAGACTATTGGTAGGGTATTTGGACAGTTCGTGTCTAGGTCAACAGGCTGACACCATATGGCTGACCTATATATGGTCAATAGGTTGACATTGTGTTTGATGCATGAAAAGGATGACATGATTTTTCAAATATATATTTAAATTTATGGCGAGCAAAGTGGTATGCTAATTTTGGGGCCAAGTGCTCACGTGTTGACATTTTTGACCCAAGTAAGTCAAAAACTTTTGTCGACAATTGACTGACGACCTATTGTCTGTGAGCTAGACCACCCCCTAATGGTAGCGGGATCTGCATTATGGGCAGTGTAGGATGTGCCGTTTAGGTGACGGAACCTGGCAGCAGTATTTGGTAGGGACGGAAGTGGGGAACAAATGCCACTCTTACTGCCAGTATCTCAGAGGGACAGTGTGCTATAGGAGTAGTGCAGATTTTATATTGGAGATGTATGTTGCTGTGTGAAATCCATGCTATAAGGTAGTGGTAGTAACAGCATATGGTGGTTCTGGGAGCCACTCTTCTGGTGGTTACGGCTGACTGTCATACACGGTGACCTATATGGGCTTTGTACTAGGACTCGGGCATTGCTGGCACCCAGTAATCTCTTGTCAGGGTGTAACAGTAAAAATCTACTGCTGCAACTTAGCCCCATACACGCTGCACTAGTCCCTGCTGATACTCAGGGCATACACACTTGCTGGGGGGAGCAACGGTTATGCTGCGGCTGCAGCGTGACCGTCATTAATGAGGACTTCCTCATTGGAACATGTTGACCAGTTGCTCGCAAACACTGGAATACTGACAACAATTCTATTTCAGACAAATTGTCTAAATCCATTTTGATTTTATCCGAACAAATGTTTTTGTTTGTTTTACATCCTTTGGTAGCAGATGGGTGGGTACTTGTGAGTTATCCGGGCTGCCGATTTTGTCCTTAAGTTTAGTTAACTTATGGACACCCGACCGACGCGATGCCCACGATTTAGCCCCAAATCGGGGGCATCGCGTCGGTCGTGGCCGTTATAAGGGGCCGCGACGCCCGCGATTTCCCATAGACAGTAATGTTAAAAGACACGATGGACCCGATTTCCGACCCGATTTCCCATAGACAGTAATGTTAAAAGACGCGATGGACCCGATTTCCCATAGACAGCAATGTTAAAATAAAATGACAATGTGAAATTGGCCAATATGGGCATTTCACATTGGATATGTTTTCAAAAAAAATGTTTCATGGCCCCCCACCACCATTAACGCCACCCCGCTATTGACGCCAACCCGAAGCGTGGCGAGCGCAGCAAGCCCGCAAGGGGCGGCGGTACGCGTCCTCCGACCTTTTCATACCCCTACTATCCACTAGGGCGTGGAGTGAGAATAGAATAGTGTGGCGAGCGCAGCGAGGGGACGTGGATACCTTCACAGGTATCCGCGTGCCCTTGCGGGCTTCACAGGTGTCCGCGTCCCCTCGCGGGGCTCGCTGCGCTCGCCACACTATTCTATTCTCACTCCACGCCCTAGTGGATAGTAGGGGTATGAAAAGGTTGGAGGACGCGTACCGCCACGCTTCGGGTTGGCGTCAATAGCGGGGTGGCGTAATGGTGGTGGGGGGCCAAGAAACATTTTTTTTAAAAACATATCCAATGTGAAATGCCCATATTGGCCAATTTCACATTGTCATTTTATTTTAACATTGCTGTCTATGGGAAATCGGGTCCATCGCGTCTTTTAACATTACTGTCTATGGGAAATCGCGGGCATCGCGTCGCGGCTCCTTATAACGGCCACGACCGACGCGATGCCCACGATTTCGGGCGCGATGAAAAAATCGGCAGCCCGGATAACTCACAAGTACCGATGGGTGATTGTAATTTGCTCCCATATGTAACCAGATTTTGGTTTGAACCAGCCAGACCCTTGTGCTGGGTAGACACTGGCTGATGCATCGGCTGTTCAATAGAACGGCAGATATTTTGAAACTGGTGACTTTGGTACTACCGAAACTTGGCGGGCAGTCGGACAGAGAACGCAGTCAGGCTGCTGTCCTAAGGATTTAGCTGGAGCTTCACAGATTCACTGGGTGTCAGAGCAACACCAGGGCATGAATCTGAGGAGAGCGCTACTATTTATAAAGGTTCTAAGATCCCACGCTGTGCAGTTGGGATTCCGACGTCTGACTAATGACTGTCGGCATCCCGTCCGTCGGGTATTTATACCACACCCCTCTGGATTAAATATGGGTAAAACCAGTGTAAATGGGTAATGGGACATGTTTACATCAATGGAAAAGTCCATACCTCCCAGTCTGGAGGATAGGGCGCATGCAGAATGCACTGCTGTACTACGCAGACAGCAATAGCAGTGCCGGGGCAGCAGCGATGCAATGCGGGCACAGATGGAGGCAGCCCAGCAGCATACCCAATGTGCTAGACTTGCCCCCAGCATGATGTAGCCGTTGCCAGAAGTCCTGACCTGCGTGTTTCCTGGCACTTGGTGATGTCATCTCCAAGCGCTGGCCTTCATATCCTGGGTCAGCTTCCAATGTAAGAGAGAAGTGGCCCATGGCAACCAAATTAACAGTAAAGTATCTATAATTTGCATAGTATAAAATTTATACAGAGCAGCCGATTGGTTGCTGTGTGCCACTTCTGCTCTAGCTCATTTATCCTCCCTTATCACTGCTTCATAAATCTACCCCATAGACTGTAAGCTCTACTGGGACATGGGCTGCTGATATAGCGCACACCTATTCCGCAGCACTATGGAAATAACTGGTAATAAATCCATTCTACCATGACAGGTGTTACTGCAATATTAGTCTATACATAGTGTTTTGGGGAAGAGGCATGTTTTTGTAGCCCCCTGTTTTGTTCTGTAGAATATAAAGATATATTGGAGATAACTGATATCAGAGATAAGACAAAAATTTGATTCTATGGGGGAAAAACAGGGCTGTCACTCGAGATGCTTCGGATCTTGTGATCCTTTCTAAAGCTTAATGTTTTGCACAAGACAAGGGCGTGAAATCTGAAGTGCTGCTACGGAATTCATAGTAAGCCCAGATTTATTACATATCTCTCGACTATACTACGTTGGTTTTTGCATTGTACGGCTATCCATGGGGGATTGCCTGCTTGTATCTAGCTGTTCCTCCCTATATATAGCATTTTTCCTGCAGATGATATAATGTAAATGAAGTGTCTGTGTGTATCTTAGTGCAGAGACTATATCTGTGAGCGCTGTCCCCCCACCTGCTCTCTAGACCCTTATATGGAATAGCTGGGAGTGTTGCTGTGGAAACGCTGATTGCTCTGTCATAAGGGGGATGCTACAGCTCCTCCCATGTTCCTGAATCCACGCACCACACTAGCAGTTGTGTAACAGGAAGATTCGCAGGAGAAATGCTTTGTTTTGTTAGAAGTAGGTAACCTTTAATATGAATATCTATTTAGCACATGCACTGGGACTGATGTCTCTGATGGAATAGATTTCCAGCTTGTATTGGAAGCAGCTGCTGCCTGGAGGTTGCACTCAGCTGACCCTGAGTTAAAAGGACACTTATGTACAGTGTAACAGGTGACGCTCTGCGCCTCCTGTTTTGTCACTCGAAACGTTAATGTAGGTGGCGCAGAAGTGGCATGACCATACTATAAGGTGATCTAATAAAGGATCCTTTTTCCTCTTTGCTGACTAGTACCAACATGAAGTGGTATAGACCAAACCATATTCCTGCCTACTTGTGCTATCACAGACATGAGCATGCTGCCTGATAATGATCCACTCTTTATTATTGAGCATGCCAACAGGGCTAACCAGCAGTATAAACTCATATAGCACTCCTTAATTAATGCTGGGTACACACCAGCACCATACAGCTCTTGAGTGGGTCGTTACAGGAAGGTACGACCCGCTCACGAGCTGACTGAGCCTACGACCCGCTCCGAAAATGCACCTGATGTGGTTGCGACCCGCACCCACTTCATTGGTCATTTCTCAGATCCTGCCTGGAGCAGGTAGGATCTCAGAAAAGACCCAACAACCCGCGGGGCTGCTCATTGGATCGGGATTACATCAGAACTGTAGTGAAATGGCCCAAAACACGGCCAATTTACATACAATCTGTCGCGATTGTATCTAAATTGGCTCATTTTGGGCCAAATCGTCCTGGTGTGTACTCCACATTACTGTCTTGTTTGGTTGGATAGAACACATCCAATCACCAGTAAAGGAGGCAGTACACTTATACAGTATGATACTTTTCTATACAGTTTCAACGTATTTTATTGTGTAAAATCAGATGTCATTTACTCACGATTCCGATGTGCAGTCCTGTGCGCATCTGATCAGATCCGCAGAATCCTAAAGGATGGTTCTAACCTGGTGTTATGGGGCCTACACTGGGTGACACTGCTGAGCGATGTAGAGCACACGGCAATCTGTCAGATCCAGTGTTCTCTGGTGAGAACACTGGCCCTGACCGGGGCCACACATCATTATCCTGATGGATCAATGTAGGGGCATTTTCTAAGCTATCTAGTGAGATTGCTCAGTGCCCTGAAATTGCCCCATGTGTAGACCCTTTTAGTTTATTTTTATGAATAAGCGCATGGAAGTTAACCAGTATTAAGTTTCCTTTTGGCAACAGTCTGTGTTGTGACCACGTGTAGTAGAGATTTGTTTTGTGGAGCTAAAATATAACCTTGTTACAGGACATAACTGAATGAGTTGTCACTTACTTGTGACTTGCACCTCTTATTTACATTGTGACATTGTTCTAATACCAGGGTTTGCTCGTATCTGATGCCTCTAAGCAGTCTGTTTATTTTTGCAGCGTTCCATTCTCTTGCAGACATCGCTGGTATGTGGTTGAACAAGTAGGAACATTGAGTACACTAGGGATAGTTATTCTCCTGTAGTATTCAGTTTGTACCAAGTGTATTCGCGGGTGCCTCCAGGACATACTGCACCCATGTGGGAGACTGAATTAGAATCATAAGCTTGTTTTGTTGTAAGCGTTAGGTTTTTTCGGGTCCCTGCGCACTGTACCCGGTGGTCGGGGTTAGCTGCTTCACTTATTGGTTGACTGGTCCAATTGGGGGTACGTAGTTTAGGATGGATTAGGTGTAGCGCTTGGCCCCTTCGGTGCTGGGTGCTCAATAGTCAGTGTTGCTGTATGATGACACTACAGTCAAAATACTGACTGTAGTGTCATCATACAGCAACACTGACTATTGTTTTGTTGTAAGTGTAGCATGATGGATGTAATACATGGAGCTTGTTTATAATCCGTGATGCCTATTATCCCTCTCTGGACAGTTCCCTGTACAAAACACTAACATTTTCTTAATGGAGGAGCTTGCCATGAATACAATGCAATGTAATATAAGGCCAAAGTTGTAATACACCTTAGTACCATAGAGTCTCGCTTTAGCAGATCAGCCATAACTGCTACTTATTCAATCATTTTTGATTGGCTCAGAAATATAAATGATCATCTGGGTATTTTAACTGTGTTCTTTCCCGATTGGCCGTTAAATAGACCTAGCTGAAAAAAGTTCCTTTCCAGCTAGGAAGCACGTTTCTCAAATTATGAAACCCTAACCCATAGCAGGTCAGCTTGCTGCTGCCACAGATGACATGGTATGTTACATTGGTCATGTGGTCCAAAGGTGGTACAGCCACAGCCTGGAAACTAGCTGCTACCACATCAGAAAGCATGTAAAATGTTAGGTCATGTTTGCAAACCTTTCTAGTGGAGGCAACCATCTCCAGCAACCCGCCCTCTGCGCACCCACCGATAATATGGCTTTCCAGGCACCCTTCCCCCAGTCTGCATCTGTAAAGACATTTTGCATACATGCTCTAACTGTATTAGGCTGATGCCTCTGTCTTGCACTTACAGCCACAGGTTTGCAGAATCAGGCCACTTAAGGCCCTTCCTGGTTTATTTATAATTACCCAAAGGTTCTGAAAAACAGAACAACAGTCCTGCACGTGAACAATAATTGCTTGTTGTAGCGGTAGCCGCGTGTCTTGTGAACTATATTTGGTAAGCTGTGACTCAATCCGCCTATTGTCAGGGAGTCGGCTCTATCACACACAGCTGTGTGAGGCAGCGAGGAGACTTGTCTGTGTGGAATGAGTGTAGTACATGAGTAATAGCTGGGGTGCCGCAGGCTGTGACGTCTCATGTTGTTGCAAGCACATGTCATGAGACTGCTGCTCACCTGTGAGATCTGGTTACAGTGAGGGTGTGTCTGCTATGCACTAAGGGAGTGGCTGGCACTGGACTGTGCGTGCCATAGGCTGGGGATCACTGCTTGGGAAGTTTTGAATTCCTAAACAATCACTAAAGGAAGTGCTTAGCGAGGAAGAAAGTGCATTGGTGCATAGACTGGAAGGTGGACTGATTTTGGCTCACCGCCACCTAGAGGTGTGTGTTTTTATTTAAGAACTGTAGGCCAGTTATATCCTTATTAGAAGTTTATTTAGTGTAATAACTTGCAGAGAAGAGAGAGAATGCTGTAAAGTGGCTGCTGCTGGGTTTTCATTTGGTCAGCCTGGATAATAAATGGCACTATATATAAACAACTGATTTTCATTTACGATGTAAACAAGCTTTTCCTTTACAAAGCATTCAGAAGCAATGGCTCATCCCACCCTGTAACAACCATGCCGGATGTATCTCCTACACTCTGCATCCTATGGGTTATGTGTGTAACTTATGGTCCTAACCACAGAAATACAATCATAATATTTAGGGGGCTATTCATTGAAGCTTGTAGAGCAGGCATTCCCAACCCCAGTCCTCAAGGCACGCTAAAGTTTGATACACACCTACAGATTTATTGGTCCAATCAACCTGCTGGGAACAAAAATTTGGGAGCAAATGAGTCAACCATTTGCTGCCAAATTTTGGGAGATGAGATATTACTGACCATTGTCTACTTTTCAGCATTTGGGTGCAAATTCTTGCTTCCTGAATGCTCCCATACATTTTTGTTCCCACCAGATAGATTGGACAGATATATATTTGTGTATCCAGCTTAACAGTGCAGGTTGGTGATATCCAGGCATCAGCAAAGATCACTTACACCCTTTTCACATTGCACCTAATTACCGGGTTCATGCCAGTTTGACCCAGTAATTGGTGCGATGTGAAAGGGGTTACCTGTTACAGCTCACCCCGCTCTAAGCACTGCCTCCTCCCCCACCCTCTGATGATGCTCCACCACGCCGCCCAAATGTCAGCGAACCAGCAATATTAATAAAGGTTTTGCCAATATTGAGGTGTCAGCACAGGTGGTTAAATCAAAATAGCTGAATTACTAATTAATACCACATTCAGACCGCACATGCAGGGTTGCACCGGGACTGAACAGTTTCAAAGTTCCGGTGCGACCCTGCGGTTTGAATGCGGTAACTAGTACTTCAGCTATTTTGATTTAACCACCTGTGCTGACACCTCGATATTGCCAAAACCTAGATCAACAAATGAGTCAACCTTTTCTCCCAAACACTGGAAAAGACAAACACAATTGCTTGGATAAATGTATTCTCAGATTGAGGGGTAGATTTATTAAACTCGGGGAAGTGATAAAATGGCTTTTAACCACTGGTCACTCAGCTCCAACCTGTCATTTATCAAACTAAGCCTGTAACTTCACAGGTAGGAGCTGATTGGCTAGTGATTAAAAACCAGACACTTATCATTCACCAAGCTTAATAAATCTAGGAGTAAATATTTGCTCTCACATATTTCCAGATTTTTGTTCCCACTAGAATCTTGATTGGACAGATAGATCTGTAGATGTGTGCCTTGAGAACAGAGGGTGGGGATGTTGGTTGTAGTGATAGAACTGTTGAAGTACTAACTGCCATTTAACAAATTGCCTGGAAAATGTAAAGGGGCACATACATGCTCCGTTTTGTACTTAATAGTACACATCGCATGCCTTGTGCATGTGATGCGATGAAAAGCTAGTACAAAAAGGTATGTGCAGCACATCCTTTTTGTACTGTACGATGAGATGCGCTGGAGTGTGTATCTCAAAGTACAAAACTGAGCTGCAGCGTGTATGGGCTCCTTAAGGCAGAAGTGGATTAGCTGATATTTTTTTATCTCTCAACTGTTTTTTTCCCCAGGCTTTGCTAAATATATGCATACCACCATATTATATCAAATCTGCAGTATAGTATATTTTTGTAGAACAAGCAAGCAGCATGTTAGGTTTACTGTGCTGTATGGACATCCCAAACTGAAGCAAGGCTGCCTGACCGCATTCCAGAATGGTAGTAGAAAGATTCCCAATGGCTTGTTTTAATACAAAGAAACTTTCCCAGCAGTACTCTTGCTTTCAGTGTATGTAGGCTTCGGCTTCCTCCCCCGCTATTGTACAAGGAACAGCAACAATGGAACACAGCCAAGTGGTTTTGACAGCAGTTCAGAATGTTTTCCACACCCAAACCTTTCTACATGGTATCTGCATAGCTAAATATCACCACCTAGGGGTTACTCTTTGTAAGAGCAGGTTTTCTTTTCTCTCCTCTAGCACATTTGAACAAAAACATAATTCCAGCTTGATGTATCATTTTCTCAATGGCAACATTAAGGCCAGGTCCACATGCCGTTTGGTGCTCCTGCATGTTGGCCACAATGTCTTCTGATTGGCCGTACTTTGCAGCCAATGAGAAAATAGTGTATGTTGCAATGCTACTAACTGCAGCATGACCTGGTACATTGCAGTGGTGTGATATGTAGTCACACCATATACACACATATACACCATATATACACATATATACACATATATACACATATACACATATATACACATATATGTGATATATGGTCTATTACTTTTTACCTCTAATTAGTTTCTGCCCTCGCTCCATAAGGTAATACAAAAGATAAGTTACAGTTTATAGCATCAACTTAAGCTGAAAAAGTGATTATGTTCAGTTTCTATCATACTGTGGAATAAGTGCAGTATAAATACACTGAGAAACAATAATAGATCCTCAGTGTATATTATATGCATTAATAAATCAATCCTATTCAGATATATTTTAGCTTAACCTGGGAAAAACAATGTAGGTGAGGGTTCTCACCTTTCATACACACAGCTGTTACTCCTTTAAAAGAATATAAATTAAGTGACAACAGGAAACTCATGCTTGTACCCCAAATTCCTGAGCAAATGGGGATAATTCAGTTAGGTACAATGAACAGATGCACACACAGTAACCCAGTACCAGTCTGATTTTTCTGCACACAACAATGACAAGACCAGCACCAAGGTAAGCTGCTGGGCAGCCCCCAGCCACAAGGTGAATGGAGGCTGTGTACATTGCCTGCCCAACCTCCATGTTGACCACAGGACGCTGCAGTCCAGAGGTTGGACTTCCCCCATTGCTGTTAACAGGAGCCAGGGCAGATGACCTAGTGTACCCAGGTCCTGCCCATGTTCTACCCTGGTCAGGACCTGGGTAAAGGAACAAGGGTTAACACAGTGATGGATAACCTTGATACTCCAGCTGTTGTTGAACTACACATCCCAGCATGCACTGCATCAGTTTTATCATTGCCAAATAGTAAAACTGTAGCAGAGCATGCTGGGATGTGTAGTTCAACAGCTGGTGTCAAGGTAACTGGGTTAACCTCTTTTACACCACCACTGACCCGAGTCCAGGAGAGGTGTAAAAGGAGTATTAATCTGTACATGCTTATGGCAATCTACTCAGGGGCAGATTTATTAAGCTCTGTGAAGTGATAGTGTCTGGTTTTTTATCACCGGCCAATCAGCTCCTACCTGTCATTTTTCAAACCAAGCTTGTAACTTCAGTTAGGCGCTGATTGGCCAGTGATAAAAACCCAGACACTATCACTTCACAGAGCCTAATAAACGTGTCCCTCCTCCCTGAGGAAGTCACGCTTTCCCTGTCTGCTCTCGGGGAAGGTGGTTGCAAAAGTCTATTTAAGTATTTGTTCTGAAAAGTTTTAGCACATTAGTTTACAGTATCTAAGTTATGATCTATGGGTTATATTTAACAACTATATTAAAAAGATTACATTTAATAATCTGCGCAACTTGTCACTCACTATAAAAGGTTACTTTCTAATACACCCATACCTCTAATTCTATAATACATTTACTCTACAAATAAAACATTATATATTGAATATATACAGAAAAGAATGTGATAAAAACTGTCCTAAAGCTAGTAGTGATTGTGAGACTGGTTTCCACAGCTTTCTAACACTGAATATTTTCTCTATTAACACTTCTGAATGATGAAGAGCGTTATCTGTCACACACACGCTGCAGGAGACAAGACTGCGTGTGAGTATTACTGGGATGCACACAGGGACGCTTCACAGCAGTTCTGTTCAGTATAAATCATGTTGGACAATCGCTCATTTTAACAGACATATAGGGTGGTATTTAATTAGGTTTACCACCTCATCCCTTTAATTCCGGACACATTAATTACACAGGTTATATGGCCAATTAAAACCAGGTGAAACAGTCTTGAAGCCAGCCAGAGAACTTGTTTAATATGTGTCCTGAATTAAAGGGATGAGGTGGTAACACTATATTCAATCCTGGCTCATGATTGTTGGGCCGTCCCGACAGTCGTGTCCCGACAGTCGAGTCCCTTGCTCAACCCGCTCAACTGCATCTCGGCAGGTGGGATTCAATATCGGAAAGGGGGCGTGGCTGTGGATCATCGCGATACGGTCACTCTCGGCAGAACATGCCCAACAGCTTCTGAAGTTAGGTCCGTTCTGCCAAGCTGCCTGTTCAATGCTGTCGGGAAAGACCGCATCAAATACGCACCGCCACTATTTCCCCTGTCTGATATAACAGCAGAGGATTGAATACCCCCCCATAGAGTTTAATAGGCTAGTCACTATAGTGACTACCGCTGCAAACTGTGGATACTATTTATTCAGCCAGGCCTTAGCATTCAGTGTCTTAGCAATTTAGAGATCCATTACTATGCCACATCACCCACTTTCCATAGTCTCCCCTTTTGGACATGGAGCTAAAGATTAATGTAAGTTGCTTAAACATCTTTGGGAAGACTGTCTATTCCTGGAGTGTATTCTGTAGAATGCTAATTCCCAATAACTAATAAATCACAGGCTTGGTAAAACCTCCACCACCACAGGATAGTGCCTATAAATGCCAAGTGATGCAGTGGTGACAACAGATTGGGAAACACATGTAGGAAGAAAAATGAATAAGCGATCGCAGTGGATTCTAAACTTAGACCTCAATGCACCCTAACAGTTCAAGGCTATCCATGCTTAAAAACACATGTGACTAAGGGCCTTATTCTGGTTCACTCCGAGGCAAATTCCTTCCCAAATGGACAAAACCATGCTGCACTGCAGGGGGGCATATGTAACAGGTGCAGAGAGCTAGATTTGGGTGAGTTATTTTGTTTCTGTGCAGGGTAAATACTGGCTGCTTTATTTTTACACTAATAGATCTCACTGAAGTAAAACCCCACCCAAATCTAACTCTCAGCACAAGTAACATCTACCCCACCTGCAGTGCACATGGTTTTGTCCATTTGAGAAGGAGTTTGCCTCAGAGTAAACACGAATAAGGCCCCAAGTCAGTACCTTAGTAAGTTGATCTGTGCACAAGCATACATCTCCTTTAACCATGGTCTATTGCCGTAAGGCCCAAATTCAGGCTTTACTCACGCCTGCGAGTTCGGCCCCATCCCGATGTTTGTGGGAACGCAGACGGACTATTACGTGCATGTGCAGCTCCCCTATTATGTGCAGCTCCCCTATTATGTGCAGCTCCCCTTTGCGAATAGCTTCAGCGACTTCCATAGTCCCTGAGCGGTTCACAAGGGGCAGAGACTGGGAACGCCCGACATTTGATAAGCTGGGCTTTCCCTTGGGTACACAGGACAATGTGGGGCAGGCGGCTGACGTCACCTGCCCAGTCTTACAAATAAAAAATAGTCGCCACTGATTTATTTGCTTAGCCAGGAGAAATCATTGGATGGCTGGCGACAATTGAATGATTTCTACTGCTGTGGAGGGGTGTGACGGGAGGGGTGTGTCCTCGTTATACAGCCCGTCGCATGGTAGTGAGGGGGAATGGGCAGGGCGGAGCTTTGATCCTCGCAGATTACCAAGCAAACCAGAATGAGGGCCTCTGTATTAGATCTTCTGGTGTTCCAGACTACATTCAAGTGTAACTACAGTGGCAGCCTCCCAGAAATCACCAACTGCGACTACGCCATGTAAACATTATACTAAAATGGTAACTAAACAAAGATAAACCACTATACATTCCCAGCGATCTTGTCCAATAACACATGATGTGTAAACAGTAGTTTTATTGCCGGGTGACAATCTGTTCAGGGTATTACATATCTAAAAACAGTAACCTAAGTAAGGTGGATATAGCCAAGAAAACACAAAAATGAAATTACATGTTGTCGTCATCGGAGTCGTCCTCTTCTTCTAAAGATTCCTGGCAGAGAAAGAGTAACACCGGATTAGTACAACACATCATATAAGCACCACAGACGTCACAACTGGATACAATGATATATTTACCTTTGCATATTTCTCAGCTTCTTCGCGGACGTCTTTGGGGACCGTTTCATGTCTGCCTTTAGTAACTGTTTGAAAAGTGTTTTGTTTTTTTTAAACTTTAAGGATAAGTGAGACCATAATAAAGTGTACCCAAGTATTCTATGAGTCACCCAAAGAAAGGTAATAGATTGGACATCCATATTTAGGACTACAATCATAGCATGTACATCGATTCAGCAATGAGGTAGGAACAATACACTACTTGTTATACTTACTTTTGCCAACCCAGCTCAGTTCCAGTTCAAAGGATTTATCTTTAACTTCATCGTGTACAATATAGATTCTGTAAAGACGAATGAAGAAAATCACGATGGAGAAATTAAACTGATGACAAACCACCTAGATAGCCCCGATGGTAGGAGCAATCTAAAGGGGATGCGCACAATTGTTGGTACCAAACATGAGAACCATGTACAATTTTGTGGTCTATCCTGCCTATCCCAAAGGTTTGTTGCTTTTATGAATGGTATACTCGCACTGCTCTGCGTGCAATTCCAAAGTGTTCGTGCTTAAGAATCCCAAAGTGTTTGTGCTTAAGAATCACTTCTATAGTTATCCACTGCTACAGAAACCATCCTGCAACGAAATAGATATGTTCTTGTGTATGTATCATGCTCCATTATACATTCTCTATCAGGAAAGTAATGGGGCTGATTTTTTCACACCACGCAGAACTGGTGCATTGTGTCACTGTACAGTGGGATGGGTGGAGGCGTGTCCCAGCTACACATTCCCCTCAGTGGCAGTTGCCTATGAGCCTTTACAGTGTACGGTTCGAGCTGTATTGTCCTCTTTTTTTACGTCGGCCGAGGTTCAATGATATACAATTAAGCTTTGGGTTAAACTCTGGAAATCAGGTACCAAGACACTTGCTGTGATTCAAAAGGCCTTTGGGGGGAGAAATCCTTTTCCAAGGCGCAAGTTTACCACTGGTTTAAAATTCTTTGAGGAGGGCAGAGAAGATGTTAATGACGAACCACAAATGAACAAAATGTGGACAAAGTGTGTGATGTTTTGAACACGGACCGTCGTTTGAGTGTTAGAATGGTAGCAGCAAGGTTGGGACTTCCAAAAACTGCTGTGCAAGAGATAGTGATAAACCAATTAGTGATGCGAAAAGTGTTTGCCCAATTGGTTTGTATTGATGCTCTAGGGTCAAACTTTGAATATTAACCCTACGTATCTGAAAGTTCAATAAAAAAATTTTATGGATCTAGTCTCATTACTTTCCGGACAGACCCTGTATATTCTCAGGAGTGCTTGAACATAGCACTAACTAAATCCTACCCAATGCATCAACTGCAGTCTCACAAATCTAGTCAGGACACACAATGTTTGCTTCCACTTTGCAGCAGGAGAGGGTAATGAATGTGTGCCGCATGTTTACAGTGTACAACTTTCATTACAGTTCCCCTAAAGGGAGGTGAAGCTGGAGCTTCTGCAGTTGTTATATTAGTCTTAATACTTACATTTTTGCTACTTCTTTCACTACTTCTCGGCATGTCATGTCCTTCATCTGAGAAAAAACAGACGCCACGGGTTGGATATACACAAATAAATGCATAGTAAGTATATCAGTAAGAATCCAACAGGCATCCACATCATCATACCAAATAGCATACAGCTATAATGTAGGGACCCCGAGTGCTTACTCCACAGTGGTGGAGGTCACTGTGCACTGGGGACAGCATAAGGCAATCACAGTGAATCCTAAAATTGGTCACACACTTAAAAGCCCCATACACTCAAAAAGGGGCTTCTAAGCAATGTGGGGGGGATTCTGATTTGCGAACACCCGCGTACGGGAAGTTGGATGTTGAAGATCTGCGTTTTCAAATATGCACATGTGCAAGTCTGCTCTGCGGGTGCCTTTGGAGACTCGCAAAGAGGGTGGCATGCAGGAGGCGGGTGGCTGACGTCACCAGATGTCAACTGCCCGCCCTATTCTCGGAGAAGGGTGACGCTAATCTAAGTCACCAGAGATTAGCGAGCGCTGCATAAATCATTTGCTGGTCAGAGACCAGCAAATGATTTTGGGCTTGCGCACAAGCCTGCAATTGGAGGTTTATGAATTCACAGGCCTGGCACGCAGCATTACATGGTTGGCAATGCCGCAAACTAACCAATCAGGGCCATTGTTAAACATATCGTCGTTAAGTGTGTACATACGACAGATGGCGCCTCGCTCCTGTAACCGGCCAGCTTGTCATGGCGATACGTCTCAGCGTGCGCCTCGTTCTTGGCACGCCAAAAGCAGTATAGATAAAGGTGGCTCTATCTGTACACTCATTTATTTTACCGTTTCTTCTATAATGCAGAAAATTCCATTGCGCTTTACAAAAATATAGTTAATGATGCAAGTTTCCACGTGTCGTTAATGATGACTGTACATAGCCAAGCGACCTGCATGTTTAGTAGGTTCCGGTGATGTCACTGAGCGATATTGGTGACCCCTATCCACTAGTGTGTATGGGGTTTAAAGATTATCAGCTGTAAGCCACTTACGTTAACTATCTGAGCTACTTTCAGCACAAAAAAACACCCAAGTGTGTTTGGCCCGGTGGTGAGCGCTGATGGTAATACCCGCATCAGCCGGGTATTACCATCAGATGAGCAGCGAGGGGGGGGCTTGAGGAAAAAAACAAATTAATAAATAAAATCGCTTCGATAACACGAAGATCGCTTCGATAACACGAAGATCGCTCAGTGTGTATACACCAAGCAATTTTCAGCCCAGCGATTTTCCCATTCATCACTGCATACAGGCTGGGCAAAATCACCCAGTGTGTATGGACCTTTATATAGTACCTTACCAGCTGACAAATGAAAAATAAATATTTTATTTTTTCCCGAATAAATGCGCTTTTGTTGGACGTAAAGACTGATGTAAATATCTTATATGTTTTCCCTCTGATTTGCATATAAAACCAATCTGCGTTACAGCCAGTCTGAAGACTAGAATGACACACTTGTACCGAGACAGACACACAATTATCACTCACCTGCAGTTTTTCAATCTCTGTTTTGGCTGCTTGTTTGGCTTTGCCAATAGAACATCCCCAGTAGCCCTAGAAGACATAGAACGGTTATATGACCATATCTTGGATCTGGGAACGAAAAGCATGTACACTACTCATCTAAAACCAGGAGAAACCCTTTATACGGCAGATTGAAAAGTAGTGTCCAGATTCCATTACAGATGTGAGCGTGAACAGCAAGACTAAAAAGAAAAAAAATTCAGCCGTTTTATAACACTTTTGGTTTAATGTTATTTTCTTATTGTTGAATTTTTATACAACGCAATTCAACAAATGAAAGGACGTTAATCCCATTAACAATTCCCCCCAAAAAGCCCTGCGAAACCAGCAAAGGCTATCCAATTTCCACAAAAAACTGTGATATCAGTGGAGTCTTTCCCACGTGCAAATCGATTGGGGTTTATTTTTTCGTGGACCTTGGAGTTGCGAGATTCAGTCAGACTCATGGGCCTTGCACAAGCTAATTGAATAGCCTTGGCAAATTGCCCCCCACGGATTCCTTAGTAGATTAAACACCGGAGTTTAACCAGGCTTGTATAGAACCCTAGACGTGCCTTCCCAATAACCAGGTCACAGAATATTTGGTGCATCATATGGAATTATAGGTACTAAACATATTATACAATATGGAGACATTAGCAGAAAAGACCATCTTTATCAGCAACATGAACAGAACAAACATGTTCTTAAAAACTTACATACGATATACCCGAGGGGTCAACCATATACAACTGAGCGCCATCGTCTTCATTATAAGATCCCAACATAAAACTGCAAGAAAATCACATGCAACCAAGTCAAGTGAAGAACAGGATTTTTCTATGATTTAAAAAAATAGGGCTGTATTAAATATGCAGTTTTTTTTTTAAAAGGGGCAATAATTTACAAGGCAATGTTTTGCTTTGTAAATGATTGCCCCGTTAAAAATAAAATAAAGAGACCCAGTTTGGCTACCATCCCGCATGGCCACCAAATTCAGGAGATATTACATCTGACCCCTAGTCTGTAAAGCAGAGTACACAATGGCTGATCTATTGGGGCAGATGTATTAAGCCTTAACAAGAGATAAATCCAAGGGTGATAAGAAGAGATAAACGCCCAGCCAATCAGCTGCTAACTGCCATGATACAGGCTGTGTTTTTAAAAAGTCAGTAAGGAGCTGATTGGCTGGACGTTTATCTCTCCTTATCACCCTTGCATATATCTCTTGTTAAGGCTTAATACATCTGCCCCAATGTCTCAAGTGAAAGGCTGATATTACGCTGGTCCATAAGCCAGTATGTCCCACTGAATTCAATTAAATGCAGAACACACTTCTCTGTCTACAGATCTCAAGACATAGCTATAGGTGTGTACCCAGCCTTAGCGTTCCTTGAGGCGTTTGCTCTATTTTCCAGTTACCCAGATCACTAACAACTTCTGCAGGCGATGTTCATGATTTATGTCAGAATGGTAGAACCTAGGTTATAACAACAGGACTTTTTCAACACAGTGATCCAATCCCCTTAACTCTTATTTACCATAAAAAGCAATAGCTGTGATCTCTGTGTCATGATAAAGTTAACAGCCAATTCCTCCATACTGCACACACTACTAGAGGTGAATGTCCCTTACCTGCAGCCAAATGGTCTGACAGCACTGTACAGTGTATATGCATGTACATACATGGCCACTCTGTCTGAGAGATGCTAAGAGGAAACAAAAGACTGCATTACTAAAATGGACAACATTCAATTTTAGAATAGATATCGATATAAAGGAAGGCTATACCTTTAATGGAATGTCATAGCCGTAGTTTGATCTGAAGTTGGAAGCTTCCTCTCTGGCGATGTCTGCCAGGGAACGAGCATCCGCCAAGAGCCCAGCAACAGACTGCAATTCACACAGGAGACCGTTACAGAGGTAGGATATGCAATTCGGATTTCAAATACACCGTACCAAGTTCTTGTGCAGTAGGGTGTACATTTATATTCAATCTGTGCTTTGATCTTTTAACATAATTAAGAGTGTAAATTAAAGATCTTCCATTGACTAAGTTAAGCAACATGTACTTCGTTCCTTTATTACTGGGTAACTATACCCTATAACTATAACTGTAGCAGCCAGAAAGGGAACCTAAACAGACATTGTGCAAAAAGGACAAGGTCTTAAAGAGCGCCAATAACGCATTGTTAACTGGTGCATAAACGGTTCATACAAACAGCTGACCGAGTGGATTGGGATTGATCCAATTTTACTGTACTAATCCAGCCCACCCAATGGTAAACTTGCTACAGTCTGTGTGAATTGAACAGCATAAACATTGAGTGGTGGGTCTTTAAGTCAACGTACTGCCAATGCTTCATGTATCTATTAAAGAGGTCACACTTGTTCATTGCATAATACTCATTTACCCCCTGCATTTTATTGTGTCATCTGCAAACAAAATCTCTGCAGTGTGCTAGAGACCGCAACAGCCATGGAAAGTGGAGGACTGGAACCAGCACCAATCAGGGGCCTCAGGTGTCGTGGATGTACTGTATTGTAATTACTGAACACACATTAAAAACAGCTGCGACTGGTGGTGCAGTCGTGGATTTTATTTCACATCTCAAAACTAGGAGAAAAATAGGGGAAATTTGTTTTGAGAAGAAAAAAAATTAAATTGTGTGTGATAAAAGTGGGGCACCCATGACAAGTTAACATATGTAGAGGGTTATAAATAGGAAAAAATTGCCAATAACGAAGTCATTTTTTCCAGGCGATTTTCTCAACATAGCATAAGAATGACGTGAGAAGTTTAGGATAGGAAGTTACATTAATGGGGTACGTGACATACTGTACACGATAAGGTGTTATACTAATTTATTTATTTATTAACAGTTTCTTATATAGCGCACACAGATTCCGCAGCGCTTTCCAGAGCATAGTTATAATCAAAAACACATAACAAATTACAGTACAAGACAGTTTAGGACAAGTACATGGTTAATATGGATAGCTGCACCAGGGGACAGGACACTGAAGCAATTATCAGGGTGGCAAAGGTTTATATATTCTAAGAAAGGCACATAAGGAGAGAAGGCCCTGCTCGTGAGAGCTTACATTCTAAAGGGGAGGGTTAGACAGACTGGGGTGACACAGAAGGCGAAGAAGTGAGCTTAAACAGGTTAGGTTGAGAGATTGTCAGGTTTTATGCAGGAGGGTGGGAAGAGGTCAGCTTAGTCTTTAATATTTTAAGTCTAAAAAAGCACTGGGTCATCCAAGAGTAGACAGCAGAGAGACAGTTGGAGATATGAGTGAGGATAGAGGGAGCGAGATCAGGAAAGGATCGGTAGATTTTAGTATTATCAGCATAGAGGTGATAGTGGAAGTTAAGTGAGCAAATAAGCTCACCCAGAGAGGACACGTAGAGATAGAGAAGAGGGCCAAGAATAAAATGTTGGGGGACACCTACTATCAATGGAAGAGCAGGAGAGGTGAAGTCATTAGAGGTACAGCTGTGCATTTTCAAAACAGACAGTGCATATGCTAATGAGAAAGGGGTTTCTGAATTTGCAGATGGGAGTTGCAAGTGTTTTTTTTTTATATCTTGTAGACACCTTAATATTATTAAAGTACCCCAAAAACAGGTTTTTACTGAAATACACCCGCTTGCCATTATTTTTCATTAATTTCACTGCCCCCTATACTTACATTTACATAATACATTTATCATAAAGTAAGGGTTCTGCTGATCAGTAAGAATGGCAGATTTTAAATGTCAGGGGCAACACTTACACGTGATGTATTGCTGCAGTAGCTGTAGGATATATCATGTTTAAAATGAAAATTTGCCCTCCTCGCTGATCAGCACCCTGCACCTGAAGTGAACACTAGATCATGCATCCTGGAACACAGACCCTCTGGTTCTGAAAGCTAAAAGGGAATAAGAGGAATTCTTTTGGAGAGTATAACAATCTGTTCTTGAACCAATGCGTTATTGTGAAATAATGGGTCTCTAAGGGCTTGTTATCTGGGATTTGCTGTGCATGCCTGAGAACGCAAAGCTTAATCCCCAAGAAGCACAGACTTGTCAGAGTTACCTGGATAGCCTGTGGGAGATCCATAATACCCCTTTTACACCAGAGCCTCGACCCGGGTTATTGCCGCTCCAGTCCGGGCCGGGGCTTGGTGTAAAAAAAAATAACCCGGGTCCTGTTTCCCGATGCCCAACCCGGCAAATGTTCAGGGTCGGACACGGTGCTTCCCCAGAGTCAGGGGCTATGTAAATTGGTAACCTGGGTCATCCGACCCAGGACCCAGGGACCCATTTCCACCAATCAGGGAGCCCCAACCTCCGGACCGCAGCGACCTGCGGTCAGTCTGGAGGTTGGGCAGGGGCTGCGTACAGCCTCCACTGCTGTCTGTGGTACTATGCAGACAGTAACGGAGGCTGGGCAGAGGTGAATGGATGCCTGTGTGCGGCATCCATTCACCGCATGGAAGGAGGCTAGAGCGCACAGAGGCTGGGGGCAGCCCAGCAGCTTACCCAGGTGCTGAACTTGCCCCCAGCGTATCGGTCGGCGGGTTTCCCCACGCTTGGGAGATGATGTCATCTTCAAGCGCCGGCTCAGGGTCCGACGTCACCCACCCGGCGCCGGTGTAAAAGGGAACAACTGCCGGGTCACATCTGGGTCCAAAAACCTGGCTGCGAATGGGCAATTTTGATGTAAAAGTGGTATTAGCCACAGTAATTTACCACAGCTAATTAGGTACCCCTAAGACTCTGCTTAGTTCAGAGTTTAGGATTTAGTTACTATGGGGGTATTCAATATGTGGCTATATTTCCCTACAGGAGAAATATTGTCACTCACTTATTCAATGCCACTGTAAAGGACAGCACTGAAGGCTGTCAGATCCGACTTTTTTTTTTTTTTAAAGTTGTATCTGTTTTGCCGCAGATTTTTGAATTCACAGCTGTTTTCTCCAAGCAACTGACTTTCCAACACTCGACAGCCGAAACATTAAATTTGGACTGTCAAGTTACTGTCGGATCAGACAAAAATGGCCCAGGGTTCCGACAGTTGGAATCCCATATTAAATACACCCCTAAAACTTTTAATCTGTGTCACAGGATATTTTCCTCACCATTCCGACATGCCGATCCACATTAAAGATCCGCTTGTTAGAGCCTTCTTCGTACAGCTTAGACAGCACAAGTTTTTCTACACCAAACACAACTCCGTCCTTACATCTGATGCCGATGGCAGTGCTGGAAAATGAGAGGAATGGAGACAGAATTCACAATCCTGACTACATAAGAAATTATCGGGCCCTCGTATTGTAGGGCTTCTCCCCCTGAGAGCTTAAAGCCTCTTCATTTACAATAAGCTACAGTAGGTCTCTGTTAGGATTTTATAAGAAATCCAACTTTGGCATTCCAAATTCAATAAATGAGCAATGATTTGTAAACCTTATTGAAAACGTTAATCCCCATGCACACTAGAGGATATTTTAAAAGATCTTGCTCAGAAAGGAGCTTCTGAGCAAGATCTTTTAAAATATCCTCTAATCGGTATGTATGCTCAATGTTGTTAACGATGCTCACTTCCATAGAATAGAATAAAATCAACTTTATTGGCCATGTATGTTTGCGCACACTAGGAATTTTTTGTGGATTTACAGTGCAGCATCAAGCAGGGATGAAGGGGGGGGGGGGGGGGGAGGTATTACATACATTTCATTAAGACATTATATGTGGGGAACACATGCCCACCGAGTTGCACAGCGCCTAGGCAGCCATCAGCGGCGCCACTGGTCACTGCTACAGCCAGGTAGGTAACATTAAGCAGAGACAGTACAGTTATAACACAGGGAACACATACCCACCAAGCTGAACAGTGCCTAGGCAGCCATCAGTGGCGCCACTGGTCGCTGAAACAGCCAGGTAGGTAACAATACAAGCAGACAGTACAGTTATCACACAGGGAACATATTTGGCTGAGCTGCACAGCTCCTAGGCAGCCATCAGCGGCGCCATCTTGATCATGCTGCTCAAAGGCAGCAGTAATAATAATAATAATAATAATAATAATAATAATAATAATAATATTTGTATTTATGAACCACTTTTCTTCCAAAGCTGACACACCCTGCCAGCTTGTTGCTGGCAGGGTGTGCAATCAGTGAAGGAACAGCATACAGGCTTTGCATACAGTGTGAGTAGAGGTATATGATGAAGATCATGGTAAAGAAACAGTAAAACAAAGAGTAATACATAGCTTTCCTCAGCTCAGAGGCGGAGACAGATAGTAATTTGGGAAAAGCAAAATAAAATGTGGCAGTGTTTCGGTTTATGTCCAAACTCCAGTTCTAAAGGTGCCCATACACGTACCAATTACCCGGTACTTTTTGCGCTAAAATAGCATTGTTGTGCATGTGTTGTGCATGGGATGCAATGCTATTTTAGCACAAAAAGTACCGGGTAATTGGTACGTGTATGGGCACCTTTACTCATTGCTTGCTTTAGATGACTTGCTTCAGATGATGATGCCAGACAAGCCTTCCATGCATGACCCCCCCCCCCCCTTCCCTCTCTCTGTTGAACATGCAGGTGAATTTGGTTATATATCCAATGACCCCCTTGTTTAGCGGGTCCTGTTGACGTCATTGAACGACATTGTTCAGTGTGTTCAGTGTGTACAAGTCAATTCCCCGCACTCCACGAAGAGACAGAACATTACACAGAATGCCCAGCAGTCATACTGTAATCCACAAAGAGACAGAACATTACACAGAATGCCCAGCAGTCATACTGTAATCCACGAAGACAGAACATTACACAGAATGCCCAGCAGTCATACTGTAATCCACGAAGAGACAGAACATTACACAGAATGCCCAGCAGTCATACTGTAATCCACAAAGAGACAGAACATTACACAGAATGCCCAGCAGTCATACTGTAATCCACAAAGAGACAGAACATTACACAGAATGCCCAGCAGTCATACTGTAATCCACGAAGAGACAGAACATTACACAGAATGCCCAGCAGTCATACTGTAATCCACGAAGAGACAGAACATTACACAGAATGCCCAGCATTCATACTGTAATCCACGAAGAGACAGAACATTACACAGAATGCCCAGCAGTCATACTGTAATCCACAAAGAGACAGAACATTACACAGAATGCCCAGCAGTCATACTGTAATCCACGAAGAGACAGAACATTACACAGAATGCCCAGCAGTCATACTGTAATCCACGAAGAGACAGAACATTACACAGAATGCCCAGCAGTCATACTGTAATCCACGAAGAGACAGAACATTACACAGAATGCCCAGCAGTCATACTGTAATCCACGAAGAGACAGAACATTACACAGAATGCCCAGCAGTCATACTGTAATCCACGAAGACAGAACATTACACAGAATGCCCAGCAGTCATACTGTAATCCACGAAGAGACAGAACATTACACAGAATGCCCAGCAGTCATACTGTAATCCACGAAGACAGAACATTACACAGAATGCCCAGCAGTCATACTGTAATCCACGAAGAGACAGAACATTACACAGAATGCCCAGCATTCATACTGTAATCCACGAAGAGACAGAACATTACACAGAATGCCCAGCAGTCATACTGTAATCCACGAAGAGACAGAACATTACACAGAATGCCCAGCAGTCATACTGTAATCCACGAAGACAGAACATTACACAGAATGCCCAGCAGTCATACTGTAATCCACGAAGAGACAGAACATTACACAGAATGCCCAGCAGTCATACTGTAATCCACAAGACAGAACATTACACAGAATGCCCAGCAGTCATACTGTAATCCACGAAGAGACAGAACATTACACAGAATGCCCAGCAGTCATACTGTAATCCACAAAGACAGAACACAGAATGCCCACACATTAGATCATTATGGAAACCATAAATATCGCCTGAAGAGAAATAAATCAACTATTTCCTTACCTACTATTTTCCACTGCTTTAGCAGCATATTCAACCTGAAACACTCTGCCATCTGGAGAGAATGTAGAGGCCGACAGATCATACTGTAATCAGAAGACACGTGTTTAAGGTTAATTCCAGGAACAGAAAAACCATCAATAAGGCAAATAATAGATAACATTTTTAAGACCTAGAGACTGGTTTAACGCTTTCAGAGCAGGCATTCCCAACCACGGTCCTCAAGGCACACAAGGGTCCGGGTTTTAGTTACATCCATGCTTAAGCACAGGTGACTTCATTAGTACATCATCTATTTTGATTGAAACACCCGAGGATGGTTGGGAGTGCCTGATTTAGATTTTAAAAAATCAGCGCGGTACACACATCTTTAACATTCTTGTACCTTATAATTACTCATTAGTCATGTGGTTTTATAGCTTTGCCTCTGGTCCAATTCTGGTTTATAATGATTCCTGCTCTTATTAATGACACTAGTAAAGGGTCCCATAGACTGCTGCACACATACACCCCCCACACTTATATTATAATTACCACCATTCTGGTCGGGTCCTTCTCTTCTGTGGTGCTAGGTCTGTCCCAACACTCTCATTGTGGGAGCAGTTAGACAGGTGTTGCAGCAAAAAAAAAAAAAAAAAACACCCACACCATTCTAGATCCACAGAGAGTCACATGTGTATATATACCAAACATGAGGTTTCCATCTAAACACTGGATAACTCCCATCATCCACTACATTCATCCATTAACAGCATTAAGCAGTGGCTGCCCTGTCTGTGAAATTACAGAAATGCCTTGTTACCATTGTGCCAATATCTGCAGATAGAATATTTTCTGCAGCAGTGGAAGTATGGACCGTCCCCAAAGCAGAGCATTACCCTAGAAACCAAACTGTCTTCCTACAACCGAAGATCCAGGTGTTAAAAAGTGTGAATGTATCATCTGTGTGCACCTTATAGAGGAGCAAGCGAGGTACTACCCTCGTAATTACCTTTTTATGTTATCATGTGCACATCCTGCAAAGTTCCAATAGAACATGGAGAGTAACTCAATGTGCCCCATAGCTACGGCTAACCACAAAAAAAAAAAAAAAAAAAGCCTTCCCCTCAGTGAACGGTGTAGGTTTAAGAAGAAACCGACTGTTGCATTCTGTACCTGAGCATGTTAATGCAGCCCCCTCACAGAGCAATAGCCACATTGCGTTGAAATGATGGGACTAATACCCCTTTCACACCAGAAAATGCAGGGACCCACCTGGGGATATGGCCCAGGAATCATGCCGGGCCATTCCCGGGTTGGCCCCTTTCACACCAGAAAAGTCCCTTCATTTTCTGGTGTGTGAAGGGGGCAGGAAGGAGGCTGCCAGGAAGTGGGCAGTCGGGCGGGAGGTGTGTAGAATACTCACCCCGGTTGCTGGTCCTCCGTGCAGGCCAGGGATCCACACGGGCGGCGGGCGCAAATGACGGGACAGCCGGCGGATGAAGATTACGCAGCTCTCCGGTGCCCTCACTGCCGCCGGAGAGCTGCGTCATCTTCATCCGCCACCTGTCCAGTCATTTGCGCCGCCGCCTGTGTGGATCCCCGGCTGGACAGCACACAGAGGACCGGCAACCCGGGTAAGTATCCCCTACTCCATTCACACGGGCCATGTCACCGGGTTAAACCCGGGAACAACCCTGCTCCATAGCAGGGTTGAAATCGATTTTGGCCCGGGAACCTTTCACACCTGCACTAGTCGCGGGCCCAACCCGGGAAATTATGCTGGTGTGAATGGGGTATAAGACAGATTTGACCCTGAGGGTTCCAGTAGTATGAGCCCCACAGCCCAGGTAAGGGGGTCAGGTTGCTTTTCAAAAGAAACTCTGTGCAAGAGGTGAAATAGCAGAGAGACACAGCATCCCCCCCACTTTGGACATCTCACTGATTGATAATATAGCATCACTTCTTGTCCCGGCAACTACCAACAGTCTGTCGGGGGGTTTCAGTGATGCAACGGGTTTTGCCTTTGAAAATAATGTTACCTAAACAGGTGACATCTCATGGCTGCCAGTAACTTGCAGCCTATTACATTTATTTCAGTCATTCACATCAAAGGGGCGTGCAACCTATATGCAATGTATATATAACCCAGTGTGTACGTTCAATGTTGCTACCAATGCACGCAATTGCACAACATTAATGACCTGCACATGCAGCTCAATCTGACAATATGATCAGAGCCTCCAGGGATGCAGCAGGAGGGCGACATCACTAATCCTTATCGCCCGGTGTATACAGTCAATATCGTTCTCCTGCGGCACGGCTAATATAGTTAAGTATATCGGTGGACGCAGGTATAACTTTAGTGTGCACTCTGCATTAGGTGTAATTCAAACTCAGGGCCACAGTGCTGTGAGGCAGCAATGCTTACCACTGTTCTACCATGCACCGCCAGCTGCAGGAACATGGAAGAGATGCACTACATGTCGGCAGTTACTCAAACAAGCCGGGACAGTGGGGAGTTAGGGCTAAGCAGGGACATACAGGGGGAGATGTACTAAGCCTTGGAGAGGAATAAATGAGAATAGATAAAAGTATTTGCCAATAGGTCCCTAACTGCCACTTTACACACTGTGCTTGAAAAAGGGGACTAGGAGCTGGTTGGTTGGTACTTTATGTACTACTAAGCCTTGGAGAGAGAGAGAGATAAAGCTACCAGTGAGTTTCTCTTTCACATGCAGTCAGTGAGTCAGCACCGGCCCGGCCCGCAGCACATACAGGAAAGGCCGGGGATCAGCGCACACAAAGAGGGGGAAGCCCCGCTCCATGTATAAGCGCCAGGCTCGGACAGAGCAGCCAGCTGTCCCCCAGGGACAAGCCACACCACTGACCGGCCACAGAGCAGCAACTCACCCCGGTCCCGATGGAGCTCATGTCTGACAGTACCCGGCGGCTGCAGCAGGCGGTGATACTGCACTTTCACTCTTGACTTCCTCCGTACGCGCTCACTAGCCAGTATAGCCCAATGTGATAGGCCGGCCCTGGCCCAATCAGCAGCTGCGTTCCCGCGCATGCCCAGTATACTGCACGGCGTAGAGGGCTGAGCGACAGGTCCTGTATGTGGCAGCTCCCCCTTGTGTCCGGAGGCCGGTACAGCTGTCAGTTGTCTGCGTTTTGAAGCAAATAACAAATGTGTCAGCAAGAAGAAACCTATATTTGCTGCTGATCCTATAGCTGTGATAAAATACAAATTAAAAATACAAATGCCTAGTGGACCCAAAAAATAAGGGCATAGAGAGCAGTGCCGCGAGGGTGGCTCAAAGGCTCAACAGCGTTTTGGTCAAGTCAATCGCTTGACACATAAAAAGGTCAACACGAGTTTTTCGCGATTTTTCTTTCCATGTCGACATCTAATAACATGGACCCCCAACTAGTGTAGCATTTGCGCTCGCCATAGTGCCAAGCCCATTTACCATTCCCATTTGTAATCCACATATATTGTCAAACATTGAAAAGCACCCCCCCCTCCCTTAAAAAGGGGGGGGGGGGGGGGTTTGAACTCATGTCAAGCTTTTCATGTGTTGACATTGCCACAATGACATTTTGTGGGTATCCACCTTTTTTAATGTAGTCCTAGTGTATGACAGCTTTATGGCATCAACCTATTGATTGGCAACCTATTATCCAGACACCATGCTGTGGACATCACTGCCAGGTATCCACAGCTGAATAGACAATGTAGAAAAAAAAAACAAGGACGAGCCCCCAAACATCGTCATGTGACATTTTTATGCAGTTCAGTCATTCTATGGAGGGTAGACAAGGTTGGCCGATATTTCCAACAGGTCGAAATATCAGCCAATGGTATTCAATCCTGGATGCTTTTGGCCAGGGCTCCCCCTCAATGCAGATTTGACTTTGTTTAAAGTCTAATATAAATTGTCGAAAAACGGACGCTAGATTGACAGTTTCCAACTGTCAGAATCTATTCCGACAGTTGGAAAAAGTGACCAAAACATTGAATTTGACAGTTCAATGTTTGATTTGATCTAATCTGGTCGTAAACAGACTATATTTTTATGCCTGGCAGAAATATTTTCTGGCATATACTACCACCTATATATTGTGGTTTTTAAAAACTGGTTCATGTAAAATTTTAACCCTTTCACTGCTGAGGGTTTTCAGTCCTGTAGTAATCCCAGTTTTGTGTTCATCACAATCACACACACAGCTAACCTTTACCTGCAGTATATATACACACACACACACACACACACACACACACATCTACCCTTTACCTACAGCGCGCACACTCACACTATACCATGTTCTATAATAAACTGCATTTATTTATTTATTTTATAATATAATTTGCAAACCAAATCTGAATTGCAGTACAAATAGAAGCTGTCCAGCGTTTGCCTGCTAAATGCAAAAGCAGACAGTATTTACCCTGCATGCAATATAATACATGTATTTGCACCCCGATAATGCCAACCATGGTTTGTCCAAGTTACTTAAATAGGTTTGCTTTCCTCCCAATCAGGGCACTGGATATAAAGAGGAAATCATGTTAAAAACAAAACCAGGCATGATTCATATTCAGAAGTACATGGTCTGAATCAGCTTTGTTAGAACATAACAATAAAAGCACAGAAATGGGTAACACTATGCTACACTGCAAGTGGGTTAGATGTAACATGTGAAGGGAGAGTTAGATTTGGTAGGGGTTTTTTCAAACTGAAATCTAAGTTGCAGCGTCTGTGGGATACATGCAAAAGCAGCCAGTATTTACACTGCACAGAAACAATATAAAATGTATTGTTCCCCATGCATAGTAAAATGGTCTGTTACTTGCTTTTTTTTTTTTTTTTATCTGGCCCATAGACCCTGTAACATTTATAATGGTTATTCAGAATTCCAGAATGTGCAGATTTCTCACAACACAGAATTTGGAAGATTTATGTCAACGGTTTATTGTCCACTTATATCACATAAATACAGAGTAAAGAGCTTCATGTGCGCTCTCCAAAATAAGTATACAAAAAAAAAACTGTGTAAAGCGAAACAACTTCTATTATTTGACAATCTTCACTGAAGTAAAATAATAAAATAAATCTCAGCTCCACCCTCCAATAAAGCACAGGCCACCCTTTCAAGATTTCGGTTTTCTTTGCTAGTTACGTTAAATCAACTGGCATCTTTATGAAAAAAAGAAAAGCAACACCAATACATGGCACTAGATGTGGTATGGGTGCTTTAATTCTACCTGTGGTGCTGCTAATTCTTGGTAAGCTGTGTTCTTGTCAATAAAGTTACAAAATGGCTGCCACAACTGCGTGCACGAGACAAGTGCTTTTGCAATTAAAGCTTGTGTGAGTAAACCAATGCCCTCTCCATTACATTTTGATCAATGTAAAGGTCAGTAAAGAAATTAAATCTGCAATAAATACAAGATTTTCTACTCGGTTTATCAAACCATTACATCTTGTGAGGGGGATAAACGGTGGGGATTGCCGGAAACAAGCAGCCCTCGCCGGCCGCTCACCCTATTCTACGTTCCGGGGGAATCTGACGGCGAGGATTCCCCCCAACAGCAAGGGTCGCGGCTAATCTAGGGAGCCCACTGCATTCAGCCACGAGCCTCACTGTTTTAGCGGCCGCCCAAGCCGTTTCCTCATCACTGCAAAAAACCTAGAGACGTGGAAACGGCGTGTGCAGGGGGTCAGGTGAATACTGACTGTGCGAGCTGTGACAGTGAGCAGTCAGCACTGCTTACTGTCATAGCTCGCAAAAAAACATGGAATATACCCCAGTGATGGAAGCAGTCTGTAGATCTAGTTATGTGGTGTAAACAAGGCAAAACATTTAATACAGAGAAACATTAGGCCTCTTCAGCTTTGAAGGTTATAATAAATACTAGTATTTTTTAACATATAATTATAGTCGTTTGCCAAGCTTGAGACAGAGTAGCGTAGAATGTTCTGGGCTTGTTGTATCACTTCTCAGTAGAAAAGGCTCTTTTCATCATAGGTGGAGCAGACTTTGACACATCAAAAATAATTTCCAGAGGCGGGTTGTTAAGACAGCACCAGTCCGGTATCCGCCCGGTCTGGTTATAATATTCTTTAGACACAGAACGACTCCCAAGGATATCCTGCAAGGCTCCGAATATCGCTCCTGAAATGGGAAGAGAAAAATCAATATAGTAACCCCTAAATATCACATTTTGAGGATTTTAATGACTGTATCATGCACTAGTAAGCCTTTTCTGGATCAGACAATAGTCCATCTGCACGCACAAGCTATAAGTACCCAGAGAACATGTATACATTACCTCCAAGCCAGGCCACGCAGTTGGATTTTGCAGGAGGAGTGTGAACCTTGAAGGTCTTGGTGGCGAGAGTTTCTTTATATTTTGGCTTTTCGACCAAGTATCGGATCTCTGCCAATAACCGGTGAAGGAATCCTGGTAGCATAGCTGTGCCGCCAATAACCACAATGTTTTCAGCCAGTTGTTTTCTGGTATCTATAGGACACTGATATACAGAAATCTGGGATCAGGGGATCTTGCTAATAATAATAATAATAATAATAGGCCATCTGGAGTAACTGAAACAAAACGGTATTCTAGAAAGCATTTACCAAGCACATTGTAGAACATGACAGAAGATGATTGGTAGAGTGTACATGTGGAGACATTGGATTTTACATTATAAGGTTTGGTATACCTCCCTCTAATGGGGCATTTTCTAAGCGATCTCACTAGACGTGTGTAGGGGCGATAGCGATGCCTGGCCCTGCGCGCCACTATCACCCGGCAATTAATATCCAGCATGCTGGATAAATCTAATTAATCGCCGATCAGGACCGGTGTTCTACCTGGAAAACACTGGCCCTGACCGATCTCTCAGCACAGAGCGCTGTCACATCGTAGTGTGCTGAGCGATCTTGCTGAGTGTGCTGAGCAATCTAGCATCCCTCAGAAAGCTCAGCAGATCTCTACATGTGTAGGCCTCTTACGTGTGTGTCGGCCACTCCATGATTTTGAACCTACCATCATGTTCTTTTGCAGCATTATGTAGATCTGCTCTAGCCCGAGTTATGTTTTAGGGCATTACCTTGCTGCAGGATGAACCTTTGACCAACTAGGACCAGGACCAGAGGATGTAGCATGGCCCTGTATGATGCTGGCATAGGGTGAAAGTCAACGACTCGGGATGCAGCAAAAGAGCCAAATATAACCACACTTCCGTCTAATGGTGCAGGCAACATTACTTACAACACACTGGTTTTCACTGCAATCTCCTTACTTTCAGAGTTACAGATGGAGCGCCTCTCAGCCAGCGCCGGAGCTCGCCAGAATGTCCCTTCTGGGACGCTCCATCTAACTGGGACACGCAAGCGCCTCACGTGCACGCCTCCCATTCCGGCAGCTGGCGGGTGGCAATCCGACTGCCAGACCCCCGCTGAATGAGAGCTGCTCCATCTGTATAATCATCTGCATTCCTTATTTAACTGCCAACTTCTTACCAAACGTAGTGTAAAAGATCAGAGAACATACAATTGTGACGCTATTGGCTATGTGTAGTTGTGTTACCTGCACAAGTGAATCCAATATCAATGTGGCAATAGACTTCTCTTCGTTGTCCTGCTCAAAGAGAATTTCTACAACCGAGTCCCTGGGGATGAGAAGAACAGATCATGAAGCGCTGACACAAGTTGCGTTAAGGTCCCCCATACACTACTGCGATAACCCGCCAACTAACCCGGCAGCTCCCGGTGCTGCCGGATTGCATACGGTACTTTGTATACAAAAGCACTGCGTACAGTGTATCGTATGATATCCCAGTTGAGTACTATGGCACGACCATAGTATTGGATGCATCATTCATTGCTTCCCCCAATATCAGCACACTCATCTCCTAACACAATCGGTACGGTGAGGATTTGGTTATGAGTTGGCAGCATGGATGGTGTTACGGTGGTTAGCAGTACTGCCTTATAGCACTGAGGTCTTGAGTTCAAATCCCACTAAGGCTCTTACTGTGTTAAAGTTCTCTGTTTTCCTCTGGCTTTCCCTGACCATCCAAAGCCATAGTGGTAGGTTAGTTGGAACCTGACCCAAAAATGAACCCAGTGTTTGTGAGGCAGGGAATACAGGAGGAACTGATGTGAATGGGCAAATGCAAATGAGCTGTGGAATACACATGCACTATAGAAATAATAATAATAATATTAAATTAAAATAATTGCGCCTGTGCACACTTCAATATCAGACATGAAGGGATGGACCCATTAGAAAAAGGAGCACAGTCCTTCCCATCACATCCTAAAATACTATTTCCAATAACTTTATTATCATTACAAAATCTAGAACATCCTTATACCAGTGGTTCTAGCGGCTGCCAATTACTTTGACCACAACTAATTTTGTTCGGTCCTGGACCAAGAACCCGCGGCATCCCCAGCAAGACTCTCCAGCATCCCAGGGTGCCTAGACACACAGTTTGGGAACCACTGCTATAACCCGTTCCTGATCATAGATCCCACACCTGTAAAGTATAACATTGCACAAACCTTTATAATCTGCTATCTGGGATACAACGGGCTTTATAGTGCTTACAAAATTAGCATTAGATATGTGCTGGTTCTGATTTACTCTGATTTCAAAGCAGGATCTTATTGGCTATCCCAAATCACATGACAGTTGTTGATAGCCAATAAGAGCCTGCTTTGAAATCAGAGTAAATCAGAGCCTGCACATCTCTAATTAGCATAAACACCTTTGTTCTAAAAATGAAAATCAGACCTGATCGCTCCCTTGACATGCAAAATCTTCTGTCCATCTAGGGGATAATCCACGTCAGGGGGTGGTTCAGGACGCTACAAAAAGGTCCAAAGTTTGGAGTCAGAGACTGAAAGAACAAGAATTTCTGCGGGGACAAGAAGTACACAGACAAAGAGCCTACCTCTGACGTGCCGTCAATGTTAAACTTGGCGGCCTGGATCTTGAGTCCCCGCTGCAGGTCACTGACGAAGCAGATACGCACTACAACAGTAACACAGAGGGAATCAGCCAGGAAAATCCCTCATCATCTTACATGCTCCTGCCCAAAGATCCTACACAATGTATATATTCAAGGTATATGAGATATATTGATGGTGTACTACCCATCAGTATCACCATAACCTTTATTCTGGTTCACTCGCAAAGGCAAATTCCTTCTCAAAAGGACAAAACCTTGGGCCTTATTCTGATTCACTCTTTCTGGCAATTTCCTTCTTAGATGGACAAAACCATGCTGCACTGCAGGTGGGGCAGATGTAACATGTGCAGAGAGAATTAGATTTGGATGAGTTATTTTGTTTCTGTGCAGGGACTGCTTGATTTGTACACTGCAATATAGATCTCACTATGAAGTAAAACCCCACCCAAATCTAATTCTCTCTGCACAAGTTACATCTGCCCCACCTGCAGTGCACATGGTTTTGTTCATTTGAGAAGGAATTTGCCTTTGTGAGTGAACCAGAATAAGGCCCCGTATGTGCACCTTTAAACTTAATTGTACTCATTATTCAGGCATCGATACCATAGCATAGTAGCACCGTACCTTTAATGTCTTCCACTATATCTTCTGGGACACTGCCTGCAGAAGACATGCAATAAAACAAATGAGAAACCCAGGAACACAGGCCACGCCCAGCACTGCACAACAGACATGGCATATAGGGAGAGAAGAAAGCACAGGAAGGTTTCCTGTCCTCGGGCAAACAACATAAATCTTACTCATTACGGACGGGAGGCTCTGGTCCTTGGTTGTGCCTGTGTTGGCAGTGCATTGTTCCAGCAACTGAGCCTCCAACTCTCTGTACACAGAAAGAGAATAGAGTAAATGTGGATTAGAACACTTAGTATATTTTCTATGTAAGGCAGGTTAAGTTTATTGGCACCTAAGAGTCACAAGTATGCAATTGTTCCCATATACTTATAGAACTTGCAATATTTCACATTCTGTTTACATTTGACGTGTAATACAGAGCAAACTACTGCTCTCTGTTATCAACTATTAGTTTTGCAATTCATGGGATGACGGATCTGAAGTCTCTAAGTTCTCAAACTCCTGAAGGGTTTTATATACAGTACACACTGTAATTGTGCATATGGATTACAAGCCAACTTGTTTAGTGACCCCTCATTCTGTAGACATTGTTTATAGAAAAACAGGACAAGGTATTTGTGGCAAGCTTCTGCAAGTAGAACAGGTATACCCTTACACATAGGGGGTTATTCTGGTTCACTCGCAAAGGCACAATCACTCTCTAATGGACAAAACCATATGCACTGCCGGTGGGGCTGATGTAACATGTACAGAGACACTAAAGCTGGGTACACATATATACAATTGTCGGGCCGTTCTTCCGTTCTGGGTCGGACAGCCGTTCAATTGTATATGTGTGTACACTGTCCCGTACGAGCGATAAACGGCAAAAAACTGTCTTGTCCGTCCAAACTCGGTCGGTCGAAGGTTCTTTGCAGTTTAATTTTCATCCGACAGGACGGCCTCATATCGGAACAAAAGTGCAGTGTGTACGCACGTTCGATCGATATGCTGCCGTCCTTGCGACTATACTGCCAAAGCTGGAACGCCCATGTGGGCGTTCCATAGCTGCATGATCTCTCCTACAGCACATATAGACTGGTTATGCGTCTAAACTTTAAGAAGCCGCTTAGAGATATAGAGAGCAGCGGTTAAATGATCATTAGCCGCAGACACAAATAGAATCAATTGTGGACTCATAATAAAGATAAATATACAAAAATCTGGATATCAGTCTACATAAAAAATTCTAATAAAATCAGCCAAAAATCTGCCAATTCCCTAACAGCCTGAGACGGAGGAAGCGGCAGGGGAAGCTTAAGGTAGATTTACAGCATCAGGAAAGGCATTCAGGATCGTCCTGCCCGCTGCACTAACATCCTAAATTATCCCTCAGCATACAGCAGGTCGCCCCGTGCCCCCTCTATATAGCTAAAAATGGCCCTGGGTGGAAATATTACTGTTTTACAAGCACAATTACAATTACCGCTAAACCCATCCACGGCTGATACATAATGCGCCCAGCGCACTACAGTCTTCTCCAGCGGCGCGGAGGGGGGGTTCATCTTGTTTGCAGCCCAGCTTTCAGAGAGATTCATTTCAATGGACCTCAAACAGCAGCAACTTCAATTTCCAAAGGGAACGACACATGCAGCGTTTGGGAACCCCAGTAAAATCCCGACTCCCAAAAGCCCAACCTGCACCAGCCCTGGAACTCTGACTCCTCACACAGTAGCTCTGCAGCTGCACCACGCACCCACCAGCAACACTGTACCCATAGGCATGGAGGGACAGGACAGCCCGGGTCGCGCGACTTCGCCCGCAGCTACAGTATGAATCCCTGGCACATACATGACTAGGGGACACTACCATGCCTCACACAGGGGACCTGCTGCTCCTTGACTCGGTCAGTAAGATCCACTAGATCCAGAGGGGGTTGCAGCACTGGTACCAGTCAGACACATCCAGATCCAGGCACAGAGAGAGCGACTGCAGCAGCGCTGCCGGCTGACTAAAGTTTACACGCATAACCCGTCTACATAGAACTTTAGTCACCCTGCCGGCTGACTTATATATATATGACTATCGGCAGGGTGACTAAAGTTCTATGTAGACGGGTTATGCTCCAAAAACTGTGGAAGCCCGTACAGAGCTAGACACAGATATTAATAGCTGGAAACAACTGTTGTGTAACAAATAATCACTCATATCACACCAGTGAAGGGAATTAATAATTGAATGACACACAAGGATTTGCATATGACTGAGTATGGATGCCAAATTATTCCAGACAAAGGATTAATTACTAAAGAAGGAATTAATGCATTCACATGTACACCTTAAATCAAACTGCCTATATGCAAATAAGAAATAATATATGAAACAAAATAACTTCACACATGGTCTTTTTAAGAGAGAAGCTACCAGAATACAGCCCCAAATTACCTGTTTAAATAAGAAAATATTGCTCTCCGATAAAACTCTGCTAACTCCCGTAAGAAGCTTAACCAATGAAGAACTAACCATAAAACAGTTACATTGTATAACTGGCAAGCAGCCCAGAAAACAGATCAAAGATTCATGATATAAGCAGAACTGAAAAAGATACAAAGTACAAAAATATATTGAAAAAGATACTGTACATAATTTCTTACCAGCGCTGTTGCTAGACTTGATCTAGAGACCAGACTGACAGGCTCATAGTCCCTCTATGCGGATGCCCTGCGCACCATCTACCGTCTCCCCACTCAGTGCAGGCACAGGAGGAAGAGCCCCAGGTCAAGGAAGGAGAGGCGCAGTGTAAGGGGGTCACAGGAGCAGAAGTGGTGCAGTGTATGGGGAGCAGCAGCACCGTGTATATGGAGGAGTGGCGCCATGCACATAATGAGCACCAAACTGCTATAAAGCCGGGTATGCGACTACAGGGTGACTACCGCAAACTGACAAGTTGCATACCCGGCTTTATAGAAATAATGAACTACAATAGTTACAGTTGCGGTAGTCACCCTGTAGTCGCATACCCGGCTTTATAGCAGTTTGGCAGGGTGACTACTGTATCTCTTGCGGCGGATGGCGGTGTCGGCGGTCAGTGTCGGCGGTCCCTCTGGCGCAGGGGAAAAGACCCTATTTTGAGTGGAGATGGGGTACCTGTCAGCGGCCAGCCTGACACGGCGCTGCCACTGCTGTATCTCCCCCGCTGCTGTATCTCTTGCGGCGGATGGCGGTGTCGGCGGTCAGTGTCGGCGGTCCCTCTGGCGCAGGGGAAAAGACCCTATGATTGCCGGCGCTGCTGTATCTCCCCCCAGCGGCCGGTCCTTGCGGCGGATGGACAGTCAGTGTCGGCGGTCCCTCTGGCGCAGGGGAAAGAAATAGTACTATTTTCCCTGCGCCAGAGGGACCGCCGACACTGACTGTCCATCCGCCGCAAGGACCGGCCGCTGGGGGGAGATACAGCAGCGCCGGCAATCATAGGGTCTTTTCCCCTGCGCCAGAGGGACCGCCGACACTGACCGCCGAGGGACCGCCGACACCGCCATCCGCCGCAAGAGATACAGCAGCGGGGGAGATACAGCAGTGGCAGCGCCGTGTCAGGCTGGCCGCTGACAGGTACCCCATCTCCACTCAGTAGCCGCAGGGACCCCCCTCCTCCCGCAGCACCCGGGGACAGCTTCCCCCCTCTACCCCCACAACACCCGGGGACAGCTTCCCCCCTCTACCCCCTCCAAGCTATATAGATAGATCTATATAGATCTATATATATATAGATATATATCTATATATATAGATATATATATATAGATATATATATCTATATATATATATATATATAGATATATAGATATATATCTATATATATATATATATCTATATAGATATGTATATCTATATATATATATATAGATATCTATATATATCTATAGATATCTATATATATATATATATAGATAGATATATATATATATATATATATATATATATATATAGATAGATAGATATATAGATATATATATATTAACAAGGAAAGGCAGGGCTGACCCAGGTCTACGACTAGTCAGTTTGCGGTAGTCACCCTGCCAAACTGCTATAAAGCCGGGTATGCGACTACAGGGTGACTACCACAAACTGACTATACTCCCATACCCGGCTTTATAGAAGTTTGGCAGGGTGACTACCGCAAACTGACTAGTCGCATACCCGGCTTTATAGAAGTTTGGTGCTCCGTGTGTGTCACATTATGTAATGCATATTGAAATATTAGCAACTGTGCCTTGTATTATCCTTGGCCATTTTAAGGGCTATTGTCTGTCTGCTTGTGCCTCTCAAATTTAACTGCGGGACCAGACCGGCATTTCTATACTGAAGTTTAGTAGACGCGTACCCCGTCACTTTTGTTTAGGTTCTGTACTCACGCCTCTTTGTTTTGGTATGCCCTTAACCCAGCCCATTATGATAATTTTGTTCATATATATCGTGTCAAAAGCCCAAATCGAGAGAGTGTGTACGGTGGTACAATCTTTTTCTTGCGACTGTTTGGACGGGAGTACATCGGACGTCGCAAGTAAAATTGTACAGGTGTGTACGCGCGTGATCGGCTGTTGTTTGTGGACGGTCCGACGGGAGTACAGTCGGCCAAACGGTTGGATTGTATATATGTGTACCCAGCTTAAGCGGCTTCTTAAAGTTTAGACGCATAACCAGTCTATATGTGCTGTAGGAGAGATCATGCAGCTATGGAACGCCCACATGGGCGTTCCAGCTTTGGCAGTATAGTCGCAAGGACGGCAGCATATCGATCGAACGTGCGTACACACTGCACTTTTGTTCCGATATGAGGCCGTCCTGTCGGATGAAAATTAAACTGCAAAGAACCTTCGACCGACCGAGTTTGGACGGACAAGACAGTTTTTTGCCGTTTATCGCTCGTACGGGACAGTGTACACACATATACAATTGAACGGCTGTCCGACCCAGAACGGAAGAACGGAAGAACGGCCCGACAATTGTATATATGTGTACCCAGCTTTAGAGATATAGAGAGCAGCGGTTAAATGATCATTAGCCGCAGACACAAATAGAATCAATTGTGGACTCATAATAAAGATAAATATACAAAAATCTGGATATCAGTCTACATAAAAAATTCTAATAAAATCAGCCAAAAATCTGCCAATTCCCTAACAGCCTGAGACGGAGGAAGCGGCAGGGGAAGCTTAAGGTAGATTTACAGCATCAGGAAAGGCATTCAGGATCGTCCTGCCCGCTGCACTAACATCCTAAATTATCCCTCAGCATACAGCAGGTCGCCCCGTGCCCCCTCTATATAGCTAAAAATGGCCCTGGGTGGAAATATTACTGTTTTACAAGCACAATTACAATTACCGCTAAACCCATCCACGGCTGATACATAATGCGCCCAGCGCACTACAGTCTTCTCCAGCGGCGCGGAGGGGGGGTTCATCTTGTTTGCAGCCCAGCTTTCAGAGAGATTCATTTCAATGGACCTCAAACAGCAGCAACTTCAATTTCCAAAGGGAACGACACATGCAGCGTTTGGGAACCCCAGTAAAATCCCGACTCCCAAAAGCCCAACCTGCACCAGCCCTGGAACTCTGACTCCTCACACAGTAGCTCTGCAGCTGCACCACGCACCCACCAGCAACACTGTACCCATAGGCATGGAGGGACAGGACAGCCCGGGTCGCGCGACTTCGCCCGCAGCTACAGTATGAATCCCTGGCACATACATGACTAGGGGACACTACCATGCCTCACACAGGGGACCTGCTGCTCCTTGACTCGGTCAGTAAGATCCACTAGATCCAGAGGGGGTTGCAGCACTGGTACCAGTCAGACACATCCAGATCCAGGCACAGAGAGAGCGACTGCAGCAGCGCTGCCGGCTGACTAAAGTTTACACGCATAACCCGTCTACATAGAACTTTAGTCACCCTGCCGGCTGACATATATATATGACTATCGGCAGGGTGACTAAAGTTCTATGTAGACGGGTTATGCTCCAAAAACTGTGGAAGCCCGTACAGAGCTAGACACAGATATTAATAGCTGGAAACAACTGTTGTGTAACAAATAATCACTCATATCACACCAGTGAAGGGAATTAATAATTGAATGACACACAAGGATTTGCATATGACTGAGTATGGATGCCAAATTATTCCAGACAAAGGATTAATTACTAAAGAAGGAATTAATGCATTCACATGTACACCTTAAATCAAACTGCCTATATGCAAATAAGAAATAATATATGAAACAAAATAACTTCACACATGGTCTTTTTAAGAGAGAAGCTACCAGAATACAGCCCCAAATTACCTGTTTAAATAAGAAAATATTGCTCTCCGATAAAACTCTGCTAACTCCCGTAAGAAGCTTAACCAATGAAGAACTAACCATAAAACAGTTACATTGTATAACTGGCAAGCAGCCCAGAAAACAGATCAAAGATTCATGATATAAGCAGAACTGAAAAAGATACAAAGTACAAAAATATATTGAAAAAGATACTGTACATAATTTCTTACCAGCGCTGTTGCTAGACTTGATCTAGAGACCAGACTGACAGGCTCATAGTCCCTCTATGCGGATGCCCTGCGCACCATCTACCGTCTCCCCACTCAGTGCAGGCACAGGAGGAAGAGCCCCAGGTCAAGGAAGGAGAGGCGCAGTGTAAGGGGGTCACAGGAGCAGAAGTGGTGCAGTGTATGGGGAGCAGCAGCACCGTGTATATGGAGGAGTGGCGCCATGCACATAATGAGCACCAAACTGCTATAAAGCCGGGTATGCGACTACAGGGTGACTACCGCAAACTGACAAGTTGCATACCCGGCTTTATAGAAATAATGAACTACAATAGTTACAGTTGCGGTAGTCACCCTGTAGTCGCATACCCGGCTTTATAGCAGTTTGGCAGGGTGACTACTGTATCTCTTGCGGCGGATGGCGGTGTCGGCGGTCAGTGTCGGCGGTCCCTCTGGCGCAGGGGAAAAGACCCTATTTTGAGTGGAGATGGGGTACCTGTCAGCGGCCAGCCTGACACGGCGCTGCCACTGCTGTATCTCCCCCGCTGCTGTATCTCTTGCGGCGGATGGCGGTGTCGGCGGTCAGTGTCGGCGGTCCCTCTGGCGCAGGGGAAAAGACCCTATGATTGCCGGCGCTGCTGTATCTCCCCCCAGCGGCCGGTCCTTGCGGCGGATGGACAGTCAGTGTCGGCGGTCCCTCTGGCGCAGGGGAAAGAAATAGTACTATTTTCCCTGCGCCAGAGGGACCGCCGACACTGACTGTCCATCCGCCGCAAGGACCGGCCGCTGGGGGGAGATACAGCAGCGCCGGCAATCATAGGGTCTTTTCCCCTGCGCCAGAGGGACCGCCGACACTGACCGCCGAGGGACCGCCGACACCGCCATCCGCCGCAAGAGATACAGCAGCGGGGGAGATACAGCAGTGGCAGCGCCGTGTCAGGCTGGCCGCTGACAGGTACCCCATCTCCACTCAGTAGCCGCAGGGACCCCCCTCCTCCCGCAGCACCCGGGGACAGCTTCCCCCCTCTACCCCCACAACACCCGGGGACAGCTTCCCCCCTCTACCCCCTCCAAGCTATATAGATAGATCTATATAGATCTATATATATATAGATATATATCTATATATATATAGATATATATATATATATAGATATATATATCTATATATATATATATATATAGATATATAGATATATATCTATATATATATATATATCTATATAGATATGTATATCTATATATATATATATAGATATCTATATATAGCTATAGATATCTATATATATATATATATATATATATAGATAGATATATATATATATATATATATATATATAGATAGATATATAGATATATATATATTAACAAGGAAAGGCAGGGCTGACCCAGGTCTACGACTAGTCAGTTTGCGGTAGTCACCCTGCCAAACTGCTATAAAGCCGGGTATGCGACTACAGGGTGACTACCACAAACTGACTATACTCCCATACCCGGCTTTATAGAAGTTTGGCAGGGTGACTACCGCAAACTGACTAGTCGCATACCCGGCTTTATAGAAGTTTGGTGCTCCGTGTGTGTCACATTATGTAATGCATATTGAAATATTAGCAACTGTGCCTTGTATTATCCTTGGCCATTTTAAGGGCTATTGTCTGTCTGCTTGTGCCTCTCAAATTTAACTGCGGGACCAGACCGGCATTTCTATACTGAAGTTTAGTAGACGCGTACCCCGTCACTTTTGTTTAGGTTCTGTACTCACGCCTCTTTGTTTTGGTATGCCCTTAACCCAGCCCATTATGATAATTTTGTTCATATATATCGTGTCAAAAGCCCAAATCGAGAGAGTGTGTACGGTGGTACAATCTTTTTCTTGCGACTGTTTGGACGGGAGTACATCGGACGTCGCAAGTAAAATTGTACAGGTGTGTACGCGCGTGATCGGCTGTTGTTTGTGGACGGTCCGACGGGAGTACAGTCGGCCAAACGGTTGGATTGTATATATGTGTACCCAGCTTTAGATTTGGGTGGGGGGTGTACTTCAAACTGATATCTATATTGCAGTGTAAAAATAAACCAGCCAGTATTTACCTTGCACAGAAACAATAAAACACCCATTTCTAATTCTCTCTGCACATGTTACATCAGCCCCACCTGCAGTGCACATGGTTTTGTCCATTAGAGAGCGATTGTGACTTTCCGAGTGAATCAGAATAACCCCCATAGTCACCTTTCCAAGTATTAGAGTAATCCATTTGGCCTTATGTATGTCTAACTATACTGTGCTCTATCACAGTCTTGCCGCTTTCACCTCTGCGACATCTCACGCATCAGACCATTCCTCTCCACTTACGCGACCAAAATTCTCATTCACTCTTATCTCCCGCCTTGACAACTGCAACATCCTTCTCTCCGGGCTACCTTTCGCCCCTCTTCAATCCATTCTTATCTTAGGCTCATCTTCCACTCTCGCCGCTCTACCTCCGCCTCCCCCTCTGTCTATCTCTTCACTGGCTCTCCATTCCTTTCAGAGTTCTCTTTAAACTCCACACCACCACCTACCACCACCACCACCACCTACAAGGCTCTCTCCATCTCCACCGCTCCTTACCTCTCTTCACTGATCTCTATCCACACTCCCTCCCGTCCTCTTCGCTCCGCCGCCGACCGCCGCCTGACCTCTCACCTAATCACCTCCCCCCCCACTTCCGTGTCCAAGACTTCTCTCACGCTGCCCCCCTGCACTGGAACAACCTCCCGCCACCCATCATGCGCTCCCTCAAAACCTACTTCTTCCGACTAGCCTATCCCTCCTCCTCCTAATCTCTTTCGTTCCTCCTATCCTGCCTCCCCTACCCCTCCATCTGTTACCATCCGTTCCTACTTATCCTATTGTCTTTCATTCGTCCACCCACCTCCTTTTAGTATGTTAACTCTTATGAGTAGGGCCCTCCTTCCTCACGTACTCACCCTACCTCTTTACCTCGCCTGTGCTCCTGTCCTGTTCTTCCCTTCCTCTACTTCATCTTCAGTCTCCTCGACAATTGCGACACCTACTTCAGAATTGATGCCGATTTTAGTTCTACCAGCAATAACCCTATTTATGCTGTATTTTATCTTCACACCCTGTACGTTACCTTGTAATTTGTTTTTATGTTTGCTATGTACGGCACTGCGGACACTTTGTGGCGCCTTATAAATAAACAAACTACTACTACTTGTAAGAATGATCCATAGTTCTAAGACTAAACTCAGACAGCCATGCTATAAAAACAAAGTATATAATGTGAACTCTTACTTGTGAATGGCTTTCCCACCCAAGGGAAGAGACTCCCAGCAGCTGAGAATTGGAATACCTTCATATATCTAACAGGTGTTAAGGAGAAATCAATTCTATAGCAAAGAAAGACATTTACTGCGGTATTCAATTATTCCCGATCGTGCAACGCTCACAAAACACAGGGGGCGGGGACTATATATTGCTGAAAAATCTCCCTATTCAATTGCGTTGTGTGAGACCACACCCCTCATGTTCCGCACAAAAATACACATGGTCCGTGAAAGGCTGCTGACCTATGTATTTTTATGACACTTATTGTAGCTTTTAAGTACTCTTTTTGGGGGAATTTGGTTGCCTGTCTAGGGCAGGTTCACCAAACACCCCATAAGTGCCAGTCTTCAGGGCTAATAAGAGTCCCAGCGTGCTAATTAATAGCGGTACTTTACTGCAAGCCTTTGGCCTAAGTGCTACATAACTTCCACTAGGAGGAGACTTTTAGCCAAGACACTGTCACTGCTTGGGAGTAGGACACACACCGCTGTAGAAGGTTATCATCTCTACTAAAGGTGTAGCAGGTTATTGTTTTATATGTATAGTCTCATATAATTATAACATTTCTTTGTATAGCATATATGCGGATACAGGTAGAACTAGACTCTCTCGATATCCACAGTCCAAGACGATTGCGGAATTGATCCCGAGTGTCAGCAGAGACATCAGGTGTCCTGGGGCAAACAGCACAGATGGAACCTGTACAGACAGAAAAGAACCTTATTACCTATGTCTCATAGTACGTCCCATCATGCATCAGCCTTGCTACCAGATGAAATATCAGGCCACTGTTAGCTATACCCTGCTTCCTGAGCAAACATCATTTATAGCATTAAGCTTTTGTACCCCCCCCCCCCCCCCCCCCAGCACAGTGGGTACAAACTAAATAATACGCACAATAATATCATGAACAACATAGTTACCATGCATATCGTTGGCTAAAATCCCACCATGTGTGCCCAGCTTAATCTAATTTCTTCCATTTTTTTAATCTATAATTTATCCTAAGCGTTGTGAAGAAATCTATATTGATTACAATTCATTTCCATACCTTCTGTATAAGTCTTCATAGAGTTCTCTATCACTGCTTATTGTAGAAAGAGGATTACTTTCCTGCGTCTGCCTGGTAAGGACTCCCTCACCCTGACTGCCAACTAGACTGATGTTGCGTATATCTTATGGAAGAAGGGAATTCCTGTTTAATTTACACCAGGCATGTCCAAACTGTGGCCCTCCAGCTGTTGTGAAACTACACATCCCAGCATGCCTTGCCATAGTTTTAGCATTTCCTAATAGCAAAACTGTGGCAAGGCATGATGGGACGTGTAGTTTCACAACAGCTGGAGGGACATAGTTTGGACATGTCTGATTTACAGTGACTTCATACAGAGAATATGTTATTTGTCTTTTGACAGTTGTCCTAGCATGTGAGAACATGCTATAGCTTATGTTGTATCAGTGACATGTAGTGAACCCAAAAACAGGACAGATATTCCACCGCTGTAACCTACATAGGCAGAGCTTGTCCTAATTATTATTTATTTTACTACCAGCATTAAAAAGCTGGGACTAAATGAGACACATAGGTTTATAACCAGCGCAAGTGTTTTAGGCACCGTATACTAGCATCTTAGATGTGTTTATATCCTTAATTGGTACTTTATCTCTCCCAGGGCTTTGCTAAGTCTCCCCAACGTGGCTGGTGGGAACTAATAAGCAGGTACCTTATCTTTTCCCAAGGATTGATACAGCTGCCCTAGGCCCTTATTCTGGTCCGTTGCACGAACACAGAGAGTTCGTGCACCCACGGTGAACAGACTGTTCTCTGAGTGCCCGCACCCAGGACAGCGGGTGGGGCGGCCCCGTCAGCATATGGGAACGCCCAGCGTTTCATGGGCATTCTCATGCTAATGAGGCTGCGGGAGACGGCCAGCTGACATCAGCGGATGTCAGCTGGCGCCCACTTCCGTCCCAGTGTACACCCCTATGTAAGTGACCATCGAAAGATGTGGGAGGTTCCCCCTATCCTGCGAATGGATGTTACTGTGTAACATCCATTCACAAGCCCCTGCGAACGAGTCACTCACTCAACTGGGTGGTGCCAGCCAACCATTCGCAAGACGGGGTTTGGTGAACTCGCAGACCAAAATCAACCAGAACAACCCCCCTAGTTACTTAAGACCCCCGTATCTCCAGAGAACGGTACCTCAAAGTATTTAAACAGAACTCGTGTCAGAGTCTCCCTGAAGTGAGAGGGCGACAGCACCGATTCTAATATGACAACACGCCGGTCGCGGGGATTCACCAGCAGATGTCTGTAAAGAAGAACACAAGCTGTAGACATACTTAGAAGTGCGAGTAGGTCTATAAGACGATAAGAAAGCCTCAGTCTGATGTCACATGTCCATAGGTTACTAATATAAACCTATATGTAAGAGTAATATCTTGTGACACACACTATGGGTGAAATGTAATAGGATGAGAGATTCAGAAAGTGAGAGATTTGGTAAGAAATCTCCAGTTTTTTTAAAGCGGCAATCATTTACACTGCAAAACCAGTGTGATTTTGCAGTGTAAATGATTGCTGCTTTAAAATAACTGGAGATTTCTTACCAAATCTCTCACTTTCTGAATCTCTCATCCTATTACATTTCACCCCAGGTGTTCAACCTTCATATTCAGAATAATGCATATAAGAGATTGCTATATACTGGCAGTGACTTTTGCCGATCACTATGTATATTTGTTTTTAAAAAAACACCATCCATTTCCCAATGTTGCATAGTTTACGGGAGAAAAGGACATATCCTTGCGATGGAAGAGACATTTGCTTCCAACTCATTTCTGCATGCATGTGATTAATGATATTATTTGATCATAATGCAGGGTTGCCGACCCTCCCGGAATTCCCAGGAGTCTCCCGAAAATCGGGTCCCCCTCCCGGTCCCCCGGAAGGGTGGGCAAGGGTGGGCAACCCTCCCGGAATCTGGGGGACTCCCCTGAGCCCCCCGAATCGCGGCATGTAAATGCCGCAATCCGCGGGTCTCAGAGGAGGGGGCGGAGCTAAAATGGCACAATCGCGTCATTTTAGCCCCGCCCCCTCCATGGATATCAGTCATTTCTACAATTTCCATCATGGGGGCGGGGCTTAATGACGTCACCATCAAGCCCCGCCCCCTGATCGGGTAAGGAAAGTCTCCTCTCCGGGCTTCTCCCGGAGAGGAGCATTAAAAAGTCGGCAACCCTGTCATAATGCATATATTATCATAACGCAAAGACCACACTCCATTAGTTAGTACATATCCTAATATATGCATTAGAACGTGTTTATGGTCTTCCTCATCAGCTCCTTCCAGAGCATACGGAGCTGCTGGTAATACCAGCAGCTGAGCAGCGGCGCCGGCGATGATGTGGGAGCGCGCACTGGGCCAGCTTTTGACCTAAAAGTAACTGAAACTACAAAACGGAGCTGCTTTAAGCTCAAAATCACCCAGTGTGTATGGGTCTCAAGAGTAAATGCACCAATATATGAACCTTAATGATGCAGTGCAATAGACAGACAGCATTGCTCCGTACCTGAAATACAGCATGTGGATGAACTCCACCAGATATGAATACAGTTCTTCAGTGTTTATATGGTACTGAACTACTTTGATTGGCTGTGAAGAGAAAAAATATATATATACACGAGGCACCATAATTTGTAGCAAGTTACAGGTTAGTTCGAGTTTCTTTCTCAATATAAGCAACTATAACACAACACAATATAAGGTGTAAGATACAACGTACATACTAGGATTTGGATTAGCTGTAGATGCTTTAAAATCCCCAGGGATATTGGTAACACAATAGTTACAGATCGTACTAGGATTTAGCAGCTGATGACAAGTGATCAGATACACTGTAGAGAAGCCAGATAAGAAATTAAGGGCCTGATTCACATTTGATCAGTCCCCGGCATATTCGCACCAGGGACCGATGTTTTAGCTCTGCGCATGCATATATTCTCTTATGTGCAGGGCTGCTGTGCGGGCGCCGATAGTGACTTGCACAGTCACCAAGGTGTTTGTTTAGGGGGTCAGGATGGAGGCGGTCCCATGGATACGAGCGTGCAGCTAATGTCACAGGACGTCAGACACCCGCCACGTTCTCGGAGCCGCACGCCGCAAATATAGGTCAGTCAAGACTGACTTATATTTGCGAACAGGGGAAGAATCGCCGACCATCGAATGATTTCACCCCCGTACGCTCCCCTGTGAAGGGATGTTTATGCTAAACATCCATTTGCAAAGTGGCGGCGAGGGGGGGGGGGGGCGCGGCATTCACTCGCCCGGTGGTGCGGCTTATCGAGCCAATGTGAACCAGGCACTAAGGAATTGGTACTGAACATATTATTTTATCAAGATTTAAATATATGGTACTTGTTTAGTTTCTCGGCGGCCGATATATCGGATGCGATATTGGCCGATCCAATGCGATTTTTTTACCTGTTCATAACCCCACTATCCACTACGCATGGAGTTGATTTTATATAGAGTGGCGAGCGCAGTAATCCGCATCCGCTCGCCACTCTATATAAATTCAACTCCATGCGTAGGGGATAGTGGGGTTAAAGCATTGATAATTACATTGCTGCATACAATATTGTATTTATATTCTATACACATAATAGATGTGACGCTTATACACTTTGTAAATTCTCACTCCTATGATCATCTCTTGGTAAAAAAAAAAATAAAAAAAAGGATTTTAAACTTTTGCATTGTGCTTGCTATCCTAACGACTAAATGGGCCAAGTGGGTCTTATCTTCCTTCAAATTCTGTGTCTGTTACTAAGAAAACAAACAAACATTCTCAACCTCAGCTCACACCAAACAGTATTAACCCCTTCAGTGGTGTTTTTTTTTTTTTAGAGAGCGCTCCCCACTGGGCAAGTTTTTTTATAGTGGGGTAAAAAAAGTGGATACACATGCGCAATCCCTACTGCTTAATAACAAATAACGTATAACCACCAAAGTTTTTTTATAGGGAGTGCTCGCTAAAAAAAAAAACCCACATCACTGTCTCCCCTGGTCCGGGCAGCACCTCTGAACCGTCAATCAGCTCTTGCCTGGCCCTGCGCCACGGCTCGTCGTCTCTGCATGCTGCGACCCGGCTTGTCATAAGCCGGCGCCGCAGGCTGTAATGTAAAAGCCGGGGGGACGGGGTGAGCCGGGGGCGTGGTGGAGGGGAGGGAGCTGGGCAGCGCTGAAGCTGCCTGAGTTCAGCGATGAACTCAGCAGCGCTGCCCGGCACTAATCACTGGCAATCCCGCAAATTTTCCGGACTTGCCAGCCTGGGCATTAAGGCATAGCCCGGAAAATTCTCTGTATTCCGAAGATGGAAGTTCTTTAAAAATGGGATGTTGCTATGGGCAACCAAACAAACTGTTATTTTCTAGAAGATGCAAAAGTAGATTCCGGTTGGTTTCTATGGGCAACACCCCATCTTTAATAGAACTCCCATCTTAGTAAATAACCCCCATTGAGAGAAGACAACTCTCTTACTCAGACTTGACTGCTGGGAGAATAAGATGGGGTTGCTAAGCGTCGACATTAGGTACTGCTGTGCCCAGATAATAGTCATAGTGACTGCAGCAAATCACTTTCCTTGAAAATTCCTTGGTGGTACACCTGGCTGCAGTAAATAATCCGGGAGGTTTGATTTATGATGCAGGGCAACAGGAGATAAGAACTTGAAACGGGAGTCTCCCGCAGGATACTGGAGGGTAGGCAACTCTGCCACAATAAGCTACAACAGATATCAACCCAAAACAAACAGCAAATCTGTGGAAGCCAGTTTGCAAATAACCCTACAGCTCTACCTTCTTTATTAATCGTGAATTCTGCCCAATAATTACCTTCGACATGCCAGGTTTCCGGATTTCGCTGCTGATAATGCATCTTGGTCCAGTTTCCCCAGCAAAACCGCACCTTTTAAAATAAAAATATGTTTCTAGAAACTTTTTTTTAAAAATTCCCCAGCATAGGACGGCGGTGCCATTAACAATGATGCCAACAAACAACAACTTTTCTTAATAATGATCTTAATCAATAAAAGCTATGGCATTAAGGGAATAAACCAACACAAGCATTCAACCTGTACATTTTGGCTGTCAATAATAAGGCATTGGTCACGTAGCAAGCTATTATATGACGATTCATTTGCAGCTGGTTCTACCAGGGCTATTTCTCAAACAACTATAGAAGGAGAACACATTCGGTGTCAAATACAGTCACGCATGCTACATACCAAGACAGAATTTATTTCTGTCACTGGATTTAAAAGCAGGCCGGGCAGCATTTACATGCCTGAATCCGGCCCTCTGTTTTCTGGTGTTTCTAGCACATTTTGGTCTGTATCTCAGCACAGACACAAGCTATGTGCTAAAAGCACCAGAGCAGAGAGCGACACCACAGGCAGGACAGGGAAACTGCATGGGTTGAGGAAGGTGCAGGGTGCTAGAATAAAGACTAATTAAGTATTTGAACTTGGAATCAGGGTAATCTATCCTGTAAGTTGAGTGACTTTAGTGACTGCCCCTTACGGTAAGCTGATACTATGATAACTACATGTAGTGTCGGCCGCTAGATCGTTCCATTGGACATACAGTACATCCAATGGGACAATTCAATGAACAACAGATTGGGGTTACACACTATACAATGGATTGCTCCAATCCATTTCGGAACGATATATTGTAAGATAGATAGCATAGTGTGTACCCAGCTCTAGAGTAAACCTACTGCAGATTTCTAGAAGGGCCACATGACTCACTGCAGGGGCCACCTAGGCATCAATCCTTTAGAAGGGCTGAACACAGTCCTTATTCTCAGTAATATATTCAAACATTTAATGAAAGGGCCATATACCATTGTTTACTCGCACCCCATCTCCCATCTAAAGAGACGGGAGATTGCGGGGACGATAGTCAATTCATTTTTTTTTCTGGTTCACTATGGCATATACTATATACACACAGACTGTATATACAGAAACACATACAGTATGCACACATATACTGTATATACATAAACACACATGATGTATGCATATACTGTATACACACATACTGTATATACACAAACTATGCACACATATACTGCATGCACAAACACACACATACTATACACACACACACAAACACATACTGTATATACACAAACACATACTGTATGCACGCATGCACTGTATACATACATATATACACACAGTATAAACACACACATAATACTGTACATAAACATACTGTATACACACACATACTGTATATATGCACTGCATACAGACACATCATACACAGTATACACCCAGATACTGAATACACACACATATGAAGAAGGACAGACGTGCAGTGACAGCACCATACTTAGTACCCCGGAAGAGCAGCTACCAGGCCCCTGGGCCCTGCTCCCCCTGGTGACCCGCACACCGCTCTGCCCGTCCCCGGTACTCACTTGGTGAAGGCCTCCCCTATATCGATGACCACTGCGGTCTTCTCGCCCCCGCTGCCCAGGCCCTCGTACAGCGGCATCTCTGCTCCCGGTCCCGGAGCCCGGCTGCAGCAGCACCACTCACATACACAGGGAGGAATGGGAGGGGAGTGCGGGGTCCTTCCACACAGCCCGGGCTGTCTAATGCAATGCCTGTGTAACTGCTGCTGCTGCTGCTGCTGCTGCTGCTGCTGATGATGATGATGTGGTACTGCATTGTACTGCACCATCACATCTACAACTGCACTGTACTGCACCATCACATCTACATTCACTTATCACATTCACAAAGTTAGGTGTGTGGTGCGGTACCATCATATAAATGGGCTTTTTTGTCACCAGTACGGTGGTTGTGTATCCATAGGGTAAAGGTGGCCATCTACAGATCGATTGTCAGTGTGGCTGGTTGGAACAAAATATGGTAATGGATGATAGCAAATGACAGTTGACCATTTGCTTTGAATTGCTGGAAAACTGCCCAAAACTGTAGCTCATCTATTAGCAGGTTTTTGTTCCAACCAGCCAGATCTGACAATCGATCTGTAGATGTTTGTCCACCTTAACATTATATATTGGCAGAAGCTGTTCAGTTCCACCAAGATTTTATTTTCCGAATTGAAAATATTGATCAAGTCACCATTAAAAATAAATACTCCATTCCATCCAATTCCAGAAGACGCTGGGGACCTTTTGATGACAGTCACCACACACAACCTTTACCATGAATATCATACCCTCCAACATGACCCGTTCCATTGGGTACAAAATGCTCGGTACTGCTTTCCTAGCAAGGCGCCCATCGCATTAATCGTGTACATTTTTATATGGCATCTGTGCGATACGTGCGATTTCGGTTTTTAAATCGCATGTATCGTATGAAAAACAGTAGTATAGTAAGCTACGATGCGTGCGATGCGATGACTGCGATGTATGCGTTTAAATCGCATGCATCGCACTCATCGTTTACTTTATTCATGTGCGATGTACGATGTACGCGATGCGTGCGATGATTGTATGTCGAGTCAATTGTATGGATTGTATGTAGTTTTATATGTACAATGAATGCGATGGGTGCGATGCAAAATACTAAAGTGCATATACTATGGTGTATGTATGCCCCCTATACGATTAAAAATTGTATAATCACCCTAAAGGGTGCTTTTAAGCACCCAAATGGGTGCTTACGATGTTAAATGCAGCCCCACGCCAACCCCCCACTATAAACGTGAACCCGAAGCGTGGCGAGCACAGCGAAACCGCGCGGGGCGGCGGTACGCGTCCTACGACCTTTTCATACCCCCACTAGCCACGTCGGCGTGGAGTTGAGACTAGAAAGTGTGGCGAGCACAGGTATCTGCTTCCCCTCGCGGGCTTCACAGGTATCCGCGTGCGCTCGCCACGCTTCGGGCTCGGTGGCTCGCTGTGCTCGCCACACTTTCTATTCTCAACTCCACGCCAACGTGGATAGTGGGGGTATGAAAAGGTCGTAGGACACGTACCACCGCCCCTCACGGGCTCGCTGCGCTCGCCACGCTTTGGCCCTGCAGGAGACTCCCTGAAATAACAGCAATCTCCCTCTCTCCCTCATTAGTCTAGCAATCTCCCTCATTTCAAGGAATGAGAGACACACCCCCTAAATGCGGCACTGTGTAAAATTATACTACCAACTATAATCTCCTTGAAACTAGTTTTCAAAAGTAGGCATGTATGCACCACAGTAAAAAGAAAATTAATATAAACTACAGTTCCTAGCAGCCCTAGCTGCAGGAAGCACAGGGCTGCTGGGAGCTTAAGTTTACTTTCAGTTTCTTCAGGTGCAGTTACTGTTATACCCCTTTTCCACTAGCAGAAATAACCCGTTAATCTCCTCGGGGACACGCATCTACCCAGGTTTTTCTGCTAGTGGAAATGCTCCCTGTAAAATAACCCGGTTTGGATTCCCCAGCAATCCTACCCAGGTAATGACCAGGGTACATACCCTCCAATAATTCCGACGCAAAAATCTGTACAGACCAGGGGGTGTGGCCATAGATAGTGGGCAGGACTGTTGTCCCGGTCCCCGCTCACCTGGATCCCCCGACTCGGCTCCCAGGAAAGGTGTGCGGAGGGCACGGACTCTCTGGTCAGGGCTCCAATCCGGGTGTCCCACACCCATATCCGCCCATCCAGCCTGTATATATATTCATATATATATATATATATATATATATATATATATATATATCAACCAAATAATGGTAGGCTGCCTTACCACATTGTCCCCTGAGGGTTAGGGAACCAACCCTCAGGGGACACTTCCCCCATTGAAGCGTATAGGCTCTGCTTGAGTAACAGGAGAGTGCTACTATGTGGTGCTCCCTAATTGGCTGATGGGTCTCCAAGTGGTTCTTCTAAATAAGAAATGGTAATAAATACACAAGTCACATGGGGGCCCTCCATTTAAGGGAAGAGCACTTATGTGTATACAATTTTTTTTTTTTTTAACCCGCTGAATGCCAGCGAAAAAGAACGACCTACACTGGATTATGTGAGTATGTATTTTCCTTTTGCAGGTACCCTATGGATTCTACTGGAGAGGAGGACCGAAGGGCCACAGGGTGTAGGTAAGTATGTGCAAGTGTATCAGTATGTATGAAAAACGTACATAAAAAAGGTACAGTCATGGTGTGCATGTTTATTGAAATATTTGTTCTTCTGGTGGAACTACAGTTACCAGCAGACCTTTTAAGTAAAACACAATATGAATTCTTAATTTTACACTTTAATGTTATGAATTCGCCACCCGTTGCCCAAGAAGGCCAGGCACAGCACTCGGGTGCCCTTGTAAGGGGGCAGTTTTATTGGGGGGACCCCAATTCCCCATAGGATCCTGGCCAGGGCAGACTAATTGGGGGTTAACGCTACGGCTGCAGGGATTAGCATAAACATGTCCCCCTGCTGTGCCATTACCTTCCTGACTAGTGGAGCATGGTGCTATTTAAAAAAAAATATGGGGGACCCCTACTTTCTTTAACCCATATTTTTGGAACCAGGACTGATTTAAGAACCCTGTGCTGTTTTTTTAAATACAAGGGAACCCTCTGCAATTTTTTCCATGTATTTTTAGAACCAGCACCAGCTGAAAAAGCCCAGCGCTGGTCATGGGGGACCCCATGCTGGTTTTTTTTTTTTTACTCGTTCTTTTAATATTACTCACAGAAGTATGAGTGCTTCATGTTCAGCAGAATATGGTTGCCGGCAAACTCATCAGCAAAATAGGAATTAGCTCTCCATCAGCAAACACGAATCCGGTAAACACGCGAGCTTAGTAAAATACCAGTATTTTTTGTTGTTGTACATAATCCTTGTTTATTTCTCCAACAGCAGTCAGGACATTCAAAAAAGAAATAGGCCCGGGTACATTCTTAACTAGCTGAGATGCAATTGGGAGGAAACACGAGAGCTTAGTAAATTTACCCCACATTGTGAACTTGGTGGGCTGCTTTGTGTTATCTACTGGTTAATAAACCAAGTAGTGTGGTTACTTTTGTGGGGATTGACCTCCATCGCACACCTCGCTGACACCTGACCTCCATTGACCACCGCTAACACCTAACCTTTATCACACACCGCTGACACCTGTCCTCCATCGCACACCGCTGACACCTGTCCTCCATCGCACACCACTGACACCTGTCCTCCAACGTCCACCGCTGACACCGGACCTCGAACGCCCACCGCTGACACCCGTCCTCCATCGCACATCGCTGACACCTGTCCTCCATCGCACACCGCTGACACCTGTCCTCCATCGCACACACCGCTGACACCTGTCCTCCATCGCACACCGCTGACACCTGTCCTCCATCGCACACCACTGACACCTGTCCTCCATCGCACACCACTGACACCTGTCCTCCATCGCACACCACTGACACCTGTCCTCCATCGCACACCACTGACACCTGTCCTCCATCGCACACCTGTCCTCCATCGCACACCGATGACACCTGTCCTCCATCGCACACCGATGACACTTGTCCTCCATTGCACATTGCTGACACCTGACCTCCATCGCACACCTGAACTCCATCGTACACCACTGATGTACACAGCTGACACCTGACCTCCGTCGTACATTGCTGACACCTGTCCTCCATCGCTCACCACTGACACCTGTCCTCTATCGCACACACGTTTGGAGCACCCTTCTCTCCTCCCTGCCGCCGACTGGTCCCCGCTAGGCATCCACCTTTACGCCCTGGCTCTCCTCAGTGCCAATGCTCATTCCACCAGGCCTTAATGTGTGGTACACCTGGCTTCACTCACTGGAGCTGACGGTTCCCCCTTGACCATCCACATAGGGTGGCTCGGCTCTCTGCCACCCACAGCCAAATTCTCTCCTCAATACCGCTTTACCCTGGTCATGCACCCATGAAAGTAAGTAGCATGCATGCCATGCTCTCACCCTGACCACCAATGTCCTGCTGTCACCCTCCCCACCGGAGATCCTGATTTCACCCTCCCTGTTGTCACTCTTGTTACCCCTGTCCCTGCTGTCACTCTTGTTGCCCGTATCGCTGCTGTCACTTTCATTGCCCGCATCCCTGCTGTCAATCGTCGCCCGCATCCCTGCTGTCGCTCTCGTTGCCTGCGTCCCGGCTGACATTCACCCTGCCCATGTCCCCTGCTGTCCCTCACCATGCCCACGTACCTACTGTACCTCTCCCTGGCCATGTCCCTGCTTTCATTCGACCCTCTGCTGTCACTCTCACCACCTGCGTTGTCCCTCTCCATGTCCGCGCTATCGCTATCCCTGTCCATATGTCCCTACTTTCACTCGCTGTCCCTGCTGATCACAGCCTCTTCTGCACCAATGCAGATCACAGCCTCCTCCGCAGCTGCCACTGACCAAAGACTCCTTCGCACTGTTTCCACAACCAGCCTCCTCCTCAGCACCACTGATCAAAAACTAAGGTAAATGTTTTCTCTCTTCCACCTGTATGGCCCTGCTGTGTGTGTGTGTGTGTGTGTGTGTGTGTGTGTGTGTGTGTGTGTGTGTGTGTGTGTGTGTGTGTGTGTGTGTGTGTGTGTGTGTGTGTGTGTATATATATATATATATATATATATATAAATAAATATATATATATATGTAACAAAGAGTGGGGTACCCTTTCAATGCGGTAGATAAAGTAGATTGGGCAGCACTCTGTCAGTCCCCCCTGTTAGCGGGGGAAGTGGGGAATAGAAGAAAAAAGATAGAAGACAGAGCGCGCCACTATTTTATGGAGATCCACCACCAGAAGGATCAAGAAAATATATGGACAGGTCACTGTACAACAGTATTGAATACAATTAATTTAAAAACAAAGTAAAAACATTTTTGCTTGTATGCAGTCAGTTGGTCGAATCGATATAATCAGGAAAAAACACCCAACGCGTTTCATCAAAAAAATGACTTCCTCAGGGGTAACTTTCCTTAGGTAAATGGATAGTGAATGTAAGTTTTCACTCCGGATAGCGGTCTTACTGACAAACTGTACAAAAGTGTGCAAATGGATCCCTTGGAGATCTTAATGCTGGTATCCAGCTGCAACAATTTCCATATGTATCGCTTAAAAAACAGGTCTTGAGAGATTCTCTTCAAGCCAGTTCCTCAATATGTGGAACAACAGCAGACAAGTATCAACCAACTCAGCCCCAAATCTCCCAGCATCCTCTCCCTCAGCCTGGTGTTGGGTCAGCACCCTAACCTCCCAGCAGCCGCTCCCTCAGCTGGGCTGGACATCAAAATCTGCAGTCCAGAGCTTGTAGTGTCCGGTCCAGGAGATTTTCCATCCTGGGAGTGTCCTGTCCGGGTGGGGGGGAGGCTTCATGTGACAGTTGTCACAAGGGAGAGGAGGAGGGGGAGAATAAAGCCTCCCTGTATGGAGTCCTTCCCCATGTCCCTGGTGAAAGCTATCACAGGCAGCCCCCCGGACAAGACACCCCCAGGACGGGACACCCCCCGGACCAGACACTATAATCTCCGAACTGCAGATTTTGATCTCCGATCAGGGGTCTTGTCCGGGTCCGGTTTTTACATAGTCCCTTATACTATCTCTCTATGCGGAACCTCACACTAATATTGTTTCAATATTATAACGGGATACGGTTATTGGGTCACCAAGTAGGTCGACAAGCATTAGGCGACAGGGTTAGGTTGTCCGCGTCATTAGGTCAACAGGGTCATTAGGTTGACATGGGTTAGGTCGACAGTCAAAAGGTCAACATGGTTTTTTTACTGTTTTTTGAGCCGACATGTGCCGACAGGCAGTATTTCATGCCCTACCATCCATTAGGGCGTGGTGGGAGAATGTAATAGTGTGCCGGAGCACACAAGCCATGAAACTGTGTCGACATTCGGGTGAAAAAACAAATGTAAAAAAAGGGGGAAAAAATGCAACTTTTTTACTGTCGACCTTTAGTCATGTCGACCTTTCTGCTTGTCGACCTTAAGCCATGTCGACCTACTTGCTGGTGGCCTAATGATCCATAACCGTGGCTGGCATGTCTTTTTTTTAGCTATAGGTTTTGTGCATGGCAGTGGGATAGTGCTGCAGCTCCACCTATCTGCGGTTGTGACAATACATAATGGTGCTGATAGTGCATGTGCAGTTAGTGCTGACCCCCCGCTGACCCCGCTGCCCCGGCGGCAGTGCGATCCGTAGCCCATCTCAGTATTTTTTTTCTCCCCCCTGCAGTTACCCATTGACTATTGACTATTGATCGGTTAACCTGAGCCCTTATGAGCACTTCTCCATTAGAGCTTTCAGATTATCAACCATTGTAGATACCACAAGACATCTAATACCAATACTCTCCCACAACATTTTTCCATATGTTTTTCTGAGCACCTCCAGTTGAAGACCACAATTATTATGGGTACAACTCTCTGATAATCCAGATGCTCTGACTAGCATGCTTCCCCATGGGGTTTACATGTACTCTCTCAACAACTTTGGAGTTTACATGTACTCTCTTATTACAATGTTCCTACCTTTTCTTTATAACATGTCCTTACATTTGAACTTATACATATCTACATGCAAGGCTTTGTAATGACAAGTTAGAAGGGGCCCCCTGTCTAAAGTAACCCGGGCCCCCCCAAAGGCTTAATCCGGCCCTGCAATAACCCAGGTTGTTGCGGCAGTGAAACGGGTCATGAATGACGGCTGAGACCCGCAGTCCGGACTTAACCAATGCTGACAAATAATTGATTTTGGCAACAAAAGCATCTGGATTTAACGTATTTGCATGTGTAATACTCCTCTTCAACAAATATTAACTTAGAATGGTTACATACAAAATAAGAATAGAGTGTAAAGAATAAGATATTTTATTATACAGTTTCTCAGTACAGAATCCACGGGACAAAGATTTCCAAGGACACATTTTGGAGTCTGAAAACAGTGACAATGATCAAATATGCAAATGTAACAAATCCCTTTCATTTAGGAGTCTAAATCATTAAAAAGGTGACATGGAGAGGATTTATTAACACAGGTTATTTTATGTTCTATATTCTAAGGGGCGCATTTATCATTAATGTGCGATGCCGGCGTGGTGACATCGCCGCCCATCGCATTGCGGTTCCTTGTAAAATGTTTCTGAGTCTGTTTGTTTTCAAAGTATATTGTGTTCTATCTTCAAAGTCAGATCAAGATGTTCTTGTTTAATCACATATTTCATTAATGTGTCTAGTTTCTAAAATAAAACAACTCAAATGCCTAGCTCTACTTTCTATTAAATGTACTTTGCACCTTGTTTTTATTTGTATTATATATAGGTATCAAACCTTGGAAATAATGTACCAGTCAATTTCTAATGCTGTGTACACATGGTACAATCCAGCATGACTATATAGTCAAAATCGCATGCAGATCGAAGAGGTTTTTTACCATGCGATCCCGAAGCGCACTCCCGGAACAGCACAAATCCCAGATAGACAGGGCAGCAATGACTATATAGTGCAGATCTGCACTATATAGTCAAAATCGCATGCATGTCGTGTGGCTTGCCGTGTCATTCGATCCCGATGCGATTTGATCGTGTGCCGGGGGTCTGTGCATGGTTAGCCATGACACAGGACTCTAGCTTATAGGCTACTTTGAGCTAACGCCATCCCAGAATGGCGGTAGCCCCGGGATCCGATGTGATGTTGTCCGATATTGAAATCTCGGGCAGCATTGCATCCCCATATAAACCTATGGAGGATACGGCTGCTGGTGGAGCAGGAGGGATTGCAGCAAGGATCGGAGATCCCTCCATGATACCTTCTGGGGGGTACTTAATATTTTCAGCTAACCACACGTTTTGGGGGATATAGCCAAAAATATGAAATGATAAATGGGCCCTTACATTGCTTAGCTAAGTCGCACCTGGGATTTTGTACCCAGCTCCGACCGGTTTGTGACCTCTTTTACACCTCCGTCCCTACATGACATAATGCCATGTCGGTGACATCACCGGAGGCAGGTCCTGATGAGATCATCTCCCAGCTCCCGCTGTTTCATTGCTGTGAACGGGTCTTGGGTTACATTGACCCAGGTTACCCGTTTATACTGCACCTTGATCCGGGTTGAATTCCTGTTCGCTACCTGGGTTGAAATGCCGGGTCACTTGACATTTTCCACTGGGTGCATTACTACTACTCCCGGGTTGCTGTGCTTTCATGTGCAATAACCGGGATATTTATGGCAGTGTGAAAAGGGGTATTACATATTTTACGGAATTAAAAATGAAGCCATGGGGAGAAAGCATGATGTTGGCTGTGCCTAGAATTGTCACTATGGACGCAGCCCTTGCAATAATTATAATGGATCACATGTTACAGTACATATATAAATATGTTTAAATAGAATGAATGCAGATATGTGCAGCCTTACTGAATCATGCACACATCCTGTAGCCAGCAGTGGGCATATGCCTGCTCTGAGCTGGCTGTACATCTGTAATTGCAATAAGAAGAGGACAAGGTGCAGTTCTCTCCCTGCACCCCTCCAGCACTGAGCCCAGGCTGCTGGGGTGACACTGAATGGTGTGGGATACAGGCAGGAGGAGGGCTGCGCATGCGCGTTGCCAGGCGGGGCTGCACGGCTCGGGCTGTGGAGTGTGAGGTGAGACTGGGAGCGCAGCGCACATCGATGTGTTACCTGCTACCGCTCCCAGGAGAATAGCACCGGCTAGGGCGGCTCCGGCAGCGGCAGAGACCAGAGGGAGGAAGATCGATCGCTGCAAGGACATGAGCCAGGATGGTGATCCCAGGGCATGACTAGACCCAATGGCACATTGCAAGATCAGGCTGGCTGGTAAGGGTCCTCATGGTGACACCTCCACTATTGTTTGTTTTCATTGCAGTGACAATGACATGACACGAGAGACCAGCGCTGGGACTCTTATATTGCAATGTATGATCAGGACTAATGGTTACCAATGGTACCATCTGCATGGCAGTAATTAGGACTTAATCATTAGTGTCTATGGTGCAAACTGAAAGGAGCTATTTAAAGAAACAAATGCATTCATAATAATAGTCTCTTTTCTATCTGGTGCAGATGATTAGTGATCCAACATTGCAACTTTTGTGCAAGTCCATTACCAGTATATCTACACCAAGAGCAATCATAGTAATAAATGTCATATTTCATATATAGTGCAAGTGCTTATACCTCTAGTTTGATACATTTGTCCCTGTCAGCTCAGCCTGTCAGTGACAAATCTAACATGCAGTGCAGGAAAGACTTTCACTGCAGAAAATCACATGACCTCACCGACCAATTAAATCAGTCTACAGTTAAGGGGGGATACTTACGATATCCTGGCGGTTGGGATGCTGGCTGTGAAAAGACTGACCCCAGTATCCTTATATGGAGAATCCCAACAGGGGCACAGTAAAGTGACTTAACCCTCTCCCCCTACCCCCTAACCCTAAGAGGCAATGGCCTTCAGTCTGGCTGCCAGCGATGGTTGCCATCTATGGTAAGCATACATCGATGGTCATCAACTATGCAGTGGATAACCATTGATGGTTTCACTACTTGATGGTCATCACTGTTCTTTGACTGACTGGCCTGTGGACCAATCAGAAGCTGGGGGTGGGGCTTCATGGGTGTTGCTCCATGTCCCAACATTTGTAAAACAAAAATAGAATCAGTTATGCTGTGTCATCGATGGAGGGAGTCCTACCCTATCAATGGCAGAAGCGTTCTACATCGGCCAGAAACCATCAATGATTATGAATCATTGATGGCCATCCCTAACCCGAATACCCCACTGCCTAAACTAACCCCCCATACAACCTCAATTCCCCTCTGTAAGTGCCTTAACCTAACACCCACCCCTTCCCCGGTCTGACCTAACTCGCCAAACTTAAGCAATGTACACACACTTTATTTTGCTTTAGATTCGATGTTAGATTTGATTTTCTATTAGATCTGGCATTAGATCTTCCCATTCAATTTGGCATTAGATCTGTACTTTTGCATTCGATATCGAATTCCATTTACATTCATGAGACATTGTACACATTCGATTTGCTGGATCGAATTCGATATTTCCTTGGCTGCACAGTAGATTTTTCTTTTCGATTTTGAGAAAACGGGAGCGCACATCGAATCGAATGCAGATCGAAAGTGTCCTAAAAACCATTCGATGTGGATTCGATTTTGCTTCTATAAGCAAAATCGAATCGAAAACAGGGAAAAAAATTGAAGCGTGTGTACACAGCTATACATTCGCGATGTCGGCTGTTGGAATTCTGGCTCAGGCATCCTGCCATGTCAAGTCCCGGTGCTCGTGTCCTGAAGGCATACAACCGCTTCCCGTTTTAAAGGGATCTATTTATCAAGGAGGGTTTAAAACTCATTGTGAATTAAAAAAACAAAAAACTCTCATGATAAATGCCAGCCAATCATCTCCTAGCTGTCATGGGAAAATGACAGTTGTGAGCAGCACCAGCAGTGGCGCTCAACCTCAGTCCTCCAGGTCACTCAGCAGGTGCAGTCATTACTTACTGACAAATTTTAAAAGATCCACCGGTAGGGCTAATTACTTCACCTGTGATTCTGTGTGGAGACCTGGGAAATGTAAACTGTTAGTTCTTGAGGACTGAGGTTAAGAACCACTGATTTATTATACGCAACAAGTTTTATTTTTGATTTAACACTCGTTGATAAATCGGCTCCTTATTTTGATAAGCTGTTGTTTCAACTGATCTTTATAAAAGAATGGCAAAACGTGTGATTGTTTGTTATTGTATACATGAAAAATGATACACAGTGATTTCCAGAAAAACTGACGTATATGTAAGTAGAAGAGATGCTTGTACGTTGCCTCACCAGGTCACCGCATATATAAGCCTTTTTTAGAGAGTGTAGAACGGTATTTTAATTCCTTAACCCTTATAGCGCTGACATTGCTGTGAGCGATCCTCAAAATATCCGTTAAAAATGCCGGCGCCGCTCACAGCGACTGTTCTTTTAGTATAAATACTTACAAATACGGCCGAGTCAATGAATTGATGTTTAGTTAAATATTGCACCCAAAAACAGAGCAGTCGCTGTGAGCGGCGCCGGCATTTTTAACGGATATTTTGAGGATCGCTCACAGCAAGTTGGCGCTCAAAGGTTTTACGAAAAAGGTTTGCTTGACAATTTTCACACCTATTTTGACAAATTCCCTTGACGCTCAAAGGGTTAACCTTGTCAGGCAAACGGCATTTCTGTCTCTTTATAAGATTTGTCTTTGTTCTTATTCCTTTGCAAATTTACCCCTGTTAAGTGTCATTGCTGTCACCATACATCAGGGGTGGCCAAACCTGTCCTACCAACAGTTTCTGTGTCGCAGGCAACGTGTGAATCTATAGTAGGAATGAATGCAGCTGGTTTGAAAATGTGACAGTTATATCCCTTTCACACCAGATTAAATTTCCAGGTTGGGCCCGGGAACAACCCGCGACTAGCGCTGGTGTATAAGGTTCGCTAGGATTTCAACCCTGCTATTGAGCAGGGTTGTTTCCTGGGTCAACCTGGGGTCCTGGCCGGTGTGAAAGGAGCAGGGGTACTCACCTGGGTTGCCGGTCCTCTGTGCGGGTGGTCAGGCCAGGGATCCATACAGGCCGGGGACACAGATGACAGGACAGGCGGCGGATGAAGATGACACAGCTGTCCGGCACCCTCACTGCAGCCAGTGAGCTGTGTCATCTGCGCCCGCCTTCTGACCTGTCATCTGCCCCAGCCGCCTGTGTGGATCCCCGGCCTGCACTGAGAACCAGCAACCTGGGGTGAGTACTCTCCGCCGCCATCCCACCTCCTGCCCGCCTCCGCCGCCTGCCCACCTCCTGCCTGCATCCTTCCCACACCAGAAAATGCAGGGACTTTTCTGGTGTGAAAGGGGCGAACCCGGGAATGCCCCGGCATGATCCCTGGGCTGTATTCGCAGGTGGGTCCCTGCATTTTCTGGTGTGAAAGTGGTATTAGTAATGACTACAGCTGTGCACCAGCTAGGTGATTTGGAAAACGTGGACCATTGGTAGATCTCAAGGACCGGTGTGGGCACCTGTGCCATACATTGCCAAGTTAAACAGTATGTTTTTTGGGTGTATTTATTAAATTTGTATTGAGAGGGTCTCTGTGATAAAAGGCTGCACCCAGCAAACTTATAGCTCAAGTGTAGGCTGTGGATCTTTTAAGATGTGTCAATAAGTAATAAGCGCACCTGTGCACCAGCCAGATGACCTGGAAAACATGAACTGTGTGGGGTCCTGAGGGCCGAGTTTGAGAACCACTGCTCTATGCATTCATTATACACATTGTTAAATCTCTGCATCTATAATTCAGCTGAGAAAAGTTTTTGTCTTACAACATTATAATACAACATTAAAGATTTAGTATCGTATCCGAACGGCAGATTGTTGAGAAACAGCACTGATTACAGACAGAACTTTCATGTCAAACGCTATTCATGTTCTTCAGACATAAGGCCGGAATCAGAGACGGGGCAGGAGCGCAGCTGCCGAGGCTGTGCTAAAATAGGCTAATTTCGCAGGAGGTGTCTTTGATCTGGGACTGTATGAAGATGCAGCCTCGGATCACTGTTCATGAACATCAGTCATTTTACACCCCATACACACTAGGCGATCCTGGCCGCTGCTGATATAGGTAATGTGTACAAACTGAACATGATATCGTTCACTGATGTCCCCGGGACCCGCTGAACATGTGGGTCATTTGGCTATATAGCCACGTTAACCTGCATGTTCAGCAGACATCAATGGTCGTTAACGATGCGCATTGGGGCAGTACGGATGGTGTAATGGGTGTGGAATGACAGTGTCGGAGTCAGACAGCATGGCGAGCGCAAAAAAGCCCCTTGCGGGCTCGCTGTGCTCGCCACCCTGCGCTCACCACGCTGCAGGCTACGCGAGCCTCCTATTCTATTCTCCCTCGTGGACCCCCACGAGGGAAAATAGCGGGTGGCCGTCGGGCACCCAGCTGTCGCCGTTTTGACTGTCGGGAACCCGTCCGGCACCCGGTGTAATGGTTAGCATTACTGCCTCACAGCGCTGAGGTCATTGGTTCTATTCCCACCATGGCCCTAACTGTGCGGAGTTTGTATATTCTCCCCGTGTTTGCGTGGGTTTCCTCCGGGTGCTCCGGTTTCCTCCCACAATCCAAAAATATGCTTGTTAGGCTAATTGGCGCCCAACAAAATTAACCCTAGAATGTCTGTGTGTGCGTGTATATGTGGTAGGGAATATAGATTGTAAGCTCCACTGGGACAGGGACTGATGTGAATGTTCAATGGTACTCTGTAAAGCGCTGCGGAATATGTGTGCGCTATGAAAGAAACGGTTAATAAATTAGTAAAAGATCTTTTAATATATCCTCTATTGCAGGCCTAGCCAAACTATGGCCCTCCAGCTGTTGTGAAACTACAAGTCCTATTATGCCTTGCCACAGTTTTGCTATTAGGGAATGCTAAAACTATGGCAAGGCATGCTGGGATGTGTAGTTTCACAACAGCTGGAGGGCCACAGTTTGGCCATGCCTGCTCTAGTGTGTATGGGTCATAGGGTCGAAATGTTGAACAAGCAATAGGTTTACATGAGTTTTTCACTTTATTTGGTGTTTGTCAACATATGTCAGCACCGTGTAAGTGTACTGCGTTCCCTCGTATTGCTCGTTTCTCTATTATAATTGAACTCTGTCCAGACTTGGATGGTAAATTAGGTAAAACCACCTTTTTCGAGAATAAATTAAAAAAAATGTTTTTTTCATCTTGACCTATTGCGTGTGTTGACCTTTTAACTATGTCAACTTTTTTCATGTGTTGACCAATAGCGGTCCACTCTCTAGAATGTTGAGCTTTTGATTTGAATACCGCCCCAAAATCTCCCATCACTTTAGACAGGAACTCTGGTGCGCATCAACAATTGAATTCCCACCTGGGTGACTTTCCTGCGGATCAGATATTGGTTGTGTATAACAAGCCCACATGCAGTATAAGTTTGGTTAGATATAGTGTCAGATATGTTCTGTTGTTACTGTTTTTCATTGTGTAGAAATTCTAATGATACATTTGTGACTTTTGCCAGATTCCGTGTCATAGGTTTCCCTGGTAATCTCGTCTGTGTAACATGAGGTTAAATGATATGTACAATACTTAAAAGGGACCTATCATATTCTGTCTATCATTTTTTTAGGATGTAATAAAGGAATGATTGACAGTATCTGGTTGCTATGGACAATTTAGAAGCTTTAGTAAATTTACCCCTAAACCTCTAGTTACTTACAGTGTGGATGTAACATGTAACAAACACCATAACCATAGGTGTAAAGTTTTGCAACACTATGTATAGTCCAACCTGATCCTGTTGAAGGCTGCTATGTTTCCAATGTACAATATAACAATAATTCTCTCTTACTGTTTTGCATCACAGTACTGCAGGGTTGCCCACCCTCCCGGAATGGCCGGGAGGCTCCCGAAAATCGGGTCCCCCTCCCGGCCCCCGGAAACGTGGGCAGCCTTTCCGGATACCAGCGAACAAACAACCCCCCCCCATCTCAACGTTCATTTGTCAAGTTTTGCAGGGTTTTCAGGAGAGGGGCGGGGCTAAAGATGCATATCGTGTCATTTAGCACTGCCCCCTCCTTGAAGACCCGCAAATTGCGTGATTTGTCATACTAGGGGGCGGGACTTGATGATGTCTATATCAGGCCCCACCCCCAGAAGTGCTGCTGACAGTCTCCTCTCTGGGCTTCTACAACACTGCACCACTGTTCCTATAGTTTTATTTATCAGGGAGACCTAGAAAGCCATTGCAATCTCTCTATGCTACTGTCACCATCTGAGGCTTTCTAACCCTTTGAGTGCCAAGAGAATTTGTCACAACAGGTGTGAAAACTGGCAAGCTAACCTTTTTATTAACCCTTTGAGTGCCAACGTTGCTGTGAGAGATCCTCAAAATATCTGTTAAAAACGTCGGCGTCGACTCGGCCGTATTTGTATTTATTTATACTTAAAAGAGCAGTCGCTGTGGGCGGGGCCGGCATTCTTAGCAGCTATTTTGAGGATCTCTCACAGCAACGTTGGCACTCGAAGGGTTAAACTGGACAATATTGTCAAGAGAAGGTATCAAAGCACTAAGAGATTATAACTTATTAAAAAAGAATAAGGAGCAAGTTTACAACACCTGTAATATTTCTTCTCATGCTGTTTTAATTAGTTTAAATATTTTAGGCTTTTCATGTTTGCAGGGGTGGATTTAGGGTTCACGCCAACCCTATTGACATGACTGGCTGCCCTCGTCACTGCTCCCTTCGTTTGGTGCCAGTCCAGGTGCCTCTAGACCGCCCAATCAGCCACAACTGTACCCCCCCCCCCCCGCCGCCATTTGTATTATCCATGTCAGTTGCAAAATAAAGTAATTACAAAAAAAAAACCACCGGAGCTCATCATCCTAGTACCACCACCACCACCAAGTGTTGCCCTTGGCACATGCTAGTGGGAAATCCACCACTGTCTGTTTGTCTGTCTGTTGGTGGATAAGCATATTACTCCTTCTCTTGCAGCTACTGTGCTATCATATGATCACTTATGCCGCTTTCAGATCGCAAATGCAGGGTCACACGGGACTTTTAAGCGATTCAGTCCCGGTGCAACCCAGTCTGTTCACACTGCAACATCGAATCTGCAATATTGCTGGTTCGCTGATGTCATCAGGGGGTGCGGTGGAGCATCAGCGGGCGCTTCTCCAAGCGCTGCCTCCTCCATAGTGTGAACGGGAAACAAGTCGCTCGACCCGTTTAACCCATTCACACTGCACAGCAACACGGCAACGAACCGGTAAGAACCCTTCTTTTTTACCGGTTCGTATTGCCATGTTGCTACCCATTTGCGGACCCGGTGACCCCTTTCCATCGCACTAATTACGGGGTCTAACTGGTAAGAAACTGCCTTTTTCCCAGTAATTAGGTGCGATGTGAAAGGGGTATTAAGCACCAGTTGTAGAGTAGTTTTCTTGTTCTTTTTATGCTGCCCATACACTTGTGAGATATTGCATGCAATCATTCAATTTTGACCACATCTGACCGATAAATCGAATGATTGTATGCGCAAAATGGTCGAATGCACGAAATGGTCGGGTCTCAAGATCTTATGTGCTGCACATAATATTTATCGAATTGCAGGAGCAATCGCATGTGGTTTTTAATCACATGCGATGCTCGATTGCAATCCGCTGGTGGGGGGCGGAGGGAACACTTGCGTGGGGATGGGGAGAGGGGGCCGGCGGGACCGCTGGCAGCGTGGGAGAAGGTGGGCAGAGGGCGGCATTGTAGCTGTAGCGCTAGCGGGCGGCAGGGGTCAGTCAGCGGTGGCGGCAGAAGTGTTTAAAACACTGGGCAGCCCTCTGATTGGCTGAGATAGCTCAGCCAATCAGAGGGCTGCCCAGTGATTAAACACTTCTGCCGCCACCGCTGACCTCTGCCGCCTGCTAGTGCTACTGTGGCGGCAGAATTGTTTAAACACTTGGCAGCCCTCTGATTGGCTAAGCTATCTCAGCCAATCAGAGGGCTGCCCAGTGTTTAAATAATTCTGCTGCCACCGCTGACTGACACCCGCTAGCACTACTTCTTGCGCTACATAACGCCACCCTCTGCCCGTCCTCTTCCAGCACCCGATGTGCCATCTCAAGATTACATGCGACATCGGGTGCTGTAAAGGGGCACTTTAGCACCACAAGATGCGATCGGGTTCGGTGGACATCGAATCCGATCACACAAGTGTATGGGCAGCATAAGTTTATCTAGTATATGTAGTTATTTTTTTTCTTTTGGTGCCAAACAATGGTTAAAGATCATAGTTGCCTTCTCTTCCGGAAAGTATTTTTAAGATGCTCAATAGACTTCCATAAGAGTAATTAATGTGGGGGTCTTGGCCCCGCTCCCTTATTCCATGGGCAATGATGGTGTTGTGGGATGTAGTTGAAATATTCTTAGATCTTGGCTCCATTCCTCTACAAGGAACAGCTCTAGCAACCGTCTGTATGTGCAATCTGTGAACCTTTAGCCCTTTTGCAGAATAGGAAATCACGATGGGAGCTCAGGTAATGACTTTTGTCACGTTACATCCATCCGTAAGAGCCTTCGGAGCTAGGTGGCAGATGCTAATACCGTAACACAATTACACTGCTGAAATAAATACGTTCTATCTGCAATTCCCATTAAATGCCACACACTTTGCCAGCCTTCGCCAGTGATCACAAAGGATGACATCATTGTGCAGGTTGGTAGAGTGGCGCAGGCTATAGCGATCTCATCATACATAAAGATGTCACAATATAATTGATGGACTTGCTTTTTCTACAGTGCAGTCTGATGGTATAATGAAGGCCGTCATATAATTAATGCCCTTGTCCTTGTGGGTAATGTTTTACAAAGTGACACATTATCTGTACCAGCTGGGAAATGGCTGAATATAGTGCCACTTGACTCTAATACAATTCATTGTCTTTGGCAGATCTGATCCTGGGACGTGATTTGTCTCCTAAGGATTAACCGTTGCGATTCCAACTGCACAGCTAAACTAGTACCATAGTAGCAGACAGATGAATGGAACAGTAGGGGCCGTATTCAATGCGGGCGGCAGGGATTGCCGAAAACAAGCAATCCTGGTGGTTAACTCCCGCGCCGGCCGCTCACCCTATTCAACGCACGGCTAATGCAGAGGGCTCCATGCATTAGCAGTGAGCCTCACTGTTTGGGGGAATCCTCGCTGTCCTACAACAGCAAGGCTCACGGCTAATGCATGGAACCCTCTGCATTTAGCCGCGAGCCTCGCTGTTTTAGAGGCTGCATACGTTGTTTCCCTCTCGCTCCAAAAAACTAGCGAGGGGTAAACGGCGTTTGCAGGGGGTCAGTTGAATACTGACCGTGTGAACTGTGACCGCTAGCAGTCAGAACTGCTCGCTGTCACAGATCGCCCGCCGCATTGAATACACCCCAAAGTGACCCTAGCAAAAACTATAAGGGGTTTATTTATCATTATCTAGCTACACCTGGGAGCAAGTTTGAATGTACATTTACTACAACCTTTTTAATATTTACATTTTTAAAAAGGCGTTGATGCCATAACAAATGCATTTACTATGGGCGAACCCTACATATAAGCTCACAGCGGAGGGCAATGCAATCATCCCCGCACTCGGACGGCCATTTTTAAATTTGCTTTACTAAAATCATCATTACTCAGCTCTCTTTTGTCATAGATTAATCGTCATGCTACTTATGATCAGCAGTCAGCAAGCTTTTTGGAGGGGGCACAGTAAGGATGGTGGCCGATGTAAAGTTACAGATATGGAGAGGTGGATCCAGGGCCGGATTAAGGTGTGTGGGGGCCTTGGACAACAAAATTGCGGTGTCCCCCCCACACGGAGGCAGGTGGTACCTGGGCAGTAGAGATACGGGCGGCGTGGTCCCTGCAGTGGATGGGAAGTCAGCAGCGTGGTCCCTGCGGCGGATGGGCAGTCAGCGGCGGGGTCCCTGCGGTGGATGGGAACTAGTAATGTAGTAGCAAAGGCAAGCAGGTATATATTAGATACTAGCTTGTCATTTCATCCCTATTTAGATGAAAAAAGGATTATACGCCACCAGCCAGACTGAAATTACGCCCTGTGCGAGTTTGTAAAATTGCTTAGCAGGGCTTGCGAAAAAGTGGATTGTGGATTCGTCGGCAAAGCTGCTCGCCATGGAATGATGTTCCCAGTGTGTGCAGTCTGTGAGCAGCCCGGGACGTACTTGGTGGCTGTGAATGAATTGGGCTGGAGCTGATGTTACACACCTGGGCATGTCTGCGTTTTCCTTGACACTTCCAGAAAATGGCCGGTTATCACCCCCAAATGCAACTTTGTGAATGGCCAGCCATCAAAAATAGTAGCAGGCTTTTATCACAGGACAGCCTCGCGCATGTAGACTATGGGCCGTATGCATTCGCAGTCTATTGATTATCGCTTGGCCTGCCGATCCACAGTCGTGCCATCAGGTCTGATTCAGACCCCATGTTTCACAAGACTGTAAAAGGAATGTATCTATAGATGAATCACCATCCCTTAGCTGGCGATCGCTGGCGGAGTGGTGCTCCATCTGACAGGGGCGCGTGGCGGGGAGCCCTTTCCCTGCCTGTCTCCACTTCAGGGAGATGGGCAGTGATCGGGGGGAGCTGGGGGCAGCTAGGGGTGGCGGCTGCGGGCAAGCAGCAGAGGGCGGCGGAGGGCTCTGACAGAACGGGGCGCGTGAGCATCTCGTGCGTGCACACCCCCTTCTGGCGGATGACGATTCTACAACCAGGAGCAGCGCCGAAAGGAGCTGCTCCATCTGTATACTATCTAGTCAAAATGTTGACATGACAACGATCGACACAAAAAAAGTTTATACATTTTGTTTGCTGAGCAGGTATGGAGGCTTCAGACCTACAGTGTCTAGGTAAACAATCATTATTGGTCGACATGAGTTTTTTTTTGTGAAAACGCAACTTGTTCATACTTTACCATTCATGTTGGCATAGAGTTAGATTCAAATAGTTTGGCAAGAGCAGCTAGGCGCCGTACCCGAAGCATGGCGAGCGCAGCAGTACACGTATATGGGGTGACATTTAATAGGATGAGAGAGTCAGAAAGTTAGAGATCTGGTAAGAAATCTCCGGTTTATTTAAAGCAGAAATCATTTACACTGCAAAATCAGACTGGTTTTGCAGTGTAAATGATTGCCGCTTTAAATAAACCGGAGATTTCTAACCAAATCTCTCACTTTCTGACTCTCTCATCCTATTAAATTTCACCCACTGTGTCCATGCCAACCCTATGTTGATGTAAACAAAAACATTAACGTCGACCTTTGCCCATAAAAATGAATAAACTTGTACCCTTATGAACTCGCTGTGCTCATCACGTTTCAGGAAAGATGGCTCCGTCCCCTGTGCTCGCCAGAAGACCGAGCCATAAAGCCCCCATTAACCCCCCCCCCCCCCCAAAAAAAATTTTTTTTTTTAATCGGGTTGACCTTTTAATGATGTTGACAGTTTACAGGCTGACCTAATACATGGTGGTTACCTGCTAGCTGTCGACGTAGACCAGGCATGTCCAAACTGTGGCCCCCCAGCTGTTGTGATGAAACTACACATCCCAGCATTCCTTGCCATAGTTTTAGCATTCCCTAATAAAAAAAACTGTGGCAGGGCATTGTGGGACTTGTAGTTTCACAACAGCTGGAGGGCCATCGTTTGGCCATGCCTGACATAGACATTGGAAAGGGGGACACCAGTGGTGGAGTGTGGTACAGCTACACTATAATTGTATTCTGCAACCGTCTTTAAAAACAATCCGAGCAGGACATTTCCATTACATACATCACAGTCCTGCACATCTAACAGACATAATCTCAGCCCCAATCATCTGAAATTGTAAAGATGATTGAAGACGGTTTCAAATTGCATTTGCATAATTGTAATATTCATGAGGAATGCCAGTGTATAATAGTCTTCTTATAGTACTCGGTCTACCTTCAGCCACAGGACCCTGTCAAGTGTGTCTCGTGGCTGTTATTACTCCCCTGCTAAAAAAGCCCGGTGCTGGTTCTAAAAATATAGGGGACCCTTCCTTTCTTTTTTGTTCCCTGTATTTTTAAAAAACAGGACTGGTCCAAGAGTCCAGTGTTGGTTCCTAAAATACACACATTTGTTTCCCTGTTTTTTTAGAAACAGAGCCAGATCAAAAAGCCTGGAGCTGGTTATGCTTTTGGGGGAACCCAACGTTGTTCCTTGCTGGGTTTTATTTGTGAGCTTAACTACAAAGGACTAGCATTGACTCGCATATACAGTATAATAGCTTGTTGTCCGCAGGCTATTACAATTGCGAGTTGCAGGACAAACTCTCTTTTGACCCTGTAAATAAACTTGCACCTTAAAATCAAAATCCTGTTAATAATGTTTTTTTTCAGGTCCATTTGTCACTAATCCGAATGTAGCTGTTTCCAGGGATTAAAATCTCTTCCCATCTCACTGCCAAACAAATGAACAGACTTTAGTTGTTAAAGTGGTACTTGTTTCCTAGCACGGCCACACCGATTTACATCGGGGTGGTTGTGTCGGAAAAATCGGGTCGATCGCATCGCATGCGATGCGACCGACCGATTTTCGACCCGATTTTTTTTTTTTATGAAATGTAAATCGGGTCCCTGGGACCCGATTTTACATTGGATTCAATGTAAAATATTCCCACCCCCCCCAAATTTAATGGCGTACACCCCACCCCACGATAGACGCCAACCCGAAGCGTGGCGAGCGCAGCGAGCCCGCGAGGGGCGGCAGTGCGCGTCCTCCGACCTTTTCATTCCCCTACTTTCCACGTCGGCGTGGAGTTGAGAATAGAATAGTGTGGCGAGCGCAGCGAGCCACCGAGCCCGAAGCGTGGCGAGCGCACGCGTATACCTGTGAAGTTATACGCGTCCCCTCGCGGGGCTCGCTGCGCTCGCCACGCTTCGGGCTCGGTGGCTCGCTGCGCTCGCCACACTATTCTATTCTCAACTCCACGCCGGCGTGGATAGTAGGGGAATGAAAAGGTCGGAGGACGCGCACCGCCGCCCCTCGCGGGCTCGCCACGCTTCGGGTTGGCGTCTATCGTGGGGTGACGACGGGGACATCTATAATGTGAAATGGGTCATATTGGCCTATTTCACATTTTTCACATTTTTTCACTATTTCAATGTTAAAAAATATTTTAACATTGAAGCCTATGGAAAAATCGGGTGCATCGCGTCGGGACCATTGTTAATGGTCCCGACCGACGCGATGCCCCCGATATTTTACCTTTCCCGACACGATTTCAATGTTAAAATATTTTTTAACATTGAAGCCTATGGGGAAATCGGGGGCATCGCGTCGGTCGCGTCGGGACCATTGTTAATGGTCCCGACCGACGCGATGCCCCCGATATTTTGTCCTAGCCGGCCAAATGGACCTGATTTCAACGGAAATCGGGTCCATCGTATGGATCGTGTACCTTAACTTAAAGGTACACGATCCATACGATTGTGGCCGTGCTAGGAAACAAGTACCGTTAAAGTTTTTCTAGCGAAAACTACATACGGAGAGCTGTAATATTATACATTGCTCAGATCATGAGTTTTATGCATTCATTCAGTGCCTTCCCACCTATTTACTTGTACTGTAGTGCAGGGACGTGCAGTCAGGAGAGGCAGTGCCTCCCCTTTAATTTTGTTTAAAATAATACAAAGAATATACCTAAAGTATGACATATATTCTGTGTCATAAGTATTTTCTTTATATTATTTTAGTAATTTATATAATTTAAATGTGTTTGGGAAGCAATAATAAGCAGTGTTTCCCACTGACAAGTGTAAGGGGATGACACGATGGGGGCGGGGCTAAGCCATTAAAAAATAGTAAAAGTGGCACTTCTAGAAGTGCTTCATTGAAAGTGGCTGCTGTGATTGGACAGCAGATTCAGCTGCTGTCCAATCACAGCAGCTCCTGTCAATTAAGCTTCTAGAAGTGCCGCTTTTATCTGGCTCTCCCCTCCCTCGTTCTACTGCCCCTGGTGCCTCTGCTCGACTGTTCCTGCCACGCTGTGAGGACAAGTGACCTCCGTGGAGTGCTGTGCCTGGTAAGTATTTTTGTATTTATTATTTTTACCAGGGTGGGGGGCACGTAACTGCTGTGATGTCATAAGAAACCATAAAACAAATAATTCAGTAGCTCCAGGGAACAGTAAGATAAATTGCAACTCTTTTAGGGTTTGTCTGGTTTTTCTATTTGATTTTGCTTTTGCAGTCAATTTCGATTTGATCTCGATGTGCGGCATCGAAATCTAATAGAAAAATAGACTGTGCAAGCAAGACTATATAGTACAGATATGTACTATGTAGTCTAAATCGAATGTGTGCACGTCGCTGTGTGATTCAATCCTGTGTGTACACTCCTTTTGGAGAGAGACACTGGTGCATACATTGGGGCAGATGTATTAAGCTTTAACAAGAGATAAATGCAAGTGTGATAAGGAGAGATAAACGTCCAGCCAATCACCTGCTAACCTGCCATGTTACAGGCTGTGTTTGAAAAAAGTCAGTAAAGGCCCCCATACACTGGGGCGACTTGTCCTTAGGGGGAGCTTGATTAGATTGGCAATTGATGTGCCATTTTTTACATGTGATAAATCCTCTCGATTTATCACATGTAAAAAACCCGGGGAGCAGGGGGGGGGGGGGGGGGGGCTGCAGAGCAGGGCTGCTGGTGGCAGGGGGGGCTGGGGACGCTGCGGGGGACACAGGCGGCAAAGAGCCGGGCAGAGGGAGCCGGGAGCTGTCAGTGCTAGAAAAAAAAGCCTATACAATGAATGGGCAGCCTGTGATTGGCTGAGCGCTCCCTCAGCCAATTGCTGACTGGCTGAGAGAGCACTCAGCCAATCACAGGCCGCCTATTCATTGTATGGGCCTTTTTTTTTTATTCAGTGCTGACAGCTCCCGGCTCCCCCTGCCCGGCTCTATGCCGCCTGTGTCCCCCGCAGCGTCCTCAGCCCCCCCTGCTCCCTCCACCGCCGCGCCGCCCCACTAGGTCCCAAGTCGGGTGGTCGGACGTGCAGCAGGTGCGACCACACGACGCAGATCCGATGCGCACGGGACCGCGCATCGGATCTGAGGGGACATCAAAACTAGCCGATTTTGGTCCGATTTCGGCCAGATCCGACTGATCTGGCCGAAATCTGACCAAAATCGGCTAGTGTATGGGGGCCTTAAGGAGCTGATTGGCTGGATGTTTATCTCTCCTTTATCACCCTTGCATTTATCTCTTGTTAAGGGTTAATACATCTGCTGAATTTTCTCCTACTAATATTAGAGTATAAACAGCCTTAAAGTTCACAATGGGCGACTTTAAGCTGAAAACCACTCCGTTTACTCGTTTGAGTGACTTTTAGCTCGAAAGCCGTCCGGTATGTACAGAGCAGTGATGAGCGCTGATGCGCGCTCCCGCATCATCGCTGGCTCAGCTGTACATCAGCTGGTATTGCCAGCAGATGAATGGTGGCGTGGGCGTCTTTACATAGCGTCCTCCTATGAAAAGTCGTCCACCCCCGGGGAAAATCGCCAAAAGGGGTGAAAACCGCTCAGTGTTTTTCAGCCCAACGATTTCCCCCATCATCAGTCTGCATACACACTGGGCAAGAATGCCCAGTGTGTATGGATCTTAAGTATATAAGGTCATTTTCCTTTTGTTTGTTATGTTGTTTCTTTGCGCACTGACGCGTGACAACAAATTAATATTAATGTATGTCTGATTATAGGATAGCTTGATGAATTAAATGTACGTTTTAAAAATTCGAATATACAATTGTGCCCCATAAATAAAATGAGTACTTGTTTCTTCTCTGTTTCCTAAACCATAACCTACTAGGGGCCAGATGCACCAAGCTTTAAAAGTGATAAAATGGAGAGTGATAAACAGCCAGCCAATCAGCTCCTGTCTGACAGTTTTCAAACACAGCCTGTGACATGACAGGTAGGAGCTGATTGGCTGGCTATTTATCACTCTCCATTTTATCACTTTTGAAGCTTAGTGCAATTCTTGCCTCAGGCCTTATGTACTAAGTCTTGCAGAGTGATAAATCACCAAGCAGCTTCTCACAGTCATTGTTTTATGTTTATTTGCCCTGCCTGGTTGATTTGATACATTTTTATACATGTAGTCAGGGCCGGTGCAAGGCACCGGAGCGCCCCAGGCGAAACGGGGTGGGGGCGCCCCGGTGCCGGGGGAGGGGGGGGGTACCTGTCCTACGGCGCTATGTATTTAAAGCTGGTGGCGGTGGCAGAGAGGGGACCCTGCAGTCAACGAGCGCTATCCGCCGGGCTATGCGGAAGCGCTTCTGTTGTGAAAACACTGGTCGCACGGCGCACGCTGATTGGCTGAATCTCAGCCAATCAGCGTGCGGACAGTGTTTTCACAACAGAAGCGCTTCCGCATAGCCCGGTGGATAGCGCTCGTTATTTCTTATTGACTGCAGGGACCCCCCGCTGCCTCTGCCGCCAGCTTTAAATACACAGCGCCGCAGGACAGGTACCCCCGCGGCACGGGGGGCAAAATGCCGCCCTCCAGTGGCCGGCGCCCTAGGCAAATGCCTAGATTTGCCTAGTGGTGGCGCCGGCCCTGCATGTAGTGCTGTCATTTTATTATATGGGAATGTTTAGTGTGACAAATATAATAGCTTTTCTCTTCTGTTTGCGTTTATGTTCCGTTTATAGGAAGACTGTCCAAGATCACCTGTCAGTATGTGCAGACAGATCCTTCCTTTTATGTATCACCTTACTACCAGTGTGTATCCGGGGGGCATCTGGCATAGAATAGGTTAAATCACTCTATTGTCAGCTTTTTTACTGCATTGCAGTCCTGTTTGTGAGACTATCCCCAGCACTTTCTGACTGCAGTGCCACTGTATGCCAGTCACAGGGGGTGTAGTGAAACAGTGCATTGTGGGTCATCGTTCATCAGTAGGACGATAGTGTCTCTATGGCAACCCTCAGACAATGGCATATCGGAACTATCCCAGCTTCCATGCCTTATATTTTACATGTTGTTTACCATCCTGCCCCTGTCCCTCCCTGCATCCCAGTCTTGGCCGGTATCCAAGGTGACAGCGTGCCTGGGATGATGGGAGTTGTAGTTCTGTTCTGGCACTGCTTTTTGTGCTTGCCTGTTCTGCATCGTCTGCTTTTGTCTGTTTTCCTGGGGAAAGTCATTTGTTGCACGTCTTGATTTTATAATACATTGGTCCCTCAAGCTTTTCCGTTCTGCCCTAAAAGGATCTGAAGTAGGAGCTGTTTCATTACATTACCAGCTCTATCAGACGGATGTAATTCCCTGGACCCAGGGGAAACCGTTTCTGTGCCACTTGAGATTCTCTCTCCGTTTACTGAGAAAAATGTTTACGATAATGGCGCACTAAGCTGGTTGTTCTTTTCTTTTGTATTGCAATATAATAATAAAAATAATAATAACAATAGGAATATTATTGATTTCCCCAGTGTGGCCATATACAGTATAACCTTGTAACTGGCAGCTAAGGATAACCGTGTATTGTCCAGTCCCTTGCGATCCAGTGTGACTATATATTACTCAGTCCTTTGTAGCATTTTAAGGGGCACATCAGTTTTGTATTCTGTGTATATAATGCGCACACACACACACACACACACACACACACACACACACACACACACACACGCAGCATTAATGTGACCACGCTATTTAAAAAAATAATTATAAAATCATATAATGACATGACCAGGCCCAAGGTACCTGAAGCAGCTTCTGATTCCATACTGTACCACCCGTTTACTGCGATCTGTAGATGAAGGACTTTTAGCAGTACCTATAATCTCCCGGAATTTATCTGGGGTCCAGCTTTTAGTTATGCGGCTCCAACTCTGTGGAACTCACTTTCCCCCCACAGTTCTGCCACTCTGTAGTTCTCTTAAGTATTGTTTATGAAAAGCTTTTCTGTACTTCATTGTTCCTGTACTGTATTACATTCATTCCATCTGTTAAGCGCCTTCAGCCCTATTGGAGAAAGAGCGCTATATAAATAGAATTATTATTGTGATAATTATAATGTCCCAGTCCTTGGTGCCTCCCTGTGGACAGGGCAACTATCACCAAGTTCGCTTTTGATGCTCACTGTAGCCATGTTCTGACCAGATCCTGTTTTCACAACATCGGGCCTAATTCTGCTTGGATTTCTACTTAGAGCACAGGCAAACTGGCTGATTTATCGTACAAATTGCACGTACCCAATTTGCGGCAAAATTTCCAATTATGTAGTAGTCGCAGTTTAACAGGAAGCCCACTGCTGGGCGGATATGTGATGTTTTCTGGGTGTGTTTGAAAAAAAAAATGCAGGTGTCCCCGGGGTGGGTCCCTGACTTCGGCACTGACCACTTCCAGCCTGTCTTAAGGCCCCCTTACATTATGCGATTTGGGCCCGATTTTGCCCGATTCGGATGAATCGGGCCGTGAAATCGTCCCAAGTCGCATATGGAGACATCCCCTCCGACCCGATGCGCGGCCCTGTGCGGATCGGAGTCGGGAGGTCGGACGGGCTGCACATAAGATTTGCTAAATCTTATGTACTGCCCGAAGCCGTGCTCCCCCGCAACGGGGGACCTACCAGAGCCGGGCGGAGGGATCAGGCGCAGGGAGCCGGGCACAGGAGGAAGCCGCTGCCATCAGCGGGAGCAGGGGGGGCGGCACAGAGTATCAGGGAGCCGGGCAGTAGAAGACGCTGCAGCTGCAGCAGCAGTGCGAGTGGTGGGCAGCAGCAGAGCAATTCCAAAAAAAAAAGCCCATACAAATGCATAGGAAGCCATTCATTGGCTGAGACCTCTCTCAGCCAATCGCTGATTGGCTGAGAGAGGTCTCAGCCAATCAATTGCTTCCTATGCATTTGTATGGGCTTTTTCTTTTTTTGGAAGTGCTCTGCTGCTCCCACCACTCGCACTGCTGCTGCAGCTGCAGCGTCTTCTCCTGCCTGGCTCCCTGATACTCTGTGCCGCCCCCCCTGCTCCCGCTGATGGCAGCGGCTTCCTCCTGTGCCCGGCTCCCTGCGCCTGATCCCTAGGCATCAAAATCGAATAGAAAAATAGACTGTGCAGGCTGGACTGAGTCTATAGTACAGATCTGTGCTATATAATCTAAATCAGGTATGTCAAAACTCTGGCCCTCCAGCTGTTGTGAAACTACAAGTCCCATCATCTCTTGCCACAGTTTTGATATTAGGGAATGCTGAAACTATTGCAAGGCATGCTGGGATGTGTAGTTTCACAACAGCTGGAGGGCCACAGTTTGGATTGTCTCAAAGCATTTTGGTCATTTGGACCAAAATCACGGTAACAAACAAGGATTCACACTTTTGGTCCTCAGGTAACCCCTATGTATCATGTTTCGAAGATTTTAATGACTGTATCATGCACTAGTAAGTCTTGTTTCACAACAGCTGGAGGGCCACAGTTTGGACATGCCAGGTCTAAATGGAATGTGTACACTGCGCCTTGCGATTCCATCTTGATCGAATCGGGATTGAATAGAAAGTAAATCACACCGTATGTACACTATTTCATTAATGAATTAATTAATTAAAACAAAAGCAGATTGCAAAAAATTCTGCGTATTAGACTGCAGACAATTTGTTCTGGTTATTACATGCATACACTTATTTGGAGGGTCCTAAACTATTTTCTATTATTTTTAACCCGCAGGATAGACAGCCATTTCTTTTCAATAACTGATTTTTCAAGTATGGAATAATGGGGAAATTGCACATTTTGAGCCCAATTCAGTACGGGTCACATATGATAAGCTGCTTGTAGCAAGTTAGCATATGCAATCCTTAAGCAATGCAAATACAGGAGTCGTCTGCATTTGTGATCACATCAAACTTGGGATAGTTGAAGAGGAACATCGCGATCATCGGTCTAACCTTTCTCAGGCTGCCCATCGCAGGCCAAGAAAACTTCAACTTCCTGTACAGGCCTCTGATGTGATCCATAAGGAATGAGGTCCTTTATTCCAAAAGGCCAGATCTTTCAGGAAGATCTTTAGTCTCATGCCTACAGTAACATATATAACAAATCTAGGCCAGAGAACCAGGAATCTGGCACTCGGGTGAAGTTACCATATCAACCAATGATCACAACAGTTCCACAAGATGGATCAAGGCTAATCGGCTTTGCTGCTACAGTCTACTGGGGATCTGACATTCCCCACATGCTGTAACTTTCCTCTTGCTTCCAAAACTACAGATTTGTGAGAAACTTATTATAATGGCGGACTGTACTCACCAAGCATACTGGCCTACTCTTCTAGAACACCTTGGAGGCGTCCCAAAAAATTGGGTGGCACTCCAGACCACCTGGTACAGCAGCCGATTCTGTTTACATATTTTGGTAAAAGTTTTAAACACTTTTCAGCGCGTAACAAATAAAATAGGGAAATAAACATCGGCGATGTATTTTCAGTCTGGCGGCTTTACTATATGATTGGCATTGTTGTGGCCCCACCCTTCCGTGCCAAATTGCGGCATTGTGCAGTGGGGGGAGGGGCATATACAAGTTTGGTTGGAAATAAATGATTTGCGTGCACTCATTTGGGAAACTATTATGTTATTTGTTCGTGTTTGCTGCCAAAGAGGAATCCAAAAACATACAATAGCAATGGTCCCTTATGGCAGGGGTTCTCAAACTGTTGAAGAGTCCTAATCGCTTCTTTGTATTCAGTATGTTGAAATACCATTAAATATACCATAGATAAGTGGATATCATTTCACATTTGGCTCTTCAGAGTAAGGTGCACATGAAATGTGGTTGGTGACGCGTTTCAAAGTCGCACTGGCCACTTCCTCAGACTGTGTTTTTGCCCATATATTTTTTTGTATTCTGTCTCTAGATAGTGGGCTCGGTGTTCCCCTTAAATATCTGTAGGTATTAACAATATAGGGAATTGTGCTACTAGTTCCGCGGCAGTGTGTCATCTGGAAGAAATCAAAGGATTTTCATCTATTTCAGAATAGAGATGTTGCCTATAGCAACCAATAAGATGCTACCTATTTATCTAGCACGCTCTAGAGTATAATACGTAGAATCTGATTGGTTGCTATGGGAAACATCTTCACTTCTATAAACCTACACTTTAGTAAATACAGTATACCCCCAAGTCGGATGGAACTAACAGCATAATTCCATATACTATAGTAATTTGGGGGTATATTAAAGGCATGTCAAAACTGCCGTCTTGCCAAACAGACGGCAGTTGTCAACACGAATAGATCGGAAAGGGTTCTGATCTACTCAATGCTAGCTGTTTTTTTTCGGCTGGCTGAAATGTTCCGGCGTGCCGAAAACCAGGTGGATTGACGGAATAGCCGCAAATCCACCTGCTTTTGATGGAAACACAGCCAAAATCAAAAGGTTTTGGCCATGTTTCCGGCAGTCTCAATCCGACATGAAAAGATGTCGGATTGAGGCAGGGAGGATGGCGCCGGGTGAGCAGCAGCTACTGTCTCCTGTCTGCCACTGCCCGCACCCTCCCGCCACTGCCGTTCCCACCTGCCGCACTCGCCTGTCCCGCCGCCAGGCCGGATGAGAGCAGCTCACCTGGCCCCATCCCGGCTCCCGCTGCCTCCCGCCGCCGAGCTCACCCAGTCCTCGCGCCAGCCACGTAAGCATCAATCAGTGGCCAAATCCAACGTCGAGATTTGGCCGCTGCATTGAATAGATGCTGTATCCACTCTGGCAAAATAATTTCGGAATGGATCCGGTATCAATTGAATATACCCCATGGTGTCTAAATATAATTCATATGGTAAATAAAAGTACTAAGTATGTCAGCATACAAACTTTTACAGTAAATGCTTTTAGTCAGTTTATAAATGTTTAAATCCATAGTAAAGTTTCAGAAACCGTTGGACTGATGCAGTTGTTATGAGGTGCTCATTTTACTTAAATAAATAGATTGCATCTCTTGAATTCCTCTTAGATGAGTCTCATTTGTCGCTGTGTCAAATGTCAGTGTTTTAAATCACAGCCTCTAGTTCTCACATCAATTTCCTATTGACCTACGGTCTGTGTATATTGTGCATTTATTAGGTTAAGAAAACTACCTTTGGTAAACATAGTCTGTTTAAAGTGTCTGCTGTTATCGTTGTTCTTGGTACACACCCTTATAGAGAATGGTCCATTCAGATATCCAGGACTGGTGCAAGGCTTACAGGCACTCTATTCACCCCCAACTAGTATGTCTATTCACATACATACACCCCATTAAGCAGAGGCGGATTTTACACAAGGCAACCTAGGCGCCCTTCTAGGACCCCGCAGGTCCCATGGGGCCCAATAAATCTATCCTGACCATCCAAAACCTTCTCAGAGGAGCAGCGTGCGACTGCTGCGTGATGCTATGACATCACATGGACCCGCCCACACTCCCAAAGTCCCTTGGATGTTCTTTGATAGGATACAAAAGTGTTTGGTCACACAGAATGGTTTCACCTACTGTATGTGGGCAGTCCGGTTACTATAAATGTGACCGGGGTATTAAACCTACGGTACTCTTTACCTAGAACGGCGCCCACGATTGAAATCGCGGGCATCGCGGGTAAAATCGCGGTAATCGCGGGCATCGCGGGTAAATCGCGGGTACATCAAAATCGGGTACCCGCGATTACCGCGATTTTCCCATAGAGAACAATGTTAAAAAGCCTGATTGACCGCGATTTTAGCGTTAAATGCCTCAATGCCCGCGATTTTCCCATAGGAATCAATGTTAAATGGGCTACAGAGCCCAAATAGCCCCAATTAACCCTTAAATGTCCCCCCAATTTTTGTACGCCACCCCACGATCCACGCCAACCCGAAGCGTGGCGAGCGCAGCGAGCCCGCGAGGGGCGGCGGTACGCGTCCTACGACCTTTTCATGCCCTACTATCCACGTCGGCGTGGAGTTGAGAATAGAATAGTGTGGCGAGCGCAGCGAGCCACCGAGCCCGAAGCGTGGCGAGCGCAGCGAGCCCCGCGAGGGGACGCGGATACCTTCACAGTTATACGCGTCCCCTCGCGGGCTTCACAGGTGTCCGCGTGGCCACGGACACCTGTGAAGCCCGCGAGGGGACGCGCTTACCTGTGAAGGTATCCGCGTCCCCTCGCGGGGCTCGCTGCGCTCGCCACGCTTCGGGCTCGGTGGCTCGCTGCGCTCGCCACACTATTCTATTCTCAACTCCACGCCGACGTGGATAGTAGGGCATGAAAAGGTCGTAGGACGCGTACCGCCGCCCCTCGCGGGCTCGCTGCGCTCGCCACGCTTCGGGTTGGCGTGGATGGTGTGGTGGCGTAAAAAATTTTGGGGGACATTTAAGGGTTAATGGGCTCTGTGGCCCATTTAACATTGATTTCTATGGCCAAATCGGGTGGATTGAGGCATTTAACACTAAAATCGGGTCCATCGCGGCTTTTAACATTGCTTCCTATGGGAAATCGGGAGCATCGCGTCGCGGGCATCGCGGGTACATTTATGGCCGGCCGCGACGCGACCGACGCGATTTTTCAGGTTTAACATGGTTTTCAATGGGAAAATTGCGGGCATCGCGTCGGTCGCGTCGCGGGCAGGCATAAATGTACCCGCGATGCCCGCGACGGGCGCCGTTCTAGGTAAAGAGTACCAAACCTACTCCCAAAAGACCTAGGCCCTGATTCAGATTTGTACTCAATGCAGATGTTCACCAGCTGCGCATTTTTAGGTAGACTGTGCACGTGCAACGGTACCAATGGTATCAATGTCACATGCAGCCAGCACCAAAAATATAGTGCTATGGATTGTTTGAGGAAGGAGGACCCAAAACTGGTATCCTGCCTAGGGCCCCATGAGGTCTAAAGGCCCACACACCGGGCGATTTGAGCTGAAGCCATTGAAAACACCAAGTTTGAGCGGCGTTCAGCTCAAAGCCGCCCCCTTGTGTGTACGGCCCGGCAATGAGCATTGATACGCTCTCCCGCATCATCGCTGGGAAAGTTGCTCATCTGCTGACATTACCAGCAGATGAGCGGCTTTGTGGATGGCTTTGCATAGCGCTGCGCTATGCAAAGCCGTTCGGCCCCCGCGGACAGCGCCGGGCAGGGGGAAAGACGCTTAGTGTGTATGCACTGAGCGGCTTTCCCCCCCAGCGATTAGAGCAGTCATCGCTGTCCATACACGCTAGGCATAAGCGCCCAGTGTGAATGGACCTAGTCTGCCTTTGCCACCAAGCACTTTTACCCCTTTACCCTTCCCCATTACCACTTTTTGGTTTAATCTGGCTGCAACTCCATTCCGCTCTACGTTTTTGTGCTGTTTTGGAGGCGGAGCTTCTTGCATGATTATGTCGGGGGCGGGATGCCCTTTCTTGTACCTGCATCCTGCACCAGAAATGACACTGACGGGCAGGTGGTTATGGGGAGAGGGTGTCACAGCTTATATCGGCGATCTCATACACCGTAAGCATTGCGGCAACGTCTAAGTGCTGTACACAGGTGCCGATATCTACACGGCCACCAGTGGAATTCTCAAGGAATTTCCAGGCGGCTATGACATTACCATATTTTCACACCTCCTCTGCATACGGAATACATTAGGGTGTATATATATCTGACTCAGGCACTGTGTTTGCAATTTAAAGTCTCAACATTTGCTGTTTAACAATGCTGTTAATTATCATGGATAAAATAGAGAACTGACTGCTTATTCTTCTAAAGACTATAATGATGCATGTGCCAGTGAACCTGCAATAAAACCATTCCTTCTTCCTTTCAGGACTCCGTTACCTGAGTATATGACCTGTCTAATCAGCTGACATGAAGAAATCACTAGTCTTCCATATATGTGGGGTGCTATGTAGCACCCTTGTTTTGTGGCCAAGCATGACATGTCTTTCTCTTCAGAAATTTTATAAACGGGATGACCCGGTAGACAGTCGAGGGTTTGATGGTACAGATATCTCCCAAACATCTGCTTCCGATTTTCTTCTACCTGTGCAACCCACTACAGAGAAGGCGAAGTACAACTTGTCTTCCTATGTGACTTCATCAGATAACGTACTTGCAATCCCAGAGATCTCACAGAACAGCTCCAGTCTACCAGGTAACAGCTCAGTGACAGATATGAGCCCAGAGACCAATAATCTTGGTCTTGTCATCAAGGCAAGTCCCAGTGGGCAAGATAAGATGTCAAGTGAGAATAGAATTCTAACCACAGCTGGTTCAACCGTTGTTTACATCACCGGTGTGACATCTCTTAGCGAGCCCACCAAGGGACATCCGGAGGAAAGTTACCAATCAGCAGATACGAATAACACGGATCTGAAACAAAGCAACCTGGAAAATGCATCTTCAGCCAACACCATGGAGATGCTAACGACCAACCCCAGAACCAGCATTGTCAGAACAAAAGATGACCCGTCCACCATATCTTCTCATCTCGATGACCAACCACTGATTTCGGTCAGTGCGGAAGCCCCATCAACATCTCAAACTCCCACTGGTCTCAAAACCACAACGTTGGTCAATGGACACAGTGGCATTGAAGACTTCACAGTCTCGCAGATTAGTGAGGACTGGGATGATACAAAAGTCACAGCTCAGAGTCCTCACAAAGTAGGCAACTTCGACATCACAACCCCGCTTCCTGTCCATCTCATGGAAACCGAGTCTAACGACACTGGACTGTTCACTTTGTCACCAATATTGGCTACACCAGCTGATGACACAATAGGCCTCGGTGTTACTGTGCCAGAAGGAAAGGTTTCCACTGATATTAGTGAAACAATAGTAACCCAATCTGTCTTACCAGAGACTGAGTTAAATTCCAAGCACATGTCTACAAAAGTACCGGGTATAGTCATGGACATGACACAAGGTCAAGAACTTGATGCAGTCAACACAGGTAAATGCAAATCTAACATATCTTTAAATGACTGTACTATCTTGTCACATTCCGCAGTGTTCACACCTGACTTATACTTATACGATGCCGTGCGAGTAAGCTGCAGAGATAGAAGTCACAACCTTTCTTGTATTTCAGATGATAGGTCCATTGGATGAAGCAGAAACCTTTCTGTACGTTTTAGAATTTACCCTCGGGCAGGCCATTGCTGTCACAGCAAAGCTGTATTTTGCTGAGATGGGAGATATTTTGTGTAAGGCGAAGCAACGCTTGCTGATTCAATTAACAGGAGAGAGAGATAGCAAAAAGTCATGGCTGCCCTGGAACATTATCTCGGATTGCTGTTTTTCTGTGTTGATTATCTCTGATGTTCTATGGGGATGATCCAGACGGATCCTGCTGAGAAATCGGCCCAAATCGGATGTGTTTGAGGTCTGACCCTACAGATTGCACCTGCCACAGGTTTAATCTGTTGGATCGGACCCATCACCGGCACATCGTGGGTGCTTTTTAGCACCCACGATGTGTTGGTCTGATCCGTAGGTGTGTGACAGTAGTGAAGCACCACTGTCACACACCTATGTGCAGCGGCGGCTGGAAAGTGGCATACAGGCAGCAGGGTCCATGGGGTCCCTGCAGCGCTGGGCAGTAAGGCAGCGGGGTCTGTGCGGCGGCTGGGAACTAAGTAGTGGGAAGCGCTTGCCACACCACCGCCCGGCAAAGGGTGCAGGACGGGGTCCCGACAGTCGGGATCCCGACAGGCATTCATCCGATGTCGGGATCCCGACTGTCAAAACACCGACAGCCGGGTTCCCGATGGCCGTCGGCTATTTTCCCTCGTGGGGGGTCCACGACTCCCATAGAGGGAGAATAGAATAGGGGCTTTGTTGCGCTCGCCATGCTGTCTGGGTCCGGCCAGTCGGGATCCCGACTGTCGGACCCCTATAATACACCCCCGGCAAATAGCGCTACTTAGTTCCCAGCCGCTGCACGCACCCCGCTGACTTTTCTGCTCAGCACCGCAGGGAACCCGCTGCCCTCCCCGGGCTGCACAGCACCCCCCTGCCCAACCCCTGCCACTGTCAGCTCCCTGGGAATATACATGCAATAAATCACATGCGATTTATTGCATGTATAATTTGGCACCTCAAGTGCCAAATCATAAGCAGCCTCCCGGGGAGCTGCCTGGGGGCTCTCTAAGGATCATACACATGGGGCGATTTTGCCTAGCCTACATACTCAGTGATATAGGCTAGGGAAATCACCCATTCTCTTTCCCGGTGGCTAGATCACCAACATGTAGCCATGTGTGTATGGGCGATCTGTGCTAACCGCTGTTCTGTGGTTAGCACAGGCTGACTATTAGAGTAGATCTTGACTACATGTAGTCAAGATCTGAGCCGGCGATGGCGACGCGCAGAATCGCAAGTCACTTACTATGGGGCATACACATGGAGTGATCAAGGCTTAAGCGATCTAGACAGATAGTAACGTTATTGCTAGCATAGCCAGCTACAGTCAGTTAGAAGAGGCAGCTGCTTTGGGTTACCTTTCCACAGTCTACAACAGTTACCTTGGTGGTCTCCCAGCATTGAATCACATGCGTTTCCAATCTGTAAATTGCTGTGGTAATACATACTGAACAGCTTGTTTTTCCAGTGTACCCATCCATCAGCCGTCTGCACAAACTAGGCCCCAGCTGGTCTGGACGCTTGCTTGGATCGTGCGTAAACTGACGTACCCGGACTACTTCAGTTCATTAGAGAACAGTAAGACGTGAGTGAAGTGTCCGGCTGTGTGTATGGTCCAAGACAGGGAACCAGAAACAGGAAGCCCACTTAGCATAAACATTGCTCGGTGTGTAGTTCACGTAGTGTTCCCAGTGCCGGTTCTAGGCATAGGCAAACTAGACAAATGCCTACGGCACTTGGAATGCCATGGGGCATTACTTCCAAGCCTAGGGCTAGCACAGATTCAGTTTGACACATTGGACAGCGGCGAGATGGGCAGATGGCACCGGCTTCTCGGCATTTGCTGCTATACCAGGATCTGAGCTCTCAGCCAATCTCTGATTGGGCAGCCAGGCATATACAGCTGAGCTGGTGGGAGCACCGGGGTGGGCAGAAGTTACTGGGGGTATTGGGCAGTAAGAAATATGACTGTTGAAGGAGGGCTGCTGTGCGTGCCAGGATGTGCCCCCACAGGTCACTAGTTAGGATTAATCCTGCTCGGATGGAGTCACTGTCCCGATGGTCAAAATACCGATACCGGAATCCCGACTGCCGCAATGCCGGCAATTTCTCCCTTCATAGGTGTCCACGACACCCAAAGAGGGTGAATAAAATAGTGTGCCGAGCGTAGCGAGGCACCGGGACCGCTGCTTGGCGAGTGCAGCGAGCCCGCAAGGGGGGGGGGGGGGCGATCCACGGCCCCCCATGTCGGTATTTTGGCGGTCGGTACTGAATCCATCCTGCTAAATAGTGATAATGTCTGGCATATTGTGTAAGGGAAATTACTGTTTGGCATTATGTCTATACGCCCATTACTAATGTGCTGGGCCAGAGGTGGAACAAGCATCGGTGCTAGAGGGCACCAACTAAAATCTTGTCTAGGGTATCAAATTGGTTATTCCCTTATTCTCACTTACAGGTAAATGAACAACTAATATACAGATTTACAGTGTTATATACTAGTATAATCCTGGTAACCCATGACATTCTAAATCTAGACCTCTGTACTGATGAGGGGAACATTTCAGATGATTTTGATTTTCTGCCTGAAGTCATATATAATGTCTGATCACATGAATATTGCCTTTAGAATGTCAATGGGTTGGGTACGATATCCCGGCATTCAGGACCCTGACTATCACAATCCCAATCAACGGCAGCAAATAAATATATATATATATATATATATATATTTTTTTTTTTTTTTAACATAGAATTTGACGGCAGATAAGAACCTCTTGGCCCATCTAGTCTGCCCCTTTTCAAGATATATATAATCTCCAGCTTGCATTCAGCTCCTGTGTGGAGAAGGGACAGTGGCGTAACTAAGTTTTGGGCGCCTCCCCCCCCCCCCGCCCCACCAAGCACCCCCAATCCCCCGCCGCCCATGCAAACCCCCCCCCCCCCAATCCCCTGCAGCCTTACCTATCGCGCTGGTCCCGGCGGCTCCGTTCTTCTTCTGCTGAGGACCACCACAAAATGGCCGCCCCCATACAGCAGACCGTTTCAGAGAACTGTGTGCTATATGGGGGCGCCCATTTTGTGGTGGTCCTCAGCAGAAGAACGGAGCCGCTGGGACCAGCGAGATAGGTAAGTCTGCGGGGGATTGCTATAGTTACACCGCTGAGTAGGGAGCTTAGTTACAGGCGTCTAATAGAGCCAGATTATATGTTTTTCATAGGGGCTCTATGGGAGATTCTTATTCATCTTGAGCGTTCACTAAAGAGTTCCCTGCCGTGCTCATTACGGCTGAATCACCTATATCAGGCAAAAGTGGCAACGACAGACAGAAATAGGTGTTCTATTTCATATGGGATGTTATGGGCAACCAATCAGATACTATCTATTATCTTGTAGTTGGTGCTAAATAAATAGGAAGTAGATTCTGATTGGTCGCCCATAGGAACATCCCATGTGAAATAAATTTCACATCTTAGTAAATTTGCCCCAGAGTCTGTTTTTTTTTTTTCTTAGCTGCAGTTTTTAAAAAGATGTTTTTAATTAGCAGGTACCAAGCAGGAAACTTCCGACGTACCTGAGAGCAGTAATGTCACGGTGATGGGCGCCATCATGAATGTCACAATTCAAGATCTCTCCAAGGAGTGGAAAGAGATTCACGCAACAGAAGACCTGGTCATGGCCAGTATTACGCCACACATAGAGAAATCCAGAGACGAAATGAAGACTGTTCCACCAACCCCAGCTCATTCCTTCTCTGCAGAAACACCTGAAGGTACAAAACAAATGGGTTCAGTATGACTCGCAGATGTCCGGGATTCCCGCGGTCAGTATACCGACATCAGAATCCCGACTGCCGGGCTTGGTGGCTCACTTCGCTCGCCACAGGTTCTATTCTCTATGGGGGTGGTGGACCTGCACGAGGGAGAATTACCCCTGTTGGTCGGGATCGGGACTGTTGGGCCGTTGAACAGTCGGGATTTTGATGGCAGAATACCGACTGTCGAGACATCCGGAAGTGGCGGAAGCCAGATTTACTACCTAATGGGCCCCATACATCAGCAATTAATTGTGACAATTTTCAGATATGGAGATGATTGCCACAATTAATTTTAGATGTGTGGGCTCCCCCTTTTGGCAATCCCAATCAAAATCGCCAATCGATTGCTTAATCAGGTTTTTAAACATGTTTAATAATCTGGTATTATCTGCAGATCTTTTTTATATGTGTGGGCATTCCCAATTCGTCTTCTTCATCTATTTACATTATGAACAGCAATCGATTGGGCAATTTCCAGATATGAAGATGCAATCTTTAGATGGAAAAATCTGCCGATCATTGAAATAAATCTGTAATGTGTGGGCAAAGTCAAATAGATTGTAAAATCCATTTATCTGGCCAAAAAATCCCTGTATCTGGAAATCCATAAATTGTGATTGCTGATGTATGGGGCCCATTAGTTTCCATAGAGCTAATGCAGAAGTCCATGCGGCGTGTGGGTTTTATAGAAGTGGAGATGTTGCCCATAGCAACCAATCAGATTCTAGCTCTTGGCTTCTGAAAGTTGCTAGATAAACACTATGTAAGATCTGATTGGTTGCTATGGGCAATATCTTCAGTTCCACAAAACCCGCACTAGTAGATATACCCCTCAGAATTATATGGTTTCCCCCAGCAATACTCATCGGCAGAAGCCAGTCCCGACTCGTTTTTTTAATGTGTTTGGATCAGTGGCGCAGCTACGTTTTGGGCGCCCCCCCCGCCGCCGCCCTGCCAAGCACCACCCCCCCCCCCCCCCGCCACCCATGCAAACCCCCGCAGCCTTAATTATCTCGCTGGTCCCGGCCCGCCGCGCATCTACTCTATGCTTAGAGGTAATTTATAAATTATTGGGCATATTAGGAGGCCAATCCCGGGATTGACAGTTTTTCAATCCCGAATCATGCTAACAAGCGAGGCATCATAGGAGCGGTACATCCAAAAAACAGCTGGTTATACAGAAGAAGATCAGCTCTCATTTCAGTTCTTTGTTTTTCTGCTCTTCCTCTAGGTTTGAATTTGCCATCTGGGAATGAGGAGCTTTGGGCTGGTTCAGCATCTCCAGTTATGCCAGCAGCCACCACACAGACTGAGGATACCGCCGTACCCAGTACAGTCACATCTGCCTCCCAAGTCAGTGTCCTGCTTCCCCCAACCAGAAGAATCAGTGCTACAGCAGCTTATGGGGCGGACAAGCTGGAATCTGAAGGTAGCTTGTGTAGAATTGGTTGGTAGTTTACCTCGCCCCACTTTATCACTCTGGAAGGCTTAGTACATCTGCCACAGAGTGAACAGAGGGACTTATTCAGCAAGGCTCGCTAATCCGCATACATTCGCTGCCTAGCAAGCCCATAAACACTGCCCTCCCTCGTCTGAATGCCCGTCCCCAAGCCGAGGAATCTCCTCGGTACCATATGAGGGGATGTGTACGAAAACACACCCCTTGCATGCAGCCGAAGGGGAGAGAAATCATTCGATGTTTGCTGATCATCCCCATCGGAAAAGTCTAAACTGACTTTTATTTCCGTCGTAGTCCACCGAGAAGGGGCGGGCTCTTATGTTATGTGATGTCAGTCGTCCGCCCCAAGCATGCCATCGGGGACGCCCATAAAATGCTGTCCGTTCCCCTGTTCCTGCCTGGTGTCCGCTGCCGGTTGTGAAACTCCGGGGTCTGCACTTTCACTCTGCAGACCCGCACCATTGGAATGAGGCCGACTCAGCCTCGTCTGATCGTCACTGAATCGCCCGCAGAGCCCACCAGAAGGAATTCTATTTTATTGAGGATTAGAGCTTATTCGTCGGATTAAGATTGTTCCTGGGACCTAATTTCTATTTTTCATTAAAATGTACCAGTTAGCACTGGATATATCCCACGTGGCTGAAGGGAGGGAGGAAGGGAGGGGGGCGGGGGGCGCAGTATTTTCAGAATGTCGTTAAAGCTGACCTACCACCTACATAACCTTTTATACAGCTACCGCTCTCCCCAGCCAGACCCCTGGAGGCTGCTATGTGCAGACACATTGATAAAGTGGAGAGTGGTAAAGTAACAGCCAATCAGCTCATCCCTGTCATGTTACAGGCTGTTGTTAAAAATGACAGGAGCTGGTTGGTTTGCAGTTACCACTCTCGACTTTATCTCTTTTCAAGGCTTAGTCCATCTGACCCATTATGCGCTTTTTTCCTATAGCTGCCGTTTAGCAGGGTGACATCATGACGTTGTTAATTAATCTTTCCCCCATTGACTGATTTTTTTTTTTTTTTTTTTATTCATCTTTATTTGATCGTTTCTCATAAAATTATACAAAACATACACATACATCAGTACATTTGACATACCTAACATACAAACAAACATAAGTTACATTTCGCAGCAGCCAGTATATACTCTTGTGGGTTTATATCCGTTTTTCATCCACCTTCCCACTCCATTTATTCGTTCCCTCCTTTGTCTATAAACTTATATTAGGGGAGTGATCTACTCGTCCTAGTGTTTATGTGTGGATCCTAATCTATTTTCATATTTCATATTGAATTTACTTATATCCAATTATAAGTGACTATTGTGTAATTATCGCAGAGTTGACCATACATCTATCAGTCCTACTGTGTTCCCACCCTGTGAGGTATACAAAAATTAACAAAAAAGAAAAAACTAACAGGTTACATTGAAAAACCTCTCGTTGCAAGGTGCTCCTTTTTTTTTTTTTTCTTTTCCCCTATCTAACATTGTGCATATTTGTATTATGGGTTAAACCATCTCCCCCATATCCCACAAGTCTGGGACCCCCTTTATTACTAGGGACATGATTTTCTCATGCTCCAACGTTTTTTCGGGAGTTATACTTGGATTCTACCTACATCAATATCTTACGACCCAGAATACGTACAAATGAGGGGGAAGGGTCCACCCATGTGAGGTGACTATTAAATTACTATTATAGTGTTTACGTGAATCCGATTTTAAGTGAATATTGTGTATATCTCTCTTCTTAATGTTATCATTCAGTGTTTAAGTTTATTTTTTAAAGTATTAATCGTTATACTATATTCTACTCGGTGGTACACACATTGAATAACAACCTATACATTAATTGAACTAAGGGCAGGAAAATTTAAGGAGTTAAAGTGGAACGCCTCAACTTCTATAGTGCCTGTTTGTAGCTATTACATGTCGGACAACCAGTATATTATAGCACATAATCATTCCGATCTACTATGTTGAGTTATTATATTTTGAGTTATACCATTTCCCCCATATCCCATAGAATTTGGAAATTGCGTTCCTCGATAGGTACATATTTTTCTCATGGTCCATGGTACTGTTTACCAAACTAGACCAGGCTTGGGTTCTTGGGCCATTTTGGGCCATCCATGAACGGGCGATCACCGTTTTAGCAATTGCACATAGATTGATTGCAAGCTTTCTAAGATCTTTAGTCATTGTGTTACTGGGCCAGACCCCCATAATGACTGTTAGGGGTTGTATACAGTCTCTTGGAATCCCCAGGTCAATCAGTATTATCCCTATTTCTTGCCAAAAGATTTGTACCTTTGGGCACTCCCAGACCAAGTGCCAAAAGCCACACCCCCTATTCTTGCATTTTGGGCACCTATCCGATGTGTTTTTAGCAAATTTACCCATCCTTTCGGGAGTAAAGTAGGTCCTATATAAGATGTTTAGTTGTATCTGTTGGGTTCTGGCTGAGCTGGTGGCCTGCCCAGGAGCCGCCAGTGCAAGTCTCCAATTTGTTTCATTTAGTTCAGGTATATTTTTAGTCCAGTTCGACCTTAGGCCCCCCAACTGATCACTTTGGGTATTATCTAACAGAAACCTGTAACAGTTTGAGATCCGTTTATTGGAACTCCGTTTTTTAATAAATGTTTTAATCGGGGTCTCCTTTATACTAATAATTTTGTCCCTGTTATTTTGCGCTATTGCACTCCTCAATTGGAGGAATCTATAGAACATATTTTTAGGGAGGTCAAATTCCAACTGTAGTTGGGAGAAGGATTTGAGATTATTATTTACAAATATTTGTCCCATAGTGTATATCCCATATTGCCCCCAAATCTTGCCCCCTTGTTGTAAATTCAATTTTTTGAGCTGGGGAAGGGAAAAAATATACGTATCGGGGTCAGTTTCCTCAAAATCCATTCTCTTACACACCCAGTTCCATACATTCCTAGCTTGTTTAAGCAGAGGAGGGGATCTACGATTTCCCTCTTTTATCAAAATTGCCTGCAAAGGAGTTTTGACCATGGTCGCTTTGTCTATGAATTTGGATAGATCATCTGTGCATTCCTCCTCCTTAACCCAGCTTACCAGATGGGTCATCTGGGCCGCATAATAATATAACTTAAAATTAGGCATCGCAACGCCACCTCTATTCCGCTCCCTACTAAGTGAGGACATTTTTATTCTAGGAGTTTTATTCCTCCAGATGAAGGACGATAACACACAGTTGATCCTCCCAAAAACCTTCTCTCCAATTGGGACAGGCGATTGTAAAAATATATAAAGGAGCTTTGGAAGGATTGACATTTTTATAAGATTTACCCGTCCAATTACTGTCAACGGGAGTTTCTGCCAGCTTTTACACTTTCTTTTTATCTCATCTATTATAGGGTCAAGATTGTCATTAATAAAATCGGCAGGGTTTCTAGATATTATGATCCCAAGGTACTTAAATTTATCAACGCTATGAAGGCCCGAGCTGATTACTACTGGCCCACTCCCCAGTACATTAGTTAAAAGAAGATGTGATTTATTATAATTTATTGTTAGGCCAGAATACCGCCCGAATTCCTGGATTTTCTCAATAACATGGGGAAGCTGGTTTACATAATCCACCATGCCTATCAATAGATCATCTGCATAAAGAGAGATAATGTTACCACCGATTCCCACCTCACCCAGGTCTGCCCTCAATTTGCAGGCAATTGGTTCTATCGCCACTGCGAACAGCAGGGGCGAAAGGGGGCACCCTTGACGAGTACCTCGAAGCAGGGGAAATGACTCAGAGATATACCCATTGACAAGAATTCTTGCCATAGGAGCCTTATATAGGAGAAATACTCTATCTATGAATTTAGGGCCCAACCCAAAAGCCATCATCACTTGTCTGAGATAAGGCCATTCAACCGAATCAAAGGCTTTATTGGCGTCGAAGGATGCAATCGCTACATTTCTACCTGATACCTCTGCCATCTGGATATAAGTAAAGAGTCGACGCAAGTTAATGGCAGTAGATTTTCCACTCATAAATCCGTTTTGATCCGGATGTATAATTTTACTAATAACTTTATTAAGTCTATTTGCCAAGATCTTGGCATAGATCTTGGCATCGACAGTGATCAGCGATATTGGCCTGTAGGAATCAACCAAGGCCGGGTCCTTACCGCTCTTGGGAATGACCGTGATGATGGCTTCTGACATTGAATTTGTTAGTCCACCCTCAATTTCCATTTCCTGGAACAAATATAATAATTTTGGAGCTAAGCTCACTTCAGCTTTTTTATATATTTCTCCCGGCAGGCCATCTATTCCCGGGGCTTTATTTGCAGGAAGAGACTTAATCACCTCCTCCACTTCCTGAATGGTAATAGGGGAATCCAATGAGTTACTATCCTCTAGGGACAGTTTAGGTATCACTATGTTACTTAAATAGTTTGCTATTTCATTACTCCCATGCTTTAATTTGGACTGATATACTTCCCTAAAGTGATCCACAAATACCTCCGCAATCTGGGGTGGGGTTATCCACAGATCTCCCTTATCTGAGTATATTTTTGATATTATATTCGGGGGTTTATCTATTTTGGAGAGATAGGCCATATATCTGCCTGCTCTGTCAATATTCAAATAGAATTGGTGTGATTGTTTTAGTAATCTTTGGTTGGCCATAATTTGTAGATGTTCAACCCACCCTCTTTGTGCCGATAACCACTCTGTTCTACTTGGTTCGGTTTTATCAGATATATATTTCTGCTCCTTCTCCTTCATTTTAGTTTCCAGTACCAAGGCCACTTCTCGAGTTTCTCTTTTCAAGATAGATATTTTTTTCAACAAATTTCCTCTAAGGGCTGCCTTAAACGTGTCCCAAACTACTGTGGAGCTAGCTGTACCTGCATTAACCTCGAAAAATTCATCAGTTTCAGCATTTAGGTCTGCTGTATTACTAAATTGCTCCAACCACGAGGGATGGAATCTCCAATATCTAAAACCCCCCTGTGGATCGGAGTCTATCTGCATCAAAACAGGAGAGTGATCAGAAATACCTCGAGATTTATACTCTATTTTTGAGATGTTTTTAAGCAAATTTTTCGATGAGAAAATAATATCTATTCTCGAAAATGTATTGTGGGATGGGGAGTAGCATGAAAATTGACTGACCTTTGGATGTCTCTCCCTCCATACATCCCACCACCCTATTTCCGAGGTAAATTCAGCGAGTCTACTATTGCCGCTGTCATATCCCCCCTTGTTGTTCCATCTATCCAGACCGGGGTTCATGACCGCATTGAAGTCCCCCAAACATATGATATAACATTCAGGTCGTACGGAGACAAAATCTACTGCCAATCTGAGTACCTCATAGGAGAACGGGGGAGGTATATATACCGCTAAGATACAGTATCTAATAGAGTCAACATTCGCATCCAAAAATACATATCGACCCCTATCATCTATTTTTGATGCTATTAATTCAAAGGGAATATTTTTCTTAATAATTATAGAAACCCCTCTGGCCGACGAAGAGAACAGAGAATGGAAAGCCGTTCCAATCCAGGGACGCCTTAGCGCCAATACTTTATCCCCATATAAATGCGTCTCTTGGAGACAAATTATTTCGGCCGCCAGTGCTTTGCATTGTTTTAGTACCAAGGACCGCTTCACCTTCTCATTTAGACCACGCACATTCCAGGTCAAAAAAACCACCATTTCTTTTCAGGTATAATTCCTATCAACATTTGTATTTTATCTAGGGATGTCCCTACTTGGATCAGGCTATAGCTACATGATTTTTCAATAGTTAACTCCACACTTTCCCAGGGCTGCATGCACAATACACAAACACGAAAACACATCACAGATACCATATACCCACAACCCGCCCCCCTCCCTGTATGACCTACCCATCTAGGCATACCTATTTCAAACCCCTCACTATCAACTATCCCTTTCAACCTCCACCTTTCACTTAGGGCAATTTACTGTTTGTCACATCGCCATGAGCAGGCCCAGCCCCCCAGTGACCCCATGCATATATTATTTATGAAATTTTCGCCCACCCCCCCTCCCCCCCCCCATGCCCGCACACCCACTGAGCAGTAGTTTAGGATTTCCCATTTCCCTCCCCCTCCCCCCCAATCTCTGGAATTCAATCATATAATCGAAATATCAAAAAAAAAAAAGAAAAGGGAGAAGGAAGGGGAGAGAAAAAGACAAAAAAAAAAAAAAAAAAAGAAAGAAAAAACCACAGGGGACCACACGAAACATGTCCAGATATAAATATCAGGCCTCTTCTTATCTTCGACCTCTGGTTCCCAGCGAGACTAGGTAGTTGCCAGTTGTCTGCTGGTAGGAGAGTTCTTATCCAACCAAGCAGCAGCTTCCCCAGGTGTAAAAAAAAACTTGGTCTCATCCTGGGTCACGATCCTCAGTTTTGTGGGATAGATCATAGAGTATTTTATGTTCAATTCTCTAAGTCTTGCCTTTATCTCTCTATATCTGGCTCTCTCTTTTTGAACCTCGTATGGCAGATCAGGGAATAAAGAAATTCTTTTCCCGTTATGGGAGAGGTCTCCTTTGGTTCTTGCCAATCTCAAAATATTATCCCGATCTCTGAAATGCAGAACCTTTGCTATTAGGGTTCGTGGCGGACCCCCTGGTATCGGGGCCCTGGATGGAACCCTATGTGCCCTTTCAATTGTAAAGAAGGGGGAGAGGGCCTCTGTCCCCAAGTTTTGTTTTATCCAGTCCTCTAAGAATTTTTCAGGAGAACTGGCCTCCACTCTCTCCTCAAAACCCACAAAACGAATATTATTTCGGCGCAGCCGCCCCTCCATATCCGACATCTTGTTTTGGATTTCTGCAAGTTTACCCGCCATGGTTTTCACCTGACTCTGGATCGGGCCCATAGTGTCCTCTATCTCAGATACCCGGGTCTCCACCTCGGATACCCGAACACGGATTTTCTGCGCATCATCACGCAGAAACATAATGTCCGCCTGTACTTTATTAATTTGTTCTGCTAAGCGGGTCTCACAAGTGTTAACTGCCTCCAAAACTTGTTGTAGGGTAACCTCTCTTGGCTGTTCGGCAATGTTCCCCCCCTTTATAGGGGTGGATTGAGGAGTGCTTTCCCGAGAATCGCTCGGGTTTTTTGCCTGTGTGCGAGCAAACTTCTCCAGCCTTGCGGCCGCTGTATTCTGCCCTGTTTTCCCCATTCTGTTGGAGGGAGTATTCTTTAAGTATCTGGGCTTGGTTTAACAGCAAGTCGGCTACTTGGAGGAGATTTAAACTTTCTATATCCCTCAGTCCGACCTCATATAGAGGCCTGTACTGGCCCACCGAACAGGGATATTTCTGAGGACGGGATTGGCCGATCAATGTAATAATGAAAAATATTTCAAGCAGTGCTCTTAGTGTCTGTCCGAACCTGTCTGTTTATACTGCGCTTCACCACACACACTTATTAGTTGACAACTATGGCTTTGTTCGGTTTATCGAAGGATTTAGTGTCGCAGATGGTATTACAAGTATTCCTTTTTTAATGGTGTGTTTCAAGTAGAAAAATATTACTTAGCCGTATGCATAAACAGTCACATAGGACCCCTCCAACTTTAGGGGACGTGCTGTCCAAGTTATCAGCCACAGCAGTTACACCCAGGTTATTTTATTTTTTTTCCACTCTACAAAAAAAAAAAAAAAAAAGATACAAAAAAGGAAGGGAGCAGTCCAGAATCTAGATATTATTCAGAGTGTGTGTGGGCTTATCTGCAATATACAGGTTATATCAGGCACATACCTGCCGATTTCTTCCCCCAGGCAATTGTTCCCTGTCGATCTCCTCTCATATGATCCTCCAAGCACCCTGTTTCTGCCCAGGACCATTTGGGTTTATCTGTCGTTGTCTAAAGACCCATTCACCCTTGGGGGCCAGACGATCCCAGAGAGTAAATCCACGTGTCAGGGAGGGCTTTTTCTGTTTGGTCGAACCCACCGATCAGCGTGTGGCTCGATATGACTCCCAGCTCTCTGCAGAGAAACCTCAGGACACCACGTCCAGAGAGCGCGTCCCGATACCCAGGCTGCACCAGGGCTGGAAGCGTCGCTGACGTCACCCCTCTCCGTCCGTCTCAGCTCAGGCACGCCACCGCTATAGCCCGTCACACAGGGCACTTGGTCCGGTCCTCACCACCTCCGTCCGGGTGATAAACCAGCAACGGAGGGAGACCAGCAGCTGCAGCGTCACAAAGCGGGATCCCAAGCCGAGGTACTGCTCATAGGTGCACGATGCACCGGGGGGGGGGAGGCGGCGCGGGGTAGCTAGCGATCAGGCATGGAGGCACCAGGGAGCTTAGACCACCTCCTCTACGCACACGCCGTCGTGACCCCGCCCTCCGCTCACGTATGTGAAGCTCCCCCATTGACTGATTTACTGGTTGCATCATTGTAACATTAGACTGTTGCACTGCAGATCCAGCAGAGGGCCCCACAACCCAATATACTGATATTCTGTAGCTGAAATGATGCCACATATGGGAAATCCGGTGCGGCATATTAGAACTACATAAAATAGACGGTCAGTGAGTTTTTCACGTTTACGTCCCAAATGTCGACATATTCTAATTGTACCGTGCCCCCTGACATGGCTCACTGCTCTCGGCACACTTTTATTTTCCCACCATGCCATAGTGGGTGGTAGTAGGGGAAGAGATCACATGTTGGCTATAACAAAAAAAGTGAAAACCTCATGTTGACCTTTTTTGACTGTCGACCTAATGCTTGCTTCAACCTTCTGATCCTGTCGACCTTAGCCACGTTAAGCGATGTCAAGTGTCGACCTGTACATGCTTGATTTTGCAGTGGGCAAAAAGGATACATTTTGACACTTCTGTTTCTTATTGATTAAAGTGGTTCCTCTGTGTAATGTTGTATTGGCGGTCCCTTCCACTGTACACTGCATAACCTATTTGTCTGTGCTGTTGTCATATCAATTAACCCTTGCAGAGAGGTAACACAGTAGCTGCATAGTGGCTAATAGTTTGATATTTGACCCAGTTCTTTTTCTCTTTTGGTTTGAACCCCAGTCTTCAGTAGCAATTGTAATGACCAACTTCTATACGGTGAAGCAGACAGATCCTTACTGAGAAGGACTCAAACAAATAATTGGGGCGATGTATACTGAATTCACATGAACAGGTCACTGAGGACCGCTGCCTTATTTCTGTTACAAAGGTTAATGGTGTGGCTGGTAATAGAGAACTGGAACATATATGGCTCCTGGTTGCTTATACAGCCAGCGCTTTTTTATGTTCCGATTCATTTGCGCTCTCATAACTGGCACCACTCTCTCTCTCTTAATTCAGCTTTTATTCAGTTTGCTGGCTTGCATGCTACATCTTCCCTCCAGCCGTGCAGAACTGCCCGAGCGGTACGTTGTCACTCAGCTGTCACACTGCCATTACTTCTCCTGACTGCTCCACTGCCTCATTGATCCTCTGCCTTCTCGTCACGCACCCAACATTTCTCTTTCAACAGCTGCTACCATCTGTCTCCAGCATATATGATATATGTTGCTGCCTGTATGTGATGGCCATTTGGGGGGTATAGGTGAAAGAACTAGTCAGAAGGGGGGGGGGGATAGGTGAGAGATCCAGTCTGGGGGTAATGGTAAGAGAGACCCCTATCTGATGAAATCTAGTCTGGGGGGGGGGGGGGTGTATAGCTGAGAGACCCAGTCTGGGGTTTATAGGTGAGAGACCCAGTCTGGGGGTTATAGGTGAGACCCAGTCTGGGGGTTATAGGTGAGACCCAGTCTGGGGGTTAAAGGTGAGACCCAGTCTGGGGGGTATAGGTGAGAGATGCAGTCTGGGGGGTATAGGTGAGAGACGCAGTCTGGGGGGTATAGGTGAGAGACGCAGTCTGGGGGGTATAGGTGAGAGACGCAGTCTGGGGGGTATAGGTGAGAGACGCAGTCTGGGGGGGGTATAGGTGAGAGACGCAGTCTGGGGGGGTATAGGTGAGCGACCCAGTCTGGGGGGGTATAGGTGAGCGACCCAGTCTGGGGGGGTATAGGTGAGCGACCCAGTCTGGGGGGGTATAGGTGAGCGACCCAGTCTGGGGGGGTATAGGTGAGCGACCCAGTCTGGGGGGGTATAGGTGAGCGACCCAGTCTGGGGGGGTATAGGTGAGCGACCCAGTCTGGGGGGTATAGGTGAGAGACGCAGTCTGGGGGTATAGGTGAGAGACCCAGTCTGGGGGTATAGGTGAGAGACCCAGTCTGGGGGTATAGGTGAGAGACCCAGTCTGGGGGTATAGGTGAGAGACCCAGTCTGGGATTATATAGGTGAAAGAACAAACAATAGCTGAAATATTATTTACACAATGACCCCATTGTAGGAGAGGAGTTCACTATTTTATGTATTAAACAAGACAAAGTATTTTTTTGTAATGTTTATTCTAGTATTGTACTGTATTCTGTTGAATATGGAATATTGCTATGGGCAACCCATCAAAACTGCTTATTTATTTAGGAGATAATAAATCGAATCTGATTGGTTACCCATAGCAACATCCCATCTTCAATAGAACTCCCATTTTAGTAAATAAACACCTAAAATTAGAACAAGTGTGAATTTTGAGTTTAAAAGGCACTGACTACCTCGACTCCTCTTCTAAACAATATACCTTTAAACCAACACACAAGTATTTGTGCTGCTTTTACCATTCTGATTTTTTGCTGTTCTAACCAATATATCTCTGCTCATCTGTGTATATCATTGTTTATGAATGAATGCAATTTAGGGGGTATTCAATCCTCCCGCAGCCATTCCCAACGGGGGAGATGGCTGCGGGGCCCTATTCAATGCTGTCTTCCCCGACAGCATTGAACAGGGGATCTCGGCAGAACAACCCCGATTTCACAAGCGGTCGGGCTCGTTCTGCCGAGAACGGTTGGGAATTGACGAGCTCCCGGCCGCAGCTCGGCAATTCTGGACTGCAGCTCGCGGCCACGCCCCCTTCTCGACCCGCGGCAGACGGGACATTGAATCGCGCCTTGAAATTCTCGGTCGAGCAGACCGTGAATGGGACAGGGTCATGGCTGTTGGGTCAGCACGACAGCCGTGACCCAACATTGAATACCCCCCCTAAAGCTCTTATTCTTTCAACTGTTCTTTCAATTGTGAAGGTAACCCTGCCCAATTGTAAATCCTAAAATGATCTCTGTCTCCTATTTGCCATAGTATGCAGTGGGAATTATTATTTTAGGATATGACGGTGTAGTCTTAGTTTAATGTTTATTTGCAATTACAGCAAAGTTTTATGTTCTTCTGGATGTTTGTATGCCCAGAAACCTGAAGAAATACTTCAGACAGGTTCTGTACAAAGTGCCCACTGCTGTCTGCTGCCACATGCCCCTAATCTAATACAGGCATTACAGGGTATCATTCCGTGCATGGTGTCTCCTTCTAACCTCCTACTTACGTCTTGCCGGTACAGAGGTTGATGAGGAAGACGAAGAAGAGGAAGATGAAGACGAAGATGATGATGAGGTGGATGAAGATGATGAAGACGAGGAGGATGATAAGGATAACGATTCGGTGGATGACAGTTCAGAGAAAGATTCCGATCTTCCACTTTTCACCCTTCCCGGCTTGTCCTCTCAAGAACCTCTTGAAGATGATTCCAATGTGGCCCTGATTGAAGGAGCAGCTTATCAAGTACCCGACACCATGGAGTGGGAACAGCAGAACCAAGGACTAGGTAGGTTATATGACTATTACTGGTGGCCAGTATCTGGAGGAGATGTATGTACATATACTTCTAGTGTTGCTCTATATCAGTGATTGCAAATTGGGGTACTCCATTGCTCAAAGTGAGGCAAGTGGGTGGCTGGGGGCCAGGGAAGGCTCCACCATAACACATCTTTGAGTCTGCCTATGACAAAATTAAAACAGTCTTGTTGCACTTAATGCTGGAGAGTGGGTATTGGTGGCAGTGTGGCATGGGGGGGCAGTAGGTGGATGTTTTGCCTAGCGTGCTTCAAAGCCATACACCCGTCCAGCTGTGGTCCCTGTAGGAATAAGCTGAAGGCACAAGCACTGACTTTAATTACTTGAGTGCTGTGCATTATATCCCTTCAGTGCAATGACCCTGATACCCATTTGGCTCTGTGACGTCCCTGTGATGTCATAGAAGGGTGGTGTGTCTGCGCCCTGTACCTCCAGCTAGGTCTGTATTGCTGATAGTGATTCCAAATTACTAGGGCATTATCATGAGTGGGCCTTATAACGAGTCTTCAGAGTATTGCAGAATAATCTATTGCAAACCTTAAAATAAGTGTCATCCATTCACAGGGTAGCGTGCGGGCCCAAAATCATTTGATGGTCACCGCCCATCGAATGATTTATACAGTACTCGCAAATCTAAGTCAGTTTCGGCTGCGGTGTCCTGGTCCGAGAACTGGGCAGGCGGCTAACGTCCGGTGATGTGGCGTTCGCTTGGGCACACCCAGCATTTTGGTGGATAGTGACAGCAGTTCTGTAGCAGAAACTCGATCACTTGATTATTTTGTCGTGAACTGGTATTAGCCTGGGACCCTCATTACTTCACTTGCCTCCAAAATACATAATCCGTACGAGTAAGTAGGCCATACAGTATATGTATCCAGTCTTTACGGTGTGTGTCTTTTGTGGGTACTTATGTATTAGCAGGGCGCCCATTACGTTTGAGAATACCAATACACCACTATGCTGGCTACGTAAACTACGTAATTTACACAAATTACGCAAATTACATAATTGACACAGCTGTGTCTGTGCTTATACATAAAGGATCATATCCCCACTATCCACGTCACCCCCCAGTGCCCACGTGGGCATGAAGTTAATTTTAGAAAGTGTGGCGAGCACAGCGAGCCACTGAGCCCGAAGCGTGGCGAGCGGACGCAGATACGCGGCCGCACGCCACGCTTCGGGATCGGTGGTGAGCTGCGCTCGCCTTACTTTCTAAAATTAACTCCACGCCCACATGGACGCTGGGGGTATGACGTGGCTAGTGGGGATATGATTGTGTTAGTGGGTGTGATGCTCCCCCAGTGGTGACTACGCTGAATGACGTCCATTGCTGCACCAACGCCACTATCTCCGCTGCCTGTATCTCCATCTGGCCGCCACTGAATCACTGCAGCTAGTCCTTCATCCCGGGCGCAGTAAGTGAAGCCCCTCCGCCTCCGCCCGGCCGCCACTGAATCCCCGCCGCTCGTCATATATTAGCCGTCTGCCCGGCAATGGCTATGCTGACCACGTAGCCAAAGCTACGTGGTCAGCGTAGCATAGCCGGGCACCCGGCTAATACATAAGTACCCTTTTGTGCAATATAGAACTCCCTAATGCAGTGTGAAACATGGGAATCATTCGCTGTGCGCCACCTGGGAGCGCATCGCCATGGCGTCTCCATATACATACCACGCTAGGTGATGAAATCCAGCTGAAACACTGAGCAGAGCATCAAACAAAATAACCGTATAAGTTTGTCTATACTGAATCTCTTTGTAGATATAAATAAGTAATGCTGCCTAGAAGGAAAGTTGCTTAGAGAAATTAAGAAATCCGCAGAATTTGGTTGTGTGTGTGTGTGCGTGTGTGTGTTACCCCTTGATGAAGTCTAATGGATGAAACGCGTTGAGTTTTCCCTGCTGACCCCTTATACAAAGACCTCTCCTTATTTGTCTAATGTTCTGATATTTATAATCCTTTGTATAGTTTTATAAATACGTTTATTATTATATTCTTATCGAAAGCTATTGTAAATAAATTGTCCTTTTTTAAATGATATATGTGGTAAGTGATCTTTTATAGTGTAAATAATGGTTCTTTCTACTGCGCTATTATTTTAATTTGGATTTTTTTGTGTTGCCATCGGTCGCTAATATCTTATAGACCCTTTATTCTACATTATTTGTTACAGTGATTTATCATCACTGGCTATTTATGGTACAGCTGACACCCTCATTTACTAAGGAGCGTTTAACTAATTGTGAATCTATTTCTGAATATATGTATATATATCTAAATATATTAGATAATGTGTGCTTGCGTGTATGTCTCTGTCTCTCTCTCTCTCTCTCTCTCTCGCTCTCTCTCTCTCATATATAAAATATACTATCATTGATACAGAGCTAGCCCTAGGCATAAGTATTTATAAGTATTCGCAATGCCCAGTGACCAGCGCAGTTTGAACAGTGGTGGATCGCGTGGTAACTGGCAGATGGTGCTGGTCCTGCTCTGTCAGTTCCCCTCTCTGTTTCTACCACCCTCTTGCTTACACTTAGTTACAGTATTTTGCTGTAAGTGGTCATGGACACAATAGCAGGTAGTAGGCAGCTCTGTATAATTACTATGGTGTTGTCACTAGCAGCCAGGTCCAGCTCTATAATTACATGTGGTAAACAGATGGGTAGGACACCACACACAGTGGCTACCTGTAACATAATGCTGCTATGTTCCTGCCACCCCCCGCCTCCCCAGTCACCTGCTATGTCCCTGCCTCCCCAGTCACCCACTATCTCCCTGTTACACCTTCCTCCTATTCACTGACTCCTCATACCCTTGGTACCATGCCATTCCCTGTGAGACCATTTTCTGCAGTAAGCCAATGGCACGCGCTGTCCCTTTATAAAGTTTAGCCTATGAGGGGCTCTCAAATCTATAACTGCTTACCAAATATGTTTTGGTTAGGGTTAGGCTGAGTGGAGGGGGTTAGGCACTTAGAAGGTGGGGTTAAGCTACGGGACAGGGGGTAGGTTTAAGCAGTGGGGTGCGCAGGTTAGGCACTAGTGGGGAGATTATGGTCAGGCTGCAGGGGGGAGGATTATGGTCAGGCTGCAGGGGGAAGTGTTAGGGTCAGGCAGCAGGGGGAGGGTTAGGGTCAGGCTGCAGGGGGAGGGTTAGGGTCAGGCTGCAGGGGGGAGGGTTAGGGTCAGGCTGCAGGGGGAAGTGTTAGGGTCAGGCTGGGGGAAGGTTAGGGTCAGGCTGCAGGGGGGAGGGTTAGGGTCAGGCTGCAGGGGGGAGGGTTAGGGTCAGGCTGCAGGGGGGAGGGTTAGGGTCAGGCTGGGGGAAGGGAAGGTTATGGTCAGGCTGCAGGGGGGAAGGTTAGGGTCAGGCTGCAGGGGGGAGGGTTAGGGTCAGGCTGCAGGGGGGAGGGTTAGGGTCAGGCTGGGGGAAGGGAAGGTTATGGTCAGGCTGCAGGGGGGAGGGTTAGGGTCAGGCTGCAGGGGGGAGGGTTAGGGTCAGGCTGGGGGAAGGGAAGGTTATGGTCAGGCTGAGGGAAGGGAGGGTTAGGGGGAGGCAGGGGCAAGGTAAGTATAATTACAGTACCTGACGCCTGTCAGGATTCCCTCCATCAGGATGCTGGTGTCTGTATGCTGACCGCAGGTCATCCGTATGCATCCCCTACACAGGACTATGATCTGTTTCTGCAGTGCATTGCTGTTATTACTCTGGTACATTATCATACATACACCAGCAGTATTACTATATATAGATTTATCATGGGGCCCAGACCAGGGTGTTGCAGCTAATAGGAGCAGGAGACCAGTGCTGCGCGTGTTACTGGGACGGGTTTTGTTAGTTTTCACACATATCTATATCACAATTTATTAAATAAATTAAATAAACCCATATGCATGACACCATTAAAGGAAGCGTAAAACTACTATACGCACATAAACCATTAACATTAATAGATGCAAACTTTTTTTTATTATTTGCTACAATAAATTAGGGGTTAGTCCAATATATTGCTGTGTGACGGCTCTGTGAGCACCTGCACAGCTTCCTGTGTTTGGGAGTCGTGCGCCGTCAGCTGTCGTTAGTAGACCGGGAGATGTCGTTCTCATTGCAACAAGCCAACGCCTGCTGCTGTGACCAGAGGATGCCGGTCTAATGACGCTGTTGGTACAGAGGTGACAAGCAGGGGTCCCAGGGGAGGCATGTGACAAGTAGGGGTCCCGGGGACGCAGGTGACAAGCAGGGGAAGCAGTCAGCAGCGCCCAGGTAAGGGAAGCCAGGTGTCACAGGCTGTAGGACCGGAGTTGCAGCAAGGTGCCTCCACCAGATGATTAAGCGTTGGATGTCTTGCACCTCTTTGATGGTCTTCCGGCATCATCCGCTTCATCATCACTCACCGAAGGCCGAGATCTTGTTGTGCCTTGGCGAGGAGGCTCCATCACTTTGTGGAAAGTGCCGCCGCAGAGGCTGATGTGGTTAATGAACCACCTTTCCCGGCCTGATGGGGGCCGATTCATGCAGCGCTTCACGTAACTGTGGCACCTGTCACATTGCCACTGGTGGCATCGCAGATTGGACACTGCGGTGAAAAACCTGTGGCGCACAGAGATGTTAATGCCAGTCAGATAGTTAATCTTCTGCATGAGGTGTAGAAACAGCGGTCCGTGCCCACCAGTGTCTCTCTGCTGCGTGGTGTAGATATACACATGGATCATCTCGTGCAGGAGAATATCCATTGCATCGCTGCGGGACTGCTGCCTCAGGAGGGGCCTGCTGAGTTTTATCCTGCAGGGGCCGCCGGTATAACGGCTCGGGTATTGACAGATACCTGCACACTTCTTCAGATGGTTACTCCATGCCACAGTAACTCCCTGAAGTTTCCCTCCGAAAATCTTTCCATCAAACTCATTAAAGAGCATCTCTATATTGGCGGTGGGGTCTACAGACTTCCAACCATCATCAGTTATAGAGACATTGGCGCTGAAAACATCATCGTCTTCAGAACAATCCATAGCTTCATCATAAGCAACCTCCATCTTCCCTCGCTTGCCTAGAAGTGAGGCTCAGGAACAGGTGCATAGAATATGCGCGTGTCACAATTGCCGGCTGTATGATGCCTGTGCCGGTCACATGACTGTAACTGACTGGTTTGAATTCCTATCCTGATACAGGATGTTTCACCATCAGTGGCCAGGTCCGGTATAAGGACAGGAATTAGCTAATGGGATTTTTTGTCTGTTTATTTTTTAAATAACTTCATTGTATTTTATAAAACAAGAGGGACGATACAAAGCAGAGAACCAATCACAACAGCAACCAGCAGTAATACAACTGTAGAAAGAACCCGGCTGATAATGCTGATACAGAGGGCTTGTAGCCATAGAGAATTAAATAAATATCATCCAAGTAGGGTTTCAGTACGAATAGAATGTCATATATAACAGGGTAAGCATGTAATCAAGAACTACACAAAAAGAGTATGTATATGTGTGTGTAACTATAGTGTACAGTATATGTACATAAGGCATAGGCAAATACCTGGCAAAAATATTCTATGCCTAGGGGCGGACCGGGCCACATCAGGCTCCTCCCTCTTTCTCAGGGCATGTGGATGCCCAGTTCCGCAGCTGCCGCTATAATAGTGTCTCCTGGGGCAGGGCTGCTGAACCCACTGCATTTAAACTTGCACAAACAGTGTTTAAAACTGTCCACACTGGATGTAGGGAAAGAAGGGAGGAGCACAGGGATTGCTGGGTGCCCAGAGCCTCCGCCCAACCACCACACTGACCAACTGCAGCCAGCCGCCTTATGCCAAACTGTCAGGTTCCCGATGTAATAGACTAGCGGTGCGCTTCTTTCTTCTTCGTTCATCTTTCTGTCCCCAATGTGCATAAAGCAGCACCTGAAGGAACCTGCTATCCTGGCGGAAAACCCCAGCCACAGCCAATCAGTAACAGCAAATCAACATAGGCAGCATAGAACATACAAGGGGGTGATGGGCAAATATTGTAGGGGTGAAGGTGCTAAGTATAAATACAGCAAGGGATGAGAGGAGCTTCAATTTATGTATGTCAGTGCCACAACATCTGTATATACTGTATAACGTGTATTGCACATTAATGTGTGTAATTGTAATCGAAGAGTGTTATTGCCAGTCCTTGGATGTAATTGAAAATAATATATTCTAAAGAGCTTTGTGTTAGCTTTTTATAAGATATCCTCTTTTTGAAATCTGGAGAGTGTGGGTTGTGTTACTTTTTGTATTTATAGATATTTATGCTTGTGGGTACTTAGATTATCTATTTATATATACATACATACATACATACATACATACATACATACATACATACACACCCCCACCCCCCCCACATACTGTGTGGTGGTGGTGGTGTAACATGCAAAAAGGGCACTACTTAGTGGTATGTGAATAAAGAGCAACACTGTGTAAATAATGGACACTTCTGTGTGACATAACATGAATAAGGGGCACGACTGTGAGGCGTAATGTGTTAAGTTGTACTGTTAGTGTAAAGTGAATGAGGAAAGCTGTCTTGCAAGGTGAATAAGGTTGCACTACTGTGTGGCTTAATGTGAATCAGGGGTACATTTGTGTGGCCATGCCCCTTTGTAGCAAGACCAGATCCTATTTCTAGTATGGTGACGCCAATCCTCTTGCTCCAAAAGGGCACCAAAATGTCTAGGTTTGCTGTGGGTGAGGGGTGATGAGACTTGTTGGGTGCTTCTGTGAGCTGTTTAATAATGGGAGTGGGGTGCTTGGTCAGAGGAGGAACTAGTGATGGTGCTAGAGGGCACCAGACAAAATCTTGCCTAGGGCATCAAATTAGCAAGGGCCGACTCTGCCTGGATACTGGCGCAGTGAGCGCCGCCTTTTCCTGTTTTTATCTGTCTGTTTTTGGTTACATTGTTGGCGAGGATTTAATCGGTGGAGCTGCCACAATGATTTCTAAGTGACCATATTATTGTAGGAAATTAAGGTATACTTGCCCCGGTGAGGGAATTAACCGGTGGTAATGGTGAAGTGATTAAAAGGGGTGACATCAAAGTGCCTCCACTGAAAACCGCCCCATATCAGGGGGCAGCCAGCATTTACGGGGATGCTGGCTAAGCCCCTCTGAAATACTAGGCACTGCCCTCTTTTTGGAGACTGGTGCCTTTGGCGTGGCAGGGGTGACAGTGCAGAGTGCACACCGGGTCTCACCACGCCCGGCGACACCTCTGGTGCCACCAACATGCCATCCTGGCCCCAACCTGCATGTGTCCACTTTCCCAACTTGGGGGAGACTGGCCAACTTTGTCATGAGGTTGGGATAGCTCCCCCCCCCCCCCCCCGCCCTTACACTGAACAGACTTCATAAATCATCTGGAGCACCTGGTGGGATACGGTCACTAGGTCGATTACTGAAGGTTGACAGGGTTGGAAAGCCTACATGAGCATTAGGTCAACATGTGTTTTTCACATGTTTTTTTTTTTTTTCTTCTTTAGCCGACATGTGGCGACAGGCAGTGTTTCATACTGTGGAAGTCTAGGTACACACACGCCATTTTGTGATAGTATGGCCGCCATTTTGGTTCGCAGAGTTGCGCAAATAAAGTTTCCATACCCGAGTATGTGTGACAATGTGGACCAGAAGAGTAGACATACTATCACACATAAATTCATAATAACACACTTACACGAAAGGAAATATAGTTAAAAGGTTTAGAACGCCACACATAGCTTAGTTAGCCCTGCACACATCTGTCTGTATCGTGTTTAGTATCGTTCCGCTCAGCTCATCATGCAAAGTATTCCGGTCATTGCGAATATTTCGCAATGTACACTGTCCGATAGTTATGGACATAATCCATATTCCAGAGACAGTTTCTGTTGTAAGTAGTTAACAAAGGAAACTAGCTCAAACCGGTTCTTATCCTTGCTGACGCCGAAACCACCAAACAAAGGACTCTTAAAATTCCCTCCCCTGCACCTGGTCAGACCAGGTACAGCGTCTAACCTCCAATCACAGTGGACCGGACATATGATCTCTGGCCAATGAGAATGGCCTTTTGACCTCCCCCTTCTGACCCTATAAGATATGCGACCCAGAGCAGCCAGGGTCTCTTCGGCACAACTACTTTCCCTGGACCTTCCTACCGGACTATCGCTCATTCCTGAACGATAGTGAGCTCTGACCGGACTGCTTTTCACATACTAGATGACCACGGTAAACGGTTGCATTTCACGGTATTTATCTTTGTAGTATTGTTGGCTGATTGTGTCTTGTACTATTGTATTCTTTCCCCTTAGCAGAGTTTGTTAGTATTCATTGTTAGTAGATTGTATCACTTGTTATACCTGTTTATTCTTATTTCTGTAACCCCCTTTTGTCCATTAGGGACTTTAATACAACCTTTTATATGGAGTTCTAACCTCCTTACTTCTATTCAGTGGTCGTGTCTAGTTATTCGCATAATAGCGATAAGGTACATTAAGGACTCTGTCCTTACATTGCGGACTCTGTCCTTTAAGGTATATTCGCACAATTGGAGACAAAGTCCTGCGAAAGGATCTCTTATTAAGGTATCGGTTCTTGGTGTATAACATACAATAGACTGTACGCTGCGCTGCGCTACGTTTTGTTCGCACGCAGTTAGGTATAACGGGTAAGCAGGTTACGGACACATTACGTAACCTGCGCTTTCCACTTATTGTCTCCTTGGTCATATCATAGCAACATTAACAATTGGGGTGCTCGCCCGGTCGTTTCACAGTCCAGAACTCAGTACCAGGCGTGCGACTCGACCTATACCAGCAAAAGGGTGGAAGTATTTATTTGTTTCCATTGCTGGATAGGCCGAGTCCGCGGCGGTGCGGGGTTCGGGAAGTGCTAGCGCTGAACCCGGAGTACAATAAGTGAAAGCCACATGTTTTAAAGCATATCATACCTAAGTGTTTAGTAAACTGTACTTCTGCCTGCCACAAGTAGTTTAACGGGGTATAGTGTCTTGGGCTGCTTGTTTATTATAGTATATGTACCACGTGCGATAAGGTTCGCACACGTGGAATCTGTGTTTATTATAGTACATAGAGGATCCCCTCTGTGCAAAACTATAATTGTTTATTGTTAGCTACCGCAAAAACAGGGACTCCGCCACGTGGCGACAAGTCCTGGGCCTTTTGCAGTAACGTAAAGCGTCTATTGTGTATTACGCAAGGTGCGCGCGCACGTGCCCACATCGGGAAAGTTTCGCATCTTTGTACGTGGTTTACGGATTAAGTGCGGGATTTATTTCGCATCTTGATACGTAACTCTCGGACAGAGTTAAGGGATTTATTCCACATTTAGGCGCAATTACTGCGTATAGCGAAACCCGAGCGCAACCTTGCAAATACACTATAGAACACGTGGGTGGCCGATTCATCGGCGGCCTGTGAACAAGCGCACGTACACACGTGGCTGTTCATTGGTACTGCACACGCAGCACACATAGGAAGAAGTGAACAGTATTTAAACCACTAGCTTTATTTAAACAGTATAGTAATATACTGCGAATGAAGCGGTGATTTAAGAAAAGAAAATAAGGTTTTCTTTTTGTTCATTTTCTCATAAGCAAGCAACTCAAGCATTATTTTAATAGATTCCTATAGCTTATTATAAGGGATTTATACCTGCATAAGAATCTAGTGAAAAGCTACCGGCCTGGGAAAAATTTTCTGTACAGAAATATTTCAAAAATAAGCATAAGACCTAGGTGTAAATAGCGCCCAGTGTGAAAAAGAACTGAGGCGGACGGGTGTGGGACGGACACAACCCAAGCGCAGTGTAATAGGACAGGTCCAGTTAGGACAGGGTGTACGTGCCGACGTACACATAGGAACTGCCCCTTCAGTGGAATTAATTCCGCTAGGAGGGTACAAGAAGATATATCGGAACGCACTTGTTTCCGATTAGCTACTTTAGAAATCCGATTTTTGGGGGTATAGGAAAACAAGTTTGTTATACCCTGGAAAAATTGTGCCGCATCAAGCAAGTTGGCTAGAAGTTCGCTGCTAGTTGAGAGCTTGGTGATTGAGTATAATACCTCGTATCCTTCGCACCTGCTTGACTGTGGGATGTTCTAGGAAGCTGTAGAAGTGAGTGTTTGGGGAGCTCTCAGATAAGTAATAACCCACCGATATCTATTAAGCTGTGAACGTTTATTCCTGTAACTATGGGTAATAACGGGTCACGCTGTGATAACGTGCATGTTAGGGAGGAAGCAAGCCAGCCAAAAGGATCGGCTGCTTTTATTATGTGCAAGAAGCACGGTGAACTCGCAGTTGTTTACCAAAATAAATGGAGAAAAATGACACAAGGCAGCAAGTTAGAATTTCCCAGTGTTGGTAGCTTCGATCCAGAAATCTTATCGGCAGTAAAAGATGAAATATGCCTACTCTCCAGCCGTAAGGAGAGAGTGAAGCATATAGATATTCTTAAATTGTGGCAGAAGGAAGGACAGGAACAATGGGGAATCAAAGGTCTGGCAATACCGGACACAATCAGCCACAATAAAAATGCAACCGTTGCCGCAATAGAATCAGCTCCCCCACCCCCATATGTGCCGAAGGGGTTAATGACTTATAAGAAAGACATAAGTAATAATGTATCCATTGCTAACTTGTACCCTGTTTTTACCCTCTATAAGCAAGATACAGATCCACAAGGGAGATTCCTGACATCAGCCATCCCTTGCGAAGCTAGCGGAAAGGAGAGAGAGGCTGAGACAGCCCAAGCTGCTGTTGCCGTTCTGGTCGAGGAGATGGCTGATGCCAGGAACACGATTGGAGACACAGGTAAGTACACACAACACAGCACAGAGATAGTTGCTCCTGAGATGTTGTCCAATGGTGCAGGGGGGATACAGATCCGCCCTCTGCACACAGTGGAACCTCCTTGTGGACGGGGAGACGGGGATGAGGTAATGCCTGTAAAGGATAGTAACATGCACAATACATGGACACGATTGGAACGTCATTCAATCATCAAAAATTTCCCTGATCCCAGCAAAGATCTGGCAAAGTGTCAGAAATTTGTAAGGGAGCGAGGAAATTCAGATGAGCCCACCAATAAAGATTGGCGATACATGTTGAGAGCTTGCCTCCCTTCGCACATAAATGTCCAGAAGTTCATTCGAGACAGTGGTGTGGAGGGCGATAAGATTTTAACTGAACAGGGCAACCAGGAAAATATACGCCTAATAAATATACAATTGGGTGTATATTTCCCAGGGACAGTTGAAAATACCCTAGGGTTCACCATCACACAGAAAGATGGTGAAGTAGCTAGCGAATATTTCAACCGGGGTTTGATGGCGATATCAAAATACACTGGTGTCTCTAAACCTAAGGACGACCCCCACTTGAGGGAGCTGATTGTGTCTGTGCTGGTGGAAGGGCTTAACAAAAACCTGAGAGCCAGAGTCCAAACTTCCTTTCCAAATTGGCGTGGAATGACAGTAGACGCCCTACGGAAATCTGCTGTGGACCACGACCGCAACATTAAGAAGCACAGGGAACTGCAAACTGACAAACTAATGATGGTTAGCATCCAAGCCCTTACTAATGCCCCAAACAAAGCTGCCTACCAACGAAACACCAGGGACACAGGTAGAAAGCCAATTATCTGTTACAACTGCAATAGGGAAGGTCACTACTCAGCTCATTGTAGGTCAGGAAACCCCAGGAGTTATCAAGACACATAAGCGAGAATGGGAATCTCACAAAGGTGAGACACGGAGATACCCAGCCCCTAGACAATGGGAGGAGACAGACAGGTCACGCAACATGCCTCCTCCCCATCTGATGACTGACACTGTGCTAAGGGCAACCCAGGTCAGACAATAGGAAGCAGGTCATACCTGCATCCTACAACCAGTTAGACTAACTCAATACCTTAGGGAGGAGCCTCAGAGATGGGTAAGTGGAATAGTTTAAAAATAAAGTTTTTTTTGTATCAAACCTGTTAACAACATTCCCTCCTGGTCTAGGTTGTGTCAAGCAATTAGTAGCAGCAAGTGGGGTAACAGGAAAAATACAGCATTACCCACTGACAAAACCAGCAGATGTTACAAGCGAGCCTCTGCATACCAAACACTCTTTTCTGTTAGCTGCAGCGGCCCGACTAACCTCCTGGGTAGAGATTTACTATGCAAAATGGGATGTGTCATCTATTACACCCCTGATGGGGTATTTCTGGACACTCCTAGAAATCTTACACAAGAAGTGCAAGATATGCTGGACAGTCCTCAGAGGCTAATGTTGTATTCCACTGTTAGAGAGTCAAATCCATCTAAGGTAGCTAAAAACTACAGCACAAATACCGAGTTCCCTTTGAACTAAAGATGGGAAGGACACAGGATCAATGGCAACCATAGCTTCAATAGAAACCCTGTTAAAAACAGAAAGTATAGCGCCCCAAAGTACAGCTTCACCATTCGAAACCTGAGGTTGAGCTGGGAAAATACCCAGTGAAATAACAAGGTTCCCAAAAGAGAACTTTTAGCTAAATACCCCTAGACACAGCCCATAGTCACAACCACACTGGGAAACAGAAAGAAAGGGAGGGCTTATGAATCTGAACAGGAGTTGAAAAGGGTAAGAACCAAATAGTTGAGAGCCAATTCCCCCATAGTGCTAAATCCTGGCGTCCTCAAAATAAAAGAAAAATGTTTCTGTTGAAAATAAATGTACACATTACTGTCATAAATATCTTCTACCCTTTTTGAGTTTATCTCTCTCTCTTTTTCCAATTTTTTCTCCTTCCCCTACCCTTCTGTTCCAGAAACCCACAAATCATAGAAAAACAGTTCGAAGAATCTGTCGCACCCCCAGCAGAGAAATACCATTGTGAATATGCGGTACCCTGTAAAGCGAGTAGTCACAATATAGATATTTTTCAGTAAATCTTGAACAAAGTCCAAATAACTTTAAGCATTACTCCTAATGTTACCCAGGGCAACCACAGCCACCATCTTGTGAAAAGCAGTCCAAGTAATGCACAAAGCATTCCCCTTCTACAAAGAATGAAAAGGGTTGTAAAACGCATTTACATATAAATAGGTGCAATCACAATACCCATGTCTTCACAGACAGATGTGGACAATAAAGAAGGAGAAACAGGCCTGATTACAGCTTTTTGCCATGGGTAAAACTGACACAAGAGACCATGTGATTTAGAATATTAGACCTGCTGAGGGGGCGGCAGATATAGTGACGTAAGAAACCTGGTGATGCCAGCCTGACCAATGTCGTACTGCAGTGTACAATTAAACCCTATTACTTAAGCACTTCATATTTGTCTACACAGTGTAGTTGCCATAGCACTACTGGTAAACAAAACTGAGAATGTGGTGTTGGGGTGTGTTTTAACTGTTTATGCTCCTCGTATAGTCTGGACACTCCTAAAATTCTGCCTAAACATGTGAAAAAATATTCATCAGCCAAGTTCACTAAATGGGAACCTGCATTGATGTTACCAGTAAAAATGGGTAGTATTGTAAACCCAGCAACACTCTTACCAGGTGTGCCCACTAAGGCACAAAGGGTGGAGTGGTGCTGAGGTTGCTGGAATGGTGGAATTTAGTGGGAGCCGAGAGGAATATGATTGCATGACATGTTTGAATCAGACCTTTGCAGCATGCCCCCAAAGGGTGGTAACAACCCATTGGAAGAGGTAATTCATTTTAATTCATTTTTTTTTTTCGTTCTTTCCACAACACCGAGAGGGAAAATTGTACACTGGCTATACCGTAATAGATGGAAAAGGCATAGTAGAGGCTGAACCCATTGGACGGCTCACTCAGCAACAGCAGTCTCATTAGTAGTACTGCGGGCTGAGAGGAAAACAGCCAATATTCATGCCGACTCCAAGTATGTTTGTTGGGGTAATACAGAAGATCGTAGGCCCTATGGCGCCTCAGATGTTCTGTTTCAGTAGCTGGCACTCCAGTGGCGCAAGCGTTGTAAGTTTAAAAGATTTCTGACAGTCACACAGCTGCCGGACAGAGTGGCTGTTATCAAGTGTAAAAACCACATCCTCAATGAGGATTCAGTGTCACTTGATAATGAACATGCTGGCAAGGCAGCTGGGTGAGCCATGCGCTCTGCGGATAATGTTTGTGGTCCCCCTATAAATGTCAGTATATTCACATAGTAATACAAGATTTGTGTCCCCTGCAGGAGAAGCAGTCTGGAAGCCGAAGGGATGTGGACAGGAATAGAAAGATGGACAAGGTAAACCAGTGACTCTAAGAACATGCCAAACTGTCAGGACAGAGATAGCCCATGGCCTGATTTGTCTTGACAGGGAAGGTATGTGGAAAAATTAGTCCAAAATTACTGGTGTGCCCACAGACAGGTAAGACGACAGAATCATGCCTTACTTGTCTGGAGGAAAGAAACTGCAACGGCTGTTCCCACAGAGCCATCTCCACATCCCTCCTCCAGCAGGATCCTCTGCAGGTAATACAAAAATTGGCTTTGCACAGTCCACTCTAAAAGTATATAGTTTTTATTATTATTTTTTTATGTATATATATATGTATGTGTTGACGTTTGTGTGTATAGATATGGCAGCCCAGAAGCACCCTTGAGTATGCAAATATATATATAAAAGGTTTAAGTCATGTGTGAACCTTTAGGGACTGATGGTACACCCCATAATCTCTTTTTGTAGTAGTAGAATCACTCTCAGAACTCCACCAAAATTTGTCCCCATCGAAACTTTGCTTGGCGGGCAGCCACAGGTTATGGTAATCCCACAAGAAGATCCTAGACCACAAATGCAAGTGATGTATCCACACCTGGAAAACTGCAGCAAAAGGACGTTGTTGACACCTGTTGTGAACTATCATAACCATGAACCAGGAGATGTTGTTGTTGTTTCCCCTGCTTTGCCATATACAGGTTGCTTGATAGACCTTTGAAAAAAACCACCCCAAATCTTGTTGACCAGCACTACCTCAATAACAAAGTCGCAGAGAGAGAGATTCGGGTACGTTCATCCTACTGCCAAAGGAACTGAAAACCAGAAGGTCCTTACACTCGAGGGCGAAAGAAAGAAATCGCTAAGAGGCACCATTTCGGGAGGACTGGAGAGCAGCTAAGGTCAAGCAACCTGTACAAGCTACAAAAGGACTGTGACACACCCCACTGGTAACAGGTTGAAAGGATCACTAACAAAATTTTTCCTTTCTCAGTTTTCTCTATTGTTGTGGGTCCTATTCTTGTTTCCCCCCCCACTATCCGTTCTTATCCTCAAAAGCAAGGATACCGCCGCCGCCCTGCTGCCAGGCATTGGACGGACGATACAGAGTTCTGAGAGTGTGTTACCCGTCCCAGCTTAGGTTAAGGTAGAATCTATAAACTTGACACCTTACCCAGGACCGGATGTTTAATACCATCATACTTAAAAGCATACCAAAAAGAGAGACAACAAAGAGTTCAAGGGTCTGTTGTCACAAACAATACCTACCAAAGGATGCCATATTTGTGAACGTGTATATGTTGTAACCACCCCTGTTTTTATTTTTATCCCTAAATTGTACATTATCCTTCGTGACCCTGAGTAGATTGTTCGATAAATGCGGCCCATCGTTTATCCATGATCCTGGATCGGCCGAGAGCAGATGGTTTACTCCCCTTATATGTTTATTTCATGGATCCCAATTTCTTTGTTAGGATTATGAATTTCTGTTTTGTCGTGTGAAATATTTTGTAATGTAACAGTTTTATATTTACTGTTAAAGGGTGGACTGTGGAAGTCTAGGTACACACACGCCATTTTGTGATAGTATGGCCGCCATTTTGGTTCGCAGAGTTGCGCAAATAAAGTTTCCATACCCGAGTATGTGTGACAATGTGGACCAGAAGAGTAGACATACTATCACACATAAATTCATAATAACACACTTACACGAAAGGAAATATAGTTAAAAGGTTTAGAACGCCACACATAGCTTAGTTAGCCCTGCACACATCTGTCTGTATCGTGTTTAGTATCGTTCCGCTCAGCTCATCATGCAAAGTATTCCGGTCATTGCGAATATTTCGCAATGTACACTGTCCGATAGTTATGGACATAATCCATATTCCAGAGACAGTTTCTGTTGTAAGTAGTTAACAAAGGAAACTAGCTCAAACCGGTTCTTATCCTTGCTGACGCCGAAACCACCAAACAAAGGACTCTTAAAATTCCCTCCCCTGCACCTGGTCAGACCAGGTACAGCGTCTAACCTCCAATCACAGTGGACCGGACATATGATCTCTGGCCAATGAGAATGGCCTTTTGACCTCCCCCTTCTGACCCTATAAGATATGCGACCCAGAGCAGCCAGGGTCTCTTCGGCACAACTACTTTCCCTGGACCTTCCTACCGGACTATCGCTCATTCCTGAACGATAGTGAGCTCTGACCGGACTGCTTTTCACATACTAGATGACCACGGTAAACGGTTGCATTTCACGGTATTTATCTTTGTAGTATTGTTGGCTGATTGTGTCTTGTACTATTGTATTCTTTCCCCTTAGCAGAGTTTGTTAGTATTCATTGTTAGTAGATTGTATCACTTGTTATACCTGTTTATTCTTATTTCTGTAACCCCCTTTTGTCCATTAGGGACTTTAATACAACCTTTTATATGGAGTTCTAACCTCCTTACTTCTATTCAGTGGTCGTGTCTAGTTATTCGCATAATAGCGATAAGGTACATTAAGGACTCTGTCCTTACATTGCGGACTCTGTCCTTTAAGGTATATTCGCACAATTGGAGACAAAGTCCTGCGAAAGGATCTCTTATTAAGGTATCGGTTCTTGGTGTATAACATACAATAGACTGTACGCTGCGCTGCGCTACGTTTTGTTCGCACGCAGTTAGGTATAACGGGTAAGCAGGTTACGGACACATTACGTAACCTGCGCTTTCCACTTATTGTCTCCTTGGTCATATCATAGCAACATTAACAATACCCTACCATCCACTATGGCATGGTGGAAGAATATACATGTGTGCCAAGTGAAGCCAGTCACCGTGCCCGAAGCGAGGGGACATGTTACACTTAGACTGCGTCCATGTCAACTATGTTGACATTCAGGACAAAAAAAGTGAAAAACCCATGTCAACCTTTTGACTGTTGACCTTTCCATTGTCGACCTAATGCTTGTGTTGACATTCCAACCCTGTCGACCATATGCATGTCGACCTAAATAGGCTCCACCCAATGACCCATACCCCACATGTTACAAAATATTTGAGTCAGATTGGAAACAATGATTCCTATTAAATATATTCCGGTACAATTCACCTGGAATATGGGAAGAGATGGCCGGACTGGCCTGCAGTGTAGTGATAAGAGAAGTAGTACTGTGCATACCCTGACAACTTCCAGCAAACAGATGAGGAACATTGGGGTTAAGGTATGAAGCAGTGATAAGGGAGGAGAAGTGATAAAGTGCCTGGTACTTTATCACCGGCCAATCAGCTCCTGACTGTTAAGTTACAGGCTAGGTTTAAAAAAGGGACAGTCAGGAGCTGATTGGCCGGTGATAAAGTACCAGGCACTTTATCACTTCTCTCCCTTATCACTGCTTCATACATCTAGTCCATTGTGACTAGTTTGGACACTAGAGAGCAGTATAGGCCAATATCTAAATATTGAACATTCCCATACTGAGTAAATTACTGTAATTCCGGTCACCCAAGGGTTCCCCTCTGGGGGTCAAATAATGATGTCATGTTAACAAATTCCCTAAATGTGGGTCATCATTTTGCTAGTTTGGCATTACAGCTGATACTGCTGTACATGTCCTGCAGATAACATCTTGTGCCCTCATTCATTATGCACGGCTCCATACATACGTTACTTAATTTGCTGCGTTCCTATACCTATAACTGGGGCACTACACGCCACCTAGTATCATCGGCATAATCTCAGCCTGACCTTGTCTGTCCTTCTCACAGTTATGAATATCATCAACTCTCAATTGTAGCAGGGAAGAAGAAAAAAAAACTGTCAGGAACGAGCTACCCAGAGGGTGTTCAAAAATAGCAGTGATCTGAAATAAGCCAGGCATCTAATTGGCTTAAAAACAGCATAATGTGCATTATAGGATGGGGTTTCTACACTGCTGGTTATATAATGATGGACAGTAAGCCACGGTTGGCGGGAGCTAGCTTAAATAGTACTACTATTGGGGTATTACGCTTACATTAGTGTAAGGGGTAAATTTACTAAGATGGCAGTTATTTTGAAAATGGGATGTTGCTGTGGGCAACCAATCAGATTTTATCTATTGTCTTTTAGAAGGTGCTAAATAAATAGGTAGATTATTCTGATTGGTTGCCAACATCCCATCTTAGTAAATAAACCCCTAATAGGGGGATTTTTTTTTGCAGTATGCATCACCAACACACACCTATATATTGTAGAGATTCAGCATATAAATACACATGCCTTAACTTTTTCATCCACATTAACTTTTTGATAACTATGTACAGGAAATCCCACTAGTGCATGGGCATGATAACGTACCAAATGAATAACCGCTTTGGACTTTAGATAATATAATGTAGTCCTGTGCGCTATGAGATAGCATATGTCCAATGTATAATTCAAATGCAAAGTCTGGAATAAGGATGAGATGGGCCCCAGGCAATAGGGGCCCACTAGGAGTGTGCCCTGGTGGAACAATACAACCCTGATCATTGATGTAATAAACTATCTATCATCAGATGACCTATTGTGACCACTGACAGTTATACTCATAGTAACCGATTAACCACTTGCGTGGTATGCCCGGAAATTTTTCAGGCACAGCTGCGCTGCCGCAGCAGACTGTCCCAGACAATTTACGGGCATACCACTATGCAGTAGGTGCGCGCCAGTGGTTCCTCCTGCTGTGCACCACTGGCGCACCACCTTTAGCTCCCCCCCCTTTGCCGCTCCCCTCCTGTGCCCCCCCCCAATCATCTCCACTGATCGTACGCCGGAGCCTCCCCTGCACCACTGGCGCACCACCTCTAGCCCCCCCCCCCTCGTCGCTTCCCTCCTGTGTCCCCCCCCCCAATCATCTCCACTGATCGTACGCCGGAGCCTCCCCTGCACCACTGGCGCACCACCTCTACCCCCCCCCCCTCGTCGCTCCCCTCCTGTGTGTCCCGTCCCCCCATCACCTCCACTGATCGTACGCCGGAGCTCCCCTGCCGCTTTGTCAGCCGCCATTCACAGCAGTGACGGAAAAAAAAGACACTTACAACATATATGGGTTTCAAACTGGTCAATCCTTTACTAGAAACTACCAAAAGAGAAAGAAAAGCCAATTTCACGCATGCACAGTACCACGGACGATACTTTGCATGCGCCGGACCCAGGATATACCTTCAGGGGCTGCTGCAAAAGCAGCCCATAGAGGCTGGGGCCAGCGCATGCGCAGTATGTAAGAAGCGGCGTGCCTGGGACTGGGATTTGAGGCGGGGACCACGAGCGGGAGGGTTGGGGGAGGGGGCGCCGCCCGCATGGTGGCAGCCCCCCTTCTCTGCAGAGGTAAGCGCCACCTAAAGATACGTTGGCAGGGAGAAAGAAGAACAGATATCCAATGGCCCACTATGCTAGATATCAACTATAGAAAACAACTTGAGGGGCCAATTGCTTTACTTTACGTTCGCCAGGGTGGCAACTACCTGATTTGCTAGGCTGCGAATACAAGCAGTCTATCGAACAGGTCTGCAATAAATGGTATTGCTATGAGATCCAAAGCTGTGCCCGAAGACGCGGCACTGGATCACAAACGCGAACAGGAGGCGTCTACTAAGACTATACGCCACCCGCTAAATTACCATATCTGGGCATCGCATCAGGACAATTAGGTGTTTACTGCGCAAACAACAGAAGCCCTTAATTGCTATTTGTAAACAGTAGGATTCAGGGGATCCTGGGAGATAATAAAATAATATTAGAATAAGAAAACCTCCTGGTTGTATTTGCTTTCCATTGATAGCATGCAGGTGGTAGGAAAAAAAAAGCTCTGTGTAATAAAAAGCACAGGCCGACTTAACTTTAAAACCAGAAAACCTAACAGAAGTTATGTAAGCATGAATAAAATATAATCAAATAGTTCTTCCATGTGAAAATTCCATTTAAATGAATTATTGAATAAAATGCTGCGCGCAAACAAGCGTTTTACATTTTCAGGTGAAGTATTTAAATGCAGCGCTGGCAAATTTAGCCATTTGCTGATTCAGGGAATTTTGCTTAGGACACAGGAACCTAAATGCAGCCTGTGACCAGTCTTTGGATCATCAGCAGCTTTCAGGCGCAGAGCTGAACGTTCGCCCGTTTTCTGATTGTATCTAATGTGTCTTTGTGCTGTGCGGTCTCCAGAAATAACGAATGTATGTATGTAGGGCCTCAATCAGCTTCATATGTACTTGCCGCCCCTGTCGTCTCTGACTACGGTTGCATTTCTCACAAGTGCACACCTCCCAATTGTCCCGCTTTTTCGCCAGACCTCATGATTATAGGCCACACGCCTTTCAGTTAGGTCACGCCCCCACGTGGAGTGTCCCTCCTCCACATTTTCGAAAGTTGGGAGGTATGCGAGTGTTATTTAACATCTCATTCAATTGAATTCCCCCTATAGTGAGTTGACATAGGAGACAGATTACTTATTACTGCATTGCTCACTCGTCCGTCCTGCATCTCATTGAGGAACCTCCAATAACTGATGTCTGTAACTATTTTGCGAGTGGCGCCGTCCTGCGCATATGCAGTGTATCCGGACATTGTATCTTTACACCAATAGCATGATCTGAATCCAGCACAATTTGGAGGATGGAGTACAATTCTACATTTATTACCAAAATTGGAGGTGATCCTTCGATCTGACATCCCCTATGCCCCACCACTACGTACCACCACATACATGGGCTTGATAAGTGATAATCAAAGTTACAATTAATTGCTATTATACTGTTAACCTTCTCATGTTCTGTTTAGCCCAATTAACTAATTATCCCGTATACAGGACTCTTTCATCACTTTTTCATTCTGGTTACAGAGACCAGAAATCACTATTCCACACACGGGTCTAATGCTTGTTCCAAGGGTCTGTGTTGCGGCTGTTCTGAATAAATCCATACAGTATGTTGCTTTTGTACCATAAAACCAGGGACCGGTGACCCGTGTGTGACAATATAAGTATATGGTCACAATAACACGCATCATAGCATCAAACATGCATATTTGTGTTTCAGTTATGGCTGCTTATATATTAAGTATGCTCCTTCATTCCGATCACAAGGGACCCTGAAGGTCCCTTTTTGTGTCTCTGAAATGTGTTCAAGGTGAAATTGTGATTGAACTAAGTGCACATCAAGGCGAGGAAGCAAAAGTGATTTATTCAACCAATTATGTGTGTCAGTGGGGAGCGGGGCTGATTTATTCCGTATGTCCTTGTATTCACTATGGGGGAGATTTACTAAGATGGGAGTTCTGTATCACATGGGTTGTTGCTATGAGCAACCAATCAGATTCTACTACTTATTTATCGCCTTCTAGAAAATAATAGATTGCATCTGAGTGGTTGCCCATAGTAACTTCACATCTGTAATAGAACTCCCGTCTCAGGTGTGGTACATCTATAGTAAGGATTTAAGGCTTGGTTTACCAAAACTTGTTTCCTAGCACGGCGCCCACGATATTAGGTTGTATGGCATCGCATTGCATGCCATATGCCCGCATGCGATACGATTTTAAATTGTATAAGCACCCTAATGGGTGCTTACAATGTTAAATGCACCCCCACGCCACCCCGACTATCAACGCCAACCCGAAGCGTGGCGAGCGCAGCAGTACGCGTCCTCTGACCTTTTCATACCCCCACTATCCACGTCGGCGTGGAGTTGATTCTATATAGTGTGGCGAGCCCGAAGCGTGGCGAGCGCAGCGGTAGGCGTCCTCTGACCTTTTCATACCCCCACTATCCACGTCGGCGTGGAGTTGATTCTATATAGTGTGGCGAGCCCGAAGCGTGGCGAGCGGACGCGTATTACTTTACATGTATTCCGCGCCCCGCGAGCGCTCGCCACGCTTCGGGCTCAGTGGCTCGCCACACTATCTAAAACCAAACTCCAGGCCGACATGGATGGTGGGGGCATGAAAAGGTCAGAGGACGCGTACCGCCGCCCCTCGCGCGCTCGCTTTGCTCACCACGCTTCGGGTTGGCGTTGAGAGTGGGGGTGCTTTTAACATTGTAAGCACCCATTAAGGTGCTTATACAATTAATTATCTTATAGGGGGAACATTTAACATTGAAAACACCCATTAGGGTGCTTATACAATTTTAAATCGTATACCATTGTATATGGCATACAATGCGATGGTATACAATTTAAAATGGTATAACATCAGTTGCCATCGCGTAACATCACATACCATAAGGCAAATGCCTTATGGTATGCGATGCGATGGGCGCCGTGCTAGGAAACAAGTACCCCAAAATGCACTAATTGTAGCGGGCATTCAGTTGCTCCTGGATGTCAGATGCTCTACACGCCTGTATGAGTGCTGTACATGAGCTTAAACATCAGCTTGTTCGTCTACACATTCTAACACTCTTCATGACATCTTCCTGACATGTCAGACAGAACCAGAGACAGGTAAAATGCCTCCAGCTGTGAGATCTGTCACACAAACACAGGATTTCTCCCCCCCCCCCCTCCCAGAAGCTGCTATACCTTGCGTGTTTGCCAGTGACAGGTTTATAAACACTAAACGCTTCCTGTCCGTGGAGCGTAACTTGTATGTTTTTGCTGAAGCGATGTAACCGTGTGTTCTCGCACAACAGAGTGAGGGCAAGCGGACAGAACTGAGGACTGAGCACAGTTGAATGCACCAAATACAGGTATCATGAGGAGCACGAAGCAAGCATGCTGCCAGAGGGTAAGCGCATATGGACAAACATATGCATTTATTTATGCGGGCACAGTGCAGCAGCAACATACTGTAGGACCGATTTCTGTCCAATTCTACATCAGGCCTTATGTTTGCAGTATAGCCTTTGCAGAACAACAGATGCTTGGGCTACGGTAGCTTGTGCTATGGATGACAGCCATTTACACCCCAAAGGAGGACTTGATGTGTCATTGCAGAGCTGACAGAGATTGGTCTAGTTCTGTGATTTTAACGGGTCACCTCTTGCGACTTCCTGCTTCATGTTAGCAGATTGCATGTACAGCAAATGTTCCCCAAATAAAATGGAAGCTTCGCTCTCCTTTTTAATAGGAGCTGCAGGCTTTGGATTAGCTGCAGATGTCAGGAGGAACTAGGACTACATTGGTGGTGCAGTGATCACCTGACTCAAACAAACATGGCTGCACCCAGTGACAGGAATTGTCGGGAACCACTGCATGGAAATATCTGCAACCTCCACATAAAGATCAGGAACATCAGGAAACCGTAGCACCAGTCAGGATGGTGGATCCCCGGGAATCTGAGAAGCCTTGGCAGTTTCTGGAGCCTTCAATATCTGGGTCTCAAGGGTGTTTTGTGACACCTACTATGTATGCAACTTGAAGAGAAATCAGTGACTGCACATGCGCCAGACAAGGATGGAGTTTGCAAGTTCATACGGATTGATCCATCTCAAAACAAGAGTAGGGGCCCGCGCTTCCTATTGGGGAAAATGTTCTTTATCCTTTAGATATAGGGTTTTCTTCTTTATTCAATAAGGTGTTTTTGACCTCAGGAAAAAACCGAAAGAGATCTCATGGTGCAGACTAAGTGGTATAGGCTTAATTCTATGTTTGTAATGTGAGATGCCCGTACCGTATAGGGGCCTCTTCTAGGCCAAACACCACACGTAGATCGGGGGTCACACACACTTGTTAGACCAATATATCAGTTCCTTCCACGTATCTGGCCTTCTAAAAAGGCTAAGTTTGGAGCTTAGTGTGGGGTCAGATGTTAAGACCCGGGTAGACCTCCGCACATCGTCTCCACAGAGTAGTCCCAATATCAGGTCCAGATAAGGATCCCAGGTACCTCCAGTCTACCAACGCGTTTCGACTTTCCAAGTCTTCCTCAGGGTGTATGGAGGTAACCTGCTAGTGTCCATATTTATACTGTCCATGGGTCAGCCCCTTCACTTCCTGTTCCTGTGTGGGTGTGACCTGAATATGTTTGCTAGGGGCTGACCCATGGACAGTATAAATATGGACACTAGCAGGTTACCTCCATACACCCTTCGGAAGACTTGGAAAGTCGAAACGTGTTGTTGGACTGGAGGTACCTGGGATCCTTATCTGGACCTGATATAGGGACTACTCTGTGGAGACGATGTGCGGAGGTCTACCCGGGTCTTAACATCTGACCCCACACTAAGCTCCAAACTTAGCCTTTTTATAAGGCCAGATACGTGGAAGGAACTGATATATTGGTCTAACAAGTGTGTGTGACCCCCGATCTACGTGTGGTGTTTGGCCTAGAAGAGGCCCCTATACGGTACGGGCATCTCACCATTACAAACATAGAATTAAGCCTATACCACTAAGTCTGCACCATGAGATCTCTTTCTGTTTTTTCCTGAGGTCAAAAACACCTTATTGAATAAAGAAGAAAACTCTATATCTAAAGGATAAAGAACATTTTTCCCAATAGGAAGCGCGGGCCCCTACTCTTGTTTTGACTGTGTTCTTTGTAGAAGGTGATACTACCAGGGACCCTGTCGCATCCAAGTGGAAGCGCAGAATCTTACCTTCCTTATAGGATTGATCCATCTGCCAACGTAGCGATCTCTCTGTGAATATGCATTTCTGGGTGGCAATTGGGTCCTCTCGTGCAGACTCAGAACTGATCCGCATTGTAGGCGTGCCATTGGCATGTACATAAGCTTCCATGCACAACCGTAGTGTGCCGATGCACACACTTGTATCTGTCTATTGCATCTAGCCCTAAACCAGTGGCATCATGCAGTCATGCCTAGGGGGCGTGGCTGCTGGCTCTGGGAAGTAGGTTAGTGCCTCGATCAGAGGTTCCCAAACTTTTTTGAATCACGGCACCCTAGAGTATCAGAATATTTTTTAGGGCACCCCTAGGCCAAAGTTTGTTACCAAGAATAAAAAAGAAATAAATTAAATGAAATAAGTTGTGCTTAAATGTCATCCTTAGGTCCGGTTATGTGGTGAGGAACACGATTCACTTATGTTTCCCCATATATTTTATAATTGGAAGCCCCAAGCACTGATTTTGCCTGTTTCATTGGCCATAAATAATTTGAATTCGTTCTGGACCACCAACCTGAGGCACCCCTGCAAGTGCTCCGAGGCACCCCAGGGAGCCTAGGGGCACAGTTTGGGAACCACTAGCCTGGATCATCCCTTGGTGCTGCTCCAGGCAACCTGCATGCCTCAAGCAGGTGTCATGGGGCAAAGACCGTGCCAACCCTGGGCAATGCGCCAGTGGCAGAATTTATGAGAGGTTGGCCCACGTGCAAAAATATAATTTGGGCCCTCCTTCTCCACTCCAACCCAAGTTCACAATATGCCACACAGCAGTGAGTGGTAGCAGTGGGGCCCTTAGTCCTCAGTGCAATGCATCTGGTGTACCAATAGTAGTTCCTTCTCTGCACTGCGTCCTGCTTGACCGCACCAGTCACACAGCCCTGCACATTGTAAATGCACCAATACCAAGAATCTCCCGTAAATTCATGTGGGGTCGAGTTTTTAGCCAAGCGGCTCCGACTCTGTGGAACTCACTTCCCCGCACAGTTCGGGAGGCCCCCACTCTAGAATCCTTCAAAAACAGACTCAAGACTTTCCTGTTCACTCAAGCATTTCCTTAATTCCCTTAAGTATTGGTTAGGAAACGCATTTCTGTACTTCAGTGTTCCTGTATTGCTATTACAGTCAATCTGTGAAGCGCCTTGAGTCCTGCTGGAGAAATTTAATGAGGACCATTTAATTTACATAACCAGTACATTGCAAAATAATCTGGTTTTGGTCAAGCAACGCTACTATCTGTACAAATGTTGACTAAAAATTATGTTCCAATTATATATCTTTTATTTATGACTACATAAAACTGTGGCAATAGTTGGATGAAGACCGCTAGCCCATTTGCCCTTGACTTCGGGTGGCCTGTCCTAATTAATATTCCACAGTAATCTGGCAAATGAATGCACATTCAGCATGTCAATACATTTTCATTATAGTGGGTGCAGTATGAATTGCTGGGCTGTCGTGATGACTACAAACACTTAATCATTACTGCACTGGTCAGATACTTGTCACCTTGTGTTCAGACGAATGAATATGTGCATACTGTTATATATGATTCAACGAGTACTAATACTGAGCACAATATACCTTTTTATTAGCAGCTGTTTATTTTTGTTGTCCAAATATCAAGTGCAGTTCAAAATGTCTGCCCTAAACTAAAATATAGGTTCCAGGTATTCTTTATTAAGTCACCTGGTCTGCACACTCAGGTCCAATTAAAAGTAGTTAGTACATACTCTCTTCAGCAGCGGAACCCAGGAATCCGCATAAGCCATTACACACTCTTAAGCCTGCCCCCGGACTCCCATTGGCTAGTTTCACAGGAGTTTGAGGGAGTGTGTGATGGCTTATGCTGATTCCCGGGCACCGGCTTTACACTCTCCCTTATCCAGGTTATTGTTTGGGGCCGCAGCTCGAGTAAACTTGGCAATAACTTTTAGCAAAGGGATTTATACAGCTTCTGATTTGCTTCAAACACTGCAAAGCTGACACCTATCACTCATTTTCCAAATTATGATTGGTTCGCCGTGGCCATCTTATTATCTTGCGGGCACCTATCCCTGGTAGAGACAAATACATTGTCCCCGAGGACAACACTAGCATTCTATGATCTAAAACTACTCACCAATGATGTGAAGTCCCGGCAGTGACCACTAGAGGCCACTCAAATGACTTCTTAACAGAAAGTGAAAGCAAAATGATCTGTTTCAAATTTGCTGGATATGGACAGAGGTAGCTGCGAAGTCAGAGATTCGAGGTAAGAGATAGGGTCTAAGCCATCATTTTGATGTGCTTTTAACTAGTATAAATATAAATGTACAGCAATATTTGTATATCAAATTGTCCATCTGCGTTGTACCACATGAATATGACCCCATACCCTAAAACATTCCATTAGGTACAAAATGCTCTGTTCCTGGACTTCCCTGCCAGTGGCAGTTACAGAGGCGGGGCTGCAGCACAATCCAATATTCAAAAGAGGGGAGCCACACCTAATGCCACCCCAAACATCACTGTCCTGGACTCACTGGCAGTTGATGTGACCACCCCTCTTTGAATATTGGACTGTGCTGCAGCCCCGCCTCTGTAACTGCCACTGGCAGGGAAGTCCAGGAACAGAGCATTTTGTACATAATGGAATGGGTCATGTTGGAGCGTATGTGACCCCAGTGAGTCCCTAAACTAGGTCCAGCACCATAAAATAATATGCATCTGCGAGCGTTCATTTATTGATAATAAGGAAGCATTCATCTGCAGAATATAAGGGATATTATTAGAAGCCTGGCTATATTCCACATTGCGGAACACCTGTGAATAGATATAAATAAACCCACATCTGTGACATTTATCTATTTTTGCTCACTGAAGGGCGAATAATACTTTAATTTGTCTGGTGCAAAAAATCTATAAACAAAAAAAAAACATACTTCCTGTTTACCAAAACGTTATGTAGGCTGTGCTTAGAACGATTCCATCCTCCCGTCCCTTGCGTATAAACAATTCAGAACATTCCAAGTGCATTTTAACAAGTATATTATTGACAGAATTGATTCAGTATAAATAATGCATGAAAGGAATAGTGCGGCTTCATTCCCTCCCTCCGCACACTTCCAGCCGCATTTCTCTGCATAAACTCCCTAATTGGACGGATTTCACAAGAGCGAATAATAATACCATCCAGGATTACAGTAGTTTACCAGACTAGCGGAGATTAGGAACTTGTCAGGAAGATATCCTATAAGACTCGGTAATGCTTTGTGTCAGGATTTGGAGATCTCACGCTCTTGAGTGTCCGCTTCTTAGCCCACTCAGCTGAGTGAATATGGGTCACAAACAACCGCCGTGCAGTGTGCAGTGTGTTCTGGGCTCTGCCTTCTATTCAGGGACACTTAGATTCAATTGTTCTTAATGGGTTCCGTTTATTAGCAGAATGCTATCCAATTTTTTTTAATGGGCTGCGGAAGTATGTTCAAGAAAATGCAACACTGACACACACAGCTGAGGAAGCCATTTTGAATCTGCCGAATCTTCGTATCGGAACAGTAATATTATGCCTATTATGATTATCAAATAGGACCAGTGTTAATGTTAACCCCCCCAATGTTTGGCAATGGTTTGTCTAGACATTTTTCTGCTTTAAAGACTATAAATCTTTGCTGCTAGACTTGAATCTTGAATTGGCAGCTGATATAATGTAGTATTGTTTTCTGGGGAGACTCAATCAGTATTGTCCAAGTGTAATCAATTACATCTGACCATGGAGTAGTAAGTTATTAGGATAATTAGGATATATGCTCTTCGGAAAGCCACAGGAGAGCTATAAAATGGGATGCAATGTAGCTTTTAGTGATTGGCTTGGAGGAAGGTGAGCCTTGGTGCACAACGTACCCTACTACTGTATGCTAATTAAACATCCGTAGCTTGTTACTTTAGAACCAATAAATTACTTTCATTGCTTTCACATTCTTAAAGGAGACCTTGAGCCAGTTGGATCATTTTGCCCATAGCCTGCCATTTAGTAGTCCTGTGAGGCCCAGCTGCTTGCCAGACGGGATTAATGGCTATACAGGATGTGTCACGTGTCTACTGGGTCAGGCTGTAGGATTGGTTAGTGTGGAGATGTATCAAGCCTTTTAGAGAATGGATCAATAGAGAAGTTGCCCATAGCTAGCTTTTATGCAGTACATTGTATAAGTTATAGGTAGGCTGCTATGGGCCACTTCTCAACTCTTTAGAATGCTTGATACTTCACCCCCCCCCCCCATGGTTTAGGGCAGGAGTCGCTAAACTGGTCCTCGAGATCTTCAACTGGTCCATTTTCTCCAGATCACCTAGCTGGTGCACAGCTGTAGTCATTACTAACTGTCACATGACCCATGTCACCTAGCTGGTGCACAGCTGTAGTCATTACTAACTGTCACATGATCCACGTCACCTAGCTGGTGCACAGCTGTAGTCATTACTAACTGTCACATGACCCACGTCACCTAGCTGGTGCACAGCTGTAGTCATTACTAACTCACATAACCCAAGTCACCTAGCTGGAGCACAGCTGTAGTCATTACTAACTGTCACATGACCCACGTCACCTAGCTGGTGCACAGCTGTAGTCATTACTAACTCACATAACCCAAGTCACCTAGCTGGAGCACAGCTGTAGTCATTACTAACTGTCACATTCCCCAGGTCACCTAGTTGGACCACAGCTGTAGTCATTACTAACTGTCACATGACACAAGTCACCTAGCTGGTGCACAGCTGTAGTCATTACTAACTGTCACATTCCCCAGGTCACCTAGTTGGATCACAGCTGTAGTCATTACTAACTGTCACATGACACAAGTCACCTAAATGGAGCACAGCTGTAGTCATTACTGTCTGTCACATTATCATACATGCTGCATTCATTCCTACTATAGATCCACAGATGGCCTTAGACACAGGAACTGTTGGTAGATCTTGAAGACAGGTTTGGCCACCCCTTGTTATCTACCACTTGACACTTTTCCTTTCCACTACACGTCTTTTTATCCTGCGTCCCACTGTGGGAGATTCATTGCATTTCACAAACTGATTACCACCATTAACCCCCTGTTTGTTTACTAGCCGGACTTACAGATATTACCTCATACATCATCACTGAAGTTGCGCCAAACAGCCACATTCAGTGCGCTAGGTCCTGTGAGACCTTAATCGCCATTAGGTTAATTTGATATGCAAGATGTGTAGACCAGTGTGGGTCTCTGAATCTGTATACCCAGTGTATACAATGTAGCACCTTCTTTCTAATACAAGTTCTGTTCTGAATACAGACTCTATGTTACAGACAATATACAAGTGTCTCATTAATCAGCACAGTCTACTGGTGTGTCCTAGTTGCATCTCGTCATGACTAAGATGCATTTTTTTGGCAAAAAGACCCCCGAAGCTAGCAGAGTTGCACGTGAGTTGGCTTATTAAGGCTGGATGTATGAGGACACATAAATATAAAATTCCAGGGCTGTATAAAGTGGAAAGGCAGCTAGGTGGCGCTATGTCTGAACTAACAGTGTACAAACATTCCATTGTGTGTCCTAGCAGCGAACAGAGCTGGAAACAGTTGAAAAAAGACTTGTCAATCAAAAGAAAATAAGGTCCTCACATGAGTCTCTGAACCATGCATAACGTCAGAGCTAGCCCTGGGCATAGGCAGTTTCCTAGGGTACTTACTTTGAACAGTGGTGGATAGTGTGGCAACTGACAGATGGTGCTGGCTCTGCTCTGGCACAGAGGTGCCCCTCTCTGTTTGTACCAATGTCTTGCTTACACTTAGTTACAGTGTTTTGCTGTAAGTGGCCATGGACACAATAGCAGGATGACTTGTGCAGGTAGTAGGTAGCTCTGTATAATTACTATGGAGCGGTCACTAGCTGCCAGGGTCAGCTCTATATTTACATGTGGTATACAGCCTAGTAGGGCTCCACCCATAGTGTCCACCTGTAACATAACGCAGCAGCTGCCAGCCTGGTCACTGCTGGTACAGGTGTGGTATGGGATCCCGACAGTCATTAGCCCGACGTCGGGATCCCGACTGCCTGTACTCAGACAGCATGGTGAGCGCGAAAAAGCTACGCGAGCCACCTATTCTATTCTCCCTCTATGGGGGTCGTGGACCCCCACGAGGGAAAATAGCGGGTGGCCGTCGGGCACCCGGCTGTCGGCATTTTGACAGTCGGGATCCCAACGTCGGGTAAATGACTGTCGGGATCCCGACTGACGGGAACCCGTCCGGCACCCGCTGGTACTGCTAGTCTCCAGCTCGCTGGATGTGGCTCCTTTTAGATGTAAATGAGTGGCGTGATGTCATGATATAGCTTCGCCCACTGCCAGAACCTGTACTGGGGAAGGATGCTGACTGTGGGGGACAGCAAGAGATGTTTGAGGAGGGTGCAAGCCTGCCAGCCTTCCCGCCATCTAGTGGTGCAGCCTGCCCATCTACAGGGGCACCTGGGAAGCCAATGGTTGAATAAATATTTTTCGGTATGCTTGCCTATTCACCCAAATCCTGTGCCAGACACCTGATATTTCGGGTAGTCCCCCATAACCCTTGAAGTGTGGACAATGCCACTGCCCACCCACTTTCGAGTGAAGTGGGCAGAATGGGGGAGATTACTACAGGGAATCCGCAGACATTGGCGGAGTGATGCATTTTGACCCTGTCCTTATATGTACTCACAGTGAGTGGATGGGGCCTAATGGCGCATCTATCCCATCCCTTATACCTGCCCCTATCACCACACACACCGGCATCTCCTCTCCAAGAGGCTTATTCACTAAGATGGGTGTTCTGTTTTAGAAATGTTGCTGTGGGCATCAGAATCTTATTCTCCTGGTATCCGTGTTTTAACAGCAGGCTGTGTGTATATGCGGAGCCTAACGAGCAGGATAATACGGCCCAGGCGAATGCATGCACCCCCCCTGCCAGCCGAATCCCCTCGCTAAGCTGCCAGGGAATGTGTATGCTTACACATCGGCTCGCATGCACCCGGACAGAGGATGGTTACTCACCACTGAATGACTTTTCCTCTGTTTGCAGCAGAAAAATAGCCCAGGACTGACTTCATCCGCCCGCCCCGAGCAGGCAGGGGAACTCCTGTGCAGGTCCCCCCAATCATCAGAGACAGGGTCGTGTTCGCTGCCCACCAAGCAGCCCTGAATTGGCCCCCTTAGGCAAACCATTACAAAACCAGTGTTGAATGTTCATAGTGAGTCTGACAGAATTTTAGGAACTCTTTATTAGTGCAGTATTTGCATGGAGCGGGTGAGTCAGACAAACACAAACAGGTGTCACTTAGTGAGCTATCTTCAGCACAAATAAATTACATCTGATCTGGACCTTAACTTTTCTCCATGGAGACAGAAAGTGTAAGAGACCTTAATGCTGCAGCTCGTCCAGAGGCAGCACGAATATTGTCGGCTATATAAGATCACACAGAACGTTCCTTCCATGGTAGGCTGTGTGCGTCACGCGCTGCGGGTCACATAATAACCCCCGCGTTACATTTAAACACTGAGATGACTACTGACATCATTTCTGATATTTAACAGGAAAAAAATTAAATGACTTTAACAAATAAAAACTTCTGCTTATTATTATGTGTGGGCAAAATAATACTGAATATTCGGTACAAAGACATTAACCCCTTCACTGGTACTCCTGAGAATTTTCCAGGCTGTACTCCAGTGCGCAGACTGGCAAAGCCGGAAAGTTCACTGCATGAGCGCTGAGATCAGCTTCAGCCGCTGCCTGGCCCTGCCTCCTTCCCCCGGCTGTGCGCGGTGTGACATTGCTAACGTCACGCCGCACACAGCCGTGTTGCCCAGGGAAACGCAGTGGGGGGAGGGTTTAGATAGCGCTCCCGAAAAAAAAAAAACTTGCCCAGTGGGGAGCGCTCCCTAAAAAAACCATCACTGGAGGAATACCCGTCACTCAGGCCTTACCGCTAGCACGGTTACTTACTCCTGTGTCTTCCTTGTTGGAGAATAAACCCCAACCACATGTATCCAATGAACAAAAAGCGGCACTCGGGGACTTGGGTATGCAGTGCATCCTGATGCAGGGGTCTGCGTACCCCGAAACGGACGTTGATGTGTCTGATCACCTGATGGATTAAAATAATCCTGCTTTTTCACTGCATACCCAAGTTTCCGAGTGCCGCTTTTTGTTCATTGGATATACGTAACGGTATGTGTGTGTGTGTGTGTGTGTGTGTGTATGTATATATATGTCCAGTGCTGGGGGGTTAGTAGGAGTGTGCATGTGTAATATTAGCATGTCAGCGAGTGTGAGGTAAAACATTTCTGTGTTTAACTACTGTACTCTGCTGTGTTATATTTGCAGAAACACTATTGGGTGTTCCCAGGGGCATTCAGTCTGCTTACATTGTGATATTTGCTACAACATGTCCCTTTGGCTGTAGGCTGCAGTGTTGTCATTAGATTCTGCTGAATATTACATTGTTACTGTGACATAGGGCTAGTTGCAGAGTATCCGCTGTGGGCGGGGCCAGGCATGTATAATAATGTTATATACTGCAGTGTTTTATAGGTAGAATTGTTGCTAATATTTTCTATTTATTTCTCAATAAATGTGTAACGGACATACATCACAAGCAGTTTATTTTAGAGCCACACCAGTCTGTCTGTGTATGGTGAGATTAATTTCTATTTTGAATGTATATGTATACAGGATCCCCACACATTCATATAATGAAAATATTCAGATTCGTTTGGGATATATGCAGGGGTTAAAGGTGGGGTGGAACGGAGTTCCACCACCTCTAATGGTGAGGTGGAACATTTTAACCTCCACATTGGCCTTGCACATTAATTCTCACAGAAAAGCATTCTAGTTTGCAGGGGGATGCCAAATACCCTACCACTGGCCCTGTCCCTGCCTAATTGGGGGAGGGGAGGGGAGGGGGGGTAATTAGGTGGCATAGAGAAATTAGTTCCCCCACCTCTGCATGATCACTTTAAGCCCTGGATATATGACATGATATGTAGCTGTGCCTGTGTGTGTCTGTCTCTGTGCCTGTGTGTGTCTGTGCCTGTGTGTGTGTGTGTCTGTGCCTGTGTGTGTGTGTCTCTGTGCCTGTGTGTGTGTGTCTCTGTGCCTGTGTGTGTCTGTCTCTGTGCCTGTGTGTGTCTGTCTCTGTGTCTGTCTCTGTGCCCGTGTCTGTCTCTGTCTCTGTGCCTGTGTGTGTCTGTCTCTGTGCCCGTGTCTGTCTCTGTGCCTGTGTGTGTCTGTCTCTGTGCTCGTGCCCGTCTCTGCGCCCGTGTCTGTCTCTCTGTGTGACTATGTTTCAGAGCAACAGATCAGAGAAGCTGGCAGAATTTGCACATGCCCTCCTGTGGCATTACCATATTATCTCCCGGCCACTGCTGTGTAATACCGTCCATCTATGACTCCGGCCCAATGCTCAGCAATAGGGAAATATTACCCCTTCCAGCATCTTATACAAAGCCCCCTATTTGTGGGATCTTCCATTCATTTCAAGACAGACAAGGTTGGGGACTATGTGGATAAATAACCTGTGCCAAGGCCATACTATTGGCTATGCTTTATAAGTAAGCATTGAATACATTTCCGTAATGCGAGATCTTGCTCTTTATTGAACCAACCTCGTAGTCCGATAATTCATTTCAAGATACAAAGTATATTCTTTATATAAAGTAAATCAAAGTAAAAACGTGCCCACAAGTGACATACGTTTAATACAATTGTGATGTCCCTTGGATATCAGCGACCCTCACTATATCTAAGTGGACATATTGATAAGATACACAGTAACCACCCCAAGGGACTGCCATCAAATGATTCCTATTGTCGATGTTTCTTACCCTGCCTAGTATATCACTTTTACTATCTCATCATTCAGCGCCAAACTGCCAATACCCACTCAGGACACATCCAGAGGCTGAGCAGGGCTGACGTACGGAAGTGTTCCCGCACCTGCCGATAGAGGGATTCTCTAGATTTAAAAAGAATAGAAAATCTATCCAGCAATCCATCACGGTTTATTTGGGTTGTGATGCCGTGGCTGCCAAAGGAGAACAATGGGCACTATTTATCACAGAGCACATATGACGGCAGTATTATTTTGTTGAGACTGTTTTAAAGGGTATCTGCACAAGGAAGTAATAATGCATTCTTATAGAAAATGATCTATCTCGTCTACCATTTGTTTTAGAGTTAATTTTTTCTTTGTTTTCCATCACCGTGGCTTCCCTATGCTGTGGGTTGTGAGACATTCACTGGGCAGTCTACTAGTGCAGGGGTTCTCAAACTCGGTCCTCAGGACCCCACACAGTTTGCGGTTTCCAGGTCACCCGGCAGGTGCACAGGTGCACTCAATACTCATTGACACATTTTAAAAGATCCACAGGTGGAGCTAATTATTTCACTTGTGATTCTGTGAGACCTGCAAAACATGCACTGTGTGGGGTCATGCACTGTTTGAGAACCTGTGGACTAGTGTAAAAATAAATGTGACATGTGCTGTGTATGCGTTATGAAGAATGGAAGGTGTAAGAGCACAATTGCCAACTTACTGTGTCTGTGGAGGGGCGTGGCACAGCAAAGTGGGTGGAGGTGTGATGTCATGATTACATCATCGTAGCTGTGCAACCTGCTACATAATGCCAAAATGACCAGCATTATGAAGTGTGTGTGTGAGGGGGGGGGGGCTCATCCGCTTCAGGAAGCTTCAGTGGTCAAACAGGAGAGTATGTCCATGGAAAAACTGGCGCTCATAATGCAAAGGTGGATACTCGCTACACAATTTTCGTTAATATACACAATAACGATATTGTTCAATGTGTACCCACAATATTGTTAATGATGTGCCCTCTTGCAGATCGCTAACTCCTATCATGTGAGTCTGTCAATATCATCGGTGGCTGCATGTGCAGCGGGGGTCCCCGTGACATCACTGAACGATATTGTTCAGTATTTCCCACACATTTTGTTTGTTTCGCGGCACCACTGATATTGGTGTCACTGTACTTCATATCCTATAGTGTGCATTGGGCATAACACTCGTCTGGCTAGAGAGAGCTGATAAGAGGCATGGCAGGTGCAGGTTACCAGGGTGTCTCAGGTGCATTCATTAGCTGCAGTAGGACACAGGCTGTGCTACAAGCTGGTATAGCGGCACCCCTGCTGAAGTTTGGAAGTAGAAAGAAGGCAATCGCTAGTAGAGCAGCACACATGGTGGTCAGTGGTGCTGCAGCCAGTACAGGTTGTGACAGTCTGAGCCATATGTCTGGTGGTGCTAAGGCTGAGGCTGTCAGAGGAAGGTCAGTTCTCACACACAGGGTATCTATATGGCTCATTTAAAGTGTTCTGCCAGATATCCTGTAATGCCACATCGGCTGGGGAACCACAGGTACAGTACTGTACATACAATGGATCATTTGTCTTTCCATCCATATGGGGCAGTTACAGACATCACTGACATGTGGCAGCTTTATAAAAATAATAAACGTGTCCTGGTGTTCTGACTTATATATGTGTAGGCATCTCTGGAGCAATCAGAACTGGTGATATTTGCTGTAAGGTGTTAATAAGGGGATACTAGATTGGCTTATGTACAGCAGACTTATTCACTGAACCCATTGAAGGTTGCATGGCACTATTCTGCCATGTGTTACCCACCTGTTGTTTGCAGTTACTGTTTAAATACCTCATGCATTTAAATTGTTGTCTCTGTGTCCTTACTAGGGCCATTGGTGTGGTCTACATTGATGGTTGCCATTGAGGGTCAATAGATAACCATCAATGATTTTACCAACCAATGGTCATCCATGTTTTTTTGACTGATTGGCCTGTGGGTGAATCAGAACAAAGGGGCGGGGCAGAGCTATGCTCCTTTTTTTTCTGGCACTTGTAAAATAAGATGTAATTCGTTATGCTGTACAATCGATGGTATTCAACATCGACCATAAACCATCTATGATTATAAATCAGCTCTGGACGATGGCAATCCATGGTTAAATGCATGCATTGTCATCTTTTGTAAATTTGTTATTACATTATTATTATTACTCACCAAGTAGCTGTTTCTTCACATATAACCTAATGTCCAAAAACATATCCACTACTGGGACTAAACCACAAATTATTAATGGCTCCTTACACACCACAAAATGTAAATTGACAGGTATAATAAATCTGCTTTTGCAAAACTGTTCCCACTTTTGAGGAGAAACCTATAGACCTGAGTGTCGGAATGTGTAAGGGTTTCCAAGGGTTTTTGGGAGTTATTGGACAGATCAAGGGACAATCAAAGTTCAGACTTGATGTCTTGTGTTCTCCATGATATCAGAAGATCATCAACCATCCCTGTTGAGCACTTCATATAAGGGATCATCATTGATGTTTTTACCGTTGATGTTTATCATCGGTGGTGTAATGGCAAGTGGACAAGTTCCTGTCAGAGCTCCTGGCCCTATCCATCAGACAGAATCCAGAGATCAGAGGGATCACCGCACCAGGTCCAGACCGCCCAGTGGCCAAGTGCTCGCTGTACATGGACGACGTCACTGTCTTCTGCGCGGATCATCGCTCGGTGGCAGCACTCGTCCAGACCTGTGAGGACTTCGGACGTGCTTCGGGGGCAAAAGTCAACTGCGGGAAGTCAGAGGCCATGCTCTTCGGAAAGTGGCACCTGTCGTCCTCGGCTCCTTTCCCATTTACCGTCAAACCGGACCTCATCAAAATTCTGGGTGTCTGGTTCGGTGATGATGGAGCCGCCCGGAAGTGCTGGGATGAGAAACTTGCGACAGTGAGACAGAAAATTGGACTGTGGAGCCTCAGAGACCTTTCCATCGAGGGGAAAGCCCTTGTGCTGCGGAACGAGATTCTTCCCGTCCTGCAGTACACAGCCCAGGCCTGGCCGCCGCCAACTGCGGTCTGCAAGGCCATTACCCGGGCCACTTTCCACTTCATCTGGGGCTCCAAAATGGACAGAGTGAAGCGGAGCATTATGTACAAGGATCCCCTCAAAGGTGGCAAAGGCATTCCAGACATTCCAACTATGCTGAGAGCCTTCTTTGTATGTACTTGCATCCGCAGAACTTTGATTGACAATTGTGCCGGCTCTGCGGGGAACTCCATGTCCCGCTTCTTCCTCCTACCATTGTGGAGGACCCTTAAATGGGACAAGTGGGACAGCTCCATCCCTTACAACTGGACCACTCCGTGGTTCTACCTGGACGTGTCCAAGTTTGTGAGAGAACACCAACTGGAGGGATTGAAACCCGACTTGTGGAAGCCAAAAACTGTCCACAAGCTCATCAGAGCCAGAGACACTATGGAATCGATCCCAGGGCTCCCGGCGGCAACTGTTAAGTTTGTCTGGGAGTACGTGGCATCCAAGAGACAGACTAATAGACATAAAGACTTGTCATGGATGGCCATCCAGGGAGGCTTGCCTCACCGGTCATTCATGCACTCCCGAAACTTGTGTAGGTACAGACATTGTCCCTGGTGCCTCGTTCGCGAGGAAACATCTATGCACCTCTTCTGGGACTGCACCTATGCACAGTTGCTGCTGGATGCCCTAGAGACTGAGTTTAAGGACTGTGTGCCCAGGAGCCACCTATCGTACCATTCGGTGCTTTATGGACTGTTCCCCGGCACACACACTGTTGGGGCGACCCAGGAGGCCTGGCGCCTTATAAACTGTTTTAAGGACGCTGTGTGGTTTGCCAGGAATCGCTTCATCCTGAGGAGGGAGAGGATGTCCGTGCAGGACTGCCGCAGGCTGATCCACAGCCTGCTCAGAGACTACTCCATCCGGGATAGCCCTGAGGAAGAAGAGGACTAACCCCCCCTTCTTCTGGCCCTTTCCCCATTGAACTGAGTGATAAGAACTGTGACGTGGCCCCGCCCCCCCATTTCACGATGTCTGTTGTTTTATTGATGTCCTGTCTATTTATTGCCCTCCCCTTATATGTGTCTGTCTGGTCAATAAAGCTTCGGGCAACGTGACTCCCCCTCCCTCACCCCCCTTCCCTCCACCCATAGTCTTATCCATAGTCAATGATTGTTTAAGGTTAGAATGCATAGTGCATAGCATGTCTTATGGTATTTGATTTCTTATACTGTATTTCATGAAATGTACTATACAGTTTTGCATGTGTGCTGTGTTTTGGCTGTGCTGCGACACAGTATATATGTCTAAGTGTTACCGTCTGTTTTTTGCTTTCTTTATGTACAATAAAGATTTGCCTTTTCAATCAAAAAATGGCAAGTGGCCAATGATGGAGGGCACATACAGTAGTACAAACTGAAAACGTGAATTTAATTTTTTTAATTAACCAAAAAGATACTTGCATTAACCCTTTGAGTGCTGTGAGAGATCCTCAAAATGCCAGCGTCGCTCAAAAATGGGTATAATATGTAACTAAACTTCAATTCATTGACCTGGCTTTATTTATTTATACTAAAACAACAGCCGACGCCGGCATTTTTAGTGGCTATTTTGAGGATGTCTCACAGCAACGTTGGCCCTCAATGGGTTAAGAAGCAAGTCAATGTGCACATCACCACTGTTTGCCCCGGGATGGGTCTAGCCAGGAGAGTGACTAACATGCTAATTAGCCTTTCTAGTATGGTAATTGCTCTCCTGAGAAGCCTGATTCATCACTCTGCATCCCCCTGGCAACGTGTCCGTGTAGCTTTTTGCTTATCTGGGACCCTGTGTCCGTTCCCCCTTTTGTTCTGTGATCACAAATGAGCTGTTTTTTTTTTTTTTTTTTTCAATATTCAACCCTTTTGCCATTGCTTGTAACCCAATCGTACTGTCTAGTATGTTGGCACCTTACAAAAATAAAATAAATGATTAAAGAAATAAATTCTAGCTACAACTGTTGCCTGGTAAAGTAATGAGCTGGGGAACGTGAGTATTTCATGCACAGAGGAACATTGGGAGCTGTATTTGGCAACATTAATTTGTTATATTGATGGCTAGTTCTACACAATCATATGCCAGAGAGGCTGCTGTTATTTGTCACAGCAGCGGGGAATGACTTTACATTTCTGCAGTTCTAATGTGTACTCATTGTTACAATCTGCTTCTATATAACCCTTACTCATTCCGCTGTAGGGGTTTTTTTTTGTATTATTTTCAGCCCACACAAGTCACCGGTGACCGGCGCGGATGATAAAGCGGTATACTATATTACTTTGCTGATTTGTTCTTCTGAAAGGGCATGGTGATTACTCCGTAATAGCTGACCACAACCTTAAATCAATCCATACACTAAGCTGATTCATTCCCCGCTATTTATATTACTGGGTATTCTGCAACCTCTTATTACATGATGCACACGGTACATTTTATTAAAACTTTTAAGAAAGTTACCTTTAAAAAAAAAAAAAAATTACTTTTTTTTGTATAGTGTTCATTCTTGCACCCACCATCTTTGAAAACCCATACAGTTCCTCTTCCCTGCCTGGGGTGTCGCTGTCTGCTGTAGTGCTTCTAGCACAGTGTGGTCTGTATATATGCAAACCAGACCTGTGCTAGAAACACCACAGCAGACAGCAACACCCCAGACAGGGAACAGGAACTGCATGGGTTTTCAAAGATGGCAGGTGCTAGAATGAACACTATTGTAGTTTGCTACTCGGAATATAGAGTAATGTTGGTTTCACCTTAACAGATATACAGTATCTGCAGTCGATACGGTCATTTGGTCTACAGCATGATGGTCAACAACCACTAGGTTGACATGGGTCTAGGTCGACATGGCTTTAGGTTGACAGGTCATTAGGTCAACAGAAGCATTAAGTCGACAATGTCTAGGTCAACATGGGGTTTTTCACTGCTTTGTGAGCCAAAATGTGCCAACAGGCGGTATTTCATGCCCTACCATCCACTAGGGCATGGTGGGAGAATAAAATAGTGCCCGAAGGGGATGCAGTGCACTTTAAACTGTGTCCATGTCGACTGTGTCGAAATTCGGGTAAAAAAACAGTGAAAAACCCCATGTAGACCTTTTTGACTGTCCACCTAATGCGTGTGTCGACCTAGTGGTGTTGACCTAATGTTGTCGACCAACTTGCTGTAGACAAAATTATCCCAACCCATCTGCAGACGGATCAGTCAGCATGTTCTCCATTCTACTGATGGAAATGCTGAAAACATGAGCTGTTGGGGTAGGGGCTTGAAAAAACGGATTTGGGAAACTCTATTCTAAGTGTTTAAGCTGTAATCTACATTTACAGAGAATTTTCTGATTCTACAAAGTAATATATGAATGTAACCAGATAGTCCTATTTCTGTAAATATAAAAGGGGGGCTGTATTTGGGGAGGGAGGTGTGTGACCAATGCGGCTCAGGAGGGAGCTCCAGGCTTGGCGCCAGTCTCCTGCCGTGTTGTACACATGCCATCTGGAGAGAACCGCGGGTAGCTGGAGATGTTCAGGCCTTTATCTCTTGTGAGCAAATTACTTCCCGCTTCCACTTAAGGCCCGCATACACTGATTTCACTCGATTTGGATGGATCGGACCATGAAATCAGCCCAAATCGCATGTATAGCCATCCCGTCCGATACGATGCGCGGCCCCAAGCACATCGGATCGGAGTTGGGTGTTGGACCGGCTGCACATAAGAATTGCTAAATCTTATGTGCGGCTGGAGCCGGGCGGGGGATGCCATGAGCCGGCGAGGGGACCAAAGAGGCGGGCAGGGGAAGCTGGGCAGCGGGTGCACTTAAAAAAACAAACAAACAATATAAATGACTGGGCAGCCAGTGATTATTGCTGATGGCTGAGAGAGCTTCACAGTTATTTGTATGGGCTTTTTTCTTTTTTTGCAGCTTGGCTCACTGATCCCCCTGCCAGACTCTCTGACGTCCCCTGCCCACTGCCTCTGTGTCCGCCCCCCCCGCTCCCTCTGCCTGCAGCTACCCGGGAGTTGCATGTGATAAATCGCATGCCATTTATCACATGCAAAATCAATTAGCACATCAATTTCCTAATAGTGTGTGACAATGACAAGTCGGACTAATGTATGGGGGCCTTTACAATTACGGTCATGGTGTGGCTGGCGTACCATTGACTTAGGAACTGTTTCTGTAGAACCGCCACTCACTAGATAAGAGGTCAGGAATATTAACCGTTGTTTCTAATTAAGACCCTTTACACTGAACTAGTAAAAATGACGGCTTCTGCAAGGTACTTTCACTTTGAGCGCTGACAGTTTTTAGCCCACAATTTCTGCACCCCCCTTTACTCCCCTCATGGTACCGGTATCTGGATGATAGGTCAACAGGTACTAGCTCAATTTTGCCAAAAAGTCGACGTGACGTGTTCGATGCATGAGGCTTTCTCAAATTTTCTTTTTCTTTTTTTGGACTTTTTCATGCCGGACTATGATTGGGAACGGTGAAATGATGCGAGTGTATGCTCTGCGCTAATTGGGGGTCCATGTTGACCTGGACAGCAAATAAAATGTGAAAGATTCATGCCCACCTTTTCATGTCGTGACCTTTTCTCTGTCGACCTTTTGTCAAGGTCAACCTTGTGCCTGTCAAACTGTGGCTGTCGACCTATTGACTATCCATCTAGACACTGTCAGCATTATGGTCCACACCGATGGTACCTGGGAAGAGATAAAGGGATTATGAGACGGTGAACGTCGTGTTACTGAATTGTGAGCTCTGTAGTCAAAACACTGGTTGCTGATGCTTGGAGATGATGTCCGGGTGATCCGGGTCTATGTACATTTTAACATGACCAGAGTCACACCATTCATACCGCTGGATACCAGGCTTGGCTTCCTAGGTAATACAATCATGGTAGAACCTTCCAAACCATACTTGGAGCCCAATTGAGACCTGTTAGCGGTCAGTTAGCCGTTGCCCGGCCACTGCGTAATCCCGCCCATGTGCATGGCTGCAAATGCCTTTGTAGCTGTTCAAAAAAGGGGAAACCCAATGGCCGGGATCCGTCTGCATTTTTTTAGGGGCCCTCCCAGAAAACCCTGGGGTGTCGCCTACAAGTGCGCGCCGCCTTTCAATCATCTTGCGAACGGTAAACCTTGTACAGTTTTTTGAGTGGTTCCCGCACAGGATTTTCTGCCGTGACACCTAATATACTTTTGGTCACAATACAGGGCGAATGTAATTTCAAATTTATCCAAATCCCAATTACATAACCTGATGTTTAATTCAGTGTCAAAAAATTCAAAAGAGTCGGAGGTGCTCCCCTGAGTCAGAGAGAACATATACAAAACAGGTAGAAAAAGACTCTTTTTTGGGGGCACACTTGTAACAAATGGTGAATGTGTGAAAAAGTTATACTGTAAGATCGATGAGTAGTTAATCAAGTAAAACTTAACTTTTAATTAATTCTATTTATAAGATAGGGTATTCACAGAACATAAGATACACAAAGGACACACAAAAAGACATACAAACACTGGTTAAAAAGGCAATTCTACCGCCAAGGGTTGCCATGGCAATAATTCAATAATAAATCATTGTACATTTAATTGTAAATCTGTCCATTTAACATATACAAAGAGAAAAGAGAAATTTTGGAATACTGTACAATACTATTAAAACGTTGGTGCTATATAAAAAAGGGTAAGAATGAACAATAGACTTTCTGGCACAAAGACACATATTCAGTACGTTTTACTTTTCTATCTGGCACTCTCTGCCGACACAACAGATGGGCAGTATGCTTATGCAGCAGCAAGCGACCTAAAAACATATTGGGCCTTATTTAACAATGATCCTTATTCCCAGCGGTATATTACCTTTAATACTACAGTGAAACGAATGTGCCATTAGTGTTTAACATTGCTTACCAGGTCCAGCAACGCCCCCCCCCCCCCTTCCTCTGTGACATCCCCCCCACAGTCACTGACAGCCTATCAGTACCAGCGAGGGACAGACATTGCCCAGTCCCCTGGTGGGGACTGGGCAATGGCTGGAAGTCCGGTGCGAATAACCCCCATAACCTTCAGTGAGTGCAAAAAGTATTGTGTCATTGTTCCATGGGAACAAGAATAAGTATTCTTTCTATGCAAATACTATCAATAACAATACTGACTCTTGAACACAAAGCAAGTGTTGCACTGCACTGTACTGTGTCTCCAAATGTGGGAGTAATAATTAAACTTTGAAAACACCGACTGTACTATTAATCTTGCGCCACTAATTACCCTGTTCATATTACTGCTGCATTACGGAATCTATAATCTTACTAATGTTCTCTTCATAGACGAAGGCTGCACTCATTAACGCATACGCTCGTTAATCGGCTCTTCACGTGTTCAGACAGTTTAGCAAAGTGAAGAGTTTTCAAGCATCTGTAATAGGTGCATGCCCCTAGCCGGCTGGGCGCAGATACCTAGTCATACATATAATTAGTGGCAACAGTTATTCCTTCTAATTACACTGTATAATGCATTGAGGAAATTGTAGGCAATGCAAGGTGATCACAGCTAAGCTCTCAATGCCTATTGGTCTGGAAATGGATGGATCACTGCCCACAGATTTACTAGCCTGGTCCCGGCGCTCCTCCAGGCTCAGACTCCTTATGAAAAATGTCCCTCACAAAATGGCCGCCCCCTTACAGCAGACCATTTTTAAGGATCCGCAGCCTCCTCTAGCATTCTCAAAAACTGTCTGCTGTCTGCGGTGGCCATTTTGTAAGGGATATTTTTCATAAGGAGTTAGCCAGGAGGAGCGCCGGGACCAGGCTAGTAAATCAGCTGGTCTACTCCCGACTCACAGCCACAGCAGATGTGGCGGCAGTGTAGCAATAGCCCCAGCAGACCCCCGGTGCCGGGCACCCACACTGTCGCGGGGTCTGCGGTGCTATTGTTATGCCACTGCACATATGATATGATATATGGTATGTGATCCTGCTTCCTGGGTGGTTCAAGGGGCATTGCATGTGATCCGCTTAGTGTATGGGGCAGCTTTTTACTGTATGTGTGTGTATATACATACAGTATGTGTATATATTTGCAAACATTAGTGGCTCTGTAGCCCAGATAATCACAATTGCATCAGTTTATTAAAATGAATGAGGCCCGATCACCATAGAATGGGGCAGATGTATTAAGCCTGGAGAAAAGATAGCCGAGATAAGGTAAAAGGAGATAATGCAGCAGCCAATCAACTCCCAACTGTCATATTTCAAAACACAGCTGATTGGCTGGTGCTTTATCTCCTTTCACTTTATCTCCAGTTTATCTCTTCTTCAGGCTTAATACATCTACCCCAGTGTTCCACTGTAAATCATCACAGATACTTACTGTATGGCCTGGATTTCCCATGTTACATGCATGTGCCAAGGTGTGGTGGTTGTACGTGTAGAAGGAATGGTGAGGTCCTGTACAATGAATACTCCCACTATACAGTAAATTTCGCTCTGATGGTTTTGTCATTGGGATCAGTGGACAGGAAAATGGTCTGAGATTGTTACTATGTGATGTTGGAGCTAACAACTTCGTTAGTATTCTGCACCCATTCTCCTCTCTGTACAGGGAGAGCTGCTACCAGCTGCAGCACAGACCCATCCGTACATACAGCTGCTCCCGGGCATTTTGTAGGGTGCTGAGACTAATTCTGTGATTGTTTTTCAGATAAGCCATCATCAGCATTTTTACTGCCAGTATAAACCCTTTATATAGCTGTCATATGACTCTTCATTGGCAAACTGACGCAGTTTTGAATTCCTTCTCCAGATATTCTTTTGCATTGAATAACCACATAGCTTTACAGCGCTGAAATTACAATGTTTATTCATTATATGTCATTCTTAGTACTAGCTCTTATCTGTATAGCTTGTTCTTTATGGTGTAGACCAGCAGTGGCCAAACCTGTCCTCAAGATCTACCAACAGTTCCTGTGTGTCAGGCCACCTGTGGATCTACAGTAGGAATGAATGCAGCAGGTTTGAAAATGTGACAGTTAGTAATGACTACAGCTGTGCACCAGCTAGGTGGTTTGGAAAACGTGGGCCGTTGGTAGATCTCAAGGATTGGTTTGGCCTCCCATGGTGTAGAGCATGGGTCCTCAAACTGCGGCCCTCCAGATGTTGTGAAACTACAAATCCCAGCATGCTATGCCACAGTTTTGCTATAAGGGAGTGTTAAAACTGTGGCAAGGCATGCTGGGATTTGTAGTTTCACAACATCTGGAGGGCCGCAGTTTGAGGACCCATGGTGTAGAGTAAACAATCATATAAATATTGTTGTTATTTAGCCTACTGGTCATTTTATAGGGTGTTGTGTCTTGTGTCTGTCTACAATTAGTGTGTTGTGTGCAACTATTACTATATTAAGGGCAGTCACCTTGATCAAAATTGGATACGATTTGTATCTAAGCCCAAATGTAGCATGTGTCCAAGAAAATATACACAAAGGTAGTAGCGCTAGACAATAATAGGCTTGAAAATACCATAAAAAAGCACAACCAATTCATATAGAAAGCACAGGTACCTCTATTTCTTAGCTACCTAATGAGAGGATCCATTACTATTACACCACCATTACTCCTATAAGGAATTCCGGATATAACAACAATGTCTTTTTGATTCTGGAAAAGTGTTGTATAGTTACCGCAATGGATATCCAAGTGAAGATTTTAATCCTTTTTAGGGAAAGCGTAACAGCAAAGTCCTTCATGTGGAAGCAGGAATTGAATAATTTGGCAGAGTTCCATAAAATAGCGTTTTTTTTTATAGTAAGGCTGGTCTGGAACCAAGTGGCAAGGTAGGTAGCAGGAGGGTGACCAAAAGTGCTTACGCCTGATGCGTTTCGCTGTAACCAGGTACAGCTTTGATAAAGCTGTACCTGGTTACAGCGAAACGGAACTCTGCCAAATTATTCAATGCGTTAGGTCGACATGGGTTTTTTCACTATTTTTCGACCCGAATGTCGACACAGTCGACATGGACACAGTTTGAAGTCACCGCAGCCGCCCTAGTGGATGGTAAGGCATGAAATACCTGTCGGCTCAAACAGTGAAAAAAACCATGTCGACCGAACCAATATGTCGACCTAAACCCATATGTCAACCTTGTCCCATGTTGACCAAGACACCTGTCGACCTACCCACCTGTCAAACCAACGGTGTCGACCTAATGACTGTCGACCTAAGTGCTGTCGACAATACGACCGTATCCCCCCCCCCCCTACACCGTTCTGGCTATTTCCCGGCTGTTAGGTTTGTCTATAAACATAGACGTGATCTATTCTGCATATGTAACAAATGCATCTCCTTTCCCTGCAAATAACAGGCGCAAATGCACATGGCTCCCCTGTGACTCCAATAGGTAACAAAAAACAAGTTCCGAATTCATTCCCATCCCCACTGCGCCATTTTTTTGCCAGAGAGCTGCACTTGCGCAGTAGAGTCTCTGCTCAGACTGTAGGGGACCCGGACAGAGGAGGACGCACACGTGTCTTCTCCTCTCTTGAAACATCCTGCTTGTCAGCCATATTTATGCTAAACATGGCAGCCTTTAAGCCTAGAACCGCATACGGCATGCCATCTTTGTCCTTTTTTTTTCGCCGTTACCGTTATGTTTGCTCTTTATGGACTGCGGAGTTATATGAAACCAGACAACGAGGCAGTCGCTGTCGCGGCCGTCCAGCAGCAGCAGAAAATACTTCCAGGAGGAAGATGTTCCCGATATATAATCCTTCCCGAGATCTATAGATGCAGGCTAATGTAATGTGAAACAGGAAAGGCATATTTTATTTATAGTCTCGGACATTAATTCTTGCACTAAGCAATAATAGATTCCAAGGATATTTTGCTCAGGTCTGTGACAAATAATAGAATACATTGTGTTTTGCTTACGGTATACGCACACATTTTGCGTAATGCATAGACTTAACGTTTGATTACTTTTGGTTTTGACAGTGAATCTTTGCAGCTTGGGAAAAAGGGTTAAACCAGCTAATGAGCCAGTTTTGTACCAAGACATAGCGACTGTTGCCCATAATACACAGCCCTGGAATTTCAATTTTCCAGCTCAATAATCAGTGGGTGTTGCGGGCCCAGTATTAGATGAAACGAAAGCATTTTTCATACAAATTAAGGAAGGCAGGGTAAAAATGAACACCATTAAAGGAGCACGGAGGGAAGAAAAAATAGACAATCGCTATACTGTAGCTCAGGTCTTTTTATTTTTTTCTCTCCGTTTTCCAAGAATCGACTTGGAAAGTGACAGCTTTTAATAAAAGAACCAGAAGAGGGAACGGGAGCAGAGCTGGAATAGAAATGTAACGTTGACAAAGCCAAAATTACACTATGTTCTAAATAAGGGCCTATGGGTTGATCTGGTTGATTTGCTCGGATGCGAATTTGCATCCTTGCGAATCATCAAAATCCCGACTTGCGAATGGCGGTACGCCGTTGTAGATCCGCAATACCCCCGAAGTAACTTACCCGCTTTTGCCCTGTGTTCACAGTGAACTAAACTAGGGGGTCATTCAGAGTTGATCGCTGATGTGCGAATTTGCAATCTGTGCATTGATCAAATGACTGCGCATGTGCCCGAATCATTGCACACAGGCGTAAGCCACAATCGCAACAAAGAAGCAAAAGGATATAATCATAGTCCCCTGATAATTCATTCGATGGTTCGTGAAATGAGTATGGATGTGCGACAGGATATCGAATACCGATATTTTCACACTTCACTCGCAGATTTGCGCGTGCCGGGTTTTCTTTCTTTCTGGGTGGCAGCTAATTACTCACAGTCCTCTGTAACTCTGTGGATGGCTCGAACTGTGTGGAGTTTGTATATTCTCCCCGTGTTTACGTGGGTTTCCTCCGGGTACTCTGGTTTCCTCCCACAATCCAAGAATATACTAGTAGGATTTATTGGCTCCCATGAAAAAACAGTAACCCTAGAATGTCTGTGTGTGCGTGTACATGTGGTAGGGAATATAGATTGTAAGCTCCACTGGGGCAGGGACTGATGTGAATGTTCAAATATTCTCTGTATAGCGCTGCGGAATATGTGTGTGCTATATAAGAAACTGCTAATAAATAAATCAGGTAACTAGATAGCTATGGGCGAGAAGAACAAGTGCCTGCAGATTGCTGCCCGTTATATATAAGATAATAGTGTCTCTCCTTAAATTTCCATGACTGTACTTAAAGATCTAGAATACACTACTGTATATTAAACTTTGTGCTGACAATTGCTCTGTATATGCAATATATGTATATGAATTTGTAAATATTCTGTAACCACTGCAGGGTTTGTGTGTGTGTTGGGGGGGGGGGGGGGTCACTGGTATACTGCAGGCTGCAGTATACCAGTATATGGGTCATTGGGTTGACCAACAGAAGGTCGACATGGGCTAGGTTGACACCTGAAATAGGTTGACATTGTTGGAAGGGGATGCAGTCAATTTGCCGGCGGTCGGAATCCCAACACTGGAATCCCGACCGCCGAAATCCCGAAACTTTCTCCCTCCGTGGGAGCATAAAATAGCGTGCCGAGCGTAGCGAGCCCACAAGGGGGGGGCGCTCCACGTCCCCCCCATGTCGGGATTTCGGCGGTCGGGATTCCAGTGTCAGGATTCCGACCGCCGGCATTACATATCGGATCCGTTGGAAGGTTGACACAAGCATTAGGTCGGCAGTCAAAAGGTTGACATGGGTTTTTCACTTTTTTTTTTTGGTCCCGAATGTCGACTTGGACACCGTATCGGTGCACCGCGACCCCTGGCATGGCTTGCTGCACTCACAATGTTGTCCCTCCACTCCCTAGTGGATGGTAGGGCATGAAATACTGCCTGTGAAAAATCCATGTTGACCTTTTCACTGTTGACCTAATGCTTGTGTCGACCCTACAAGAATGTTGACCTATTTCATGTGTCGAGATATATATATGGCACTCTGGTGAAACCCTGCTGCTGGCTACTTCTCTAGGATCCCTATACACTGATCAGATCACACATCAGATTTATCGGTTGTGAAAGCCATTTGAATTGCCTGCTGTGATACTTAAAAGTCACATCTATTTGATTCCGAGTATTGAAAACCAACTGGACCGTTACATGAATTTTATATCTTCAGACTCTATCGGTATAGAACTCTTATAGTGTCTGCTGGCTATGTTATCTGCCCCTGATGAAGTTAGGATCTGACGAAACGCGTTGGGCTACTCTCTACTGAATAGAACATTATTCATGTGAAGCTGTAAAACATATGTGCCATTTTCTGTATTAAGCAGTTTTTATTTGTATGTATTTGTGATACCCCATTAAGGGATCTTGTTCACTTTTATATTAAACGGTCAAAACCGGATTGTCTTTGTTTGACATTGGATAGCGCCCTCTGGAAAACCCCCTTTCTTTCCATATATATATATATATATTTACAACAATAGTTTATAGGCGCTTATATCACTAATAAGTTTTATTAAAAATCTTTAAGTGTAAAAAGGCACATGCCCACGCTTTCTCCAAAAGTTTTTTTCACATGAGAGATACCACATGAGGGGTGTATATATATATATGGCTGACCCGCCAATGGCTGGGAGACGTCCCGTCCTCACGTCACCTTATGACGCGGATGTCCTTAATCCGTCCCCCCTTTCACATTGGCTGACCCGCCCGTGGCTGGGATACGTCCCGTCCTCACGTCACGCTATGACGCGGACGTCCTTAATCCGCCCTTCCACCACCTGCTCCTATTACCTAACGCTTACCCGCTCTGTAATTGACGGGGATAGCCCTATTTAAACACACTGAGCGCACGTAGTAGCCACGCCCTCTGACGAAGTCCGCAGTGACGAAACGCGTCAGGGCGTGGCCTACGACGCTCCATCTCCTCTGGCTACCGGCTTCCCCGACGTGCTGTGTGTCTCCACGCTTCCCTGCAATCCAGCTCTGCGGCGTTCGAGTACAAGCAAAGTCCTGGTCCTGGTACAGTGTGAGCAGCTTATGCCTATGGTTTAAAACCTATGTCTTGTGGTACCCAGTCCACAGTGTTTTTATATCTGGTACGAGTTCATGTTTACCCGCACCTGGGAATATATATTTTAATAAGTTTCATACTTTGAATACTACACCATGAAGCGCCTTCTTTCTGCCCATTTCTATATATATATATATATATATATATAGTATACAGTAGTGTGTCCTGCCCCCGAAATAAGCCACTCCCATCTCTGTGCATGAAATCAGGTATAACGTGTGCGGATTATGATTGTTCTGGAAGAGTTATGTCAGGTGTGCAGGTGAATGACGGAAAGCAGGGAAGGGAAGCGAAGGCTGAGACAGCCGCAAGGACAAAGCAGCAGAGCTCTGTTAGAACAGACCAGCAGTAGCATATGAGAGAGAACAAATTGAAGGCAAAAGGATAATTACCTTTCAATCACTGGGTACAGCAATGTTATGTATATTAACCATGTTCTACTACTCCAAGAGGGTTACATATTTCTGTGCATCTTATGCTGCTACGGGGGATATTCAGTCCTGGGTCACGACTGTTGGGCTGGCCCAACAGCCGTGGCTCTGTCCTCTTCTCGGCCGGCTAGACTGGCAGTCTGCAGGCGGATTCAATGTCCCGCCTGCCGAATGCAGAAAAGGGGTGTGGCCGGGAGCTCGACAATCCATGGCAGAACGGGCCCAACTGCTTCTAAAGTCAGGCTAGTTCTGCCTTCATCACCCTGCTCCGTTCCTCACACTACACCACCATCCTCTCCTCCATCACCCTGCTCCTTCACTCGCATTACACCCCCATCCTCTCCACCACCACCACCCTGCTCCTTCTCACACTACACCCCCTTCTTCTCCTCCATCACCCTGCTCCTTTTCTCACACTACACCCCCATCCTCTCCTCCACCACCCTGCTCCTTCCCTCACATTACACCCCCATCCTCTCCACCACCCTGCTCCTTCACTGGCTCGCACTTCACTCGCTCTACACCACCATCCTCTCCTCCATCACCCTGCTCCATCACTCACACTACACCCCCATCCTCTCCTCTATCACCCTGCTCCTTCACTTGCAGTACACCAGCATCCTCTCCTCCGTCACTCTGCTTCTTCACTCGCACTACACCCCCATCCTCTCCTCCATCACCCTGCTCCTTCACTTGCACTACACCCCCATCCTCTCCACCACCACCCTGTTCCTTCTCACACTAAATACCCATCCTCTCCTCTATCACCCTGCTCCTTCTCTCACACTACACCCCCATCCTCTCCTCCACCACCCTGCTCCTTCACTCGCATTACACCCCCATCCTCTCCACCACCCTGCTCCTTCACTCGCTCGCACTACACCACCATCCTCTCCTCCGTCACCCTGCTCCTTCACTCGCACTACACCCCCATCCTCTCCTCTATCACCCTGCTCCTTCACTTGCACTACACCACCATCCTCTCCTCCATCACCCTGCTCCTTCACTCGCACTACACCCCCATCCTCTCCTCCATCACCCTGTTCCTTCCCTCGCACTACACCCCCATCCTGTCCTCCATCACTCAGTTCCACCTCGTCCCCCCTCACTTTAACCCCTGCTCCTACATGACTGCAGCGTTCCCTTCTTCCCTACCCACAGTGTTCGCTCGGTGGCTGAGCTCGCCCTGTTGCCCTGTGTGTCGGTTCTGCAGCAGCACTGTCCCTGACGCTGCGAGTATTTACAACAATGATTACAAGGAAATCTATACCCCATAAATAAACATATTACAGGGCTACAGTACTTATATGTTCTATAATGAGTTATAAAATGACAGGTCACAGGGTAGATGTTCTGCTTCCTGTCCCATCTGTCTTCCAGGCAGGAGGAAGTAAAGGAAGGTGTCCGTCCCCCCTGTAGTTTGGTCATGATTGAGAAAAGTTGTCTTTTTTTGTTGATAACTGCAATGTATTTGATACAAGTTTATGTAAGCAAAATATATGAGCTGTCCCCAAGGCAGAAATCAAAGTCAGGCTTCCTGCACAAGCTCATCAGTCATTTTATGCAGATTTGTTCTGTACAGAGAAGTTACAGTCTGTAGTTAAACTTCAAGAAAACAGTCAAAGTCTCTGAGTGCAGCATCATGCCGCAGAGCAGGACTAGAGGCCCGTACACACTGGGTAATTGTGGGTTTACTTTTGGTGTCTTGAGCTACCTATCGCCTTGTGTGTGATGGCCAAAATCAGGTCAACCTCCCAGCCCCCCGGGTGCAATGCCTAAAATACCAGCATTGCACGGCAGGGGGCGTGTCCACGAGGACGCATTCCGCATGCCCCCACACTGGTCATCCGCCGGCCACCCCTCTCCCGCCCTGTCAGTGGCCCCGCCCCCCATGCCTCACTGAACTAGCTGCCCTCTCCCGGCTACATGCCTCCTACTTCTCCCAATGTAAGCGGGACAGTCCCTCAGAGGTTGTGCATCACAGCAGTAATGAGCAGTTGCTACATGGCCCTGCAACCAGCACTTAATTGATGATTTTAGGGAGGATATGGTCGCTAGGTTAACAAAATGAAGGTCGAAATACATAGGTTTGACCAATAAAGGTCGACAGGTCTTATTTGGACACATGAAATCCGTTGACATGGCTATGGGTGGCATAGTCGGAAGGTCAACACAAGCATTAGCTCGACCGTCAAAAAGTCGACGAGTTTTTCACATTTTTTTCATAGTGTCGATCCTATGACCCATACCCTTTTAGCGGATGAGGCTCCCCAGTCTCATGTATCTGATGCAACCCCCCCCCATCACACATGCACCCCCCATCACACATGCACACACACACACACACCCCCATTACACATGCACCACCATTGCTCCCCAATTTGGTATTGCGCACTACTCCGCACAGTAGACATCACATGGTTTTCTCAGTCCATCGTATGGAAGTAAAACGGGAGCTTGTACCCTGCCCATGGCCATGCCTATTTGCTAAGGTTGTTAAAGCTGGGTCACACAGGCCTAGTGCCTGGATCTGCATCTGATTGGTCCTCACATGCAGGTATTACTAGAGATCATATCATCTTGGAGTGATGGGGGAGGCAGCACACCGGCTGCCTCCCCTCTTAAGTTGTGTACACACGGAGCAATATGATCGCTGCCAAAATATTGCTCAGCAATCATATTGCTCAGTGTCCCATTTTCATCAGTGACCAGAGATGGTCGCTGATGAAAATGTCACACTGCCGAGAGAAGAGGCAGGGGAAGTCGCTGGTCGGAGGAGCAAGCTCCCCCAACCAGCGACCATTAGGGGGCTGAAAACGGGAGCGGGCACCCGGCGATTTTTCGCCGGTGCACACTGCAATCTTTTTGCCCATGTGTTCGCACCTTTAGAACGTCCCTGGAGCAAACCACATATATAATCAAACAATATGGAACTTCATTCACTAACATGCCAGCTCTGCAGCTTATCACATGTATTTATTAATGATTGCATGATATTTGCTTCTGTAATTGGTGAGTCTACTCCGGAGAAGCTAATTAAATCCAAATATTGGATATTTAGCAGGTGATGTCTTTTGCATCAGATGTGTTCCAGCTCAGTAAAAAAATGACACATTAAGAACTCTGTTTTTCTTGTTATAAATGATATTTCAACCGAGAAAATTCTACATCATGCTGCAGCATTAATGAACAAAGAGGATCCAGTACTCATTACAGTGAGAGAGTGATGGCCGGGGGAATTGCAGATAAAGGCTGATTAGTACTCGGCTGAATCCCCTGCACTGGGATTAATTGAATATTAATAGATTGTGTGGATTGTCTCGAAATTAACAGTGAAAAGTAGAATGCGGCTTGAAGAATCGATGGAAATAAATGAAGCGGTTGCTGCTAATTTCTTAACAGGAGCAGGCGGAGGGCAATCGATCGTTCTGCTTGTTCTTTTGCTTCTTTAACATACATTTTTATTTCATTTCGATGAATGGAAGGTACAGATTTTGAAGAAGTTGCATGGGATAGGTGCTAAAGTCATTTCATAGTTGCGCATTTAAAATAATGGTGATGTAAGGGGCATGGGTTGACAGTCAATTGGTCGACAGGAAAAAGGTCGACATGGTCACAAGGTTCCTACAAGCAATAGGTCGACATGAGTTTTACATTTTTTTGTTATATGGTGTCCATAAGTGTACTGCGTCCCATTGCATGGCTCTCTCACCATTTTTCTTAGTCTCCCTCTAAGTCTTTCCAGAGGGTGTCACCAAAATGCCGGCTCTTCCATAGTGACAGGAGCTAGGTGCTGCAATTATGACAGTATTCTGCAGCATCCAGCTCCTGTCACTGAGAAGGAGCCAGCAGAGCAGCCAGAATCTCCGTGGACTGCCCAGCATCTACAGCACCAGAGTGATGTCATGGGGGGACTTCCCATCAGGCCATTCCTCTATAGCAGGGCTGGGCAACACCGGCCCTCCAGATGTTAATGAACTACACATCCCAGGATGCTTTGCATTAGTTTTGCTATGTGGCCATGCTGAAACTGATGCAAGGCATGCTGTGATGTGTAGTTCATTAACATCTGGAGGGCCGGTGTTGCCCAGCCCTGCTCTATAGTGGCCCAAATAAGGGAGGGGGGTTGAAGTGACAAAGCGGTCAGACCACAGGTTACAGACAATGTTAGAGTTGCCCAGAAAAGGCCACAATCGAATGCTCAAATTCTGTAGAAATGGCTTTTACCCTTAGCAGTGTGAAGGGTGGCTCAACTAAGAGGGGTTAAAGGTAATCCTATATTTAGGTCCTATTAAGTTCTATGAGGACTAACTTGTCCTCCGCTCTTTTCTTGGTAATGTGATACTTGTTAAGTCGTGGAAAGCCGGTAAGTTCTTGGCCTTCAGACATCACAAGAATTTTCTTATCTATGATGGTTTCCTCCTTGGAAACAGAACAACACAATGGTACCAGAATGTCTTCGGTGGGAGAATGTGATGATATTTCTATGCTCGAAGACTGGAATAGACGGATCAGATCTATCTTAACTGAGTTGCGCATACTGGAACCACCGGATGCGGATATTATTTCTCCCGCTGCATTTTTCTAGATATTGGCAGAGTCCTTCAAACTAATGATTTCGTCATTAAAGAAATCCATTTATTCTACGGTGTCTGCCAGGAAAGACCTGACTTCATCCATCTTTGTCTTCAGTATATCCATTCTGTTAGTCTGGTCAGCAATACCTGGATGCAGACATTTTTCAGGTCCTCTTTGACAGGGTGTAAAACTGTACACTTATGTATTTACAGATGAAGCCACGCTCAGTGGCAAACGCTGGATTTTATCCTTTATATCGGCTGTTTCAAGCATTTAAATAAGATAAGTTGTCATGAAAAGGTTAAACGTCACATAATAAATATATACACAAACATGAGCTCACAATCTCCCACCTCATGGTAAGGCTCCTGTCTCTTCCTCCTGGCAGCTACTCTCTGGTCCATTGTGATGTTTGAGGGCTCAGATCCACACATACAGTAAATGTGGTAGAAGAAGCTGGTACACTGGGCATGTGCAGCAGCTCTGTCCCTTACACTGCATGGCGTGGTGGCAGCTCTACTGATCATATTATATACCAGTGCTATTGTTGTCATAATTTAAGGCACTTGCCAAGAGGAGGGGGGTTTCCAGTCAACCAGAACCCCCCCCCCTGCGTTTGCCTATGATGCTCATCATTGCCGGGCCAATCGGCACAAGCAACTTCTGTCAAGATTGGAGCGATCCGATCGCCATGCCCGTAGGTCTAATTTGCTCCCGCGCTCATACAAATGCATTGAGTAACTATGTCGCAGTGATTTCACAACGTAGATGCGATTTTGGAATGACAAACGAGCACAAGCGGGCGCCTGGTGGCAACAGTAAGTGTGCCTACAGCTGTCACTTCACCATTTTACAGCAGGCCAGGCATCACCTCCGTCATCCTGCTCTCTTTGTCATTAAAGGTTAAAAGAATATTTAGAAAAGTTTAGACGTTAATGATTTCAATATCATGTAATGACCACAAGAGGAGAAGAGAGACATTGAGACGACAATGTGAAGGATAACACTCTAAACCAGGGCTGGGCAATAGCGGCCCTCCAGATGTTGATGAACTAAACATACCAGCATGCCTTGCATCAGTTTCAGCATGGCCACATAGCAAAACTAAATTAAAGCATCCTGGGATGTGTAGTTCATCAACAGCTGGAGGGCCGCTTATTGCCCACCCCTGCTCTAAACTAACCACCCTTCCAATTATAGATGTTGGTGGGAATGTGTATGTGACTTCTCCAAGGCACATGTATTGTATTGTATTGTACAGTCACTGGGATGCACAATGTATTGCATATCAATCACTAGGATGCTCTATTTTAAAATATTAGTCACTCTGATTGAATATCATGCGTTAATGATGCTCATTATACTATATGGCAGATTATGAGGATATCTCTATATTGTATGAATGTCGCCGGGATGCCATCTGTATTGTATTGTGACTAGGGATAACTGATTGCCAACCTCAATGATGTATTGGTTTGGTCCAGCCTACATTTGATCACTTCCAGGGCCAACTCAGGTTCCCAGTCCACCCCAGCAGGCATCGCTGCTATAACCGATATAAAAAATTTAAAAAAACTATTTTCTTTAACGTACAGTATATATAGAATTGTGTCTGAATATAATTGCTTTAAGACCTGAAGCAAAATACATTTTTGGCTGTAAGTTATTGCGAAGATTGGACATTTATGCAGAATACACTTGGGGGTTATCGAAGGCCAAAATATGGAATTGGAAATGGAGAGACTCTCTTATCCAACTGGCATTCATGGGGACAAACACAATCAGCCTTTCCTTTATATAAAGCCCTTTTTGTTCTCAGGGCTCAAAGCTAAGCTCCATGTAACACAATACCGTGTGGAAATTGTGTCCAGCACAATATTGTGAGCAGATATAGAAAATAAACCTAGATGCTTCAATCCAATTCAGTGACATTTCAGAGGCAGCCATTCTACCGCTACGCAGAATATAGCTGCTTAAAAGGAAACACAGTAGCCAAATAGAAGTGTGTTGGTACATCAAACATATGTGAGTTCATGCAAACGTTACAAATATGTGCATTAATATGGATGTTCATGCAGATGTGCACCAACACTTTTATACAGAAAAATATGCACAGTAATTGTCAATATTTGATCCTCGTATGTTGCTGGGAGACAAATCCGGACGACGGTAACAGAAATGTAATTGTGCTGATTGTAGCCACAATAATGAAACCTTTGCAGGGACAATTAATTCAAAGGATAACGTTTTAAAAGTCTTTAAGAATGCGCCTGGATATAAGAGTCAGTTGGCAACTACTGTATACCTCTGTCTTCCATCATCAATAGGAATAAAGGAGCCTATTTATCAACAAATTGCTGAAAAGCTATTGGCTATTAATGGTTTTGGTGTAGTTTATCGTGGCACCATAGCTAGAATTCTGCTCCGATAAGCAGCTGACGAAGCATGGCCCCAACCAGTACTTTCCCTACTGATCCTAACAGAGAAAGACGCATTTTAGCACCGCACCATTACTGCACTTGCTTATTGATGGTGGAGGCGGAGGGATACACATTAATCTCTCCTTGCACTCCATGTCCCTTCCCTGCTGAGATACATTAGGCAGCCTGATACACTTCAGCGGTTGCATTGACTCGTCCTTTAACCGTCAACAGAACCACACCGTAATCTTCATATCAGTTATAGATTAAATCAATACATTTAATCAAGAAACTCCTATCTGTAATAACATATTAGCAGGCGTTGTAAAGAAATGTTCCATTCTGAAGCAAATATTACAACAAAGCAAGAATGATGAAAGCAACATGGGAAGTGATCCTGGGCCCGCCTGTTGCACTAAAAATAATCCTAGCCGTGCACTGCAACATTGCCCAATGGCTATCCAATTAGCCTTATACGTGGCAGTTATTGGGATCTGCTATAAGCATTCATTGTCTCCGCGATAATAGATGGGATCACGAACTTATCCCGGATCTCAAGTGTTATCGCACCATTGCAGATGACTTTGAGAAGATGGACGCCACCGAGACAGAAAAAAATCTGCTTATGAATTGCGAATGGATTGCTAACTGGCATCGACTTACAAATCCATTTGCCATCTCCGTCGGAAATAAAATTTGCCAACAGGGAAAAAAAATCGGTACTTGAACCCGAAGCGTGGCGAGCGCAGCGAGCCCGCGTCCTCCGATCTTTTCATACCCCCACTATCCACGTCGGCGTGGAATTGAGAATAGAAAAGTGTGGCATACACATCCACTTGCATGCAAATTCGGGGGTTTCGCACAGCGGAAGGGGCGGACAGTCGTTTGGGCGGTGGGTTGCAGTTACACGTTCTCTAGGCTGCGAACATATCGCCACCTTTTCTCCTGCCCTTTTCTCACTACCGCCTTTTCATTTATTTTATTTAAAATGCATTTTGTGATTTAAGGTTCTTTTTCGCTACCAAGAACACTGATTTATGCGTGTTGGCATCGTTTTCTGTGCTTTATCTGTATTCTTATTTCTGTATATAAATCTGCATAAGGGCACTTGGCACTTGTGTCTCTGTATTTTATGATTGCTGTATGCTGGGTATTGTATATCACTGTGTTGCTCAATATATTGGCTTTCTTTAGTAAATGGCTCAGAATAATGCTTCCCTTATCTTAATGTTTCATTTTGCAACTGAGAAACCATCCGAACCCACTTCGTTCATTCATCAGTCCATCCATTTTTCCTTCTTTTGTCAGCCTGGGTTCTCCTGAGGATATATCAGAGGAAATAATCCCACAACAAAAGAAAAATAATGATTTTCAAGTATTTGTACGTTCTAGGACCTGTTAGAATGACACCTTCCATCTGCCCATAAAGGGACTACAAAATATGTCTAATTCCCATTCTGGTGCTGTGCGGATCTGTAGGTTGTCTGTGCTTCTTATTCACACGTATTCAGTAACAATAGGGCTCTGAAACTCAGACCGTGCAGCAGATTCCTCTGCAAAGATCTAGCGGTGTGAGGATTATTGCACGGAATGCAGTCAATGGATAGGCCATGTCTAGGGCAACTAATGGTCGACAGCAGTGGTATAGCTACAAATTTTGCCCGTTGTCAGGGGATTACATGCTTATTCCCAGGGAGTAACATGCTCATTGCCAGAGGCAATATATTCCAGGGGCAATCTGAATCTGTAACTTCTGGGTAGCGATATACAGATGTAGCCCTGCTCATCCTTGCAGGGGATGGGGATTCTACCGCCATCCCCCGCCAGCGGTCGACTACCACCAGTGGCGCGTGCGCACGAGACGCTCACACACCCCGTGGCAACGGAGCTTGGCGGGGGTCCCCGCTGCTTCCCATGCCGTCGCCATCGGGCCGCCCGACCCCCCCCCCCCCCCAGGGCTGGGTAGCATCTCCCTGAAGCGGAGAAGGGCAGGGAGATGCTGCACAGCCGCCGTGATACTGGGACGTGCGTGCGGGTGAGATGCACGTGCGTTCAAGTCTCTATCGCCGGAGCTCGCCAGTGAAAGGGATCTGGCGCGTTCAAGTCTCTATCGCCGGAGCTCGCCAGTGAAAGGGATCTGGCGCGTTCAAGTCTCTATCGCCGGAGCTCGCCAGTGAAAGGGATCTGGCGAGCGCCGGCCAAGGATGAGTCCGGCTCCATCTGTATGCTACCCTGTAGGACCTCTATCATCTATCCATCTGTCCACTAGGACCTTTAGCATCTTTCTCCTTCAAGGCCGTGGCCATTTTTGGAGGGACATTTTTAACAGATGCTATACGGACAGCCAGACCCATTGGAATCTGCAGAGACAATGCGCCCCTCCCCCAAGCCACCGGTCGACAGTGACTAGGTCGGCACCTAAAAAGGGTCGACATACTTTACCTTTTGCTACTTGTGGTCCGTTCTTTAATGCTCTGGCTATGTTTTCCTACTCTTTTCTGTTTGTGCTCCACTCCTGACTTCTCTGGCTGTGTTCCTGTTGTCTGCTATATACAACCCGTTCCCGAATTCTCTGGCTGGGTTCCTGCTGTTTGCTATTTGTCCTCCGTTCCCGACTTCTCTGGCTGGGTTCCTGCTGTTTGCTATTTGTCCTCCGTTCCCGACTTCTCTGGCTGGGTTCCTGCTGTTTGCTATTTGTCCCCCGTTCCTGACTACTCTGACTGGGTTCCTGCTGTTTGCTATTTGTCCCCCGTTCCCGACTTCTCTGGCTGGGTTCCTGCTGTTTGCTATTTGTCCTCCGTTCCCGACTTCTCTGGCTGGGTTCCTGCTGTTTGCTATTTGTCCTCCGTTCCCGACTACTCTGACTGGGTTCCTGCTGTTTGCTGTTTGTCCTCCGTTCCCGACTTCTGGCTGGGTTCCTGCTGTTTGCTATTTGTCCTCCGTTCCCGACTACTCTGACTGGGTTCCTGCTGTTTGCTATTTGTCCTCCGTTCCCGACTACTCTGACTGGGTTCCTGCTGTTTGCTGTTTGTCCTCCGTTCCCGACTTCTGGCTGGGTTCCTGCTGTTTGCTATTTGTCCTCCGTTCCTGACTCTTTGTAGCAGAGTTGTGGAAGGGTCAGCGTTACAGTACGCACACTTGCACAGACTGGGAAAATAATTTGATGGCGAGTGTTTTGCGAATGGATTTGCAGCAGGCTGGCGATCATCCATCCATTAGCAGACACGAATGGGGCGGTATTTTACTCTGGCAGGTGCTACTCTAGTCTGACGTGTCCTAAGGACAAGTTGGACCAAATTCCACTTGAACTCCCATGGCAGCTCCCCGGAAGGGATTACTTATGATTTGCCACTTTATGTACCATTTTTACATGCAATAAATCGCATGGAATTTATCGCATGTAAAGACTTTTTTTAACAGTGTTTTTTCAAATTCTTCTGGCACTGGCATTTGAACCATTACATCGCAGGTGCTAAAAATCACCAGCGATGTGCCGCTGATGAGTCTGAGCCGATAGAATTTATGTGCAGCAGGTTAACTCTAGGGGGTTTTTTTTGGGCAGGGTGCTGACCACCAGGCAGGGCCCTTTTTTCAATCGGGAGGGCGCATTTTCTATTAGAAATGTAAATTAGACAAAAAAATCTATAAAAATTGCACACTGCACTAGGAATACGCCCATTAAACAGTCATACTCTGCTATGCCCATTACATATTCTGTCGTAATGACATTATGGCACACACTGTAATTCCTCTTACACATTATACCACACACCATAATGCCCATTACAAATGATAGTATACACTGCAATACCCATTACACATGATGGCAGGCACCAAAAATTATCAACAGCATGTTAGCGATGTGGAGGGCAACGTAAGGGCGCACAAAGGGCAGGGTGCGTTTTGAGGCATTAAAAACGGGTAGAGTGCGGCACCCTGCAAAAGAAGCTTAGAGGGAACACTAGCAGGTTCAATCTGTAGCGTAGGATCTGATGTGCTGTCAAACGCATGCGATTTAGTCCGATTTATCGTCCCGTAACTTTGGAATCGGGCCAAATCGCACTAGTGTATGGGCACCTTCAGTTTGCCTTGAATAATTCTTATTACTGCAATCACAATGCAAAAATAGAAAACACAATGAGAAATATTGCCCGTTATCAATGTTTGCTTTATTGCTGGGCAGGAAAGGATACCTTATTGTACTTATATATACTATACTATATATACTGATATTGTCCTGGTCATACTGTCTGTCCCCCTGAGCCAACCGTTATTTTTAACCGCATACGGAATTATGTACAAGACCAAAATAGACCCATAACCAACCAACCTCATAAGCAATTTGTTTTTAACAATTGGACAACTGCTGCTAATTGTTATGGAACATAATTTCTTGGTTTACAAAAGGGACCATTATTCTGCAGCGAGGGATATATCACAGGCTTATTTAAGGCCTTCAGCAGCCTGGGGATCGTATTAACAAAAAGAACATCTCTGCAATATTAAATATTAACATAACTCTAATATTTCTTCAAAAGAGGAAGCCAGGATGCCTGGTGGCGGCTAAAGACACTGTCGCTGTATCACAATGAGGGCAATGTAACATAATCATGTCTTTAGTGGAACGATGAAGCGTGTCACAGTAGGAGACATCAGCCGTACTACCCTGGAGCCTTTCATGACATTGCAATTGAAACCCAATAAATGTACAATAAGTAGATCTGTTCGCATGATGTGTGTGTATGTGTCTATAGCTGGCACTGCCGTAAGCGCTGTGATTTGCATATGGTGATTATTCAACGCCTTCAGCTTATTTATGGTAATTAGGAAAGGGAGGTGGTTGGTCGCTGTCATTTGTAGAGTGGCAGTTGTCTATGTGCATGCTTTATATGTACAACCCAATAAAAGTGTATTTACATGGGTGGGGATTATTAAGTCGACAGTCTAGGTCGGCCGCTATTGGTCAATAGGTCGACATATGACATAGATCGAGAAGGTCTAGGTCGACATTGACAAAAGGTTGGCAAATGCAAAATGTTTTTTTGTGTCTATGTCGACATTTGAAAACTTGGGCACAGTATTTGTAAGGACGTCGGTTTAGAAAAACTCATGTTGACCTTTTCTTGTGTCGACCATGGATATGGCAACTTTTTGCTTTTATTGATCTTTTGTCAATGTTGACATTTTTCACGTGTTGACCTATTAATTTTTGATCTAGACACTGTTGACCGGATACAGTCTACACCAGTGGTTCTCAACCTCGGTCCTCAGGGACCCCCAATGGTGCACATTTTCCAGGTCTCCAAACAGAATCACAGGTGAAATAATTAGCTCCACTTGTGATCTTTTAAATGTGTTAGTGAGCAATTAGTGCACCTGTGTGTCTGTGAGGTGACCTGGGAAATGTGCTCCGATGGGGGTCCCTGAGGACCGAGGTTAAGAGCCACTGGGCTACACAATGTTTAATATACAGGTTGATTTACTATGCAAAGCCCTGTTAAAACTTTTATAGAGAATATATATATTTTATCATAACTTCAATTGTTTGAAACTGTACATTTGTCTTTGTACATGTGTCCTGTTTTAACTTTTATCAATCTGGTAAATTATCGTCCATGCACTAGCAGTAATTACTATTTATCAATGGCCATGTGCCCTCTCTATCCCACTTGCATGTGCCCAAAAAGGAGGTGTGGCCTAACTTAGAGGGCATGTCCTCACAGGAAGTCCGAATGTGATCACCCTGGGGGGGAGGGACCCAGCATCCCCGGAGATGCTGCTCTGCCCCCATCACCAGAAACTAGAGCCTTCACTGACTGCTCCTTCGCACTGACGGATGCCAGATGCTGCAGGAGAGTCACACTGCAGAACCCAGGTCCTATCACTATGGAGAAGCCGTAATTTTACGCTACTGTATACACAGAACTGTATTCATGTATAACTTATAGGATGACACTAAATTATGGAATAGTTTCCTGCCTGCTCAGAACTGTTGCACCATCATCTTGAGTCATTTTGGAAGATACTTTGAAATACTACAGCTTTATGCAGTACACCATCAAGCTCATTAAACAATGTGATTTTAGTACAGATGTATTATAATTAACACAGTTTGAGACTTTATTTTTAAAAAAAATCGTGCAATGCTAGCTTTTGTTTTTGCAATTAAAGTTAATGTTCCCCATTTGTTTTATACAATTAACATTTAATGTTTTGCAGTAGATACTAAAGATCGTTTATTACGTAAATGCCTGACAAGCCTGAATGCTACAGTGTTTATAGTAGTGTTACATTCATTGCAAATTGTTATTTGTTCTCTTTCAGTGAGGAGTTGGATGGAAAAGCTAAAAGATAAGGTAAGTTGCCATGTTCTTTTCCATTAAAGGTTACAGGGCACAGTAAAAGCTGAAAAGTCAAAATATATTGCGGCAGAGACGACATCTTTACACATGAATGTAATGTGGAGGATCCGGTCCAGGTTTTAGAGCAGCAGCAGGGAAACTGATGTAATCAGGGTTGGGCTGATTAGAAGCACCTGTGCTCTCCTGATTTAAGTGTTTCCATGGCAGGGGGTCATTTCTCCTGATGGTGGAAAAGCTGCCCAAGTGATAGGCCGGGGTGTTGGCATTGGTAGGGACCACTGGAGCTTTTTGAAGTGTTTGCACTATGCCTTGACACCTGTATGCTGCAATGCTGTAACTGTTCTTGCTTATGCTAATTACCTGGTATGCAGAGTACCGCCTACAAAATAAAGACCAAGACTTTGTCTTATCCATTGTATGTGATTCCTTGTCACAATATGCAGAATTCCACCTCTGTAAGCAGCCGTCTTCTCTATCAGCAATCTGTATACTTGGTACAAAAGGTCTGTCTGAAAACTGGTGTATTACGCTTCTGCACAATGATGCATAGCACAAAGGAACGGGCATATAAAGAAACAAGGACACACGCTAAAACTGGATGGAGATAGGTTCAGGAGAAAACTGAGGAAAAATGACTTCACAAAAAGCATACCTCCATTTTGGGTCCTGGAAAAAGGGTGTGGCATCTGACAGGAGGGTGTGGTCTCCCATCTAGGAGGCAGGGTCTGGCAGATAGTGTCGCGAACGCGACACAAATCCCATTTTTGGCACTATGGGAGTGCTGTTTGTGGTGCTGCCATGCCCCTTGTCCCCCTCTTCTGTAAATAGACACTTTGGGGTGAATTTACTGGGATGTTGCCCATAGCAACTGGACAGATTGTACTACTTATTTATTTGGCACCTTCTAGAAGATAATTAATTGGTTGCTAAGGGCAACATCCCTACTTCAAAAGAACTTCCATCTTAGTAAATTCCCCCCTTTGAGTATGCGCTAAGCAGAGCAGCGAGTGGCAGGGGGACTCCTAACTGCCCCCTACCCAACTGTGGGGCACTGCTGCAGTCCTTAAAATAATATACTGTCCCTCAAAAATTGGGACAGTTGGGAGATATGCAGAAAGGGTAGTGGGTAAGTGGAATAGCCTACCATCAGAGGGATCACATCTTGTATGTTTTCCAAGTGGTAGTGGTTGTACAGCCTAGAAGTGTCAGATGAACTACATGTAGCAGAATGTGCTGGAGTCTGAGATTCCCCTCAGACTACACCCATTCAATCCCCCGCTGATTGTACTCAGCCGAGCGGTATGTATCCAGCCATGACCCCCTGTAACCCCATGAGGCAACAGGGGAGGTCATTGGCTCCAGACCGCTGCAGCATTATATGCCGCTTTATACTCCTGCACCGGTACCGTATACACCCCTATAGTCGTCATCCGTTCACCTAATATCTGGACGATGGGCTGACGATTGTATATGTGTACACCCAGCTTAGGACTGTGTACGCTTACTATATACCCTTTTATCATCCTCTGTCCAGTATATGTCACACACCTACAGACATGGCTTCTAATAACAAGCAAATAAATCATAAGTGTCAGTTTAGTAACAGTCCTCAATTCATTAGAATTAGGATGGATTAGGTAACCCATCAATGATCACCACTGATGGTACCATAAATAGTTAACCTTGTTGGAGTGAAACCATCTGCAAATGATCGATCAATGGATCCACCCACTGATGGTCACCCCTGCTTTTCAATTCAGTAGGCTTTAGGCCAATGAGAGCCTGGGGCGGGCTGTAGCGGGAGTGGGGGTGTGGTTTAGGGGGCAGGGCTTAACTCCGAGTCCCAGCATTTTTGTAAAAAAAAAAAATTGTTGCTTGTGCCCCATTGATGGTAGGAAAACATCTGGTCCTCCCTTATCTATAGCAAAAGTATTCGTCATTGGTCAAAGACCATCAATGACATTGAATCATTGATGGTCAATGGCCATTTCTACTTTAGATTAGAGGAAAGAAGCTCTTTGGGCAGTTCTGTTGTAACCCCAGACAGCCTCCTGACTCAGTTTGCAGGGAATGCTGGGATTTATAGTCCCACAACAATAATTTTAGTGAATGTTACTATTAATTTGCTTACATTAAGCAGCTACCGTTGTGGATTTAGTGGCCCTTTAAAGCCAGAGCCTACTGCATTTGCAGTCTGCCAGCAGAGCCATACAGTATGTGGAAGCTGTCGCTGTCTCAGCTCGCCGTATGTTCTAGCTTACAGCCTCCGCCTGTCTCCATTCCCCCAGCACAGTGCCATGGATTCAGTCACAGATTTTTCTGCTGAAGAATTTTATAAAAAAAAAAACTCCTCTCTATAGCAAACAGTCCATAAAGACCAAACTCGCATCCCGATAATTGGATCAGAAGCGCTGTGTTTACTCTGTCACTGACAGGCTGTGCTGTATAATTACACAATTAGAACCCGTACGTTTTGGTGCACTGCAGATTAAACTGCATTGCCCCCAGCTCGCTGAGTCAATTGGACACAGATAGGAATAATTTCTCTTAGGGGAGAGAGAGAGAGAGATCAGATGCATCTCTGCATAGACATCAGACTCGGATTTGTGCCGAAGCCCCTATATAAACATCCGGGCTTAGGTTGTGGTTTCATGGACAGACACGTGGTTTCCATTATTCCCTTATAATAATATCTTTCATTTATTTATGTTAAACAGGAGGGACTTTGGATCAATGGAAGCTCTGGCAGAGGAGCTGCAGGCACAGCACAGTTGAAAATTCAAATATGGGAGCAGCATCAAATATAAATACATTAAAATACAATAGGATTGCTTTGTGATCATGTCCAATGGCTAGGTAATCTTGGGCTGATGTTGGGTCCCAGTCAGTGGTAGATCCAGGGGGTGGGGTTGCAGCACATTTCAAAATTCAGAAAGGGCCAGTGAGTCAGTATGAAATGGCAGAGCGTGTGGCCCCCCTTCCTCTGGAGCCACCACACAATTGTTTAATAGTTGTTTACTGTTGTTCGTCATACTGAAAACCCCATTTAAGGTTCCAGATTTTTCTGGTCCTCACAGATTGTGCAGTGCATGACCGTTGTACAGATATGATCCTCATAACAACATGTACACAGGAATAGAAAAGTGCAAGGGTATGGTAACGAATGATCACATAGCACATAGAAAAAGGTCAGAATAAGATATGACTGGGACAAGCAGGGTAACAGTAAGTGGGTATTCAGTTCCTACCCTAGAGAGAGCTGTAATGGGGCACAATAGGAAATCAAGGGGTAAGGCTTCTAAAAATTAAGAGGTGATGTTGGCCATAGGAACCACTCAGATTCTGTATTTCATTTGCTACAGGTGACCATACACGTTACAATTATTGTATGCAATATCGCATCTCATTGCATCTCGGTTTTGCGATGAGATCTAGTACAAAAAGTTTGTGCAGCACATACAGTACTTTTTGTACTATTATTTATTTATTTATTTATTTGCAGTTTCTTATATAGCGCAGCAGATTCCGTTGCGCTTTACAATAGTAGACAGTGATAAAACAAACTGGGTAACAGACAGACTTGGAGGTTAGAGGGCCCTGCTGCAAGCTTACAATCTATAGGGATATAGGAGGGAAACACAAGGACAGGCATCAGTAATAGCATAGCAGTCCCAACAAGTTACAAGTCCAGAAGGGAAGCTATATAATACATAAGAGCCTCAGAGGGTTATGCGTGTAGAACTTAAATATGGTAGGCTTGCCTGAAGAGGTGAGTTTTCAGGGAACGCTTGAAAGTTTGGAGGCTAGCGGAGAGTCTAATTGTGCATGGAAGGGCATTCCATAGTATGGGAGCAGCCCGATGAAAGTCCTGTAATAGTGAATGGGAGCTAGTGATCCGCTCAGATGAGAGACGCAAATCTTGTGCAGAGCGGAGTGGTCGAGATGGGAGATATTGTGTGATAAGTGCAGAGATATATGCTGGTACAGTATGGTTAATAGCTTTATATGCGAGTAGAAGTGTTTTATATTGAATACGGTAATATACAGGCAACCAATGGAGGGACTGGCAGAGCGGATCAGCAGACGATGAGCGTCTTGCAAGGAAGATCAGCCTAGCAGCAGCATTTAGAATGGATTGCAGTGGTGAGAGTCTGTTCTTGGGAAGTCCAGTTAGGAGACTATTGCAATAATCGTATTGTACTAGATCTCATCTCATCGCAAAACCGAGATGCCATAAGATGCGATATTGTATACAATAATTGTAACGTGTATGGGCACCTTAAGATGCAATAGAGAAATAATCAAGAGAATTTTATCGGTTGCTAGGGGCAACATCACCTCTTTTCACTTTTTGAAGCTTTAGTAAATTTACCTCTTAGAATTGACAATTTAAATGCCTCATTCGCATAGTCAAAAGGTCGACATGAGTTTGTTCAATTTTCTTTGTCCTGAATGTTGACATAGTCGACACCGTCTAATCGTACAGCGTCCCCTCGCATGGTGTCTCGCTGCGCTTGGCACACTATTATATTCTCCCTCCACGCCAAACCTTCCAGCACAGGGCCCCAGAAGTGTAACACAATTCTAATCACAGACAGAAGTTCGGCACATACAGTGCAACATATTTGCACCAAATCTTTAAATGACAGAAATACACTTGCAGGGAGTAAACAACACCAAGGTTTATTTCTGACCACCACCAGGCTTGCCTGTGACCAGTACAGGGCGTATTTTGTTCCCTATACAGCGTACAGTATGATGATTAATCACCAGTAAAGTGAAAAAGAATATAAAACTCATTACGCTGCCCAGTAACATCTAGGTAACCAGACATCTAGCCTGTGTTGTGTTGGCGGCTTTCTGTAATTGTCTCCTCTCTGACATTACCGTCCAATTCTTCTCCTCCACTTACTGTCACCACAGCCCACATTTCCAATTTCAATGTGAAATTACTTCTAAGTATTGATCAAGGTTTATAAAATGCTGGCGTCCAACCTCATTACTCCGCACCTATCCTGTGTATAGTTGTAGTTTACTCCATGGCTGTTTCCTGTGTCTTTGGCATCTCCACTCCATAAATTAGCTCCGTTTATTGTTCATCGTTTAGCACCAGTGCACACAGGCCCACAGCACCCACCTTGCACCCATTTCTTGAATACCTACTGTACCTCTCCAGAATTCCAAGCAGCACACAAATCACAGGGAAAATGGAGTGGGGGCCACGGTAAAAAAATCCAGAGAAAAATGGATTGAGCACCATTTTCACGAAGACTTGCAAATGCGCACTAGGCTGGTCTCCTAGTGAACCTATTCTAAGAGTCTATGGAGAGGCTGGCTAGATAGGAGGGGGCCCACACTGAGACTGCACACAGGGCCCATTCCTCTTTTACTGTGCCCCTGTCTAGCACTGAAACTAGAGTTTCTGACATTATGGAGGTTATTCTGATCGTAGCGGCCAAACGTGCGTACGTTCCAAAACAACGTACGCTCTCCGTACGCGGCCGTTGGGGTTAAGTCCACCCACAAGTCAGCCGCATACGTACGGCCAGAAACAACGTCAAAGGGGAGTGGCGTACAATTAAGCGTACGCCAACGTACACGGACGGCCCAGCCCTTACACTCCGACAACTGGCGTACAACTGAGCGTACGCCACCATTTACGGACGTCTCTCGTCCGTCTTCCCGCCGACTTCTTGCGGAAATCTGAGCGTACGCCAGCTTGCACGGACGGGTCGCTATTGTTTTCAATGGAAAACTCCGCTTATGTCACCGCTCGTGAGAGTGAGCGTACGTCCGTGTACGCTGGCATACCCTTCACATATATGGACCTGCAAATCTTGCCTTTCAACTATAATTATGAAAATTAATTAATTGATTGAATTAATTAATGTGCAAAATAGTGGCCATGGGCTTAAAACATTGCTGAAACATCCTTTGTATGTGTTAGATGTGGTTTATGTTATTGTATCATAAATACAAAACCTATGTTTGTATTAGAGTGAACACGTTGACACATGTCGACTTGTGTAGATTGAGTGTGCTACTGTGTAAAGTCTATGAAAGCACGTAGTGAATGTGTATAACTGTTTAACAAATACCTACCTTGGCATATATAAGCAGGTCTTAAAAAGATTCTTACCTTAAATTAAACAAACCTTTAAATGTAGAGAAGTATAGAAAGATAAGCTTCCAATGTGTTTGAGTGCTGTGTGTGGCTTGCAGGTAGTGAAATCATGGTTTGGACTTAATAGACAGCAGCATTGGTTATTACATTCAGGTGTATGTGTTTGGTAGTAATCAGCGTAAATTAGCAAACCCAGGCGCACGCTGGCATGCGGTATCTGTAGGGGTGGTTTGAGATGGCGGTTGGCGGCCGCCTGTTTTGTGTCCGAAATGAACGGTGCTTTAGTCGATCGTGCGGTAGTAGCACCGCTCATTTTTGGTGCACACCCCCGTGTACGCCCATATTTACGCCCATTTTCCCTCATTATTTCGGCCGCTCCCCTCATCACGCCCCTATGCCGCCCCCAATGCCCGTACACTCGCGTATAGGTTTTTTCGCACGTAGAGACCCGTCCGTAAGCGTTGTGGAGTGTTCGCGCCTGCGCATTAGCGAATGTACGCATGCACAGATCATTAAAAACCCTGGGACGTGCGCGTACGGCCCGGCCGCTCCAACCAGAATAAGGCCCAATGTATCACCATTATGTACTGTACTAATCACCTATTGCAGGAGAGTACTGACAAGTGTAAAGGCCCCCATACTCTGGTCCAATTTTGGATGATTTCACCCGATTTCGATGGATCGGTTGGAGAAATTGCTCCAAATCGGATGTGTTCGACATCCCATCGGGTCTGAATTGCGGTCCCGCACGCGTTGGAATGGAGTCCTTGGTTGAACCTGCTTGGACCCTTGTCAGCAGCAGGGAACAGGGTTGCATGCGATACATCGCATATGATAGGACCGCATGCGATGGGGGATCGGATGGCCATACACTGCCGCAGAACATCGCAGCCACCTTAACTGTTCGTGCAGATTGCATTCCCCATTATTATCAATGAGGAATATAATTTGACTTCCATGTAGCAGTCCTCGGATGCGTAAACCGCTTTATCCCTATGGAAACATTCTCTCTGGAGAGGGATCTTTCAACCCCTTTCCCACAGTATCCGCCCAGCTCCCAAATATGACACTCTGCTCATGCGTTTTTATATATCTATGAGTTTTTCCCAAAGGTTATAACAAGCTACATAATTCGGGTAAGGTGCAATCAGAGAAATTGCTAGAATATTCAGGGATATTCGTAGAGTCTTCATGGAGTCACGGAGATTGCTAGATTTTTAATGGAGTCGGGGAGATTACTAATGTCTTTATGGAGTCAGGGAGATTACTAGGAGATTTTTGGACTCTTCATGGAGTCTTGGAGATTTTTGGACTCTTCATGGAGTCTTGGAGATTTGTAGACTCTTCATGGAGTCTGGAAGATTGCTAGACTCTTTATGAAGCCGGGGTGATTGCTAGACTCTCCATGGAGTCTGGAAGATTGCTAGACTCTCCAGGGAGCCGGGGAGATTGCTAGACTCTCCATGGAGCCGGGGAGATTGCTACGCTCTTCATGGAGTCGGGGAGATTGCTACTCTTTCAGCTAGTCTCCCTAACAATAAGGCAATTTTATATTTTTATTGATATACATTTAAGTACAAAGATTCAAATGGTGGAAACGCCCCCATCTGGAAAACCTCAGGCCCCATCCACTCAGGAAAATAAATCCTATAGCTGTATTAGCATTTCTATCTAGTATTGATTGAAGCAGTGAAAAGATGGTGACACAAGGCACTTTAAGTCATTAACTGATGTATTTTTAGAAAGAAGCCCCTTTATCTAGCGGAGGTCACTGTCTCATCAGCCTCTCTCAGCCAATTCACAATGGCAACAGCCCTCACCGTCCAGAGCCCTTGGGGAAGTGATTTTGTTATGTCATGAGGACAGCAGCCTAAATATTCCTGTCTCACTTGAGATCCCTTGAGCAAAGAATAAGGACTCTACGAGGAGCTAAGCCCATGTGTTGTCTGCAAGAATCCGATCAGTGTCAGAAATGACATCACAGCTTTCAAGGTTAAGGCATTCCTCACCCAGGAGACAGCAGTTGCAGTCTTTAACCATTACATGTCTGGTGTGCCTTGTCTTCGGCAGATCCTCCTTCTTTTCTCCCACAATCACTACATTAAATGGATAAATTTATATTCTTCTATTTAAAATATAGTGTTTGTACAATTCAATGACAGAGGTTTCTGATGATTACACAGCCAGCACCTTATATTGTTCTAATACACGTAAAGCTAGTCTAAGAGATGATGCAGCCGCAAGAGTGGATGTCGGCATAATGTTCCCAGGTGAAACAATTGCTGCAGGGTAGATATTGTTGACGTGGTCTTACCCATTCCTTTGGCCGGCTGCCTCCTGCTGCTGTCCAATTTCTCAACCGCAGCATTCCTACCTCTTGAAAGCAAGACTTCTCATCGAAATGCATGGTTCTGGGGGGGGTACCCTTGAGTCTGCTTATGACAAAATTAAGGATGCTTCTGAGATTGGCATCCTTGTTGACCTTAAAGTAGGCAACAGCTGTTGAAGTTTCTGAGATGCAACCTCCACACTTTCACACGAGGGGCTGTATTTTGGGTAATGGTGTGTGGGCCGCTTGCAACGGGCAAGCTTACAGTTCAAGCAGATCTGAAATATGGGATATATTTATATTACCGGCGTTCGGGATGCCATCTGATGAGATCCTGGCACCTACTGAACTTTGACATGAATAGGGATATCAATGTTGGAATCCCAACAGCTGGCATTCCAAAGGCAAGTATGCCAGGGTGATTAGGGTCATGCCGAGTGAAGTGTGTGTGTGTGTGTGTGGGGGGGGTTTAGTTTTAGGCACTATGAGGGGAACTTAGAGTTAGGCTATGGGGGGCAGGGGGGTTAGGTTAGGCTGCAGGGATGGCATGTCCAAACTATGGCCCTCCAGCTGTTGTGAAACTACACATCCCAGCATGCCTTGCCATAGTTTTAGCATTCCCTAATAACAAAACTATGGCAAGGCATGATGTGAGTTGTAGTTTCACAACAGCTGGAGGGCCATAGTTTGGACATGCCTGGGTTAGGGGGTTTGGTCATTAGGGGAGTCCCTGTCGGGATTCTCGATATTGGTTTGGCTTTGGACCGCTGGCATCCACTGCATCGTGTATATATCCCTAGAAATATGTAAAAATTGCATAAAAACATACAGTATATTTTTTTAAATAATCTAAGGCGCTGTGGTTAAATCATAAGGCCTAGACACCTTATACAATGGTCACTCACACCCTCGTAACAACCCTGACTAAGCAAGTTTGTAAGACCTGTAACTGTATGGCTGGTTTCACACACTCCGGCTCCTGCCGGACGGTGAAATCCCGCACGGCCAGGGAGCCGTGCCGCACACAGTACTTTATCATGGAGGGGATGGCCACAGCCCGGCAGCCGTCCCTTCCAGTGGCGGGATCCGGCTGCAGCCGTGCGACCGGGCCGTGGCCGTCCCGTGTGAATGGACACAATAGTGTCCATTCACAACTAATGTGTGCGGCACGGCTTCCTGGCCGTACGGGTTTTCGCCGTCTGGCAGGAGCCGGAGTGTGTGAAACCAGCCTATCTAGGACCAAGTCGGTCACACACATGTCCAAATCTGAATTAGTCACTCAGCATGCAAGACTGAACCAAATGAGGCTGAGGCTGTACAGTCAGCAGCTAGTGGGCCACATAAGGCTTGTATTGTAGGTGTTGCCACAAAAGTCAACAGAATTGGACACTTAAGGTAGCAATTGGCCGCAGAAGGCCGAAGATCAATCCTCATCGCATGATTGTCAGGCCAATAAAATAATGTTTCACAGAGCATCAAATGAACCTTTCCCATATATATAATTTATACCCACTTCCAGTGTCGGACATGTATAATCATGACAATTTATTATGACGTTTGATCATCGTGCAGAGAAGCAGGGATGACAGCTGTTGGAGCATTCATCTACATTACCGAATATTTACCAGAATGAATATATTTCTACGACATTGTAGATATTTAAAGCAAAGGTGACCTTTAAGCCACATCAGCGATAACATTTCTTGTTCTAATGGCATAAATTACATAAATATAGAAACTTATGTCCGTTTTTTAAGCAACACATTATCCCTGTTTAGTAGGAGTTTTTAGTCTAGCAAATGGAATGTACTAGAACAGGCCTCCCAACATGACCCATTCCAGGAGGGACAAGATGCTCTGTTCCTGGACTTCCATGCCATTAGCAGTTGCAGTCCAAATTCAAAGAGGGGAGCCCCACCAACTGCCAAACACCACAGTCCTGGACTCACTGGCAGGTGTGGCTCCACTATTTCAATATTGGACAGCAGTGCAGTCCAACCTCTGCAACTGCCACTGGCAGGGAAGTCCAGGAGCAGAGCATTTTGTCCTTCTTGGAATGGGTCATGTTGGGAGGTGTGTTCTAGAAGCACATACTAAAGTTAAATTCTGTTCCTTTGTTGATACAGTACATTTTATCGTGGAGCTCTTAGGGCCTAATTCAATACTGGACATTGTTGTGCAAAAATCGATAATCATCGAATTTTGCACAACTGCATGTGCGCGCGTGCCACAGCGCACATGAGAGGGCTCAAACTGCAGTCACATTCTGAAAAACATGATCGCAGCCTAAGTGAAGGCGACGCAGTGTTTGCTGGTTGCGGTCCAGACAACGCAGGCATATTCTTTAATGCAGAAATGGGACAGGGGCACAAAGATGTGATTCAGTGCAAATTGCATTATTAATGCCCATTATCAACTTCTGGTAGTCTGCTGGGGAATGCGGGAAGGGAAGTTACGCAGACCTGAGCTGCAAATTTGCAAGGCCAGACAGTTATCGATCAGCTGCCCATGTGTACGGAACATAGCGCACATGTGCGAGGCCATTCTGCCCAAAAATCCAGCATTTATTTTTTATTTTTAACGCTGCTCGTTTGATGGCGGAAACCAAACGTTTGATGGGAGCATCATGGAAAAAGCAGGCATGCCCTGGCGTTTTCAGGGAGGGCGTGTGACGTCCGCTTCGGCCTCAATCAGCCTGCTTCTATCCAGTGGCGTAACTACTGTAAGGTAGCCCCAGCTGCAGCTTGGGGGAGCAAGTGGCAGCAGGGTCTGTGTGGGCGCCGGCACCCGCTTCATGCACTGACATGCTGCTGCCTGCCACTGCCCACTGGCCGGAGGCGAGTCAGTCGCAGCGCAGGTGCGGCCATGGCAGAGATGACAAATCCCCCCACTGATTTAATTGACTGTACACAGAGCCGGCTATTGGCTACTGTGTACAGGATGGGCACAGATGGGCGTTCTAGGGTGGCCTAGATTTGCAGCTATACACAGGGCAGGACTTCACTCTGGCGGAGCGGCGGCTATCTGATCGCAGGGCTCTGCAAATTGGCAGAGAAGCGATCAGTTCCGAATAACCCCTATGTTTTAACATCACACACAGATCAGTAGTGATCACCTGTAGACTAATCAGTGTGGGCCTGATTCAGATTTGATCGCTAAGCTGCGTATGTTCGCAGCCTAGTGAACAAGTAAACGCCACCTGCCGGCCCGCCGAATGATTTCACCTGCCTTTGCTGGACTGACTTGTCTAGCACTCGCTATCTGCCAAATTTGGGGCAGGGCTCGCTGTTATTGTCACTTGCATGGCCGGCAGGGGAAGTGGTGATGCCAAGATGCCGCTCTATGCCGCAACCACAGTCTGTTCATTCATCAGAATCATGCATATTAAAACAAGGCCTTGCTCCAATATGAATTGCAAATGCCTACACCAGCTCTTTAAACCTTGGTCCCTGCGGCTCGGGACATCGCTCATCCACTGCAGTATCTCTGCTGAATGGTTGGCATTTCCAGGGGGATCTTAAGGATAGGAATTATTATATGCACATTTGAAGTAGTTTACAATATTGTGTACTTGTATTGCTGATTTGTTAAATGGGTCATTGTCCCTTTTTCTATAGACATATATGCATTGGTTTATATGCTGTACCCAGTCAATAGGCCAACACCATATGGTCAACATGAAAAAAGTCGACATAGACTAAGGGTCGCTATGGCAACACATGAAAGTTTTTTGGAAATGTTTTCCTTTTTTAAACCAAAGATGGTAAAGTGTGTCGGTAAAACGTGCCGGCAGCGGAGCATGGCTCCTTGCCCAAAGCATGGCGAGCAAAGCAGTACACAGTCAATTTTATAGAAGAAACCTTTTATTTCATAGCAGGCGACCAGAGGAAAAGCAATAGGATTCAGGTTCAGATGATTGCAGTGTAAATTGTGCAATGTTTTAAATGATGAATATGATAACTAAGGGTATAGGTCATAGGGTCGACACTAGGAAGTTTGACATGCATGGGGTCAACCACTGTAGGTCAACATGCATCAAGGTCGACACAGCTGACGGTCAACATGGAGTTGGGTCGACAGGGTCATTAGGTCTGCATGGGCAATGTCGACAATCAAAAGGTCGACATGGGGGTTTTCAAAAAAAATTAACCCAAATGTCAACACAGTTGACATGGACATTAAAAAAAAAAAGTGCACCACGTCCCCTCGCATGGCTTGCTGTGTATGCCATGATTCGGGCGCTCTTTTATTCTCCAACATGCCCTAGTGGATGGTAGGGCATGAAATACCGCCTGTCGGCATATGTTGGCTTAACAGAGTGAAAAAAAACACATGTTGACCTTGCCCATGTCGACCTAATGACCCTGTCTACCTAACCTCATGCCGACCTTCCGGTGTATCTACCTTGATGCATGTCAACCTTCAGTGATCGACCCAATGCATGTCGACCTTTCTATTGTCAACCTAACTACCACATACCGATAATATAGCCAGACGTAAGGTATACATACTGTGTAATGTCATTTTCAAGTGTGTTATCCAAAAGGGTCAAGTTACTAAGAGTTCTGTTAAAGATGGGGTGTTGCTATGGGCAACCGGTCAGATTCTATGTGTTATCTTCTAGAAGGTGATATACAGGGGCGTAACTAGATATTCATAGGCCCCATAGCAAAAGTTTGTAAGGGCCCCCTATTTAACAACTGATGGTGATAAGTGTATGTAAAACATTATACTTAGACAGTAAAGATGGGCCCCCTTCAGCTCAGGGCCCCATAGCAGCTACACCCTTGCACCTATGGTAGTTACACCTTTGTTGCTATATAAATAAAAAGAAGAATCTGATTGGTTGCTAGGGGTAACATCCTATCTTCAATAGAACTCCCATCTTAGTAAATCTACCCCTAAGGGGGTATTTACTGGGGTATGGTAGAAGTCCCCGTCAGTCGGGATTCCAACTTCCAATTTCTCTGACATGTCGACTGTCAAAAGCCCAACAGGGGGAAGAGCGCATTGAAGCCACTTGCCACCTGTTCTGTTCACCCTCTCTGGGGGTTGTGGACCCCCACGAGGAAAAATAGCCCCTATAAGTCGGGATTCTGTTGGAACATTTCCGACAGTCAGAATATCGGGCAATCCGACAGCAATTCAACAGTAGGAATTCAGTCTTTCCACTGTGAGAAATGTTCCGACACGGGGATTGACAAATCCACATATATTTTGTCAACAACTGACGCAGATTCAACAATCCAGCACCGTTTTCGACAATGCATATTCAACTTTTTTTATAAAAAGTTGAATCTGCACGGGTTTCAATACGGTCGGAAATGGCTTCCTTGATCATATGTTTGACGATATTTCTGCCTTTCACAAATATCGGTCCCATATTGAATACCCCCCTTCGTTTTTATATGCATATTGCTGTATACTCTTGGCTGTGTGATGTGTTACACTTCCGCTTGGGGTTTAATACGGTTAACCGTACAAGAGAGACAGGAATGGAGATGAACACTGAATATTTATGCGCTGCTGTTTTCCATGCAGGCAGGGTACATGTCTGGGATGCTAATACCGGTGGGAGTAGGAATCGCTGGAGCACTTTTCATCCTCGGAGTTCTGTACAGCATAAAGATTATGAACCGCCGCAGGAGAAACGGCTTCAAACGGCATAAAAGAAAGGTAAGCTCAGTGAGAGCGGTCTTTATTCATTACTACATTTAGTCCAGGTGCTTGTCGACCTTGACATAGAAAGACACCCTACTGTAGGCCGCGAATCATATCTGCAACATGGGACATACAAGTTAATGACGGCTTGTCTTTCTTCCCCAAGCAGCGAGAGTTTAACAGCATGCAAGATCGAGTCATGCTCTTAGCGGACAGTTCAGAAGATGAATTTTGAGTGGGACTGATTGAAGCACCGGGGGATTCAATAAAGTTTGGCAAGAAAGAATACAAATCTCACTGCTGCTATCCGCCAGCTGTATACCACCCTGTAGCGATTATTATGCATTGAGATGGGCAGCATGCTGTCTTGTACACCATGTTTGTTTTTATACAACAGTGAAATGATGTGTTAATATGCCGAGTCCTTCTAGTGCAAGTGTGATACGTTTTATAGCAAGCTATTTTTTTGTACTGAGTTACATCGTATTAATATGCTGATCTGGTCGGCAAAAGCTGGAGGCGAAAATAGGAAGCAGTGTGGTCTTAAACAAGGGGCAAACGTACAGCGCAGGGAATGTGACCGTTTCTGTACAGACCACACGGCTTATGTTGGCTAAACGGATAGAATGATTTACAATTGGTGACATTACATACAGCATGGACTGGTACAAACTAATGGAATAGGGTTCTACTGGCTGGATTGAGCATTGTTCGTATATATACCTGTCCTCCCCTAATGTGCCTAATTATTAATATTATCATGTTCCAACTGATCACCCACATGGACGGATTCTAATCCGTGCTCAAGTCACAACTTAGCAATATAAACGTTAGAAATCCCCTTAAACTGCTAATTCATTTTGCTAACACTCTTACTAGTACTGAGTGTGAGAGTATAGACATATTGGTGCCAATGGAAATGCAGGGCCGTAACTAGGGTACTGCAAGGCAGGATGCGCTGTTCAGCAGCACTTGTCAATTTTCTATTTTAATCAATCACACTTGCAATTTCCTCTTCTTTCAGAAGTCCAGTCATCTAGCAGCCCCCATCTCCCCCTTATGTCCCTAAGCCAGGGGTTCCCAATCTTTTTCTAATCACGGCACCCTAGAGTATCAGAATTTTTTCACGGCACCCCTAGGCCCCAAAAAATATATCAAATTAAGTAGATTGTGTTTATATGTGCTTCTTAGGTTCAGTTATGTGGTAAAGGGCAGGATTTGGTTCTGATTGTACACATTTTATGATTGGCAGCCACCAGCACTGGTTTTGTCCACAAATAATTGATCATAAATAATTTGAATTGGTCCTGGACGACCAACCCGAGGCACCCCTGCAAGTGTCCCGAGGCACCCTAGGGAGCCTAGGCGCACAGTTTGGGAACCACTGCCCTAAGCACCTACAGTCACACACTGCTTTATATAAGGCACACATTTCAAAAAAACTTTCCTGCTGTACTTCCCATAAAGGAGCAAACCGTTACATGAGTAAGGTATCTGACTTTATATGGAAGGTCATAGGTTTGAATCCTGAGTATTTTGATGTGTATATGTGTGCTTTGAATAAAGGCGGGTGTGACAGAAGTTCCTGGGTATGACTGCTAAGAAATGTGTGATTTAAAATAAAGGATAATGTAACAAAATTGCCAAATTATAGTGCATAATTCGTGGTATAAGAGAATCCATATTTGGGGGAATTTCCGTAAGTATAAAGGTTGTATACATCTTATAAATATCATAGCAAGTGCTTTCACTAGGCACCAGGGCTCCCCTTATGTCCCTATTTGAAAAATTTGGGGGCACCAATGGTTTTTTTGGCACATGGCACCAGTCTAGTTACGGCTCTGTGGAAATGTTCTGCTTTGATGGTCATTTTTTTATGATATGTAATTGTCATCTTCTGTAAGAACTGTTTTTTTTGGAGACAAGTCAGTGAGTTGAGGTGTAAAACAAACATTTGCAGAAACACAATTCTGAATAATTTTTCTAGAGTTGTTGGCATTATACTCTGTGAATTGGTTATAATTGCAGCTTTAACTCTTACAAATTCACAATCAGAATTACTCTATATTTAATGCTTTGTCACCAATAAATTAGTTTTACTGCCACTTTATTTACACTTGGACAGGTTCGGACCTGTTGTACAAAAGACACATTTTTTTGCTGAAGGATCCCTATAATATATACTACACTATCCTGATATATGTGAAATGATATTTGCAATAGTCTAATGTTAGTGCAATAATTAACCTGAGGGCAATAGAATTTAAATGGTGTATAAAATTCTGGGGCCTTGATCGTAAACTGCAGGGAAAAGAAGACAAACCAAATTCTGGTTGAAATGTCTGGATACCTATATAGGAAAATAGTATATAAAAATAGCCTTAACCTCATTGTAAAACTGGGACTTGTCCTTCTGAGTATAATCTGTAAATAGGTACATTCGGAGATAACAATAAGCTTAGTAAACAAAACAAAATAAGTTTGCAATGACTGTATATGTAGTATGTTTAATGTGGATATGCTCCTAGGCACCTGTGCTTTGTGTCATTCCCTGCTGAGGGCTATAGGACGTACCCATGGCGGTACCACCAATTTACAACTGATACTTTATGAAGAATAAACAGATGATCTGATATACTGTATGTTTGATCAGTAGTGCAAAAACAATTCCAGAGTGTAGTATCTATAGGTGCCAGCCTTTAAGAATGGTTGGGCTAGGTTTCTAAAAACACACAGCAACCCTATTTTCTTTCCCTATTACATTTACATTACATCTATTCTATACTCCCGTAATCACACCTGTTACATTTCCTTCCCTGGCTTTCATCAGCAGTTTATATGGCGAAGTAATCACTGAGAATAGGTAGGGGTGTAGTTATACTTCAGTCTTATTATACTGCATGAGCAGTAAAATCTATATAGTTCACTATAATCGGCCTTGCGTTAGATTTCTGAAGCCCCGCTTACAGATCTCTGACACTGTGAAATGTGTTAAGGCTAAAGTGTCATGCATATCTAACATGTACTGTATATTGTGTTCTTATTGTCTATAGCAGTTATTTGCTTATTGCCCCAAACTAATGGGCTATGTGTTGGCCTTGCGTGCTTGTGTCTTGTTACGTCACCAACAAAACACTTGTTGTATGCAAACTGAAGTAGTAACAATATTCGCAATTAATACTGTATTATGCTGTATGTATACTGTGCGTTGTTTCCACAGGATTATATTGCGACATGCCTTGTTTTAGATGACATATAATTACAGGTGTGGTGTTACAGTGACCTGAAGATAAGGTTAAAGTGTAATAATTCATAAAACCTTAAGGCTACATAGACAACATATTTTATTTTATTTGTGAAGTTAATTCAAACTACAGATACAATCCTAATAAAATCCTTCTATCTCCACTTTAATGGGATCCTAAAACAGATAAACATCTATAAACATCTGCAGTGAGAATGATAACTACTTATCTTTCACCACCCATATAACCCCATCTCCTGGTGGCACCTACAACCTGTGACAGCTCATAGACTTACAGAAGGCTGCCATTACCTAGCTAGGGCTGGCTGCACATGGTACACCACATACAGATAATCTACTTTACATCACCTTAAACTATGGCACACCGCATGCTCACGTAAACTGAATAGACACCGTCCCAGGAATACCACAATACATTTCCAATATGTTTCTGAGGCAGTGTGTCACCACGGCACCTTTGTGGGACACATGCACGGTGTGACTTGTACGCATGCGCAGTTGAAAAAAAATCAACTATTGCATGCAAAATCAGGACACATGTAAAACTAATCCCATATCATTAGTAAGGAAATGTTTTTTAGAACACAAAGCAACTTCTAGCCACGATGATTATAAAATATTTTTTATTACCGTGCAGTTGGTACATAATTATCTTTTTCTTTTGCTACATATCCTTGTCGGCATACCTTGAAATGAATCAGAGTGACTCGGTGTTTGCGCATGCACAGTTACAGGAGAACAACTTTTAGGGCTGCACAGTTTGCAGTCCCTAAAAGTATGTTATGGGCAGCTATTTAGAACAGTGTGGATTTTCCGGTGGAAGCTCTTACTGCTGAGTAGTTTCCTCCCCCTGAGACTGCCAGTCCAATGTTAAATGAGCAGTAAGAGCATCCAATTGAAAGCCACTCCAGTTTCTTTCTTCTCCTCCTTGCCTAAACATTACCCAATGAGGGACGGGGCCAAGTGTCAGGAGCTGTACTAGAGGCCAGTACACACTAGGGCACATCTTCACTTGGGGGCTGCAAGAGAAAAATCCAACACCGCCTAGCACATATAATATTTTGTGTACATCTTGAGATTCTTTCAGCTCCTCAAGGTACAAAGGTACACTTGAACTTTTTTTTCTTCTGGCTATTTTTGTTTTGAAATTATTTTTTTTTTTTTTTTGCAAACTATAGATAGCTACCTAAAGTTCATAAATCCATTCACATCATTAGTGTGGTGTGGTTCATGGGACATGTACATTTCAGTATGGCAGCAAATAAATATATATATATATATATATATATATATATATATATATACCGCTTGCCTTCAGCGCTATAGGAATCAAGCCCTGTAGGAAACATGGTGGTAGTTCAATAATGAGCAAAAGGTTCAAAATAGGTTAGTTACTGGTAACAATGAAATATATATTTTCTCATGCATCTGATAGCAATAGGTAAGTATTATATGCTGCAATATTTAGGGACGAGGGTTGACTTTCATAGAAATGTGGGTGTTTAGCGAGGATAAAGTCATCTGTGCACTTGGGAGGTCCCATGGCCTGTTATGAGAAGTGGAGGAGATGAGGACCATGTTATGTAGGTATGTAGAACCCATACACTATAAGCCCCCAGTGTCTCCCTAAATAGAAGTACAAAAATTGAATAAATGTGGAAAATTGGAATGCAATTGTAATACTTATGTTTTATGGTCAACCATGTGGCCAGCTGGTGTCTGTCTGGTGATCCTCATGCTGTCATGATGATGGGCCTGCATCACCATCCTCCCCATTGTTAATCTGGCTCTGGACAGTAGTCTAGCGTACAAATGGTTGTGGCAGTATTTTTGGTACCAGGGTGGGATGTGTACCTGGAACCTAGTACTAAGGATGGGATGTTCCAATGAAAGTACTCAAATGGCAAGCTTCCAGGCATCAGATTCTGCTTCCAATGCACATCGGAAGGCTGACTGCTGACACCCGAAAGTAGAGGTGGCAGCTCATCTTATTCATGCATACACATAGTTCCAGCTGCTTCTGCGCATGCTCACTGTATAACCATTGATGGTTAGACCATCGGATAGTTGTGATGCAATGGCTAGTAGTGATTGCATCACATTTTCTGATGTACATGTCTAACTTGTAACGAACAAACTGCCCTTTTTGGGGAATACTGTATGCAAGCGCCAGTTCGTGGTGCACCAGCCTGTGGAAGCCTTATGCTCTTACAATATATATATATACTCATTGACCTCTGGCACCCCTAGGGTGTATCTGGCTCTGGTGGCATCCACCTGGCTGTGAAATGACCCTATACACCAATAGTCGACAGAAGAGGCGACACTCAGAGACTTTAAGGTGAATGAAAAAAACAAGTATTTCACATCGTTTCAGGGAATAAATCATTCCCTGAAACGTTGATGTGAAATACATGATTTTGGATTCACCTTAAAGTCTGAGTGCCGCCTCTTCTGTCGACTATTGGTGTGTGTATAAATATATGTATAGCAGACAGGTAATCTGGCACTCGGATACATTCAATAAAGCAAGGATATTAATGCTGGGGTGCCCTCCTAAGTGAATCCAGATGGATCTGCAGAATCATAGAACAGGAAAGAGGCGGCACTCTAAGTGTGAGTTGAGTGCCGCCTCTTTCATATATATATATATATATATATATATATATATATATATATATATATATATATATATATATATATATATATATATATATATATATGACTGTGTGACAGCGGCACTCAAATCTTAGGCAGAAATAATGACCAGGAGACTGGATAAGTTTCCCTATAACTTATCCAGTCTCCTGGTCATTATTTCTGCCTAAGATTCGAGTGCCGCTGTCACACAGTCCTGCATGTCCTGAGGTCCTCTCAGGTTTTTTCCACGGAAGGCACCGCATTATTCAGATTGAGACACAGCTAACGTGTTGGAGTGCCGCCCCACCATTCTCATATATATATATATAATTTAAATTCATTTCCTCTGTGAACGTGGTTCTCATGGACTTGGGGCATGACTATTCCATGTATGGAGAGCATTAAATATATTACATATGTCATTTTTTTCCAATAAAGCGTAGACGCACTGCAATACTAATATGTAGTAGAGATGTACTTGAATGCTAATATATGCTTGCCAATTTCCTGCTGTAACAATGGCATGCACCACGGGGCGTGTCACAGAACAAAGGGCAATGTGGAATTTTGACTTTGTAACCATTGGTTTGGCAATAGAGGTGAATTTTACCTTACCTTGTATTGCATGAAGAGTCACTGTAGAACTATACGCTGCAAGTTGTCAACATGATCTGTTTTCTCTTTTACATTAAAAAGGTTTCCAAATCCCTGTTGTTTTATTTGTGATATCTGTAATTAAAAAGAAATGCTGAAATCACCCGATGTGTTGTCACATTACTACCTAGGTGGAAGCTGTGAGCCGGCACAACCAGAAAGTAAGGATTATCTTTTGCAGTATGTAATGCTGTGATTCAGACATGCTGTAGATTAGGCTTGTCCAACCTGCGGCCCTCCAGATGTGCTAAAACTACACATCCCAGCATGCCTTGCCACAATTTGGCTATTAGGGAATGCTAGAATGATGGCAATGCATGCTGGGATGTGTAGTTTTAGCACATCTGGAGGGCCGCAGGTTGGACAAGCCTGCTGTAGACTCTGTGTACAGAGCAGCTTTGCTAAATTATGCCAATGCCGCAGGAGGAGTCCTGTGTATTGCATAAGGTGGTGTGCCTGTGAGTTGCATCCCCAGGAGGAGAGATGTGTTGGATCACATACGGTATATTGTATGCAAAAGGACCACATATGATATATCGCATGCGATCCTCCCATGTGGGAAGATTTGGGCCGTTTAAAAGGGGATTGCAGGTGTCTCCTCCGCTCTGAGAAGTCGCCCTCGTGTATGACCAGCTTAACTGCTCCGCTGCTGCAAACAAAAATATTAAAAGTAGATCGCGCCACGAGATAGCTGCACCGCAAACACCGGGGGTTACCAGTCCCAAAGGTAGAACGTGCACATTCGATGGTGGTGTGCGCACTTGCGCTATCTCAACAAGTATGTCTGCTTTTCCACTTACTAATGCAGTGGCCTCATCAATGGAGTTTTGCACACACATGCAGGAATAGAGACATAGGAGAACAGGTCAGTGATGTTCAATAATCCAATAACCAACAAGGGAACAGTATAAAAGAAACCTTTATGTGCCAATAGGGCTTGGCAGACAAGTCAGTTTATAAGGGGGGGTACCCTTGTTGGTTATTGGCTTATTGAACATCACTGACCTGTTCTCCCATGTCTCTATTCCTGCATGTGTGTGCGAAACTCCATTGATGAGCAGTGACGGATTTTAGTGCCAGGCCGCCCCTAGGCAACACATTTTTTGCCGCCCCCCCACCCACCATCTATTAGGGGCTGTAAGGGGGTGAGGTGATGGGGGGGCAAGCTGACAGGGAGGTGACTGGGTGAGCTGACAGGGGGTAAATGGGATGATCAGACTGGAGTGCGAGGGGGAGAGGTGACAAGTGGAAGCGGAGAGGGTGGGGAGAGGAAGGGGTCTCATTCTTACCATCGGCGGGTATCCCGTTCAATGGTGCCGGCCTCCCGACTCAGTAGCTCCCCAGCCACCACTGGATCTGCTTTCCTGCTCCGGTTCCGCTGCTGCTGCCTGGTTGCCGCTGATCTGCTCCACGGCCGACTCTCTCCTGTGCCCCATGTGTTGATCACCTCTGCGGCTGCTGCTCTATTCTCCGGCGCTGTCACTGCTGTGACGTGGGTACTTGCACCGCTCCTCTCCGCCGCTCCACCGCTGCTCGCCTCGGTTCTCAGCTGCCGCGTAATGGAAAGCCGTCCCAGTAATCTCCACTACCCACCGGGCAACCTCCCCTTCAGGTAAATCACTAACCCTGCTCCACGCAAGGAGGAGGGGATGCCTTGCCGCCCCCAGCAGGTGCCGCCCATAGGCCCGTGCCTCACGGGCCTAATGGGAAATCCGGCCCTGTTGATGAGGCCACTGCATTATTAAGAGGAAAAGCAGACATACTTGTTGAGATAGTGCAAGTGCTCACACCACCATCGAATGTGCATGCTCCGCTGCTGCATCTGTAGGCGCAACGTTGAATTACTTGCCTGAACATCGATCATCTGAGTAAACCTCAGATGATCCCCCCCCACACACACACACTTTAACCCCTGTCTGAGTAGTTGATGAATGGAGATGTGTCTGTCAGTTAGCCATTACACTTTTCATTTGTGGAAAACATTCATTTTAAAACTGGGATTTGTAAATATGGGTTGATTTCCTATCCTGACTTTACCGATCCAATCTGCAGACATCGATGATCAGCATTCCCTTGTGGAAACTTCATGATCAATATGCCGCACTCACCGATCCCAATCACTTTTTGGTTGTAATTAGCAACTCAAGGAATTCCAACAAGTTGGGTTTCCTTGATCTCCCAACTTGGACATCAGCAGAGCAGGGAATTGCCCATATACACGCCGGATGCACAGGCCACATTACATGACGTTAATATGTTATCTTTCTTACATTATGCTTTCTGCAAGTTTTGTTCCTGTTTGAAACTTCTCTCTCTGGTCTGCAGGCTACAAAGCACGCCATTATCACAGTGGAGGTAAGATTACTCCATTTAAGTCCCTGTAAAGATCCTTCTTTGAGGAACTGACTGAGTTCTCTTGGAGGTTTAAGAGAAAGAAAATTGATGTTTCTGAATCGCTTTTGTAAGAAGCGAAAATGGAAGGTGGTTTGAGGGCATTGCGGCTCCAAAAATACCCCAAAAGTGAACAAGGAAAGAATGTGGGTTTTGTGTACGCAAAGTCTCATTAACTCCTATTTTTGGTGTGCTAGGTTGTGGCGCACGTGTTATTGCACATACTAACTGTACATAGAGAATTAAAAGTTTACACATGAATACAGTTTTTAGTTTTCAAAACATATATGGCAGCTTACTGCATCTACTTTTGCAGAAAGGGGACTGTACATCCCAGTTGTGAGATTGGTGGGGCATATTATGGCGGCTCCAAAGGTGAGGCTGTAGCACAGTTTAAAATTCAAATACGGGAGCCATACCAACTGCCTTTCCAAACTGACTCACTAGCCCTTTTTGAATTTTATAATGCACTGCTCCCCACCCCTGGATCCGCCACTGACTAGGACCCAACATCAGCCCAAGATTACCTAGCAATAGAACTTCCATCTTGGTAAATCTACCCCACTGCCTACAATACAGGCATCATGTAAACACATACTTGATAGACAGACTGTGACATAATTATTTCTCTGCAATCACAGGCAAAACTATGTAGAATAACAGATGGTGTATGTACAAACATACGGCCGATCTTCAATCCTTTATTTATTAGTGTTCACATACTGCCTTTCTCCCAAGGGGTAATACCAGCCCTGATTACTTTTCCCGACAACGTATTCTTAGCGAATGTTTTGTGTTGTGACAGGACATCTACAAATGGTGCCAAAATCAATTTAGACTTCAAGTCTCCCAATCTGAACAGTTACTTTGAAGGAATAAAATGAATAGCTCTCTGGGATTCGGTCTTTGTGGTGCACATTTTATAGTTAGCAAGAAAATATGTTTTCAGTCTGCAAATGTTTATTTTTCAATTGTTTCCAATGCCAGATGTTCGTCTTACAGGAGACCGCTTTCCTCATCTGCTCCAGGCTGTCCCTTGTGATTTTTTTTTTCTTATTCACCAGAATTAATACTCAACCTGGAATGACACTGGACCTTACGTGATACCTATATGACGTGTCTATTTTCTTAAGATTGCAGACTCAATGGACAAGGATGATGCCGGTATGCTGCATGACGGTATCCTAACCACTCCCATATTCTAAAGTCTCCCAGCAGTTTCGGAACAGTGGGCAGGCGTGTGTGCTATTCTGTATGGTTTTAACCTTGAAAAGGCAGCGAAACGCGTAGGTGCCTCACGGTTTGCCCACTGACCATTATTGGGAACTGGATACCCTTATCACCTCTAAAGACTCTCCAGCACTATTAGGAGTTTGCATCTACTCCTCAGGCAATAGCCATCCTTCCAGGACTTGGACCCACTGGGGTAACACATAAAACCGTGGAAACCACCTTAAAAAGCCCAGTTTGGGTGACTTCCAACTCCCATCACTTTACATCTCCCTGGCTACAAATATTGTGACATCGGAAATCTTGGAGGAACGCCACCTCCTTAAAGGCCTAAACAAGGGAACGTCAGAGTGGAAGATTCCCCCCCCCCCCTCCCCCCACACACACACCCCCAATTTGGACTACATATCTCATCATCCTAAGGAGAGAGTAAGGACAAACTCCATTGTGCCTATCCAATCCGAACTTCCCCAGTACTGGTGGGTACATTAGGTGACTATTATTTCCATTCTAATTTTTCACCTACTTTTTCAGTGCGCAACCATTGTTCAATTTTTATCTTTAATTTTATTTTCATTATGTTTTTATACTCATGAATTAAATGTATTGATTTTTATCATATGCCACGAGCCTGACATTAATCCTTAGCGCAGTTACCCTCTTCCTGATCCTTTCTGTTTTATTGTGTTGGGACTGACTACCCTTCGTTTTTACTTCTGCTTGGTTCAAGCACACTCATACTAAGCCCTGTTTCCCAGATATCTTGATATCCATACCACTGCTTCTACACCATAATCTCCTGCATATTTCAGTTTTAATCTTCCAATTACTCTGTGTAACAGTACATGTAAATAAATGTAAAAAAAATTACGTAGTGATGACAATTGACTAGTACAAGTAAAAATGTAAACGCACAATTGATCTTTTAATGGAATACAGTTCTAAAAAGCAAAAGACTTTGGCAAAAGGTATTGCTGGTTGCTAGTGGCAGGGAGGTGTTCATAACACTAAATGTGCGCACGTCTATGCTCTCCACCTATCTACTAAACTTTAAATGGGCTTTCAAGACCGACTTCTTCACCCACCCCAGCCAACTCTCATCCTAACCCACTGTTACATGCAACTTCACCTCTTTGCATTCTTGAAGCTTTATTAAATTTTCCTTTAAGCCTTGGAGAGTGATAAATAGGACTGGGGTCAATCCTATTAGCCTCGATGATTTCGCTAGTGCACCCATAGGGTAGCGAGCAATTTTGAGCAAATTCAGACTGAAACCAGCCTGCGAAGGGAGTCAATTCGGGCACCATTTCTATTTAAACGCTGTGGAAACAGCACTGCACACCCTTCGCAATTAATAGGAACATAGCCTGTAACATGCCAATCTACATCCACTTTATCTCTCCCCGAAGTTTAGTGAATAGACCTATTTATCTCTCTCCACAATTTAGTACATAGATCCCTTAGTTCTGGGCTGGCCAAACCGGTCCTTGCGATCTTCCAACAGGTCACGTTTTCCAGACCACCAAGCTGGTGCACAGGTGTAGTCATTACTAACTCACATTTTCAAACATGCTGCATTCATTCCTAACAGACACATTCTACAGATCCACAGGTAGCCTGAAAACATGAACTGTTGGTAGATCTCGAGGACCAGTTTGGCTTAGTTTCAGAGGCGGCTCCTACCATCTGCGGAGGAGGGAGGCTGCTGCAATGCGGGCCCCCTGGATCCGCTGCCACTGTGCTCCTGGTCCCTGGTGCTGCCGCTCCCAACCACCAGTTTTGGCCCCACCACAGGGCTGGCGCATTTGCAGTATTGTCCTAATACTCATATGTAGAACCCGTTTTTATGGGCTTCTGCTCAGCAGCCCATATAGAGGCATCCCGGAGGGAGGGAACACCTTCTAATGGGACTGCATTGGGTGACTGACAGATCAGACTTCCAATAGGAAGTCACTGCCAGTCACAGTGAAGCCAGAGCAGTCTCACAGACTGCATCTGGCTTCACTTAGGTAGAGAACAGTGGCGCACCTGGGGGCGCTGCATCCCTGCAGCTCATAGGTAAAAACCACCACTGCTTAGTTTAATTCAAGCAGAGTGGAAGCCATTCGCGATAATTTGTCAGCACAACGACTATTTTCTCGGACAACGTGTGCATGCCAATGTTCCCTCTATAAATGCACATAATTCAAACAGTTAACCATAAACAAATTCTTAGTTTGGAAAGCGCACGTCTGTGCTGACCACACTGTAATCTGTTGTGTTGTCATGGTGATCTCCATTTACAGGAGACTGGATAACCCATTCCTTGGAGAACAATGCACAATTCCATTACACTTTTCACAGCAGGCGTTCCATTGCAATGTTGGTGTGTTGCCCACTTTTTTTTCTTGATTTTGTATTTTTCATACCACCCACTGTGCAGCAGCCTTTCTGCAACTACAGGTTGTAAATGGTTTATTTTGGCAGTTATATTACCGGCCAGGAAATGTTTTACTCTTCCTATTGTGTTAGGGAGATTTAGTATCCTGGGTAACAGCATAATAACACTAGCATGTATACATATGGTACCAATGTTACAGGCTTTCTGCTGTGGGAATAATTCAACATACTGTCTGGGGTAACATTTTTCAACCAGCATCGGTCGTATGAGGAGGACGCTTGGTCCATGGAGATGTACCTTTGGCAGCCGATGGTAGCTTTAGTGTTGGTGATTCTGAGTGCAAACATCTAAGGTTCACTGTGCATCGGTCTGGAGTCTGGCTCAGTTGCGAATGAGTCAGACAGTATCAGAAATGTCTTGAAAATGTGTTGATCAATAATAATCATTTTATTCATATAGCGCTCTTTCTCCAATAGGACTCAAGGTGCTTAACAGAATGAATGTAATACAGTTCAGGAACAATGAAGTACAGAAAAGCCTTTCATACTGTAAACAATACTTAAGGGAATTAAGGAAATGCTCAAGTCGGTTTTGGAAGGATTCTGGAGTAGGGGCCACTCAAACTGTGCAGGGTACTGAGTTCCATAGAGTCAGAGCCGCATGGCTAAAAGCTCAACCTCCAGATGAATTATGGGAGATTCTAGGTACTGCTAAAAGTCCTTCATCTGGAGGAGCGTGGCTTGGCCGTGCAAGTGAGCGGACGCAAGGTGCATGAGCGCCGTCAGAAATCCGGCTGAATATCCTGTTTACGGGCATTTGGGCATCCCGGACCTGCTCATCCCTACCCCGGCTGCTCCCCTGCATCTGAAGCGCTACTTGAAGACCGTGCCACCACGGTGAGTCACCCGGCCCGGTGTGCGCTGCCTTCCGGACTACTACACACCCATGAGTGGGCGCCATCTTGGAGGCTGCATCTTGAAGAACACTTCCGCGGCCGTCGCCCCGCTAGCCCTCCTGAGTGCCTGCGTGCCCTTGCTGCTCCTCTGCACCTGAGCCACTTGTCTATCCGTGGGAGAGATCTGGTCCTGCCGTGGGGGCTCTCCTGGCAAGATGAGCGCTGCTGGTCTCCGGCGTACACGTGGGCAAGCACCATCTTGGGAGCTGTATCCTGTGCGTTCCCCCCGGCCGCTGCCCTGTTGGTCCTGCTTGAGTCTGAGTGCCTATTATTGCATCACTCATGCATAAGTAACTGGAGACCTGGGGCCCATTGTTCTTTTTGGCTGTACAGACCAACGCCCACTAAACATAATAAAGGCCCAGATTATACTGCTGCACATGTGACGACCGCTGAGTTGCCTATAGAGGTGCTGGGGCCCCCTCCCTACCCTCTGACTCCTGGATCTTTGTGTCTCTATATACTAACCAACCTGCTATTTTGGGCATATTTACTATCCCGTCCCAGCAAGTTTCTTTTCCTCCTGTATTCATGATAAATATGATGTTGCTGACGGGAAGTTACCCTTTATAGCCGAGTACCTACAGTCCATACAGATCATACGATTGATTGTTCTCTGGATGGGGGGGTCCCGATTCCCGATCCGTCCCGATTCACGGATATTTACAATCTCCCTTTACTACATCCGGATGATGATGGGTCTCACCCAAAACTTTCTACATTGCTTCTGACAGCTGTTTGCTAGACGAATATCCTGGTTTTTTTCTAGATCACTTACGAATGTCTGGAATCACCCTGTCCCTTACACCTCGGCCCCTTCTGGGTTTCAAGAACTGTCCGGATTAGTTTTCCAAGCCGCATAGGAATTTTAGATTCCTCTTCCGTATATATTTGTTTTTCTTATCTGTCATATTATTGTGCCCTTCCTTATTCTGTTTGTCTCTTTTGCTACAATTTGTGTAATCCACACCGTTAGTGTAAGTACTATTTGTGTTAAAGGAGCTGTATTTGTTGAGGGGAGCTGTGGCTAGTTTAGCCTAGTTTTTAGGGTCATCATTTCAATGCCCCTGTCAACTATGCGTTGTGATATCCTATATTTTTCTTTGTATCTCCCGAAAATTGGATGTACTTCATCTCCTACACTGTTACCATACTTCGGACTTGAAATGGCCGGACTAGCTGTTATTGCGTCCGATACTCTTTGTTATCATATGTCCATTGCCCCAGATGGTCCATTCTATTGTTATCCTATTGTTGGGCGGGTGGGAGGGGTAAATTAGGTTTTTAGGCACAGTTTTGCTAATATAGACGTGTTTATATCCACCGCTAATATAGATTTGATTAGAACTTGCTGAAAGTCACTAATACCCCTTTTAGACATACTACCCGGGATTTTGGCCAGGTTTACCCGGGATTTTCAACCCAGGTCACTTCCGGGATTTTAGTAACAGACCCCCTTTCACACTACACCTTAAATACCGGGAAAAACCCTGGTCAATTGCAGGTGCTCAGTATCCGGGAGTGAAATCCCGGGTATACCCTTTCAGACATACGCTAGTCCCGGGTCTGGGCGCGTTCATGTGAAAAAAAAACCGGGATTTTTGCGTATGTCTGAAAGGAGTAAATGATTCCCTCCTATAGCTAGTTAGTATAGTTAGTTGGGGGGGAGGGCGTTAAAATGTTAAGAGATCCAAGTATACCTGTGTTGGGGATGGGTCATACAAGGTGGGGGGTTATGGGATGGTTTGCTTTGATGGGGAGGGGGTGATTTGTTCATTTTTATTTTCATTTCGGTTTGTTCACACTTTAATGCCAATGTAATTCTTTGATCTTTCCCTGCGATTTGGTATGCAGTCAACTGCTTTCTACATTCTGTAATTGTTATATGCTGATTTATCACCTTTTTGTCGTTTATGCTTTTATGTTGTATTCTGTCACTCCATTGATGTATATCACATGTATATTGAAGTGAAAATCAATAAAAATGATTGAATAAAAAAAAAAAGTCCTTCATCTACAGATTGCAGTAATCGGATGGGACAGTATGGAATCAGAAGCTGCTTTGTGTACCTTGGGCCTTGGTCATGTAGGGCTATGTAAGTTAATGACAGAGAGGTGTCTATATGGTGCACAAGTATAATCCATGCTATGGGAGTTTGCTCACGTCTACCCCATCTGTCTCACTGCTGTCTGCCTCTTCCCGTGGCAAACAGAGGACTTCTAGATGGGTGTTTTCCAAATGCTGTCCACAATCTTCCAGTCTGCAGAACATTCAAGCAAGTGTGAGAGTTTGGGAGAGCGGTAGAGGAACCTAGTAAAAACCCTGGACATTAATGTAAATATTGTTTTTATTTATCACTGGACATTGTATGGAATACATTTAACACTATAGATGGTATAGGCTGTAGCAAGCATTTAAAAAAAATGGTCAAGAAAAGTTTAAATATACAGTACCATAATAAATAAATACACAAACAATATAGAAGCAGTGCTACACTTTCTAAGAAGGCATTCTCCCACCTCATGGAACGGCTCCTGTCTCTTCTTTCTGGTAGCTACTCTCTGGTCCAGTGCACTAATTAAGGCCTCAGGCACACGCACACAGCTGACCACGGCAAGATGCTAGCGTCCACAGAATGGAAGCGGTGGGACTGCACATGTGGGACTGCACATGTGGGACATGGACAGCGAGGTAGCTGAGACAATGGGAGGACCGTCAGAGGACTTCAGCAGAGATGGCCAGTGAGCGTGTACGTGTGCAGCCCACGTCCATCGGGACCTCACAAGATATACTTAATACCTGGATCTTTAGCCTGCCTTGAGGACTGTGTTTGGGAACCCCTGGTCTGGACGCTTCTTGAAGTTTTTATACAATACCGTACACAAATATATCTTCAACTATTACGTTTTAAATTCTATCCGTTTTTATGAAAATGCTAATACAAATAGTTTTTTTTCTTGGCTTTTTAATGCCAACCCTAAAGTCTCTCTTTGCTTCACAATGCAGACACCAGTTCTCTGGTGGCTATTAAATGCAGATTGTAGCACATGTATGGCATCCTGGGTTTCACATGTTTTGAGGCGGAAACAAATTGAGATACCATGGGGTTCTAGGCACCATACTAGTTTGGCCACACACCCTTCCGACCAGGACATTGAATGCCAGTCAGGATTTGTGTTTGGGTTGTATGTGTGATAGGGGCAAAGCTGTTAGAACAGCTGTCAGAGAGGACATACAGTTTTATCAAAAGCTACACTGGCAATGGATGTTGCACCTGGAGGGATTTAAATAGGCAGCCTTGGCTGCTGGTTGGCTGTAGTGGTCATGTGCAGCAAACCTGGGTCTGGACTAGATGGATTGTGGTCAGCTATTATTTGCATTTTCTGGTCACCACCATGTCCTATTCTACTGATCAGAGGACAACTATAATAGCCCAGTACCTTCCACCTTTACTACCCCATTGCCTTGCTCGTGGTCACATTATTTTTAAGACTTATGGCTGGCTGACACTGTATCCTGGCCCATGACGCATTCCTTCCTTTGTGTAGCTTTGTTACACATACAAACCTGCTCTGTACATTTGTAAAATATTTATATCTTTAGGCACCGGCATCAAGCGTTCAAAGCGGGATTTCATGTATCATGAGATTGGCACATTTTTACATCCTAATAATTACTAAAAATAAAACTAGGACACAGGGAACCCTGAAGCAAACATCCATTTTTTGTTAGCAATTACAGAACACTGTGCGTAGGGTAAGTATCACACATATTACTGTATAAATATTGTATTGTCTTTTAACAGTAGATCAGACAGTGTGTAGCTTTAGAAAACAAATTGTTTATAACGAGAAAAACTGAATGTAAAATGCATGTTGTTAAACCAAGTGGCTGTCCACCTTCAGATAACTTTTATGTATTTACTAGATTGCACCGTCTTATCATTTTACGGCACTCTTTGCTTTGTCTGTCTGAGGACCTGATTCAAAGGCAAACACATATTCACCCTACAATAAAACCTAATATTCCATGTAGCAAATTGGGGGACCCGGGACCACTGCAAGCTATCTAAGCACCAGACCCTGACTCAGAGATGGAGAAATCAGTTCATGCAGTTACAAATACCATAATGAAATGGATGGACAGCCACTAGTACCAGCATGTGGTGCATTAAAGGGCCTGCTGGTACTTGTAGTTCCACCTATAAAACACATATTCCAATAATAATAATAATAATTCCACACAGCAATAGTTCCCCTTACACATTATACAACATAGCAGCACAGCCCCTTACACATCATGTCACAGTGTAGTAATGCTCGTTATACTTTATGCCACACATCAGTAATGCCCCTTACACTCTATGTCGCAGTACTGCTCCTTAAACATCATGCCAACACAGTAATAGTGTCCCATACATTTTATACCACACAGCAGCATTGCCTCTTACACATTATGCCACACTGTTATAGAACCCTTTACACATTATGGCACACAGCAGTAGTGCCCCTAACACATTATGCCACACATCAGGAGTGTATCTTGCACATTATGCCACACAGTGATACAGTCCCTTACGCATTATGCCACACAGCAGCAGTGCCTCTTATACTTTATCCTAAACAGTACTGTTCCTTACACATTATGCCCTGCAACTCCTTTACAGCATGGTGAAAGAGATGTCGTATGACATTATGCTGTCTCTCACAATACACATTCTGGAGAACGTGGAATATAGGATGGCCGAGCTCCAGAGTGAGCTGACTGCGGAGAAGGTGACACTGTATAGGTAGATATCACGAAGCAGTGTGAGAACCCAGGTTTGGCACTACTACCCATAGAGACAGAGTCTAACATACCCCCTGGTTTTCTCCAAGAACCACCAGAAGCTGGAATGAGCTTCGCTGCAGACCATAACCTTCTCAGACAGCACCAATTGAGATCAGCAGGGCAAGATATCATCAAAGTGAAATGTAATGGCCAGAGTCTGCTCATTAATAAATGAACCCTTTATTTAGTCTTGGCTAGAGACTTTTGTATATACCATATGGTATAGTATGGTATAGACATAAGTTATTATGGAATGTTCTACAGAAAAGTGTGATTAGTGGATAGGACAGGGCGAGGGGTGCAACTGATGTGTTCCTGCAGGCAGTGCTGGTCTGAAGGACCTATGGGGTACAGCACTGTGCTAGAAATGACGTGATTTGCGGTTAATTAGTCCTCCAGGAGTTTAGATGTAGGTTAGGTGTAACGGCCCTCAGGCTGCCACTGTCTGCAGGGCTAAAATATAACAATCATGTCCCTTTAAGTGTTTCTAAGAACTACACAGTTCTCTTTTAAAAGCTAAAAAATCAATAGAAAAAGAGTATGTTTCATTTAACACTGATGCCCATACTGGAATTTTCCTGCTGTTTCTTTGCCAAGTGGCTTAGAAAAATCTCCAAAGTTTGTGCCCATTTGCAATTTTTATTGGCACCTAATTACTACAGTCGTGCTTGAAAATGACTTATTTCCGCTGACAAAGGGAAAATCTGGAGAGTTCTGAACAGTCATATTATAAATTTATTAGTATCTGCTCATTTAAATGCATAGGATGAGAAAGGTACAAATTCTTTTTCCATTAATCAATGAAGAAATATGAAGGTAGGCGGCTTTGTGCTTCTCTCTGATGCTGGCCAATAAATGTGCTCTAACGAACTCTGGCCCTTATTCAGATCTGAGCTCAGTACAAATTTGTTCTCAAAATGGGCAAACCATGTGCACTGCAGGTGGGGCAGATGTAACATGTATAGAGAGAGTTAGATTTGTGTAAGTTATTTTGTTTCTGTGCAGGGTAAATACTGGCTGCTTTATTTTTACACTGCAATGTCAGCTGCCCTCCCATTTTATTCCGGATGTGCACGAATATGTAAGGGTTCCTCAGACCACTCTTAACATATGCATGCACCTTCCACATCATTCGATGGTCGGCGACCATCGAATGATGTGGGTGTTCCCCTGCACGCTGCAAATGGATGTATATGCAAAACATCCATTCGCAGCCATTGTGAAGGAACGCACCTTGCGAGTGGTTGGCCTGCAAGGCGTGGTTAGGTTGACTCGCAAGGAGGTGTAAACGCATCCGAGCAAATCAACCAGAATAACCCCTATTGTGTAAGATGGTGGGCGTGCCCATAGAAACAATGTCTGATCTGAGAGGGCGGATGACATCACATGATTTTAGCTCCCGCCCCCAAATCGGACAACAACGCGCAGCAGAAAACTAAGTCCTGGGCGTTACTGGCTTTCTTCTGAAAAACCATTCGCCTGTGAGCAACCTCCTTTGTATGGGGGCTTGCAAGCAAATGTAGCAAGGGGATCCGGCCGGCGGGGACGGTGGCATTAGGGGGAGGGGGGTGGCGCTAACCTGCTTTCAGAGTCATCCTGAGGGGGGCGAGCAGCTGACGCCAGCATTTGTAAGCCGCCATTTGTAAATCATCCATTCGCATGCCTGCGGGGGTTCTGGGAGGCAGCCGTGCGGGCAGCCCTTGGTGGACTCAGAAGGCTGCGAAATTGGTGACTGTAACCTGAATAAGAAGACTGTAACCTGATCCCAACATTGCTCACAATTCTGAACAATCATAAGTGTTTCTGGCATCGAATACTCATGTTTATTTATAAAGGGGGCAACCTAGGTTACAGGGACCTCTGACGTCCATCCTGTGCTCACAGGCCTAGAGATGTCTCCTGTAGGGTATATTCTAAAACCCTTCAGTGAAACATCAATTCAGCTCCATCACCTCCACAAAGTAATCAGAACATTCTACTTGCAAAGCACCGATCTGCCATCAGCCGTTCCCGCACTCACGCGTCATGTACCGGAACTTCTGGGGAATTTCTTCAATCACTAAACAGAACCCGCTGGCCTTAAACAAATACATTGCCACAGAGAAAATCTTGTGTCTGCCTGTCTAGCATTAAGTGTTAAGGTGCCCATACACTAGTAAGATTTATCTTCAGATCTGGCTGGTTGGAACAAAAACCTGGTTATGGATGAGTGACAGTTTGTCAGTTTTCCAGCATTTCCAAGCAAATGGTCAACTGTCATTTGCTCTCATCCATAGCCATGTTTTTGTTCCAACCAGACAGATCTGCAGATAAATCTGCGTGTGTATGGCTAAGGGATGTGAACCAGAATCATATCGCTGCTATTGCGGGGGAAATGCTGAATTACAGAAGAGCCTGTTGCTAGGTCGTTGCTATGAACATTGACATACATTAGGTCGACAAATAGGTCGACACAAACATTAGGTTGACAATGGGAAGTTTGAAAGTCAAAAGGATGACATGAGTTTTTCACTTTTTTTTTGAGCCGACAGGTGGTGTTTCATACCCTACCATCCCCTGGGGCGTGGAGGGAGAACATAATAGTCTGCCTGAAGCATGGCGAAGGTACACTTTCATGTTGTCCATGTCGACTTACTGTGAAATTTGGGACAAAAAGAAAATGTGAAAAAAATGTCGACCTTTTGGCTGTCAACCTTTCCATTTTCAACCTACGTGGTGGTGTAGGAGGGATGATCTCTGTACTGTTGTGAAACTACACATCCCAGCATGCCTTGCCATAGTTTTTGCATTCCCTAATAGCAAAACTCTGTGACAAGGCATGATGGGACTTGTAGTTTCACAACAGCTGGAGGGCCGTAGTTTGCCCATGCCTGCCTTAACATGAGGATGGGGGGGCAGTGATGTGATGGTGAGTGATAATGTTTTGCAGAAGATCGGCCTGCCCCTAAATTCGCCCCGGAGTAACGCAGCAATGATTTTAAGAAAATGCACTTCACCTTTTGTACTCTGGAGATGTCCCCGTAGCCTCATACAAGTTGAGCAGAATACCGCAGTGGCCCTGATTTGCCCTCTTGGGATATTTAAACCTTGTGGAGATTGAGTTTTTGGCCGTGCGGGGTTTTGGACTTGCTAAAAATCCTGACTGGTGAAGAATGTCTTCACACGGGATATGGAGTAGGTGACGGACGTCATGAGGACTCCGGACTGATGTGACACCATCTGTCAGTACAGCTGTCAGCATAATGAATTACCAGGGTGCCTATCATTGCAGCACAGGTAGAGTGCTAGAAGAAGTATTTCGCACATGCCGGTGTCTGTCTTTATGGATCCACATCATTTACAGGTGCTGGCGGTTTTACATATTTATGGTTCTATGTATTAAGCCTAGGAGAGAGGTAAAGTGGAAAGCGATAAAGTACTAGACAATCAGCTCCTAATTGCCATTTTATACAACCCAATTGTGTCTTAGACACCATGGGGGTTATATCTGTATTCTTCTTGGTGCAAGCCAATGCTGACTTTCCATCTGGCTCTAGTACAGAGGCTTTTCAGCCATAGTACACCGCCAGTATTGATATTGCTGATATCAATTCCTCATTTTTTCACACTATTGCCTGATGTTTCATCAATTTTATTTTTCCAGGTATACAAGAAATTCCACCCCTCAATTTTTTTTCACCGCCATAGCCCTGCTTGTGATGTGTGATAGAAAATCCCCAATAAGCCAGGGCTGGTGTGTGAAACGACAGGAGCACTATGCGCCCATCTATATTGGTGGTGCTGTCTGAAAGATATGCGGGGGCAATGTGTGAATGATTAGTAGCGCTCACATCAGCTGGTTCCCGCTCTTGGTTGCATGTGAACTATTGTGAGTGTAGGTTTGAATGTCACATCACTTAGATCAGGGGTGGCCAAACCTGTCCTCAAGATCTACCAACGGTGCATGTTTTCCAGGCAACCTGTGGATCTATAGTAGGAATGAATGCAGCAGGTTTAAAAATGTGACAGTTAGTAATGACTACAGCTAGGTAACCTGGAAAATGTGGACCGTTGGTAGATCTCGAGGACCGGTTTGGCCACCCCTGACTTAGATGGTCACCACGAGCTTGGGTGGTACTTATGTAGTATCTGGGCGCCCGATTTTAAAATCGGGTCGGAAAAATCGCATCCGATATCGCATGCGATCCGATGCGATTTTCCATAGGATTCAATGTTAACATAGTCCTGTTCATTTCCCCACTATCCAAGTGGGCATAGAGTTGATTTTATAAAGCGTGGCGAGCGCAGCGAGTCACCGAGCCCGAAGCGTGGCGAGCGGCCGCGGATTACTTAAAATGTTTTCTGCGTCCCCTCGTGGGGCTCGCTGCGCTCGCCACGCTGTATAAAATCAACTCTATGCACACTTGGATAGTGTATGTATAGTGGGGAAATGAACAGGACCTTGCTAACATTGAATCCTATGCAAAATCGAATCGCATCGCAGAGGCAGAACTCTGGGAGGCAATGGAGTCTTCTGCCGCCGGGCTCCTGCTCCCAAGGGGGCACCTCTCCTCCACTCCGAGTTTGAATCAGTTCATCAAAAGCAGTTGATATTGCTAATGTGGCTTACTCCCCCTTCTAACATCATTTTTGCAAGTGTCACACAGTGACATGACCTTACTGGAGACAGACACCTTACTGAATGAGCTATTTGCGGGGGGGCACCAGTACTTACCTTGCCTCCGGGCAAGTGGGATGTACTTACACCACTGTCGCATCGCATGCGATTCGATGCGATTTTGCCGAAAATCGCGTTGAATCGCATCTGATTGAATGCCTTAAGGTAAGGCATACAATCACAAAATCGGGCGCCCAGATACTACATAAGTACCGCCTGGGGTAATAAATTCACTGTCAAAAAAGCTGATAATGAGAGAGAAAACTACCACTTTTGTCTGCCATAACATGTATAAGGGGTACTACTGTGTAGCGTAACATGGATAAGGGACAGTATTAGTGATGTAGCATGAATAAGGAACACTTTTTTGTGTTGTAACATAAATAAGGGGTACTACTATCTGGTGTAATAAATCAAGGGCACTACATGCCTATAATGTGAATAAGTTTATTTACTGTGTGGTGTAATTTGATTTGGGTGTACTATTGTGTGACCATGGCCGCCCTTGTGAGATCACTGTCCCTTTATAAAGCATTGGCGGTAGATATTTTATATAGAAATAATAGACGTTAGAGGTTTTTTATGCAAGTAGCAAACACACAGCATAGATCATTGGAATATTTCCTCTTAAGTAAAGTTTCTTTTTTTAGATTTAGTGTACAATATTTTTAGTTTCTAATGCGGGCACCTAATGGGGAAAAAAACAACACATTATTGGAAGCAAACCTTGAGCGAGGTTTTGTTTGCTTACTTGCAAGTCAATAAATAAATCTTATAAAATATTCATAAAATAAAACCACAGTGAGCGCCAAATAGTTTGACATACTGTATTGTACAGCTGCATTTTTTATGTATATTTTATTAGGCCTCTTGAAACATTATAGAGGATACCGTAGCAGCTGCACCCCCGGCACCTATGGTAGTTACACCCCTGTATATAACACATGTAACTGTGACAGGGAAGGTGGCCCCTCTCAGCTCTGGGCCCCATAGCAGCTGCACCCCCGGCACCTATGGTAGTTACACCCCTGTATATAACACATGTAACTGTGGCAGGGAAGGTGGCCCCTCTCAGCTCTGGGCCCCATAGCAGCTGCACTCCCTGCACCTATGGTAGTTACACCCTGTATATAACACATGTAACTGTGACAGGGAAGGTGGCCCCTCTCAGCTCTGGGCCCCATAGCAGCTGCACTCCCTGAACCTATGGCAGTTACACCCTGTATATAACACATGTAACTGTGACAGGGAAGGTGGCCCCTCTCAGCTCTGACCCCATAGCAGCTGCACCCCCTGCACCTATGGTAGCTACATTCCTGTATATAACACATGTAACTGTGACAGGGAAGGTGGCCCCTCTCAGCTCTGGCCCCATAGCAGCTGCACTCCCTGCACCTATGGTAGCTACATTCCTATATATCACATGTAACTGTGACAGGGAAGGTGGCCCCTCTCAGCTCTGGGCCCCATAGCAGCTGCACTCCCTGCACCTATGGTAGTTACACCCTTGTATATAACACATGTTACTGTGACAGGGTAGGTGGCCCCTCTCAGCTCTGGGCCCCATAGCAGCTGCACTCCCTGCACCTTTTGTAGTTACACCATTGTTTCTAGCCCCCTTCTCTGGGTTATGGGGTAGTGCACATAGGAGAGGGCCTGGACAGTGCTCCATGCCAGGTCTTCCCTGGGTTATGGAGACTTGCACATGGAAAGGGCCCAGTCAGTGCTCTATGGCAGGTCTTCCCTGGGTTTATGGGGAAGTGCACACAGGAGAAGGCCCGGTCAGTGCTCCATGCCAGGTCTTTCCTGGGTTTTGGGGCACTGCACATGGGAGTGGGCCGGTCAGTGCTCCATGCCAGGTCTTTCCTGGGTTATTGAGAAGCAAACATGTAGAGGGCATAATCATTGCTCCATGCCAGGTCTTCTCCTGGTTATAGGGCAGTGCACATGGGATTGGGCTGGTCAGTGCTCCATGCCAGGTCTTCCCTGGGTTACTAAGAAGTGCACATATGGAGGGCATAATCATTGCTCCATGCCGGGTCTTCCCAGGGTTATGGGGCAGTGCACATGGGAGTGGGCCGGTCAGTGCTTTATGCCGGGTCTTCCCCTGGTTATAGGGCAGTCCACATGGGAGTGGGCCGGTCAGTGCTTTATGCCGGGTCTTCCCCTGGTTATAGGGCAGTGCACATGGGATTGGGCTGGTCAGTGCTCCATGCCAGGTCTTGCCTGGGTTACTAAGAAGTGCTCATATGGAGAGAATAATCAGTGCTCCATGCCAGGTCTTCCCAGGGTTATGGGGCATTGCACATGGGAGTGGGCCGGTCAGTGCTTTATGCCGGGTCTTTGAGAAGTGCACATGTAGAGGGCATAGTCAGTGCTCCATGCCGGGTCTTCCCGGGGTTATGGGGCAGTGCTCCATGCCAGGTGTTCCCTGGGTTATGGGGCAGTGCACATGTAGAGGGCATAGTCAGTGCTCCATGCCAGGTCTTCCCCTGGTTATGGGGCAGTGCACATGGGAGTGGGCCGGCCAGTAAGTGCTACATGCCGGGTCTTCCCTGGGTTATTGAGAAGTGCACATGCTCCATGCCGGGTCTTCCCGTAGTTAATGGGCAGTGCTCCATGCCAGGTGTTCCCTGGGTTATGGGGCAGTGCATATGGGAGTGGGCCGGCCAGTGCGTCTCCATGCCTGGTCTTCCCTGGGTTATTGAGAAGTGCACATGTAGAGGGCATAGTCAGTGCTCCATGCCGGGTCTTCCCGGGGTTATGGGGCAGTGCTCCATGCCAGGTGTTCCCTGGGTTATGGGGCAGTGCACATGTAGAGGGCATAGTCAGTGCTCCATGCCAGGTCTTCCCCTGGTTATGGGGCAGTGCACATGGGAGTGGGCCGGCCAGTAAGTGCTACATGCCGGGTCTTCCCTGGGTTATTGAGAAGTGCACATGCTCCATGCCGGGTCTTCCCGTAGTTAATGGGCAGTGCTCCATGCCAGGTGTTCCCTGGGTTATGGGGCAGTGCATATGGGAGTGGGCCGGCCAGTGTGTGCTCCATGCCTGGTCTTCCCTGGGTTATTGAGAAGTGCACATGTAGAGGGCATAGTCAGTGCTCCGTGCCGGGTCTTCCCTGGGTTATTGAGAAGTGCACATGTAGAGGGCATAGTCAGTGCTCCATGCCGGGTCTTCCCTGGGTTATTGAGAAGTGCACATGTAGAGGGCATAGTCAGTGCTCCATGTCGGGTCTTCCCTGGGTTATTGAGAAGTGCACATGTAGAGGGCATAGTCAGTGCTCCATGCCGGGTCTTCCCTGGGTTATGGAGCAGAGCAGTGCACATGGGAGCAGAGTCAGACCCGGTCACTGTCCGCTGTTTGGACTGATTCAGTGGGGTAGGTGTAGTGAGCTCCGGCCCGTGCTGCTAGATGCACCTAGTGTAGCTACTCTCTCCCCCGGCCAGCGTCACCACCATGGGCAGCCGCAGCCCCCTGCTCCTCTGGCTGCTGCTGCTGGCCATCTACCTGCTCTACCTGCTGCTCGGAGCCTTCGTCTTCTGCAGCCTGGAGCACCCTCAGGAGCAGCAGCTGCGGCAGGATATGGATCGGCTGTGGGCAGACTTCCTGCAGGGCCACCCGTGTCTGGCCCAGGAGCCGCTGGATGACTTTCTCCGGAGAGCGCTGCTGATCCGGAGCGTCGGTGTCTCCGCGCTGCGCAACCTCACCGACCCCCAGCTCAGGTGGGACTTCGCGTCAGCCCTGTTCTTCAGCGGCACCACCCTGACCACCATAGGTAGGTACCTTCTGCGTCATTACCGAACATACATGGCCTGTCCAGGCACATGTGACTTGTACATCCTAATCACATTTATGACACATCCTAAGAGGCGAGCACATGTGTGAGTGCACATCCTTATCACATACATGACACATGCTAAGCACATGTGTGACTTGTACATCCTAATCATATACATAACCTATCCCAGGCACATGTGACTATTACATGCTAATCACATACAAGATACACCCTAAGTACATGTATTGTAATAACATACATGACCTAAGCACAATTGTGACTTTTTACATCCTATTCCCATACATGAACTATTCTAAGCACATGTGTAACTTCTACATCGTAATCAGATACATGACCTACCCAGGGGCCCAGGCACATGTGACGTGTACATCCAAATCACATACATGACACATCCTAAGCACGTGTGAGTGTACATCCTAATCGCATACATGACACATCCTAAGAGCTGATTTGTGTGAGTTATACAGCCTACGTGTGCCATACATACTGGGAAGGGCCAGAAACCTTTAAATCAGGCATGGGAGGGGGAACCAACATGTATCTGGCCTCAGGCAGCAAGCGCTCTGGCGCTATGAAGGATGGCTGTCACTTTATGTATGGGTCAAACCGGTCAATGACCTACATTAGCTCGACACCTGAAAGGGATCAACATGGCTTTAATTCGACAGGACCATAAGGTCGAAACAAGCATTAGGTCGACATGATGTTTTAACTTTTTTTTTGTCCCGAGTGTCGACACAGTTGACATGGGCACCAAAAAATGACACTGCGTCACCTGGCATGGCCCCCTACACTCAGCACACTATTCTATTCTCCCTCAACGCTCTGGTGGATGGCAGGGCATAATATTCCTATCACCTATCCGCTCAACACAAACCATGAAGATCCCATGTTGACCTTTCCAGTCGCCACAAGCATTAGGTCGACAGTCAGTCGACCTAATGCTTGTGGCGACTGTATGACCCTGTTGCCGTAAAGCCATGTCGACCTTTTTTCAGGTGCCGACCGGAACACTGTCTACCTTCAGTGGTCGACCCAATGCATGTCAACCTTTCCCATGTTGACCTACTAATGCATGGACAGAAAGTGAACTTCTAGTGACGGTGTATGCCGTAAGTTCACTGTCCGTCCATGCATTCATCTCATTGCTTTGTGGTGTGCTCGGGGAAGAGTTTCAACGTTGGCCATAAATATTCAGTATGGTATCGGTGCTGTTGCTGAACAGTCCGTGTACCAGACTGCAGATGTTTGGTGTACGGACATCTGGTATAAACAACTGGCTGAGGTGTACGCTAGGATTGTGAGGTGCTAGGACCAGCCCCAAACTGTCATCCCTACTAGCCACAGTGCTGCCCGTTGGTAAGTGATACAATAATATACTGGCTTCAGTTATCACACACCCCTGTTTTGTAGAATGGTCGCCGCCCCTGATCTGCCCTCCAAACGCTGCAGCATGACATCATGTTGTGGCTCGGGGTGTAAGGCAAAATGAGCCCCATACTGGGATATTTTCCAGTTTATCCTCGCATAGGAAAATACATTATTCATGAACGTGAAAGCAAACTGTTAAATCTGTGCTGTCCATTCATCTCTCTCCATAATGTCATCTGCTAGTTCTACAGTAGTTGGGTATATTGCCCTGAACTGGGATAATGCTTGTCCAAGGCCACACTGCCGTCTGATGCAAAGTACCAATGTAATTATGGCATCATTATTCTAATAAGTGTGTGGGGGGGGGGGGGGGGAGGCCTGCAATTAAAGTCCATCATGCCTGTTTCCGGTACCCAGTTCAGCGTCTTTGGGGTCCGATTTTATTTTGTCGAGTTTAATATAGGGGGATAATTCAGACCTCCTCGCACGGCCATGAATTCTCAGCGGTCCGTTAAAGATGCCGCCCTGTTAGTGTGAAATCCCGCCTTGCGAGTGAATGTGCTCGTTGTGCACGGCTACAAATCCATTCGCAACCGTGCGAATATGTCCAAATCTCGTTGCACGCTGCTCACCATTGAATGACTTTTACACCGGACACCAATCCTCGCAGGGCCGGAGAAGCCAGAGCAATTAATCTAGGCATATGCGGCCTGTTGCTGACATCACACCCCCTCCCCCAAAACGCTCGGCACAACTAGTTTTTGCACGCCTACGTTTTTCTGAGCACTCCCACTAATTGGCCGGTTACCACCCCCAGGCGCCTACTTCCTGTCAATCACCCTGCGATCAGCACTAGTAGCAGGCGTTCATCGCTGCCAGGCGTTGCCTATACGCATCTCCAGTAGATCAGTACTCGGCTGCTGTGGGGAGTCGCGGCTGTCTTGAGTGACATGGTACCGATATATATTATAATACCGTGTAATATAAAATGTGGTCCTGGGAGGGGCCGTCGCAGGCAGGATGTAGCGTTGTTTGCGTGTCGCAATGTTGTCTGATTTTTATCCATTGATAGATGTGAGAATTACCACTGACACCGTACAGCTGTGATCCTTTTAATCGGATTAGGTACAAATGAAGCGGAATGAGATGTCGCCGCTTTATTACACCGTGGAAATGTCAAATTGTTATAAAATGTATAAACACATTCATTGATATTAAAGCGATTATTGTGCGTTAGCTAATATGGGTATGGTCATTAAGTCGACACGCATCGGTTCGGTCACTGAAGGTTGACATGGCCATGTCGACCTAATAAATATTAAAAAGTGATAAAATTAATCTTTGTAGGCACAAATGCAAATTCTAGTTCGCTGGCAACAAGGACATTTATGCATTTGTAGGGGATGTTCTTGTTCCTCTTTCTCCTAGAGAAATGGCTTAATTGCAGCGTTTTCCTTAGAGGGACCCACACGTTGGGTGTTATTACAGTGACAGCCTGTAACCGTCTCTTCCTATAGCTGTGAGTTCTCGGTAAATCATCCTGTTTCTTCCTATAGCTGTGAGTTCTCGGTAAATCATCCTGTTGATATGGACCAGAGAGATGAATGTGTACAGGACTGTGAAATAGCATTTCAGAGACCTTGTATCTATCGTTACCAGTGGCTTATAAATAATCCATACAGCAGATAGAGAAAGATAAACTCAGGCTGAAGTCTCCCAAATATTTCTTAAGTCATTAAATTTGCTCTCTTATGTGCAGGGGCTGTGGTATATAAAGTCGGCATCTCACAATTTCGCCAATGATTATCAGTGGTTTGTACTCATGCTTCGATTATGCTCTCTTATTTCTCACTTATATACTGTGCACCTTTCAAAACATGTGCAGTGCATTTCCTGCCTGGTGTGTCGCTGTCTGCTTTGGTGCCTCTAGCACAGTCTGGTCAGGATTACAATGCTGAGGTATAGACCAGTGTGGCATTGAATATGACATGTGAGTTCTGTTGACTGTCTTATGAACCCACCATAAAGCAATCCAATCAGCCCTCATCCCCTCTCCTGATGAGGACACCTCTGTATTTAGGCTTTAAGAGTGATAAAGAGAGTGAAAAAGTGATGTAAAAAAACCTCTATCAGCCGATAAGCTCCTTACTGTCATTTTTTAAATACAGCTTTTAACTAGAGATGAGCGGGTTCGGATCCTAGAGATCCGAACCCCCACGAACTTACCTGATCCGAGGCCGGATCTAAGCAGTTCGCCGGTTCCCGCCATCTTTCCGAGTCCAAATCGAGGCTAAAACGTCATCATCCCGCGTCGGATTCTCGCGAGACCTGGGGATATATAGTTCCTGGCGGTCGGCGCCATTTTCAAACGGCACATTTTTGATATTTAGCATACAATAAGCACAGTTTGGGAAAAATATCAGTGTATTGGGCTTAAGATTTTTTTATATTGCTCCGAAAAATGGTTCCCGTGACACTTTTAGATCCTGTCTCGTAAAACGCTGCAATGACTTTTTATTCTCTGAGTGACTTATTTAAAGCATGACAATGCAAGCTATTTAAATACAGCTGTTGTCATAGGAGAAGCTGCATTTCCAATACTCAGCAGAACCTTCTGCCAGCAGCTCCGTAGAAGGATCCAAAAAGGAAGCCTTCTGCAGCTGAGAAAAGTGTTTATACCGGTACAACAGCTTGCACAGCACCTATAAATACAATGTCAGACATCTCACGTTCTCCCAAGGTATGGAAGTGGTTACAGTTTAATTTGTGACTGTTAGCAGAAACTTTTCACTCTCCTTAAATGTTGTTGCTAAGGGTAATGGAAATGGCTACTGTACACCAATGGTGCAGCGATCTATCTGTGACCTAATAACGTCTGAATATATAGGCTCGTCAATCTAATAAACATATGCCCCTTAAGATTTGGCAGGGCGTGTCCAAACTCATATTTAAATTGGGTACTTGTTTCCTATCTGGGCGCCCATCGCGGGCATCGCGGGTACATCGCATGTCATTATAATGACATGCGATGGGCCAGACGCGATGCCCGCGATTTTCCCATAGGGAACAATGTTAAATGCCTCAATTTACCCGCGATGACCGCGATTTACCATAGGAAACAATGTTAAATGGATCAATTTCCCCAAATTATCATAGGGAACAATGGGAAATGTGGCAAAAACACCCCATAACATAAAAATGTCCCCCCAAAAGTAGTTGACGCCACACCGCCATCAACGTGAACCCGAAGCGTGGCGAGCGCAGCGGTACGCGTCCTCCGACCTTTTCATGCCCTACTATCCACTAGGGCGTGGAGTGAGAATAGAATAGTGTGGCGAGCGCAGCGAGCCACCGAGCCCGAAGCGTGGCGAGCGCAGCGGATAACTTCACAGTTATCCGCGTCCCCTCGCGGGCTTCCCAGGTGTCCATGGCGTCGCGGACACCTGGGAAGCCCGCGAAGGGACGCGTTTACCTGTGAAGGTATCCGCGTCCCCTCGCGGGGCTCGCTGCGCTCGCCACACTATTCTATTCTCACTCCACGCCCTAGTGGATAGTAGGGCATGAAAAGGTCGGAGGACGCGTACCGCCGCCCCTCGCGGGCTCGCTGCGCTCGCCACGCTTCGGGTTCACGTTGATGGCGGGGTGGCGTCAACTACTTTTGGGGGGACATTTTTATGTTCAGGGGTGTTTTTGCCACATTTCCCATTGTTCCCTATGATAATTTGGGGAAATTGATCCATTTAACATAGTTTCCTATGGTAAATCGCGGTCATCGCGGGTAAATTGAGGCATTTAACATTGTTCTCTATGGGAAAATCGCGGGCATCGCGTCTGGCCCATCGCACCCGATTTTTTATCGCCCGCGATGGCCCCGATTTTACCCCCGATGCCCGCGATTAAAATCGTGGGCGCCCAGATAGGAAACAAGTACCTTAAATTGAATTGTACAAATAAAGGTGTCTGTGTGGGCTACTTGCAAAAGCAGCCAGTATTTACCATGCATGCAATACTATATACATTTGCACCCCTTCCATGGTGCACAATGCAGAATACTTGCTCCTTTATGCTTTGATAACAATTTGGAATGAATCCCCCCTACCCCATCCCCCACCTACTTTCAACGCTGATATGACCCATATATTTATTTTTTCGTCTCCCAACAGGTTACGGGCATCCTTTTCCCATCTCGTTGTGTGGGAAGGTATTTTGCCTGCTATATTCAGTCATTGGAATCCCCTTCACATTAACCCTACTCTCCATTGCGGCTCAGAACCTGCTAGTCCTGCTTCGCGATAAGCCCATCCGGGTCCTGCACCTGCAGTGTAACATCTCCCGGAACAAACTGGAGTGGATCCATGCAGCTCTGCTCATCGGCCTCCTCTCGTTATTGTTCTTCTTCATTCCAGCCTTTGTCTTCGATGTGATAGAAGACGACTGGAGCTACGTGGATGCGCTGTACTTCTGTTTCATTTCACTTAGTACCATCGGACTTGGCGATTATATTCCCGGTGAGCAAAGCGGTCAGCAGATGTCTGCTCTCTACAAGATTCTGGTAATTGGTAAGTGTGAGGCGGGTTCCTGGTGGGTGTGAGCAATGTAGATCTCCGCTTCCGGACCAGTAGCACCCACATTTCATATATCTCAGTGTCTAGATTGCTCATTAATGATATCTGTGGTTCCACAAGTCAGAATGAACATGCAGTGAAGCCCAACTCTACTACATGTTCGTTAATTCCAATGAAAGTAAAAGATCTATTCTTCACCGACTAATTTCTTGTGTGTGTTCCTCAACCTGGCTCACTAGACGTGGGCATAGTGCTAGAACCTGTGGAGCAGTATTGTGTATAGGTGTGGTAGAAGAACCTATAGAGCAGTATTATGTATTGGTGTGGCAGAAGAACCTATAGAGCAGTATTATGTATTGGTGTGGTAGAAGAACCTATGGAGCAGTATTATGTATTGGTGTGGTAGAAGAACCTATAGAGCAGTATTATGTATTGGTGTGGCAGAAGAACCTATAGAGCAGTATTATGTATTGGTGTGGTAGAAGAACCTATGGAGCAGTATTATGTATTGGTGTGGTAGAAGAACCTATAGAGCAGTATTATGTATTGGTGCGGTAGAAGAACCTATGGAGCAGTATTATGTATTGGTGTGGTAGAAGAACCTATAGAGCAGTATTATGTATTGGTGTGGTAGAAGAACCTATAGAGCAGTATTATGTATTGGTGTGGTAGAAGAACCTATAGAGCAGTATTATGTATGGGTGTGGCAGAAGAACCTATAGAGCAGTATTATGTATTGGTGTGGTAGAAGAACCTATGGAGCAGTATTATGTATTGGTGTGGTAGAAGAACCTATGGAGCAGTATTATGTATTGGTGTGGTAGAAGAACCTATAGAGCAGTATTATGTATTGGTGCGGTAGAAGAACCTATGGAGCAGTATTATGTATTGGTGCGGTAGAAGAACCTATGGAGCAGTATTATGTATTGGTGCGGTAGAAGAACCTATGGAGCAGTATTATGTATTGGTGTGGTAGAAGAACCTATGGAGCAGTATTATGTATTGGTGTGGTAGTAGAACCTATGGAGCAGTATTATGTATTGGTGTGGTAGAAGAACCTATGGAGCAGTATTATGTATTGGCGTGGTAAAAGAACCTATGGAGCAGTATTATGTATTGGTGCGGTAGAAGAACCTATGGAGCAGTATTATGTATTGGTGTGGTAGAAGAACCTATGGAGCAGTATTATGTTTTGGTGCGGTAGAAGAACCTATGGAGCAGTATTATGTATGGATTGGTGTGGTAGAAGAACCTATGGAGCAGTATTATGTATTGGTGCGGCAGAAGATCCTATGGAGCAGTATTATGTATGGGTGTGGTAGAAGAACCTATAGAGCAGTATTACAGTATGTGTGGGTGTGGTAGAAGAACCTATAGAGCAGTATTATGTATTGGTGTGGCAGAAGAACCTATAGAGCAGTATTATGTATTGGTGTGGCAGAAGAACCTATAGAGCAGTATTATGTATGTATTGGTGTGGTAGAAGATCCTATAGAGCAGTATTATGTATTGGTGTGGTAGAAGAACCTATAGAGCAGTATTATGTATGGGTGTGGTAGAAGAACCTATGGAGCAGTATTATGTATGGGTGTGGTAGAAGAACCTATAGAGCAGTATTATGTATGTGTGTGGCAGAAGAACCTATAGAGCAGTATTATGTATGGGTGTGGTAGAAGAACCTATAGAGCAGTATTATGTATGGGTGTGGTAGAAGATCCTATAGAGCAGTATTATGTTTTGGTGTGGCAGAAGAACCTATAGAGCAGTATTATGTATGGGTGTGGTAGAAGAACCTATAGAGCAGTATTAATGATGTATTGGTGTGGTAGAATAACCTATAGAGCAGTATTATGTATTGGTGTGGTAGAAGAACCTATGGAGCAGTATTATGTATGGGTGCGGTAGAAGAACCTATGGAGCAGTATTATGTATTGGTGCGGTAGAAGAACCTATGGAGCAGTATTATGTATGGGTGCGGTAGAAGAACCTATAGAGCAGTATTATGTATGTGTGTGGTAGAAGAACCTATAGAGCAGTATTATGTATTGGTGTGGTAGAAGAACCTATGGAGCAGTATTATGTATGTGTGCGGTAGAAGAACCTATAGAGCAGTATTATGTATGTGTGTGGTAGCAGAACCTATAGAGCAGTATTATGTATGGGTGTGGCAGAAGAACCTATAGAGCAGTATTATGTATTGGTGTGGTAGAAGAACCTATAGAGCAGTATTATGTATGTGTGTGGTAGCAGAACCTATAGAGCAGTATTATGTTTTGGTGCGGCAGAAGAACCTATGGAGCAGTATTATGTATTGGTGCGGTAGAAGAACCTATGGAGCAGTATTATGTATGGGTGCGGTAGAAGAACCTATAGAGCAGTAATTATGTATGTGTGTGGTAGCAGAACCTATAGAGCAGTATTATGTATGGGTGTGGCAGAAGAACCTATAGAGCAGTATTCTGTATTGGTGTGGTAGAAGAACCTATGGAGCAGTATTATGTATGGGTGTGGTAGAATAACCTATAGAGCAGTATTACAGTATGTGTGGGTGTGGTAGAAGAACCTATAGAGCAGTATTATGTATGGGTGTGGCAAAAGAACCTATGGAGCAGTATTATGTATTGGTGCGGTAGAAGAACCTATGGAGCAGTATTATGTATGGGTGCGGTAGAAGAACCTATGGAGCAGTATTATGTATTGGTGCGGTAGAAGAACCTATGGAGCAGTATTATGTATTGGTGTGGTAGCAGAACCTATAGAGCAGTATTATATATGGACATAGTTTGAAGTGCATAACTGTAGATCTCTGTATCAGTAGATTCACTTAGATTGGTGTCACCCATTGTTCCCAAAATGGTATATGGCTTTGCATGCACACCCCAACCTACCTATACCACTTGCCTTCACATAGACCAGTGATGGGTCTTCGTCCCTCCAGTTGTTGTTGAACTACACATCTCAGCATGCCCTGCTACAATTTTGCTATTTAGCTATACTAAAACTGTTGCAGGGCATGCTGTGATGCGTAGTTCAGCAACAGCGTGGAGGGCCAAAGGTTCCCCATCCCTGACATACATGAGATATCATATGGAGAGTCAAACAAGATGATTAGCGAGTGTCTAGGGGTGTAAGGTCAAGGGCTAGCTAACAAGACATTTAGGAACCTACAGATTTAAAGCCCCTCACAACCTATTTATACATGTGTTCATTGAAGAGGGACTTAATTGTCATACAATGTGACAAAATCATACCAATTTAAAGCCATGGTAGATCGCAGGGCGATAGTCAATTGTACTTTTATAATCCTGCTATTTAGCCGCCATGCAGGCCTGATGCGAAAACTCCTGTTTGAGCGATAAAACGGGCCATTTTTCGCACACTTCAATGAAGTGCCAGTGTTGAATTCCATGCATTGCGTTCGCTTCAAAAAGTGATCAAGTGGGGAGTGATCAACAGCCAGCCAATCAGCTACTACCTGTCATGTTACAGGCTGGATTTGACAAATGACAGGTAGGAGCTGCTTGTATATCACTCTCCACTTTCTCACTTTTTGAAGCTTGATACATCTGGCCCTAAATCTGTAATGCTTGGGATCAGAAGTAGTATGGACATCAGATTTTTCTGTATATATTTGCATAACAAAACAAAAGTTTATGGATGGGAGCCAAGTTTAAACACGAAATGCCTTCATGTTCCATGTATACCTTATACACACATCCGGAGAGCAATTTCATACAATATTTGTAATAATTGTATGAAGCAAAGTATATGCACACTGACCCATCAGAGAGCAAAGGTGACACTATCTCAGTTCTTACAAAATTTGGGATTTCCGATATTTAGATATAGGAGACTCAGCCTGTATGGTAAAGTTGCTATTTGATCTTTTGTCATTAACCAAATATATTTTTATTAAACTATAACACACTGCTACTGTAGTCTGCTACATCTACTGAAGAGGATACTCCCACTCAGTGTCATAATTATCAATATAATGCGCACCCCCCCCCCCCCAACTAGAAACATTTCAGGAGTGCCATCTACTCTTTCCCCATGGTACCTGCTCTTTTTCAGGGGTACCCCTCATTCCAGGCTGCTGGACATCTGCCATAATGTCTGCCTGCAACCGGGGCTGCTGCTCCTGCTATAATTAACATAGTCCCTCCCAAAATGGCCGCCAACTTCTCTTGCATCCTTAATAACTGTCTCCTGTCTCCTCCCATTTTGGGAGAGAACTTTTCAATGGGGGCAGTCGTGATGGTACCGCAGCGAGTTATCTTCAGGTCCAGACAGGGGTGTAGCAATAGCCCCACAAATCTCCATCCTCCACAAATCACCCAGTGCCTCCAAGCCACCGCTGGGACTACAAAAGAATTTGCCATGCTACTACTGCTACTGATTGGACAATACATACAAATAATTTAGTTTTGCACATGTCGGTAAATCTTCTTTTATTCCCTAAGGGTTTAAGTTCATAAAATATATAATACATGCAGATTTGCCTATAATGACATCAGTGACTCTAGAACATTGCTGTAGGTTTGCAGATGGAATATATAGTGTCCAATTCTGTAATGGGTTTTTATTTTTATTTCATGTTTCTTTTTATTTTTTTGCAGCCAATTAGCATTTTCTGCTGACGAATGCAGTATGCTCTGTTTACTAATTAAAGTTTGAAGTTTTAATTTGCATAAAGTCTATTCATGCATTTCAATTAAAATGTGTTATTATTCAATTAACTAGTATATACAATGTTGGCTTTAGGCTGAACTGTGTACATCAACTACAGTCTCAAAAACTGGAATTGTAGAGCTTTTAAAAATAATGTTGTATTATCTATAATATTATTATTGAATAAACAACTATCTGATATTATATTGTAGGACATGAGATTCTAGTTCCAATTCTTTATGGCAAGCCTCTTTGACCTTAGATCTGCTCACTCCCACAACCGTCAGTGCGCACCCAGAGAAACACCATCTAGTGGCTGCGGGTGCACAAATCTCTTGAATTCACCCCCACAGAGCTGAGGCACAGTGGTTAGTGCCCATTCACACAAGTCGCTGGCATTTCTTTGAATCCTACAAGACACAACTGTGCCACATATCCATGCATGTTGTCCACAATGGCCTATGTCCTGGCATCCTCTAAACCCCGATATCTTGGTCAATGTGCCAGAAGTTGACGTTCCATCACACTAGAGATCACATCCCCACTCCTCCAGGATCCAATAGCAGTGCACCACTCGAGGTATTGTTTGGCTTTACATTTGGTGGACTGATGCTTTTCAGCGGCATCTCCAGTATGTAAACGGAAGGCAGTTTGGGACTCAGTTGTGGGATTTCCAAAGAGGACAGACTATTATGATGTGGTACATTTGATGGTCTCGCTGTGAGAGCCTGTATGGCCTAATACTGCAGCAAGGCTATTACAGCTCCTAGACCAGGCCTGTCCAAAATATGGCCCTCCAGCTGTTGTGAAACTACAAGTCCCATCATGCCTTGCCACAGATTTGCGATAAGGGAGTGCTCAAACTATGGCAAGGCATGCTGGGATGTACAGTTTCACAACAGCTGGAGGGCCATAGTTTAGACATGCCTGGCCTAGACCTTTCCTCTGAACACGTAATATGGCCCATTCTGCTATGGAGATTATTGGCTGTATTCTGTTATGCACCTGTTAAATTTGGGTGTGGCTAAAATGGCAAAACATACTAACTAGGAGGGGCGTCCAAAACATGTGGTCAAGTCTAGTTCTGTTCAGCTTTTTTATTTTAATCCAAAATGTAGGAGTCCAATATTGAAGGTCCTTCTACAGAGCCAACACCCATAGCATTGTCACTCGGTGCTCTGGTATCCAGCGAAGCTTCTATTGCATACTCTATGGGTTCTCCTGATTTATATGGTCATAGTGATGAGTGACCAGGTGACGTTTTACACTGCAGTCCTGCTTATCCATAATGTAGAATTTGTCTTAGTCTTTTAACACTTGACTTATTTATTTTAGTTTTTTTATGGCAGCAATGAGAACCGTATCTTAGGCAGCTGGTATTAATCTTTCTTGAACATAAGTTATTTTGTTATAAACACTTTGGGATTTATTTACGAAGATGTGAGTTATTTTGAAGATTGAATGTTGCGATGGGCAACCAATCAGAACCTACTTATTTATTTAGGGGTGTGGATCGTATTGTCAACCCGACAGGTCGACAGTCATTAGGTCGACACCGTTGGTTCGACATGGTTCTAGGTCCAAAGGGTTCTAGGTCGACAGTGAAGGTTGACAGGTCGCAAGGTCGACATGGTTTTTTTTCATTTTTTTTTTTTTTTTTTAAACCCGGATGTCGACATGGACACAGTTTGAAGTCAACCGCAGCCCCTCGCATTGCTTGCTTCGCTCTCAATGCTTCGGGCACGGTGCCTCGCTGTGCTCGGCACACTATTTTATTCTCCCACCATGCCCTAGTGGATGGTAGGGCATGTAATACCGCCTGTCGGTTCAAAAAAACAGTGGAAAAATCCATGTCGACATTGCGACCTGTCGATCTAACCCATGTCGACTTAACGCATTTGTCGACCTTAAACCATGTCGACCTTGTCCCATGTCGACCTAGACACCTGACTACTTTCATCCATGTCGACCAAGATAATAGAATCTGATTGGTTGTCCACAGTGACAGCTTATCGTCTATAGAACTTTGATCTTAGTAAATAAACCCCTTCATATTTGGGACCTACTTATAGCTGCCTTATTCATTAAGACATTTTTGTATTGCATATTTGTTTTGTTGGCTTCTAGACAGTCTAATTTTTGGGAGGTTGTAAAGTCTAAATACGATGAATATCATAAACGTGTATATATATTTTTTTGTATACTCCTGCATATTAATATTAATAACAAGTATGATCTATGCCAGTTTTCCACGATGAAGCTCTAGGATTATGGTCTTATTCCCCAAAGGAGCCCCCTTTTACCCTTTTATCTATGAATCCATTACTTGGGTTATAAGTATTTTCTTGGGATGCACCAATAAATCTTTGGTGCCTTCGTTCTAAGGAAATACAAATAACAAAAATAATGGATTAACACAAACGGGAAGAAAATGGGATTAATACATTTGTTACAATGAAAGGACATATACATAATCATAATATTATGAAAGGTAGCACACAAAATATTAGTAGTTTAAATAAAGTTAACAGTCTTTAAGGCCAATATAATTGTTTTGACAATGACTCTCACGAAGAAAAAATACATACTCCTAAGTTTTTTGTCTTGAGGTCCATACCCTACGAGAAATCCACATGTGAAGTTAAACCCCTCTTTGTTTGAGATAATCCTTCACCACAAGGTCACAGTACTAGAAAAACCAAATGGGTTCAATTTAGAGGCAGTTAAAGTACCAAACACTAGAATATATGTTCATGCAATCATTAGCAAAGTGCCTGGAGGTAAAACTATATAAATGTTTGTCTCTGGAGAATAGATCGCTTGCATGTGGCCAGCGGCCAAAACAATTGTTTATGATCGAAGTCATTCAATTACTTTTTTTTTTTTCTTACGCGTTTTCATTTGTGTTTTAAAACTGTTTTTATATTACAGGTTATTTATTATTTGGGCTGACTGCTGTATTTCTTATGATTGAGATAATAAAGAGTCGCCTGAAATGTAACCAGTTCTTCAATCTGTTCCTGTTGGAGTGTGAAGGCAACAGGAGATCGGAGGAGACGGAACGTGTTCCGCCGTGTGATTCGGAAGTTCCTTTTGTGTCTAAATACGAAGAAACCACGAGACGGAGGGTTCCGCACTCTGTGTCTCCCACTGAGAAGTCGTATGGGACTATAAACACATCTTTCAGCTGATATTTCTCTTGTTAATAGATTACAGAATACATACATTGCTGGATTACCATCGTCACATATGTGACTTTAGAAGAATTTTGTGGGTGCGTGAAGTTAATTAGTGGCGTATTCTTGAACATTCTAATTTATATTACACTGTTTGGATGTAAATGTAATATATAGTATACTTATGTGAAAAAAAGTATATAGTTAATACTTTACACCAATCGTTCTTATTTCACAAATTAAGATAATGTTTAATTTATCCTCTTGTTTGTTCCCTGTTTATCTAATTGATTTTACAGCTTTGCTTTGTAGTGTAGGGATTTTTATGTCTTTCAGGGATTTGAGGTTGTATATAATGCAGCCCACAAACTAAATTTACAGTGTACAATGAGTGTGTGGGGGTGGGCGGTCAGCTTTAATGGTAGAAATCAATAATTGCTTATGTGATTTGTAAAAAAAAAACAAAAAACATTTGTTAAATATTTATCTGATCATTATTATTTGTCTTGGAATAAACTCTTTGTGATCATTTATTTTCTCGTTGCATTACTGCAGGTGTTAATCAACTACTACAGATGGTAAATTGAGGCCAATGGTAAATTGACAGCCGGTAGAGAATCTAGGCGAGAATTAGAGGATACAATAATTAAGAGGTGCCTGAAACACTGAATGAGTGACATGAGGACTGACAGTCTCTGGCTGCTGCTGATTGGGTCTGCCTACTAACGTGTAGTTGGAACAGCAGGCGTGTTATGAGTGAAGCTCCTGTTGATAATCTTATACGATCATGTATGTCCAGGTACGCTCAACAACCATAAGAGGGGATGTGTAGCGTGTTTGCCATCAAAATTTCGGCAAGCAGTATGGGGACTCCGGAAGGCAGTTGCCTTGATAGTTTAATTTGCATTTGCTGACATCACAGTGCTTGCCTGCCGGGTTCCGCCTACTGCATGTCAACACTTTGGATAAACCGTATATATCCCAGTAATAGTTTCCTAAACTCTTCAAAACCATTTCATTGGTGCTGTGGTAAGCGTGCCTCATATCTGAAAACCTCCACTTCACAAATGAACGATCATAAGCAATAAATATAAAGCATCCATAGACCCTAGTAACCAAAACTACAATATCCTAATCCATGCTATCCAAATTGGTAAAACCTTCTGGCCTCAATTTACTATGCGTCCGTTTAATTGGAGAGTTTACACTGATAGTGGCCACTGCCTATCTGCTGGCAATGCAGAATGAGTTAATGGCTGGTAGCTCACCCATGGGATAACTGGCCATCCAATCAGGAGTGGTCTCTTGTGTCTGGCCTTCTGTTGCTGGGGTGGACACCCACCAATTAGGTCATTCTGTATCTGGTTACTAAGAGACTTTGGTGGCCTGCATAGGTTCAAAGCCTCTGGTAAAACTAATGCATAGTAAATTGGTTTATATTGCACCAGATAGAAGAAAAGTAAAGGTAAATAATTTAGGGATACCAATGCAATACAGAAAATTTCGAGGCAGCTAAAATAAAATTTAGATAAGAATAACATGAATCTGGATAAATAAGAGGTAATGTTTTAGTTAATCTAGAAAACATGGGCCCAATAATTTTGCTAAACAGAGGCATTTTATTAATATATTGGTACAATAATTAGGCAATATTAAGTGCATGATCAAGCTCCGCACTGGTGGCGCCCTGATCCCACAGGTGGTTGTCCTGGCACTTGCAGGACATTCTTGGGCACACTGAAGCCTACTTCAAAACTCTTGAACCTCCCTCCTTTGAGTTCGTGATGATCCAATAAATGGTTGGTTAAGGTGCAAACTTACTAGCAGCATTATCCTTGCCTGCGAAACCCTTTTTGTGCAAAGGAATAATGACCCCATGTATTTCCTTGTAAGGTAACCATGGTTAACAGAGGAAGAAAAATAATTTTTACCACCACCCTCTTTTTTTTTTTTTTTTTTTTTTTAAAGCTTCGTGTCGGTTATTCTAACTCAATCAGCATTGACAGAGCAATCTCCAGCCTTGTCCTCGTCTACGTCTGACAGTGAATTACTGACATGATATCAGCTGGTCCTTTTGTGGCAGCGCTGAAATGAAGTAAAATGTTGTTTTGGAATGAAGTTTGTCATGGCAATGAACTGTCATCTGATCCCTCTTCGTGACGCTCTGGAGTATATTCAAATTGCCATCATAAAATCTGAGTCAGCAGACTTTGAACATTAATATTTGTGCCTTCTCAAAACTTGTCGACCTTGTGCATGGCATCCTCTTTGGGTCGACCTAGACGCTGTTAACCTAATGAACCCAAATCTCAATCAGTGACCTGGTGAGTGTTGGAGACCAGGCCTGTGATTTACATAGTGGGAAAAAATCTGAGACATACTGAATAGTCTTCTACCACGGATAGCGCCACATCTGTGATACCTGCAGGAAATTGAGAGACACAATTACAACGGTACTTATGTTAGTTGGGCGCCCACTATAGTTAGTACGCTCATACCCCCACTATCCATGTCGGCATGGGATTTTATAAAGTGTGGCGAGGGGACGAGGAAAACTAAGCAAATAGCTTAGTGGGCCCCCAACTAACATATAAGTACCATTACAACTAAGGCCGCCATACACTGGTCTGGCCAGTGGCGTAACTAGTTATTCTGCGCCCCCCTGCCGAAAATGCAGAGGGGCGCCCCCAACCCCCCGCCGGCTTCTAAAGATGAAGTAATAAGGGGAGCGTGTACTCACAGTGCTGCGGGCTCCTCACACTCCCTGGCAGAAGTCAGAGCCCAGTCCCCGCGCTGTACACACTCCCTGTAGACAGGCAGCATAGGGCAAGCCCTCAGCAGGCATCGCACAGCCCTCCGGCTACTGCTGCAGCGCTGCTAATCGAAAAAGGGACACTCAGAAAATGGCTGCCCCCATACAGCAGTATGGGGGCAGCCATTTTCCGAGTGTCACTTTTTTGTATTAGCAGCGCTGCAGCAGTAGCCGGAGGGCTGTGCGATGCCTGCTGAGGCCGGGAGAGCCAGGACCCGGCACAGATAGAAGCACCGGCGGCAGAAGACGGTGAATAACAATAGTCCCGCAGCCCCCCCGCGGGGGCTGCGGGCCTATAGTTACGCCACTGGGTCTGGCTTATCTCAAGGGCAAGTTGGACACTCTTTCCTTTGAACTTCCCCAGCTGATCCCCAGGAGTGTTGACATCCGATTTGGCACTAGATGTGCCATTTTTTCCATGCTGGCCACACATACAATTTATGCATTTCTGACCTCCATGTATTTGAAATCCATAACGCCCCAATGCACGGTCCCGTGCACATCAGGTCATTTTGAATGTCTAACACCTGCGATTTGGCCCAATTTCACCGATATCTCTGCCCAATCCTTTGGAAACGTATGTAAAATCGGCTTGAATGCCATCAGTCTATGTATATGGAGCCCATTAAGTTCTTGGGAAATATATTTTTTTCTTTTCCGTATCAATACAGATGGGTAAAAAACATTGATGTACTCTGCTGTATGGGAGAACATGTGTTAAGTAACTATTGTAAACCGTCATCTACTGGTGACATTGTGATAAATGTTAGAGGGTCGATGTATGTTTCACAATGGTTTCATCTTAGGCAAATTAACAATATCCATATCCAACAGTACAATAGGTGTCACCTGTTATTTATTGTCACTCAGTAATAATAAAATTGAGCACTGAAGGCTTACTGCAGATTTATTTTATATTCATGAAAAAATGTTAATTGAATCCCTGCAGTTACTGACTCATGCAGAAATGTAGAGTGTTTTATTAATATCCAGCCTTATTTGTTGTAATTCTGTGGATTAGATCTAGAAAATGACAATTCTTTGCTTATTAAATGTGAGATTAAAAAAAAAAATATATATATATATATATATATATATATATATATATATTTTAAATATCTAAAAGGAATGTTTATGCCATAAACAGTCAAAGATAATTGGAATTATTAGTGTTATCTTAGTAACACCCGCCATATTTAAATATGCATTGAATAATACAATAATATACAATTAAATGTCCCTTTTGAACAAATAGTACACGTGATAAATCATTTCATTAAGAGTTAAACCTTAAGATTAACTCTATCAACCTGTCATTTTTGTCACATTTTACATCAGAGGCCATATTTCAAAATCAAACCTATTGATCAGTCCCTTATAAATACTCAACATGAAATACTGTAGGCTGACAGCTTGTATTATAAAATCGTTGTTTCCCCTGCACCAATAAGAGCATTAAAAAGCTAAAATGAACACTACAGTACTTCATGTTTAATGAACGTATATGGACCCTAGATAACGGTACGACATTGTCAACAGATTTAAAAGAAAACTAGCATAGTTTGTCTCTTACCAAGTGCCCCGAAAAGATATATGTCTGATTACCCCAGATGTGATTATAATTGAATTGTTAATTGGCAGTTAGAAATGGTATCGATTGTTAATTTGCTAAAATATGAATCAATATACAGTTGCAGTTTTGGGGGACTGGTATGATTGGATCTGGCGACCCTATACAATTGTGGTCTTATGTGCAGACTTAATAGTCTAAATAACCTTGATCGCTTTCTAAACAAGGTCTCTTCTACCTACAGCATTTTAAAACTACTTTCCTCTTCTGAACTCCATGAGATTCATGTTTGGAGATATGCATAATCTAATCTAACAAGCCCTCCTTCCGATAGGGTCCCTCTGATTTTAAGCGCCCAGGCACCCCTAAGGCTTAATCCGGCCTTGCACGCAGCATAGATTGGTGAATGCCCCTCACAACTTCATATATATTTCTGTGCAAACTCTTTCCTTCTGTACATCTGTGCGGTCACATATGCAATGCCTAAGTCACCCACTTTTTGGTGCCAAGGAGGCAGCCACTTGTGTTGATGTGCCTGCAACCCTCCCATAATATACATTCTGAATGAACAGCCTCCGGGTTGGACTGGCGGAAAAGGGGCATTAGAAAAATATGCGAGTAGAATAAAAATATATAGAGAGTATCTATCTATCTATCTATCTATCTATCTATCTATCTATCTATCTATCTATCTATCTGTTTACAATATACTGTTTTATTGCACATGTCAAAGTGTCATGTCACTTAAAAGGGGGGCATAACCTTAAAGGAAAAAAGACACATCCCATCATTCTGGCACAGGTTGAGCTTAGTTTTATCTGTCCATAGGGTGCTGTTTGAGAACTGGGCTGGCTTTTATAGCACTATACGGCAAAGGCCTCTCTGCATTCTTGGCTTACGAATGTTTTTCGCCTTGTGGTGAATCCTCTGCATTTGCTCTCGTGAAGAACACTTGGATAAGTATAAGCCTACGTCCTGCAGTGTGCTCTTCACTTGGCTGGATGCGGTAGAGGGTTTTATCTTTACTATGTAAAGGATGGTGCAATCATCCACCACTGTTGTGTTCTGTTGACATCCAAGCCTCACCGTTGCTTTTCTTTTCTCAACTTTACAAAACTGACTACTTCTAAGGTTCCTTCTGTCTCTCTGATTGTTTTACAGCTTTAGGTTCGAAACCTACTATAGAATATATATGCCAATTAATTGATCTGCAGTTATATCTCTGGATGGATTGGTCAGCGTGTTCTCCATACACACTGACGGATTCGCTGTGGCTGACGTCACAAGTAGCCCAGGGCCCATTCAGTTAAGCTGTCAATCACTGGCCGCTCCTGTGCGGGTATACAGTTGATCGCCCATACAAATGGCCAGATACGTTAATACTGTATATCTTTTAAATGTATCCGACATAGGCTGTGTTGCATTTCCAGCGTTATATGTTTGAACAAGGCCGTTCAGACGTGTCACTGGTATACATTGGCCGATTGCTAAACATATATCAGCATATCTATTGAACGATCAATATATCTGCCAGTGCATGCCCAGCTGAAGGATGGCCTCATTCACTTGTATGGAGAGCCATGTTTAATATTTGCATTTGAAAGCAACATCTTTCAAATTCAAATGCCACCGATGTAATCGACTGCAGACGTTTTACTTCTATAACTGGCAAAGAAATAACGAAGGAATAGCCAGATCTGTCTATTAAACTGCTTTTAAATCAATTGTTCAATTACTTTTGTTTCCTTGAATAATAGGGGGCTACATATTAAACCTTTCTAATGACTAAACTTTTCCTACAATTTGCATGTGAATACCCTCAAATGAAAGCTGATAGTCTGCACTTTAAAACCATACTAATTATGGAACTGTAACTTGAATATGTTTTAGTATGCAGCAAAGACTACACAAATTGGGTAATTGTCCAAATTATATATATATATATATATATATATATATATATATATATATATATATATCTATCTATAACATTTTTCTATACCCATTGTTTTCAATGTTTATAGACTTTATTTTTCATTTCAATATCCCTAATAGGAAACCATATTTACTTTTGCTTCCTCCGGTGTCACTTAGTAATGACAAGTTAATGGCAGTGCCTTGCTGTAGTTTGGATTTATTCAGTTCCTATGCAATCGATCACGGTGGCAGTTTAATAAAATTGTGCTTTTGGCAGATGGTGCCGGGATGTTCTCTCCCTATTTAAAACCTACATCACTGTCATCTTGCCCAATCCAACGTTTGCACTCCATAAGCTGTGCTACACTGTGTTAGTGTATTGCAAGTGTTTTCATTTTAATGCAGCTTGAATTCTAAATCATTGCATGCAAATTATAATATCTAGGTATATACCTAACCTGTGCTTAGAAAAACAGATACAGGGCATTACAAAAGGGGCTTCACTTTTGTTTGTTAAAACTCTGGTGCAAGTTGCACACTAGGGATGACTGATGCAATACGATTGGATAAAAACATCCCATGCATTACCTCTCAAGAAGGAGCGGATATTCTGTTAGATACTGAATGCTGACCACTTGACAGGAAATTCTTAACCGACTGTTAGTATATATGGTTATTATAGAGCACTATATAAGTTTTTGGGCGGGATGTATTAATATACATTGCCGCCGCGATGCCAATGCATATGTTCTAACATATGCGGCTGGCATCACGGTGCGGTGACAGAGGCCCCCTGTGATACCTGTTATGTGGTGTGCGGGGGGGGGTCTCCGTCACCTCCTGGGCGCCTCCTTCTCCCCTCATGCCGGGGAAAGCTAAGCAGCCTGTCCCTGGCGCCTCCTCCTCCCCCCTGCAGTCGGAAGGATGTCTGGCTGATTTACTAGGGGGAGGAAGGGTTTACCTTCCAGGTCCAGGAGGACCTGATGCAAGATAAGCCAGAGGGGGGGGTCAGTGGAGGCAGCGGGTTAGTGTCAGGCTAAGATGGTGGCTGGGTTTTAGTACATATGAAAATGTGGGTTTTACGGCATTTTCAGCCTTTTGAATTTTAATTAATTTTCTAAGAAACCTACTGCATGTATATATGTCCCGTTGGCATAAGTATGTATCGGGTGACTCCCTGTTTCCCCCTCCCACCTCCCCTTCTCTTTTTTTTTGTACTGTCTTCCCTTTCCGTGGAAATGGAACAAAAATGCAAATAAAAATTATTGATGGTATATAAAACATCCCATCCCACTTATGCAAATATGCGAAAACTGCTGCAACACTGTATACAAAGCACTGACCATTGTTTGACAAATTAGTGACCATCGGCATACCAGATAAACAAAATACTACCAGGACAACCAAGTTTGACTTACATATTCCTGTCACTGTTCCTTATTCATGAGTCAAACCTGTGAGTACTCAATTATTTTCTAATATTGATCAATATATTCAAACCAGAGATTGTTCACTTACATGGTTCACACAATCACAACTGTGCTTAGTGTTGTGTTTTTCCAATATTGGTCCTGAAGGCGCTGTAACAGTCCAGGTTTTAAGGATATTTCTGTTTTAGCACAGATGATCAAATCCAGAAAGCCACCTTCTGTGCTCCAGCATGGATGTGTTTAAACTCTGGGCTGTGAGGGTGTCTTGAGGGCCAAGTATCTGAACCACTGGTTAAGTAATTAATTCTTCTGGCAGTAATGAGGGCAATAAATACAGGCGTATATCCTTTGCAATCAGGGGCATCACAACTTTTTGGTTGGGGGAGATATTATTTCATTTCTCCTTCATCCTCTGGGGACACTGAAGTACTACGCTGGGGGATAGTGTGGTGTTATGGAGGAGTTGGCACTTTAAGAACTTGAAGTGTGGTGTGGCTCCTCCCCCTCTATCCCCCCCTCAGACTCCAGTCTTAGTTTAGTGCCCGGAGGAGTAGGATCCCTGGGCAAGAGGCTCCCGCAGGGGTCTCTGGTTGTCCGTTTTTTGTTTTATATAGAAGTGTGCAGGCAGCCTGAGTGTTAGACTGGCTGCCTGCAGTGTGTATAAAGCTCTCTGGGAGGTCAGAGCGGCACTGCGTGCGGTGCACGCTGCTGACCTCAGCCGCCTGCACTCTAGGTGTGGGGAAGCAGCCACAGCCGCTCGCGGCTTGTGTTACTGCTCCGTTGGCTAGTCACCCGCCGGAGAGATCAGGACTGGGGCGCCGGGTGACTGCTGGATCAGAGTCACGCGCTGGTCCAGCTGAGGGGCAGACTGTGTCTCAGCGCCGCTGTCCTCAGCGCGCGCTGGGACGGAGGAAGGAGGAGGCGTGTCATGGGCGTCTCCTCCAGGTTAAAAATCCTCAGTGCGGCAAACGCTGCCTTCCTAAAGCCCACGCTGCCTTCCTCTGTTTGTTGTGCCTCTTCAGAGCCCTTCTGCTTCAGGACAGCAAAGCGTTTTTCATCCCAGACTGGACAGACTGTGTCACTGCGCTGGGTGAGTGAAGGGGTTCTCCTTTTTAGGAGTCCCCGCTTGGAGTATTCAGGTGGGCTAATTCGGGGAAGGTGAGCTCCTCTCCCCCTATTGTATTTCCTTCTTTTACACTGCTGGGTTTACACTGCTATCTGTGTGGCTGTGTTAGAGTGTGCTGAGTGAAGGAAGTGTTTGTATTGGATTGCATTATGGCTACAAAAGCTTCTGGCTCTAAGGCTTCTCAGAAGCTGTTCACCTGCACTCAGTGTAATCAGCAATTTACACAACATGTGAAAGGTGTGTCACTGTGTAAGGATTGCTATAAAGGAGGGGCTGTTCAACAGCAAGCTGCTCTCCTTAATGCTGAAGGGGTTACAAGTGTGTTAGCTACCATAGCTTCTGAGCTGGCAGCGTCTCGTAGGGACAGGGAGATTTTACATTCTCATCTGTCTACTATGTCTTCTGCTGAGCCTTCATGGGCCAGAGAGTTGATTAGGTCAGTGGATTCGCTGGTACAATCCACCGTTATGCCTACACAGTCCAGCGCCCCCCCTCCACCTAAAAAAAGGGGTGCTCCTTTGGTTTTGAGGATTGATACCTCTGATGAGGAGGAAGTTAACCCTCTAGAGGAGGGGGAGTGTCAGGTGTTGGATAATACCTTTGCACCTGTGGATGAAGAGCAGGGTGTTCAGGATGAGGCTCAAGGTTTAGAGGCCTTGATTCAGGCTATTAAGGTGACTCTTAATGTTGCTGAGCAAGAACCTCCTGCTCCGGTTTCTATTTTTGGCCGTCCTGTTAAAGCTGCGGTAACTTTTCCTGAGTCCATAGAGTTGGAGAAGCCTCTGTTGGACATTTGGAAAGTGCCTGAGAAAAAAATTTCAGTTATCCAGGCGCTTTAAGGCGTCTTACCCTTTTGCCCCGGAAGCCAGGGCGAAATGGGAGAACCCGCCGTTAGCGGACGCTTCCGTCTCTAAGCTTTCAAAGAAGGCAGCGCTTCCCATTCCGGGAGCGGTGGCCCTGAAGGAGGCGCCAGATAGGCGTTTGGAGGCGGGGCTTAAGCACATCTTTTCTACGGCTGGGGTCTCTTTGCGTCCTATTTTTGTTATCTCCTGGGTCAGCAGGGCCATGGAGAAATGGGCAGAGGATTTGTCCAGGGGCTTGGAGGAGCAGAGGCCTCCTGAGGAGTTAGCTCAGTTGGCTGATCAAATGCGGGAATCCGCGGCATATATTGGAGAGGCGGCCAGGGATTCGGCTTCACTGGTGGCAAGGATCTCGGCTCTGTCTATTACAGCCAGACGGTCTTTGTGGCTTAAGTCTTGGCAGGCGGAGGCGGATATAAAAAAAGCAGTGGAAGCTCTTCCCTTTACGGGGGATGTTCTTTTTGGCCCAGAGCTGGATAGATTAATTGCTCAGGCGACAGGGGGTAAATCTACCTTCCTCCCTTCCTCAGCGCCTCCTCCGAAAAAACCTTACCAGGGTCCGGCTTTTCGCTCCTTTCGAGGGGCCCCGAAATTTAGAGGTAAGTCCAGAGGTTCCTTTACCTCGGGCCGTGGTAGAGGTAGAGGCTTTGGCGCCGCCACCTCCGCCGCTAACCCTGGCTCCCGGCGTGCAGACGCCAAGCAGCCAGAAAAGCCCGCGGCATGACGCCCTTCCCTCCTACCTGGGGGATCCCAGAGTAGGAGCGCGGCTTCTGGATTTCCGGCAGGCCTGGGAAGAATCCTGCAAGGACAAGTGGGTTCTCTCAGTCGTGTCTCGGGGATACAAACTAGAGTTTGCCGGTCCTCCTCCTCAACAGTTTTTTACGATGGGTCTTCCGCATGCGGAAAAAGACTCTCAGTTACTACTCCAAGCAGTTCAGCGGTTGTTATCAGCAGGCGTGGTAATGCATGTCCCAACCGATCAACGCAAAGAGGGGTTTTATTCTCCTCTTTTCCTGGTTCCAAAACCAGACGGGTCGGTAAGGCCGATCTTAAATTTAAAGAAGCTGAACGAGTACATTATGTACCACAGATTCAAAATGGAGTCGCTTCGCTCGGTGGTGGCAGGTCTGGAACCGGGGGAATATTTGGCATCCTTGGACGTCAAGGATGCCTATCTACATATTCCCATTTACGACTTACACCAGAGGTTCCTTCGGTTCGCAATCAAGGACCAACATTTTCAATTTCGGGCTCTGCCCTTTGGCCTGTCATCGGCGCCTCGCCTTTTCACCAAGGTAATGGCAGTCATGGTTGCCTTTCTCCACACACTAGGAGTCAAGATTGTTCCGTATCTGGACGATTTGTTGATAAAAGCCGGATCCAGGAGTCAGCTGGAACAGGCTCTTCACGTGACTTGTCAGACCTTGATTCCGCATGGCTGGATTCTAAACTATGGCAAATCCCAGATGGTACCTTCCCAAAGGATTTTGTTTCTTGGACTGATTCTGGACACAGAAGTACAGCGGGTCTTCCTTCCCTTGGAGAAAATTGCCTCGATTCAGGACTTGGTGAAGCAGGTGCTTCGTCCTCGGAGGGTGTCGGTGCACCTTTGCATTCGGTTGCTTGGCAAGATGGTCGCCTCCTTCGAGGCTCTGCCTTTCGGCCGTTTCCACTCCAGGACTTTTCAACTCGATCTGTTGAGACAGTGGTCGGGTTCGCATGTCCACATGCACAGGACGGTAATTCTTTCACCCTGCAGTCGGCTGTCCCTTCACTGGTGGCTTCACACGGCCAATCTGTTGGAGGGGCGTCGGTTCGGAGTCTGGGAGTGGACTATCATCACGACGGATGCCAGCCTGAGGGGCTGGGGGGCGGTTGTGATGGGACGTCACTTTCAGGGCCGTTGGTCTCCGCAGGAATCAAGGCTGCCGATAAATATTCTGGAGATTCGGGCTATCCGTCTGGCTCTTCTCAAGGCGGACCTGTTCATCAGAGGGAAGCCGATCCGAATTCAGTCGGACAATGCCACGGCTGTGGCATATATCAACAGACAGGGTGGAACGCGCAGTCGGGCAGCTATGCAGGAGGTACGCCCGATCCTTCAATGGGCGGAGAGGAATTCTCTGGCCTTCTCGGCGGTGTTCATTCCAGGGGTGGACAATTGGGAAGCGGACTACTTAAGTCGCCAGGATGTGCACCCAGGGGAGTGGGCACTGCATCCGGAGGTGTTTGGCCAGATTGTCAATCGTTGGGGGTTACCTCAGATAGACATGATGGCATCCAAACGGAATTGCAAGGTGGCTCAGTATTGTTCCAGGTCACGAGATCCGGAGGCAGTGGCGACGGATGCTCTGACCGCAGAGTGGAATTACCATCTAATCTATGTGTTCCCTCCGTTACCCTTGATTCAGTTAGTACTCAAACGGATCAAGCGCGAGAAGGCAACGGTGATTTTCATAGCTCCAAATTGGCCTTGTCGGCCTTGGTTTGCCGATCTTCAGGGGCTCCTGATAGATCAACCCTGGCTACTGCCTCAAAGAGAGGATCTATTGCAACAGGGACCATTCGTCTACCAAGAATTAAGGCAGCTGCGTTTGACGGCGTGGCTGTTGAGGCCGAGCTGCTGAGTAGGCGTGGGGTACCTAAAGAGGTCATTCCCACAATGATGAGAGCCAGGAAGGAGGTTACTTCCCGGCATTATTACAGGATTTGGAAGGCTTATGTGTCGTGGTGTGAACGGCACAAGTGCCCTACAGCTGTTTTTTCTTTGTCCCGATTGTTGAGGTTTCTGCAATCAGGGTTTGAGGCGGGCCTTCGTTTAGGGTCCCTTAAGGTCCAGGTGTCCGCCTTGTCGGTTTTCATTCATAGGCGATTAGCCTTGATGCCGGAAATACAAACATTTTTGAATGGGGTTCTAAGGCTGCAGCCTCCGGTAAGACCTCCGGAAGAACCTTGGGATCTTCCTTTGGTGCTGGACTATCTCAAGTCGGAGGTGTTTGAGCCTTTAGAATCTATTGATTTACGTTTACTTACCTGGAAGACGGTGATCTTACTGGCTTTGGCATCGGCTAGACGAGTGTCTGACCTCAGTGCTCTCTCATGTCGTTCTCCGTATTTGGTGTTCCACTTAGATAGGGCGGAACTCTGGACTAGATTGGATTACTTGCCAAAGGTGGTGACGGCTTATCATCTTAATCAGCCAATCGTGGTTCCGGCCTTGACAGGAGAGTTCGCTTCACTGGATGTGGTCAGAACTTTGCAGGTTTATGTGGACAGAACCAAGGATCTCAGGAAGTCGGATTCTCTGTTTGTCCTATACTGTTCCGCAAAACGTGGTTGGCCGGCTACCAAGCAAACTTTGGCCAGGTGGATTTGTCTAACCATTAAACAAGCTTATGTTCAGGCCTCCCGGCCTCCGCCTACTAGAGTTTCGGCTCATTCCACCCGTTCGGTGGGACCTTCTTGGGCGGCGGCCAGGGGGGTGTCTCTTTCTCAGGTATGTAGGGCAGCCACTTGGTCTGGGCCCAATACCTTTATTAAGTTTTATAGGTTTGACACCTTCGCGGCATCCTCTACTAGGTTTGGCCGCGCGGTGCTTCAGGATGCCCAGCGCCTTCCCGCCCGTGGGGATGGCTTTGGGACGTCCCCAGCGTAGTACTTCAGTGTCCCCAGAGGATGAAGGAGAAAATAGGAATTTGGTACTCACCGATAATTCCCTTTCTCCGAATCCGAAGGGGACACTGAGCGCCCTCCCGGCACTGGTCTTCTGGTAAGGGAGGGTTTTTTACAGGTCGCATGTGGCCAGGTTGTGTTGCATGGGATGGTCTGTATGTAAGTTCTTTTGACTTATTTTTGTTTCGGTGTCTTGTTTTCATTCTCTCTCTCTCTCTGTCAGAGGTTTCCTGGTCTCTTTTCTCCTCTCGGGCACAGTAACTAAGACTGGAGTCTGAGGGGGGGATAGAGGGGGAGGAGCCACACCACACTTCAAGTTCTTAAAGTGCCAACTCCTCCATAACACCACACTATCCCCCAGCGTAGTACTTCAGTGTCCCCTTTGGATTCGGAGAAAGGGAATTATCGGTGAGTACCAAATTCCTATTTTTTGTGCCCCATGATCCCTTAGGGGGCGGCTGGACTTACCTGCCACACCACCTACCTGATGACTGATCTATTTCTTTATACATACACACATAAAAAGAAAACCAGAATTTGCAGCGCTACTAAAAATAAAAACCAATAACTAGTTGGATTGACTTCACAATTTTATAGTAAAATATTATTTTTATAAAAAAAATATCACAATTTAATAGGCCACATGGCCACACATAGAATACATAAACTGATAAAAGTGCATGGGTGCAGAAAGCAGAACTCGGATAGACTGAATCACTGTCCGTTCCTATAATGCCTGGGAATTAATGATAGGTCCGCCTCTGTACTCAGAGTGGGTTATAGTTACCGTCCACCTTGCTCAATTTGGGGGGAGAGTGGATCCTGATGGAATACGAATTTCCCTTAGTACGTCCAAAGTCCCTTTTTGAGTAGAGAGTCCTTTATGTAAGGAGTGGGGCTTGCCACTTGATGTTGATGGAGCAGGTTAAAAGGAATATCCGGTCCTTTCAGGCTGGTTTGGGCAGTTTGGAAAGGCCAATATGCTGGAGCCAGTAGTCCGCTTCTGCTTCTGGGGTTAGTGTCCACCTGACACACATGTTTATGTTACAAAAAGCATAGAAAACTCAAGGTTGAATGTGGATAATAGTGTTTTAGCAGCAAAACACAACATTGAAGGGCATCTACGGTTTGCTGAGCTTTTGACTCTCCATATAGAATCTCTTTCGGAGGCTGTTCCGGCAATATAAAATTTAAGTAACATCATAATGTTTTAAATAAAGAATGTGAAAATTCTAGTCTGTGGACAAGCTATTTAATTTGAGATAAAATTCCTTGTTTTAAAAAACGTTAGTATAACCACGTCTATGTATTTCAGATTGGAAACTGTATAATGGGTAACCCTGAATTTTTTTTTTTTTTTTACACAATTTTTTAAGATACAGTTGTTGTTTGATTTAGATTTGCAGCGATGGTAAACTAGTAATATCTTCAAGACATGTTTCATGGTAGGGGCTTAATTAATGCCTTCTCCAGCAATATACAGTAGTGCTAGTATTCTACATGAGCGCCCTCTAGTGGCCCTGTTTAAATTGTACAAGCAGAAGTTGTGTGTTCCTGGGTGACACAAAGGCCGGCATTCATGGGGGTAATGCGGCGATGTGCAGACGTCCTACACCTATAGCAACAGTGCTGGAGCTGCAGCAAGGACAATAGTGAGAGGAGCAGGCAGAGCTCAGTGCTACTGGCAAGCATCACAACAACCAGGGACATATGTGCAAGGACCAAGTGCAGCAATAGCAATACTAGCGGAGGCCAGGCGGCTGATTGCTATAACCGGGACTGATCTTTACACCAGGCAGCAGCCGTATCTGCCCTCTGCAGCAGCTGCTAGTATTGCGGTAGCCCAGGACCCTGGACAGCGGCACTGCAAACCCCTTCAGCACCTGGGACAGCGGCACTGCAAGCCCCTTCAGCACCTGGGACAGCGGCACTGCAAGCCCCTTCAGCACCTGGGACAGCGGCAGCGCAAGCCCCTTCAGCACTTGGGACGGCGGCAGCGCAAGTTCCTTCAGCACCTGGGACAGTAGCACTGAACCTGGGACAGCAGCCGTGCAAGCCCGTTCAGCACCTGGGACAGCAGCTCCTATAGAGAGCATAGCAACAGTCTGAGTAAGGAGAACTCTACGAGGATACAATTGCTACCCTTGCTCCCGCATCACCCATCCTTATGGATGTCAAAGCTGCACCCAACGGGGTGGCCACCATAGAGGACAGAATTTTAAGGATCACTGGCTACTATGGGTATTACCCGGGATACTCCAGCCAAAAACGTAAGATTTGCAGAGTCAATCATTTAAAAGATGTAGATGATCGTAAGTATATGTTGCAATTGAATGTTAGTTTAAACACCGTGTGTGTGTGTGTGTGTGTGTGTGTGTGTCTGTGTATGTGTACAGTATGTAAATATATATATATATATAATTAGTATTTTTATACAATCTATACCTCTATCTGTGTGTTTTATACTGTGACTGTGAGTATATGATCTGTATTACCTCTAGTTTTTTCGGTATAGCCTTAAAGGAATAATTCAGGCATTATGTGTTTCGGTTATGAGATGAATTGTTAACATTCTTGGCACTATTACTTGTTAGGTGTGATTCATTGCTTGTGGTGTTAGCAGTGTTACACAGCACCAGTACTGGGATTCAGAAGGACTGTGCAATGAGTATTGTAGGGGATTTAGCGCTGCAGGTACTGTAGTCTGTATGTAACACAACACAACGCTGTTCTCCTCTAGTACACATTGTACATAATAATCAGCAGCCAAGGGGAAGGACCACTACTAGTGAAGTAGGCGGGGCATGGCAGGCCTCATGGTTCCGCAATAGTTGTAAAGTCCACATTGCCTAAGACTGTGATACAGTGTTATTGATATTATTTGTGAGAATACATTGCTTCAAGTTTTTTTTCTTATTGTTAATTATCATGATATCATTGGTTACAGTATTTTAACAAAGCTCTTGGACACTTTTTGTTAAGTTCTATGTATGTGTTGATTTTGTTTTTTTGATATATCTGCAATATGCTAGACTTAATATGGTATTGTTTGCCCAATCACATAGTTAGTCTTGCACTCTGGATTGGTAATTTATATTAGTGTTATATAAGAGTGTTTGCAAATGCTTTTCTTCTAATGTGTAACTTTGAGCTGTTAATACATATCAAACCCATTCCTCTGTTTAGGAATTGTTTACTATACTTGACCTAATTAAAATGTAATGAAACAATCCATTCATGTATAAACATTGAGTAATAAGTGTTATTTAGTTAGTAATTATTAGTAAGTAATAGAGTACTCTAAACTGTATAATGTGCAGGTAAAGTTTTATTGTGTCATATTGTTTTTGTATTGAACAACAAGAAACATGGCAAGGTTATAAAGTTAATATAGCAATATTAAGGGATGGAGCTGAGAGTAGGGCAGCTCTGCTTTCCTGAATAAGTACTGAGACTTACAAAGTTCCTAATTTAGGGAAGGACAGTTCAAGTGCAAGTGTTTAAGCTCAGACACCTTTTCTACTTGTGGAGATTAAAACTTTATTCCAAAAGTATCAAATTTGTTTTCTGGGTTATTAATAATTCAAAAATTATACATACAGTATGCCTCATAAATTACTTTTTAAAACCATTACTAAAATAGAAAAATCACAGGTTCATAACTATTGTGGAGTAACGCAACATTAAAACGGAACATTAAATTGTAATATGTAATTATTGGGATCCTTAATCATAGCATCAAAATTAAATTATTATTATTATTAATTCTTATGACTGTATCATTCTGCCATTTTCAAAACTCAACCCCCCCCCCCCCCCCCTGACCTCCTACCTACTCTCTTAAACAGATCACCATCCTGGTTACACTACACCCTTTAGACTGTAAGCTCTTTTGGACACTGACCTCTTTTGGTGATCTCTACTCTGAGCACTATCCCTGTCACCATCCCTGCTTCTGTTTCTTCCATCCTCAACCAGCAATTGTGATCCTGTGTGCCTGCTCTTATGTATGGTACAGGTTCCCTGAATGGGGATTTACTACATGCTTTCACTAGCCATAAAGAGATGCTGCAGCCTTTCCCTCACTTATTCTAGTTATTCCACTGTGTCTTTGCTTGGTTATGTGTATTGATGTTCAGTTGCATTGGTTACCCTGTACAGTGCTAAAGAAACATTGTGGCAACACTGTAGGACATAAAAGATAACAATTGTAACACATGGCCATGGGCTATTGGCAAGCTTGTACTACCTGTGTGCCTGGCAATATATATTTACCATCATGTTCACTGTAGCAGGACTTGTCACATGATCGGTAGTAACAACCATCATGAGGGGCATTTATAAACTGCTTAGGAACATAGAAAGTGACGGTAGATAAGAGCCACTTGGCCTGTTCAGTCTGCCCCCTTTATTTCACCATAGTGTTGCATGAAACCCTTTTTGATTCTTATTGCCTTATGTCTATCCCAAGCATTGTACTACTGTATAAGCCACAATACGCTGAATCGGCTCATTGTCATGCTGGGAAACGCTGCTTATACAGACATTCACCATTATAATATTAGAAATGATTTAGAGTTGGACGTAGATGCTTTTTTCTGTCCAAAATATACATTTCTGTTCTGTAGGTAACATCCATCTATAAGAAGATTTAGATGCATCCTGTGCTCACAATTCCTTACTCCAGGAAAGGCGGTAGTGACATAGAAGTATAGTCATTTATTACGTCATATTGTGTTTATATCGGCAGTAGGCTGAGTGAATGTTCAATAAAAACAAAATTTATAAAAATAAATTGTCCGATGGCTAAATAAACAGGGTGGAGAGCTAGAGGTACGCAGCAATACTCAGTATAGTCTGGGAGTTGTGCCTGCTGCTAGGTGAGTAGTGCAGTGATGCAGTGAATACCTGGGGAGCAGATATCAAGGGTTCATCCCTGAGGTTGGAGGGTAAAGTCTGTCTTCCAGCCAGGAGAGAACCAGTGACATCTTGTAGTATGCAGAGTGGAATGGGGCAGATGCGGCCATTTGTAAATGTACCTGACCGGATACTGCTCTCTGAAGGGTTCCTGTCCATACACAGACATGATGCCTGTATTAGTCACAAAAAGGGAAATTCAGGTTGGCTCGCTAGGCAGCGTACATTTGCTGCCCGGCCAAACGCCCGCCCCTGCCGCCAAATCCTCTCTTACCATGCGAGGGGATGTGCACAGGAACACATCCCCTTGCATGTGGCAGAAGGGGAGGGATAATTCGATGGTTGCTGACCATCAAATAATTTATCTTTCCTCTGGTAATAAGTCAGTTTATAATGACTTATTTCCGCCGCTGTTCGCCGATGGCAGGGCGGGCGCGTATTTCATGTGACCTCAGCCTTCCACCCCAAGCAGGCATCGCCACACCTGTTTCTATAGGGCAATGGCCAGGATTTTTTTAATGGGGATGCCCATAAAACAATGAGCGTTCCCCGGCCCCTCCCTTCCCGCAGCAAGTGGCCCGGCAAGTGTGTAACTCTCCAATGCCGGTCACTGCTGGGGGTTGCACATGCGCAAACCCCAACCATCGTGGTCAAACTCGGATTGTAACGAGCAATCCTGAATCGGCCCCAAAGTGCATATTACCAGAGCTTGACCACAAAGGAACTCACTGTGGTGTTTCTGGAATACTCACTTAGTACATACCGTGCATACATGTAGGGTATGGACATATTTTAGATTTTGCAGTTGCAATAACCCGCCGTGTTAATGGCATCTCACTGACTGGCTTAGTCTGGGTTCTTCCCCCTGATACTATATAAATTATTAGGGGTATATTTTATGATGTGTGGGTTTATAGAAGTGGAGATGTTGCCCCTAGCAACTAATCAGATTCTAATCATTTAGGCCTGTTACTATAGGCAACATCCCCACTTCTATGGACCCACACTTTGGTAAATACACCCCTAGTGTGCAGCTGTGGTGTATGTGCCTGTCACAAAGGTTTATTTTATCCTAGTGACTATACTACTGTATTTCTCCAGCCGTATAACTATCCTAGCAGAGCTGGAGGCATTTTCTTTAGGCACGTTTAACCCTTTGAGTGCCGACATTGATGTGAGAGTTGTGCAAAATATTCGCTACAAAAGCCAGGGCCGTAGTCGAGGGATATAAATATGAAGTTGCCGTGAGCGACGCTGGCATATTAGTGGATATTTTGCACATCTCTCACAGCAACGTTGGCACTCAAAGAGTTAAAGGCTGTCGTACAATAATGAGGTTGTAATTACCAAACACAGTGGCTTGGTATTATGCTGTTTGTGACGCCACAATTGAGAAGAGAACTTTTTGTTATAAGGGATAAGAAACAAAATCATTTGTCACTTAGCAAATTCCAGCAATGAGATGGTAACAAGAAGGCACAATTAGCATTCAGATAATATTCTCCCGTACGTATACATCTGACTGTTCTATCGGCATTAATGTTTCATCCTGATTTCATACATTACAATGATACTTTGTAATATCTTCTCTAGGGTTTCTATTACAAGCAAAGTATATTGAATGGCATAAGAACAAATTGTGATTAATGGTATTTCTAGTCTCCACCTTCGGCCATGTCCGTACGTATCTAGGCACTACTGAGACTTTTACAGTATGCATTTTAAGCATGCATTAATCCTCAGCATCGTATGTAGTCATTAACTAGTGACATCTGCAGTTCAGTCATCGGTATTAGGAACTCCTATATCATAAGCTGCCTGGATTTCTCACAATGTAACCTAGGCACCACTCTAGTTAAAAGTTCAGGCTCAGTAATGGGGCTCAGACCAGTATTATCGCTAATACTGGACATGAGCTTTCCTACTGTGCCTTTGCAATAGGATCCCTGAGGAGCACTGCGCGATCATGACATCACACACACCTGCACCTCCCTTCAAGACCTCCAAGGGTTTATTTACAAAGATGGGAGTTCTAAGATGGGATGTTGCCCATATTTTTTCAGTACCTTCTAGAAGATGATAGATCGAATCTAACTGGTTGCCCATAGCAACATCCCATCTTCAATAGAACTCCCATCTTTTTAATTTTTTTTTATTTGTTGAAGCAAGTATACATTAATCAAAAAGATTTGATTCAATATCATGTGTACATTATTAAAAGGAACATTCATTCAATTGCGTCAGATAGTCAATACATCAGGGATGGTCACATGTAAATGTTAATACCAAAAACATTAACACATTTATTAAATTCTATTCTCAGGTGGAGGGCTATATACATTCTCATATGAACACGTTCCATAAGGGGCCTATACTGTATGACCTACTTCAGAATTCATCATTTTAATCACTAAGATGGTCCCCTCTAAGGGTTTTTGTATTCTATCTTTCAGACAGTTACCAGTTGATCCTGGGGGTCTTTTTTTTTTTTTTATAAGTATTACTTGAATTAGTGAAGTGCTCCATAGGGGAGGAAATTATGAATTTAATCCTAACTCATAAAAAATAGATAAATAATCATACCACAAATAATATAAAATATACAAAGCAATTAGACAACAAACAATATAAAAAGTACATATTAAACCGCTTTTGTGCCGCCTGTAGGAAGAGGGGGCCTCCCATAGGGTCATCCCCATATAAATACTTTTGGTACTTTGTTGTGCCTAGTGCCTAAGGTCCCCGATCCCCTGTGTAATAGGTGGTAACCATTATTTCTAAGATTTATTTCTTACGATAGGAGCAGGTGCGGACAGTGGCCTATTGTACAGCTTAGTCACAGCATAAACAACAATCCTACCAATTACGTATTTTAATAAATTTGGGTAGTACTTATCGGGTCTTCATTTTGTGCTATTCTCTTTTCATACCAGCTCGTTATTTGGAAACATTTTCTTAATTGTATTTTTATTGTATTTGGCTGTTTTTCTATAATCTTTCCCCATGTTTCAAATAGCTCTTTCACCCTTTTTTTCTTTTTGGAGTGTCGCCTCCACCCATTCCATACGGAATATGTAAAATAGTTTTTCCTCAAAAAGTTTCATTGTGGGGGCAGATCTGTCTATCCATCTGTGGAGAGTGCTTTTCCTAGCTGCAGCTGATATTGCCAGTAACAGTTTTTTTCCCCCTTTGCTATCTTTGTCTCCCTCCCAATTATCCCAAAGATCGCCCATTCTGGGGTTAGTGGAAAAGCGTATGCCAGTAATTTTATTGTGAACTCCCATCTTAATGAATAAATACCCCAGTGTTTGAAGAACATTGCATGGCACACCAGCAGCCCCAGCAAGGCAGTACTGCCACTACCAGGACCATGGGTGGATTGGGCTACCAGCTACCGAACCATACACACCCAACAGTGAGGTAATGCAGCTGGACGCCTTCAAGTAAATAAACATTTCCCATAACTCATTTGAGTAGTGTCCAGGACTTCTGTGCCTTATATATAGGTGCCGAAATTTTGTCTCACTTTGCCTGCAACCTTATTCTCCCCCAGAATGAGCATAAGGAGCTTTCACAAACTTCTTACTTTGGGCCAGATGCACTAAGCTTCTAAAAGTGATAAAATGGAGAGTGATAAACAACCAGCCAATCAGCTCCTGCCTGCCATGTCACAGACTGTGTTTGAAAAATTTCAGGTAGGAGCTGATTGGTTGGTTGTTTATCACTCTCCACTTTATCAGTTTTAGAAGCTCAGTGCATCTGGCCCTTTGTGTCTTCTTTTCCATATTAACCCAGAGCGGTCCAAATTAGGAGGGATCTTTACCAATAATGTGTTGGCCATTTCAGTTGATATAATGTGTTCCAAATCTATATGTTCTACAATTAGGACTATCCTTCTATGACCACTTTCACACAGCATCGCTGGGTCACACCTGGGATTTTGTACACAGGTCCAAACTTGTTGCAACCTGGCTGAGTATCCCTTTCAGACTTGGCAGCCTGATTTACCTGCTTATTACCCTGTCGCTGACATCACCACAGACACCTGCTGAGCCTGCGATCGGAGATTAGATCATCTCCAAGTAATGGCTCTTCCTGTGCTGCAGCTTAATCACTCACACAGCTTAGTACCCAGGTTGCTGAACTCTGGATATTTCAATTGGACCCATTCACATTGCGCAGAAACCCAGATTGCTGTATGTTCACATGCAATAACCTGTGTTATCACTGGCAGGGGTGCTGACTGTTCTGCTGGACCCTGGTAAAATGAAGGGGCATGGCAAGGTTCATTTAAAAACGTGCCAGGGGAGCCGGTGTCTAATCCAGCAGGCTGGTGGCACTGTGAAAGGAGAGAAAGAGGAGAGGCTGTCTCTCTCCAGCTCAGAACACAGCACATGGAGCATTTGCTGGGCTGGGGAGAGAGGCTGCTGCAGCGGCAGTTCTCTCTCTCCCTGCCCGGCTCTCTGCAACGGAGGAGGGTGGAGCGCTGCCCCCCACCTTCAGCTTCACTGATTGCGGGCAATCTGAAAGGGTCATATGATTAATTTGTATTAGGAATCATGTTTGTGTACAATAAGGGGCATCTTTACTGCTGTATTGCAAGTGGCAGCATTGCTGTTGTAATATGAAGAGATATAAAATGCTGTGCTTGTCTGGCAATCTAATATAATGGGCACCGTTACTGGATGTGTATTATCAAAGAATGGGCGGGGCTATGAGAAGGGAGAAGTCTAATAGGAATTGACGGAAATGTCCGCTAATTGTCGAATTCACGTCCGATTCCGCTAATGTAGTTGCAGTGTCTGACAAAATGCAGCCGTTCCAAAACTAGACAGTTGGAACGTTGAATACCGACTGTCGAGTTAGTCAGAATGGGTAAGAAATGGCCTAAATCCTACTGACGGGAACGTCCTGACAGTCTGATTCTAGATCGAATACCCTCGAGATGTTTCCTATAAATTGCCAATGATATTTTTCGAATCAAGATGACATCATTGATAACAGCAGTAGTTTATTAGAATATACATTTTACTGTATTCATGAGTCACTGCTCTACACCAGCTGTCTCTGAGATGTTCCAGTACAAAGAACAACAGTATTGTAAAGTATGCAATTTATTGTTTAAGGCAGTCATGGAAACTATTTTAAAGTGAGCGCTGTTATGAAAACTCTAGATATATAATATAAATATATATTTAAAAACAACTCTGGTAGCTGACAGATGGTAACTAGTGTTTGTTTTATGGGTTCCGTATGATTTACCGTCAATTGAAATACCGACAATCACTTGGCCGACACTGTTATACTGACAGGGTGTAAATACCGATGGTCAACATCCCGACAGGTACATAAGGCCGAAGTTTGAAATGCTGACACGCAATAAACCGACATGATCATAATGCGGAACATGTTAAAATGCTGACACAGTTGTAATGTAGACATAAACATTGTACCACGTCCTTTTGCATGGCTCGCTACACCAGCTATGCTTCGGTCACATTTTTATGTTCTCCCTCTATGCCCACTGGGATGGTAAAGTACGAACAAGCGGGTTTTTGTGAAAAAATCCTCAAAAGCTTTATTCGGTATTATTTGCGTCAATATTTTGGCTGGGGGCATTGTGGGTTTTTTTACATGTCGGTGTTTTGATTGTCAGCATTCTCTACTGTCAGTATTTTGTCCGTTGGGGTTTGGTTTGCGGGGATTCTGTCAGTTGGTATTTCATGCATCAGCAAATGAACTACTTACATATATATTATTATTTTCAGATGTCAGGCGACTGTAGCGTATGTGTTATACACCGGCCACCTAATACTAGATACATACTTTATAGAGCGGATATTTGGGATTCAGTCTGTACTGTCTTCAGGAGGACTGAGCGGTCGGGCACAAACGGAACTGAATATCCAGACCGCCCATTCTGTTCATTGCAGAAGTGTTTGCAACATTAAGGGTTTATCTACTAAGATGGAAGTAAAATTATGATAGGATGTTGCTATGGGCAACCAATCAGAATCTATCTATTATATTCTAGAAGATGCTAAATAAGGGAAAAGTGGTTTCTGATTGGTTGCTATGGGTTGCTGTTGCTATTCACCAGAGTTCTTGAGCCTGAATATAATTGCCTAAATTAGAAGAAGCAGCAGGCTTTATAAAATCATTTCTTTAACGAAGATAGGGAAATGTCTGAATGTATAAATGAGAAGAGATACCGTAAGGCATACACCGCTGGAAGCTCACGGAACAGTCAGGCCTCTCCAGGGTGTTGCACATTAAGAGATTATAGATAGAGGTGGTATAGTCTTACACGCACACACACACGCGCACACACACACACACCACAATACCTGCCAGCAGCATTGTTGCTATTATTTATCTCACTGAGCTGTATTACGACCATTGCCTGGTAGATTGCTCATTGCTTCTGGGTTACATGCTCATTGCCAGGGGTTACAGGTGGGATATTCGGAAAATAAATTAAACTTTTAAGTTCAAATCACATGTGCACTATGGAATGCCCTATAGAACATAATAGATGTGGTTTCCCCCATATCTGTTATCCATGGGTGTCCAACATATTCTAATCTAATTGCATGGATCCAATCATTTGATAGTTGGGTCAGTTGGCTGGATCAGAAGAGAATATGTTTGCTCCATCGCCATGTGGCGAAGTCCATCATCTATGCCACATGGACCAATCAAATGCACAATGTCAAAAGTCCAGGGATCCGGAGAAGATTGATAGATAAGAAAGACCGGTACTACTTTAAGTTTGCAAAAACACCTGGGGGTCGATCCTATTATTGTCGTTTGGGTGCCGTTTTAACGCTGAAAACGGCACCCAAATTAAGCCTCACATCCTTCGCAGGGCTGAATTCGCTTAAAATTGCTCGAACCCCTATGGAGGTGCGAGCACCTTTAAGCGAATTCAGTCTGCCGTAAAGTGCGCCTGGTGCAAATCATCCGCACCTAATAGCATCGACCCCCTGGTTTATGATGCATATCTGCAAAATTCTGGCTTAGTGGTCCCGGGGAGGCGGTGGAACTCATGCCCACAGTATTAGTTCCACTTATGGACGCATCGCTATTGCGCGCTGTGTACACATGGGGAGATTTAGGCAAACGATTTTGACGATGTAGTCAAAATGTATGGACAAAAGACGGTGCAGTTTATTTATTAAGATGAGTGTTCTATTGGAGATAGGATGTTGCCCATAGCAACCAATCCAACTCTATCTGTTATCTTCTAGAAGTTTCTAAATAAATAATAAGTAGAATCTGGTTTCTTCAGGAGAACTTCAATCTTAGTAAATAAACCCCAGTGGGTTTAAATACTTTTTTATTGTGGCGTTATATGGAGCATATGTGACACATTCTGGGAATCTTTGCCATTAATCCCCTGGCCTTTGGGATATGATACTGTCTTGTCTGCTGTACGTTTTTGTAGTTTTGAGTTGTAACACGATCTATTGTTCTGATTCGCTGCAATTAGATCAAATCTGCTTGTTCTATGTAAATCTGCCTGTTCTTACAATTGTGCTATAATCGTACTTTGATTTCTTGAGCCTGCAATTAAATGGTTCTTTCATCTTTTTTTTCTGTTGATTGGTTTGACCTTGCTAAATACAGAGATGCGTTTGGTGTATAATAACGGAATAACTTGAGTTTGAATTGTATTGTGAGATACACCAAGGTGTCACTAGAGTATTAATAGCAAAAACCTACATGCTGTACTACTGTAGGTGGGTGGGATTAACCCTTTTGTCATGACAACCTTTGTTTAAAGGTGGAGATACAGTATCACTTGCGATCATCATCTGAAATCACAGAGGACCGGTTGTATTCAGCTGTGTGAAATAAATTAGTGTAATGGATACTTGCCAACTCTCCCTGATTGTCAGGGAGACTTCTAGACAAAGCAGGGATCTCCCTCATACCCTGAAGAATATAGGAATATCCCTGATAGCTTTTTACTCCGAATATGTAGCTGGCTGAAAAAAAAAATTGAAGATATATATATTCAAACAGGACAGCGGTGTAACTAGAAATATTGCTCCCTTGGCAGTAAATGTTTTTGGCACCCTCCATACATTACTTATATTTTTTTTATTTACCTACATGCTTGCTGCCAAGGGGTTTCTTGCCCATTGTCAGGGGGTTACGCATTTGTTGCCAGGGGGCTAAGCACTCTTTATCTGGGGTTTCTTGCTCATTGCCTCGGGGTTACATGCTCCTTGCCAGGGATTACAGGGTTGCAGTGCACCAGCGCTCTTGGAATCCAACACTTCCAGGAAGCTCTATATGCACTGCACACCCCTGCAAGACGCTAGAGGTCCAGTAGGACCTCTAGCATTTGTTTCTTTCAAGGCAACAGACTTTTTGGAAGGCCCTTTTCTGCAGATTGCACAAGGACGGCCAGACAACATGACATTTGCAGACTGTATACTGCGCCATCACTGCACTGTCCAGACCCCCCCCCCCCACACACACACACACCGATTGGACTGCAATTTTAACAAAGGGACGTTATAATGACATTATGATCCTTTCAATTTGCCTATAATGGATCAATATCCCATAAAGCTGTGTATGCTTACTGGTACTAGGATCTTCAATATTTAAGGTGAGAACTTATTATGTGTATTAGATTGTATAATGCAAATTCTCAAAGTAGTCAATGGGTGAGTAAAAGCAACCACATACTATTGGCACATGTACAGTATAACCAGAAGCTCAAATACAACTCTATGCACATAAACCAGAATAATCCGATAATGTACAATGGGCCTGAACATCAGTTGCAGTTCTGCAAAAAAAAAATTTGCAAAACTGCAACCGCCTTCTCCAACAAGCTGGCGGTTCCTCCCCGCTTATGCAAAATATTTGCAATTGCGTTTGAATATAGGAGAAATGGTTAATAACTATAACAACGGACGAAAAGGATAAAGGTAAAATATGTAGTCAAATAGATCTCAGGTCAGGCAGTAAATGATTGCACAGAGTTGTTCATACATCCTCTGCCAGTGGCATCTGTCTGAAAACCTTTCTGGAACATTGGCACCCTGTCAGGTGCACTGTGCACCCTGCGCCCATCACACACACACAATATGGTAAATTGGTGTAAATAAGAGACTTAAATTAGTGCATTAGAAAATAAATACATGTGATTAGCAATGGCACTACACTTTGCAGCACCGGATGTCGCATGCCATCTTGGTATGGCACATTGGGTGCTGGAAGAGGGCGGCGTTATGTAGCACAAGAAGCGCTAGCGGGCAGCAGGGGATCTGTCAGTGGTGGCGGCAGAATTGTTTAAACACTGGGCAGCCCTCTGATTGGCTGAGATAGCTCAGATTGCGCTACATAACACCGCCCTCTGCCCGCCAGCAGTCCCTCCGGCCCCCTCTCCCCATTCCCACGCCGATGAAACAACGTTCCTTCCACCTCCCACCTGCGGATTGCATTCGAGCACCGCATGTGGTTAAAAACCACATGCGATTGCCCCTGCAATTCGATAAATATTATGTGCAACACATAAGATCTTGAGACCCGACATTCGACCAGCGTGCCCGCGCATCGCGTCCAATGTCCCCTTAAAAATGCATACAATAATTCGATTTATTGGCCAGATGTGGTCGAAATCGAATGATTGCATGCAATATCTCACAGGTGTATGGGCAGCATTAGAAAAATAAACACGCATGAATCAGGCCCTTTGTGTGATCATTATTATCAGCGTTTTCTATCCCCCAGTTTTATGCTGTGCAGTAGTGGATTGAAAAAAAAAAAAGATACGGTTCAGGAACAGACAGATGCTGCAGATTAATCATTTAGAAGTTTTTATTGCATATGTAAGTGTGTTCCTGAGCTTTTATGGACCTCTTACAGCCTGAGGGGGTGCTGTATCGGATTGTCTCTACTAATGGAACAAAATCATCAATAAAGAGACATTCAAACTTAAAATTAAGTTTTGTTATATATAAAACCTCCACTAATAACGGTCGTACATGAAACCGTTTTGGGCGTTTATCCAATCTTATCAAAATCTGATGAATAGATATAAATGCAGATCAGACAATTACAGTATAGGGCAGTGGTTCCCAAACTGTGTGCCGTGGCTCCCAGGGGTGCCTCAGGATACATGCAGGGGTGCCCTTGGTTGGTGGTCCAGGGCCAACTCAAATTATTAATGGTTAATTATTTATGAGCAAAACCAGTGCTGGTGGCTGCCAATCATAAAATGTGTACAAACAGAAGCAAATCCTGCCCTTTACCACATAACTGACCCTAAGAATCGCATATAAACCCAATCTAATTATGTTAATTTGGTCTAGGGGTGCCATGACAAAAATCTGATACTCTAGGGTGCCGTGATTCAAAAAAGATTGGGAACCCCTGGTATAGGGCAATAAATAACAATGTAGTATCTAACAATAAATAAATACACATGCCCCAATAAAGGTATTATTACATTTATGACATTTGTCTAAGCCGCAGGCTCTCAGAATCTGTCCTCAGGACCACCCCCCCCCCCCCCCCCCCCCCACACACACACACACACACACACACACACACACACACACAGTTTCTGTATTTCTTTGTTTTGTTGCTGGCAACTCAGCTGTCTGTAAATCTGAAATATTTGTGGATTGTTTGTTCATTAAGTTTTAGTTAGTGCGTCAGGTAAAAACACATTGCGCACAAAATGTAACATTTCTTTATCAATAAGAAAATACAGGGCTGCAGGGCTGCGTTCGCACGGGACCGATGTTTTTGTACATGCCCATGTGCATATGCAGAGTGCGTACACCCCTGGCAAACAGGCTGTTCGCCGGGTGCATGCATCCAGGACAGCGAGCAGGGGGCAGAGAGGGGCGTGGGGCGGCTCCATTAGCTCCATCGTTTTATGGGTGATTTCATGCTAATGAGGGCAAGACGCGGGGGGGGGGGGGTGTGCAGCTGACATCACTGGATGTTAGCTGCCCGCCCATTTCCTTCCCAGGGTGCACGCCAAGTGACTTGGTCGCCGACCATCAAAAGATGTGGGAGGTTCCCCTTGCCCTGCGGATGGCGGTTACTTTGTAACATCCATTCACAAGCCCCTGCGAGCGAGTTGCCCTTGCGAATGGGTGGCCCCAGTCAAACATTTACCAGGCGGGGTTTGGTGGACTCGCAGCCTTGCGAATAGACCGGAATAACCCCCAATGTATCACCCCAGAATTGTACAGAAACAGCAGGAGTATGTCATGCGGATGACGGGATGTGTAACATTTCTCTGCATTGCAGCACTTTGTATCTGCCAAGTTTCCTTATATCTTCAATAAATTTCCTCCTGTGAGAGCAACGATGCTGTCAGAAAATAGCTTTATTTTGTGCTGTAGAAAATATCTTGATGTCCCCAAATGGAGTTTTTATTACTGAAACTCATTTAAAGGTGCAGCTTGTCTCACCACTCGGCACGTGTAATAGCCTGGGATTTTGTGCGTTTGAGGCTATTACCCATACTGTACATTCCGACTTTTTATTACTCCTCTCCGGGAGAAGCCCGGAGAGGAGTGAAAGGGGGGCGGTACGTGGCTTCGTTTTGGGGGTGGAGCAAGACTGACATCACCAAGCCCTGCCCCCATGACAGACAGCCACATTCATTTGCGGGTCCATGGATTGGGGGAGGGGCTAAAATTATGCAAAATGACTCGGTTTGCTTCATTTTAGCCAAGCTTCCTCCCTGCGGACCCACGAAAATCAGAGTGTTATACCGCGGGAAAGGGGGGACCATGGGGCTGTGGCGTAATGCAGGAGAGTTGCCCATCTCCCTGGGGGGGCCTGGAGGGGGACCCGAATTGCGAGACCCTCCCGGCCATTCCGGGATAGTAGGCAAGTATGCTATTACCTTATACAAGTTTTACTGTATATAAGCTCACACCTTGTAATGTGAGTTTCATTACAACGTACAGGTTTGACAGAAGTATACACAGACAATTACTAACCTCTGTAAAATGTAGAAATATTCAACAGTAAAAAAATTGATGTGGGGTCTCACACACAAAGTATAACCAGCCGTCGGCTCCTGTAGCCAGTCCTTGTTCTAGATATACAGAGGAAAAAATGTTTATGGTTCCCCTGTACTTGCTGAACCAAAACCAGGCTCTTGGACCGGTTCTGGTTATAATAATACAGGGGGAATGTAGCAGTCCCTGTATTTTTTAAATCATTACCTGGCTTCACTAGCAATTGGAGATAATGCCACAGACCCCCCGGTAGCAGTAACAGCCCCCCAACTTGTCAAGCCGGGGTTCACTTGGGAGTGGGGATCCCCCAAATAAAGGTCGAAGTAGTCATCAAGCGGTTAAAAAATAACAAACTGGTTTGCCCAAACCAGCATGGACTGTGAGGTGTATGTGTTAATACACAACTGTGCTGGGTGAATCCTGCCATTGTAGGAGCCGCCAGCCAATCAGACAGCAGAGCAGCTGTGCTGTCACTTAAATAGATCACAGTTATATTGCTTGTATACACTGGCTCATGGTGCATCGATAAATCGGCCGTTCCACTGAACACACATTGTACGCTGGTTAAAACTCCAAAATTTGGATTTTGCATCCAAACACGAACCAGGGTTGGCGAACGGGACTCCTCATTGGATCCGGATTGGGTTTTGGTTCTGTTCCATAAAAATTCTAGTGGATTCAGATTCCTGGAGCACCGAACCAAACATCTGTATTTAAAAGTACAGTAATATATTTCTTCATTATTTCAACAATTTGAAATGAATAATTTTAATTTAATCAAAACATTCCAATACCCACCTCCACCCCCTCAAACTGTTCCCAGCTCACTTATCGCACATGTGTATTTTCGATGCCATTTATTTTCTATAGGTAATAAAAACTAAACTGCAAATTAAATTGGAAACTACACAGGATGCTAATTATTTACACTGGGTTTGAATACATTGCAATGACTTCCTACCTGCTATTTCCACGAAGAGCATAAAATAACGTGGCAGATTTTAATGTTGTAGATGAATTATCCTATTTTTACTACTATGTGATATTACAAGGTGTTTCGCTGTCCCTAATAAAGATGTATTGGGCCCCTAGGCCATCGCTGTATGAGACAGAACTGCCATGCCAAGAGTTTTACTTACAGGCAAGTAATTCCTGGGGACAGTGACAGTCTGCTGCCAATGCAGAAGGTACAGAAGGGTATGGTGCCTGCAGGTGAAATGACAAGTACTGTCCATCCTTCTGCTATAGAGCGCCTGCTCTTCTCGTCTTAACTCCTCAATCCCAGAGAAGCTCTGCTCTGGAAATGTGTATAATGAACAGATCAGGGCCCTTATTCTGGTTCACTTGCGAAGGCAAATTCCTTCTCAAATGGACAAACCCATGTTGCACTGCAGGGGGGCAGATGTAACGTGCAGAGAGAGTTAGTTTGGCTGTTTTATTGTTTCTGTGCAGGGTAAATACTGGCTGCTTTATTTTTACACTGCAATATAGATAGCAGTTTGAAGTAAAACCCCACCCAAATCTGATTCTCTCTGCACAAGTTACATCTGCCCCACCTGCAGTGCGCATGGTTTTGTCCATTTAAGAAGGAATTTGCCTTTGGGAGTGAACCAGAATAAGGGCCCAGGTCCTCATCCTCATCACAGATCCTGCTATCTCCCAATGTCCTTGATTTGTAAATGGTTACACCCCAACCAGTGCAGATCCAAACAGGCCCGCCGCTAGAAATGTTGGGGCCCTGGACTGACCTTCAGTCCAGGCCCCCAGCAGCACATCACCCCCTGCCCGCCCCCCACCCCCATTACTTACCAGCATCCGGCGTCGGCATCTCTGTCTCCCTACTTCACGGTCCGGAGCGCACACTGCTCAGTGCAGCGTGCAGAGCGCCGAGCCCCTCTGTGTCCTAGGCTCGGCGCTCTGCAGGCTTCACTGTGCATTGTGCATGCCTGGATGGGATCTACCGGGTTGGGGAGACCCGGAGGCAGGGTATGGGTGCAGGGGGAGGGTGATCCGTGCCGCTGGGGGCAGCTGCCCCGGCCCCTCCAGAGGCCGGGGCCCGGGACAGCTGTACACACGGCACCCCCGTGTCAGTGGCCCTGGATCCAAATATCAAAAAATGCCCACAAATGTCAAATCTGACGTGTGATAAACGTTTGGGTGTTATGCTGTGCTCTGTTTTAGGGAAGCCAAGTACCATGTTTGTAGAGAATATATGCTGACATTCAGTCTCAACTAGGTCAGCGCAACGGGAGATTGGTGCAGCATGAGTGGGCGTGGCATCAGACCAATAGATCGGGAAAAAAGACTGACCTAGGTGGCATCGGACCATGAAGCCATATATGGGTGGGACCATGTAATTGAGATAACCAGCACTGTGTATCAGACGGCACTGGGACATGATGGCTCATTTCAGTATCAAGGGACGTTTGATTCAGTGAATCCCCCAATGAACCCAGTGGGTTGTGCTTTGGTGGAAGACTTACCCTCTCTTCCAGTAGGCCAGGATCGCAAGATGATTTTCAGGAACCTCCCAGCCATTCCGGGAGGGTAGGCAAGGATGATGAAGATTTGGGCACTTTTTACCCTTAAATAGATGAAATGAAGGATGGAAGGGGCATTCAGACTGGCTAGATTATAGCCACATAAACACTAGACGATATATTGTTAACGATATGAGCGATAATGATATAGTTAATGATATATCGTTTATATTATCTACTGTGTACACTTAATATCAATGACCCCTTACTCTGTCATCTGTGTTGCATGCACAATGTTGAGTATATCGTCAACGAGGCATGCTAGCAGTGGGTGCGGGTGACATCATTGAATGAGCTCAGTAATGATGACACTCAGCATTATGCACTATATCGTTCGTTGGCCACTCCGACAATATCGTTAACAATATCGGCTTCTGTGTATGGGCTTAAATGTCTAATGCAGATCCCCCAAAAAATTCCTGATATCTTGTAGATTCATCCACTTCTACAAGTTTCCCAGAATACATCCAGCTGTGTCCTGCTCTGTATTAGTATGACTCCAGCAGCTGGTCTGCGCGCTTGATGCAAAACTTGTAGCGCCATGATTTAATGTATACGGGCAGGAGAGCGATTTTATTGTAGAACTCAAATATCTGCACTGGAAGCTTTTTCAATCCTTGAAATGTAGATATTAAAATATGCCACAGCTGACAGAACTGGGGTACGCTGTGTGGAATGGGAATGTCAAACCTTTTAGCTGCATGGACTGCTGAGAAAATAGATCAGGGCTTGTGCCAAAATACAGTGGAAATATTTCTACAGATTAGTGCCTGCTTGATTAGACTTGCAGAGAACAATGACCCTCTGATCAATCCTGGTTGTGCCTCGTCGTGATTTCACTGCATCAGTTTTTAATTATATTGACTATACTTTGCTTGGTATCTCCGTTATGGGATGCGGTCATTTGGTCTACAGCATGATGGTAGGCAGTCATTAGGTAGACAGTCATTAGGTCGACAATGGAAAAAGGTTGACATGGGTCTAGGTTCGACATAGGAAACAGTCGACATGGTTCTAGGTTGAAAGGTTGTTAGTTCGACAGGTCGTTAGTTCGACAGGTCATTAGGTCGACAGTCAAAAGGTCAACATGGGGTTTTTCACTGTTTTTTGAGCCGACATGTGCCGACAGGAGGTATTTCACGGGTCTACCATCCACTAAGGCATGGTGGGAGAATAAAATAGTGTGTCGAGCGTAGCGAGCTATGCGAGGGGATGCAGTGCACTTTAAACTGTGTCCATGTCGACTGTGTTAACATTCAGGTAAAAAACAGTGAAAAACTGCATGTCGACCTTTTGACTGTCGACCTAGACATTGTCGAACTAATGACCTTTCGACCTAGAACGATGTCGACCTTTTCCTATCTCGACCTAGACCTATGTCAAAATAGTCAGTGTTATTTGGACATCGGCGACCTGTGTTATATATAATTCATCGAGACTGTATATGAGGAGTCTACATACGATGTACAATCAGGCTGAGCCATCTAGAGCAGGTCCCTGACAATTTAATTACCCCACAACATAGACGGTCCACCACTGCCTAACTTGGGATCAAGCAGACGCCCTTGTGATAGGGAGTGTTAACCTTTGAGACTTTGAAAAATATAGTCGCACTGTTATTTATAACTTGGCGCTGGACTCCATCTTTCTTTGTGTTTATATAGGAAATAGAATCTTTTTTTGGACACATTTTTTTTTTTAATTTATATAACAAATGTGAGCGACGCCGGCCTTTTTTGTGGACATTTTGCACATCTCTCACAGCAGTGTTGGCACTCAAAGGGTTAAGGACCATGCAAGTATCCCTCTTACCTTCAATTGGGTGGCACATTACCTATAATTTCAGGGGGGGGCAAAAATATAGACAAGGCCCGGGAGTGATGTCTTTGGTCCAATCAGGTCTTTAAGAAACAGTACATAGGGGGAGGGGCCCTAAACTGCACACCCTGGACATATGAGGTGCTACCTGCTGAGACTTGTAGTGCAGCAAGCAGGAGGAGGAGTTTTCAGGTGCACACTAAATATATATGCTAGACCTTTTTATATCTTGCTATATTGCATTTGAGGTTATTAGCATAGTAATGGCCATCATATCATCATGGCATCATATCGTATACTTTCAATCACCCCTTTAGTTTGTCTAATATATATGTAGCACCCTTCACATTTATTATTACTTCTTACCTAGGTAAGTCCTATCACATATAATTTCCCCTATCCCTTTTACTATCACTTTAATTTCACACTAATGTGATGCCATGGGGTGGCTCTGCTGGGCTGGCCTGGGGGGTCCTGTGCCCTGGACCTGTCCCAGAGTAGTGTTAGGGACTTGTCCTATTGAGGTAACCTGGACGCGGTGGACAAGCCCATACTAATGGCCATTACTATGCTAATAACCTCAAATGCAATATAGCAAGATATTAAAAGGTCTAGCATATATATTTAGTGTGCACCTGCAAACTCCTCTTTAAGAAACAGGACTCGTATACAGGCTCTTTGCATTCTCAGCAGAGCAGATCAACGGCTGTGTGTCCACAGACAGACCATCCACAACTCAAATGTTGCCGTGGAACCATTGCATCTTCAAGTAGAAGCCTGATCTCTACCTCCCAACATCGATAAGGTCCCCCATTGGGACTCTGTATGAAGAAATCCCGAATGCCTGAAAATGGGGCATGACATCTGCAACTAGGGCATGGCTTCATGGGATGATGCACCCCTGAGTCAGGCCTCCATTGACAGGGGACTCCCAACTGCTCCCTCTTCCCCCATACACTGCAGGACAGTCCCTGCTAAAATTGGGACAGAGATAAGCTAATCCCTTACAATTCATATTTCCTGTTGTGTTACGTTCTCTGTAGCTGCTGGCTCTGTGCAAACAAGAATCCAACACTAGCAATGAATGCAGGGACATCTTACCAGCATTGCAGGCCCTGGGCATAATAATACAGTCTCTGGTGGCAGCCTTCATCTCTGGACCCATGCAGTGTAAATGGGGGTTCAGGCCATGAGGTAGCGATGCCGCTGCTTTATATACATATGTACCCATGACAATCAGGATTCAGGATGATTCTGTGGGCTGGCATTATGTTACCACCTTTCTGCCAAAATATGTCCAATTTCACGGAAAGACTTGCACCAATATGTGCAATTTTACGGAAAAGGGTTGTGTTAATCTGTATTGGAAAGACCTGCGCAAAATATGCATCAATTCACATCTGCACATGCGCAGTATGCAAAATTCACTGTTTGTGTCCACGCCAATGGCGGTTCTATAATGGGTGCAGAGCATCCAGTGCACACGAAGGCCACCCCAGTCGCATTGCAGCCATGTTTAAATACCTACCTTTCCAATGTCCTGAGCAAAAACGACTGGGAAAATGGCCGCCGCAAACGAGCAGTAGTGATTAGTCACAAGAACATGGAAGGCCCCATGTTTCTGGAGACCTGCACATTACAAAGTAGACTGTGCTGCAATACCTACAGCACCATAGAGTGGATTGGGTGCACACAAAGGGCCTTATTCTAGTTCACTCTTTCTGACAAAATCCTTCTTAGATGGACAAAACCATGTGCACTGCAGGGGGGGGGGGGCAGATGTTACTTCTGCAGAGAGAATTAGATTTGGGTGGGGTTTTACTTCAAAGTGAGATCTATATTGCAGTGTAAAAATAAAGCCGGCAGTATTTTCCCTGCACAGAAACAAAATAAATCACCAAATCTAATTCTCTCTGCACATGTTACATCTGCCCCGCTGCAGTGCACATGGTGTTGTCCATCTGACAAAGGATTTTGTCAGAAAGAGTGAACAAGAATAAGGCCCAAAGTTTGCACACATGTCCACTCCGCTGTTGATCCTCCCCTGGTCCATGCATATAAATCCATCCAACTCAGAATCAGCCTCTAAGTGTATAAATATTACCTTTAATAATAATAATAATAATAATAATAATAATAATAATAATAATAATAATAATAATAATAATAAGATTGAATAATAATAATAATAATAATAAGATTGAATTATCCAGCAACATCTCACATGACATGAGGGGCAATTTCAGATCTGTCTAGTGGTATCACATTATGGGGGTTATTCTGGTTCATTCGCTCTCCCTGTGTGTTTGCACGGGGAGCGATGTGCAGATGCAGGGTACATTTAGACGTGGCGAACAGGGTGTTCGATGGGCGCACGCATCCAAGTGTGCGGGCGGGGGGCGTGAAGGGGCATGGGGCGGCAAGTCGGGCCATTTACATATGGCAACATCTAGCATTTCATGGGCGTTCCCATGCAAATGCCCCGATGACACGGGTGCAGGGGGGGTGGCCAACTCACATCACCGGATGTCAGCTGTCCGCCCACTTCCTCCCAAGCGTCCACGCATATGTAAGTGACTTGAGAGTCACTTTTACAGGCATGCACCTTCGCTACCATTCGTTTATGTTAAACATCCATTCGCAGCCAGTGCATGCAAACATGCGCCGCAGGGGGGCGGCAGCGCTGCATTCGCCGGGCGGGGTTTGGTGGACTCACAAAGCTGCGAATTCGCAGCCTTGCAAATCAACCAGTATAAACCCCTATGTGCGCTGCTAAGGAATGAGTCAGCTATATGGAGGCTTACATCTACAGTATATGACAAAAAATGTCAACTGGCCATCTGCGTGTCCCTTGTAGGCACAGAATATTGCTTGTGAAGAAGTCTTATTTTTTTATTTTTTTGCTCATCATTTTCTGCCTGCCTTTGTATTATTATTGCCTTTGTATTTATATTCCTTTATCTGTTCTGAAATTCTGACATCTATAATAATGGCTTGTTGGACAGTAAAAGGTCCATACACACGGTGCATTTTTGGCCAGCGTCTATGCACAGCGACAATGGCAAAAATCGATGGTCTGAAAATCGCTTAGTGCATACACGCTGATCGATCTTTTCCCCAGGGCGGACGGCTTTCCATAGCAGGACACTATGGAAAGATGTCCAACCGATCGCTCATCTGCAGGTAATGCCAGCAGATGAGTGGCAGCGCACACACTGGGCGGCTTCTGCGCTGAAAGCAACTCAAACGGCAAAACCGAGCCGCTTACAGCTCCAAATCGCTCATCGTGTATGTGCCTTAAGGTGGAATAATTTTTCAAGATACAGTTAAATGAAGAACACAACAATTTGCTCTATAATCCTCAAGACGCAGTCCATATAAAATTCATGTGATTCAATAAAGTCTTGGTTATGAGTTTCTAGTATTTATGCTCCGCTTTCTGCAGCACATTAGTTTTTATGTATTATCGGCTTGCAGATATAAATCTGATGTATTGAAAAACTATTTATAGTTGGCTTAGTGCAAGCAGGGCCGGTGCAACGCACAGCAGCGCCCCAGGCGTGGGGGGATGCGCGCGCCCCCCCCCTGCCCGCCCGTCCGCTCACCTGCGCACGGAGGGGTGAGTGATGCGGGGGGTGAGTGATGGCTTGGGAGGTCAAGCGGCCACTGCCGAGTGTGGGGGGTGCTTGAAGCGACTAGCGCTGCCGCCAAATCCGGGGGGGGGTGATGCGCCGAGTCTGTGGGGGTACTGCGGTCTCCGCCGAGTCCAGGGGGGGAGACGGAGGAATGCGGTCACTGCATCCTGGGGGAGCCGCCACCGCCGGGTCCTGGGGGGGAGGGGGTGATGTGGCCGCCGAGTCCCGGGGGAGGGGGGGTTTTTGAGGCGATACTTACCTTGAGTGGTAAGTGGGGGGAGCTGCTCCAGAATGCCGCCCTCCAGTGGCCGGCGCCCTAGGCAAATGCCTAAGGCTGCCTAGTGGTGGCGCCGGCCCTGAGTGCAAGCCGGTTACTGCAGTGACAATTTAACCTGCTGGATAACCAACCGTGGTACATTACATTACATGGTGGTATATTACTTAGATCAGGGTTGGGGGACCTTTGGCCCTCCAGCTGTTGTTGAACTACAAATCCCAGCATGCCCTGCTACAGTTTTGCTATTTGGCCATGCTAAAACTGTAGCAGGGCATGCTGGGATGTGTAGTTCAACAACAGCTGGAGGGCCAAACAGTGGCATAACTATAAATTTTGCTCCCCCTGCCAAAAAGATTGTGGCGACCCCCCCCCCCCCCCCCCCTCGGGCTACTCTCCAGCATGTTTCCCCAGCGTGAGGTGATGACGTCACACGCATAACGGAGAAGCTGAAGCAGGAGAGAGGAAGAGAGACCAGCAGACACTGCTGCTTCCCTTGGCTCCGACACATCCCAGGCCGCACTAGCACGCCCATCTGCCCGCCCATCCTGTATACAGTATCCTATAGCCGTCTCTGTGTACAGTTAATTGAATCAGTGGGGGGATTTGTCGTCTCTGCCATGGCCGCACCCGCACTGCGGCTGACTCACCTCCGGTGCTCAGCCAATGGGCAGTGGCAGGCAGCAGCATGTCGGTGCGTCCAGCGGGTGCCGGCACCCACATAGACCCCACTGTGGCTTGCTCCCCCAAGCGGCAGCTGGGGCTGCCTTACAGTAGTTATGCCACTGGGGCCAAAGGTTCCCTATCCCTGACTTACATCATTCAGAGTCATTAGTTAGCATTATCATTATTAACACACAGACAGTTACACAGGGTTGTCTACTTTTAAAGTCTCCTCTCGGGGAGAAGCCTCTTAGAGCCTCATAAAAGTTCAGCAGCAACCCGCGTTAAATACAACAAGGCTGTCTTTCTCATAGATGTACTTCATTTTGTTAAAGGAAGACTCATTGACTTCCACTCCGATTCCAGCGCGCTAGGTAGCTGCCTATCGCCAAGTGTATAACGTACTATGTTAAAAGCGGAACTTCAAATACAGATCATCCAATATGCATACCTAATGAGATAAAATATTATAGCACGGAATGGTTTTCTGATCAAATTTGACACTTTTTTAGTCTAGTCTATGGGATTATTTATGAGCCAGAAATCCTCCTAACACACTGGGGACCTGATGCTGTTTTTGACACATTTATATATACCATGCTTATACACATACACTGAGGCTAATGTAATGTGACATGCGCCCAGCTATGTCACATAGCGTCCAGGTCACAAGAACAAGGAAACCTTATTAGCATTTCTTTTGATTTGCTGTTTGATCTGATTTAAATGTAAAAAAAATTCCTCTATTATACTTAATATCTATATTGGCAGGTTCCCCGGGTCTGTGGTTCTGATCCCATGGTAACGCTATTTTGCTATATATTGGCTATTGCCAATAATCTCCTGCTCTCAGTAACACCTCCCATGGCGCAGTCAGTATATCGGCAGGTACTTGGTACATCATGGTGGTGGAGACTGGAGTTTGAATCCCACCATGATTTGTACACTGCTCAATGATATAAAAAGGGCATTTCCTGTTGCCGCTTGACGCTGCCTCTGCAACAGGAACATGCAGATCTACTTGTCTGCGGTCCCGGCGCTCCTCCTGGCTCGGCACCTTCTGCTATTATGAAAAATCTCCCTCACAAAATGTCCGCAGCCTTACAGCAGACCATTTGTTGGGATGCTAGAGGAAGCGGCGGCCTCCTCTCGTATCCAAAAAAATGGTTCTTTCTGGTTCCCTGAAGGAACCTGGCATGGTTTCCTCTATGTCCTTCAGGTCTATGTATTGCATATCCAGTTATCTCGGTATACACTTTTGTCCACGAGATGTTCAGACTGTCTGTCCACGAGATGTTCAGACTGTCTGTCCCGGTCATCCTGTTCCTTCTATAAACGTAGAAAACTAAAAAACAACTGCTGATTGGATGCTGCATCAGACAAACACCTGCCGATTGGATGCTGTATCAGACAAACACCTGCCGATTGGATGCTGCATCAGACAAACACCTGCCAATTGGATGCTGCATAAGACAAACACCTGCCGATTGGATGCTGCATCAGACAAACACCTGCCGATTGGATGCTGCATCAGACAAACACCTGCCGATTGGATGCTGCATCAGACAAACACCTGCCGATTGGATGCTGCATCAGACAAACACTTGCCGATTGGATGCTGCATCAGACAAACACCTGCCGATTGGATGCTGCATCAGACAAACACCTGCCGATTGGATGCTGCATCGGACAAATACCTGCAGATTGGGGTAAAGGGTAGGCCTTATACACCATGGCTATGGACTTGTGCAACAACCAATGCCTTCTGCAGTATAATGAAAACTGAATGGAATATAAGAATTGATTTCTTGATGTGTTGATTTCTGTTTTATCACATCTAAGTAAATTTACATCATATATATATATATATATATATATATATATATCTAGTGTCTGTTTGTGTGTCTCCGAAACAATGCCATCTGTTGACGGTGAGTAAAACTATATCTCTTTCTCACACATGCACAAACACAGAGGCAATCACAAGGTAGCAGACTAGCTTTCGAAGCATTTGCTTCAAGCGAGCTTACTAGTATAGTATATTCTTCTCCCTTATGTAATGGAAATATATTGTTTTATTTTTGTACTGTATGTTTCAGTAGAACACACACAGACACACAACCACACATACGCACAGTGTCAGTGTCTCTACTGCATCTCTGAGTGCGGCTATTGATGCGTATATTTCTATATAAATGATTAGGGAGAAAGCGCATTGCTTTGCAGTTATAGACAGAAATGTCAGCAGATTTCTGGCCAGACCTCGCTGTGGGGTCAGTAAATCACTGTGATGTTTTCCATTGTCAGGGCTGAAGAAATGCCAGGGGAGCCTAAAAATAAAGTGGTTTAAAACTCTTTACATCCAGGCAATCTATCAATTTCAGTTAAATAGATGGATTAACTGTGCTGTGTAAGTACATTCAGCAAGTTGCTGCCACTTGGCCAACTCTCTGTATGGGGAGCCTTAAATTTTGTGTTAAGCAGATTACGTTCATATTACCTGGAGACTATATGTCCGAGTAAGTAAAACATCATTAAGTGGTGGATGGACTAGAACCATTATTGTCCTTTGCAATTCTCACCCATCTGTGTTACAGAGGAGCATTAGAGAACTCATCCCGTGGGAATAGTTGACACCGGCATAAAAACACCCCAAGGACTACTACACAATACAGATAGTATCCTATTAACTACTATGTAATACAGAGAGAATAATTCAGACTGATGTACAATACAGAGAGCATCCCGGAGACCACCATGCAATAAGGAGAGCATCCATGTGACTAATAAATAATCCGGAGAGCATCCTATTGATCAACATACAGTATCCTAGTGACTGTCAGGGCCATCATTCAATACAGGAAGCATTCTTGTGTGGACAGAATACTGATGCCGACATAAAAACATCACTATACAATACAGAGAGCATCCTATTAACTACTACATAATAAAGAGAGAATCTTAGTAACTGAAATACAATAAGATTGTCATGGTGACTGTCATATAATTCAGACAGAAGCCCATCAACTGTTGTACAATACAGAGAGCATCCCATTGACCACCATGCAATGAGGATAGCATGCCTGAGACACCGTCCGCTGCCTGGCTGAATCCCCTCGGTAGCTCCAGAAGAAATAATTTGATGGTCGCCGAATGATTTCTCCCCCGCACCCGAGGCTGGGAATAGATGATTATGCCTGCGGGGGTTTGTGGTGGGGCGGATGGCCGTGCAGGCGGTCCTTGGTAGACTCGCAAGGCTGCAAATCAACCAGAATAACCCCCTAAGTGTATTGCATTCTGAGGATAAAGCAGTGAGCTCACATTGCATGATGCTGAACACTGAGCGTTGAATGTCTTCATGGCAAATCACATAGGGCCTTATTCTGGTTATTGCGGTCCGTTCCGACTTCTTTCGGAATTGACCGAACGCCACGCCGTGCGGACATTCTAAGAATACATGCCCACAGGTCGTCCGCATCCCTTTGGACTGACTCGCTAAGAAGAGGGAGTGTCTTCGGACTGCATCTAAACGTACGTGTGCGGTGGGAACTCAAAGATTCTGCACGGTGTTACTGCGTCCGAACGGACAGGAAGCTGACCGTGCGCACCGAGTTGGTGTATTTCCGCAAACCTCACTAATCTATTCGGAAATCATGCTTCTGCAACATGACACACTTATCCAATTAGCCTACCTCATAACACATAGATTATTTTTAAATGTAATCAATTACTTCCTAATTGATAATTAAACACATTACTTGCACTTTAGATTAACCCTTACATCATGTTAAGTGGTATTACTTCATTATTGCCCCTTTACCTATGTTTTATGTATGCATACATAAATGTGGGTCAGATAGCAACAATCTAGTTGTGTTTGCAGCATTTATTCTAGTATTTTGTAATGGCCCATTTAGGCAGCAATGCTTCCAATTGAACCTGTGAAAAGAGTGTAATTATTCACTAATGACTAGAGGACTGGATTGTATTGTGGTCAGCTGCGAGTGTTTAAGGTGCGGCCGTACTAATTGGGCGATCCGAATGCCTAGCCCATGAACCAGTGCTCTCCGAGAACTGAAACTTGCTTATGGACTCAGCAGATTTCTGGCGTGTTGGTTCGCTTGCACTCGGTGTCTGGTCCGAATGCACGCCTACCACTGTTCGTGCACTCCCACGTGTACGCCCAGATTTACGCCCAGTTTTCCCACTTGGAAACCGCGCCCTTGTGTACGCCCACATGACGCCCATGTTACGCCCAATTTCCCGAGGGAGTTCGGTGCACATTTCTATACGGTGTTGTGAGAACGAGTGCGCAGACACTACGTTGCACATGCGCATTGCGTTGCCTACGCATGCGCAGATAGCTAAAAAACGCCCTCCGAAAGAAGTCAGAACGGACCACACCAAGCAGAATAAGGCCCATAGTTGGAATATTCCAATCAAAGCTCATTTTAGAATGCGTTAACGTAGATGTCCATTTTATGGTCTAAAAAAAAAAAAAATACTTTAATTGATTATAAGATCATCTCCAAACATTTATCTTAATTTTTTTTCTTTTGTTGAGATAAACTAAAGAACTTGTCTGCAATGGTTAAATGTTCTGCAGAAAGATACCACATTGTTACAACACTTTAATAACCAAGTGGCTGATCCTGAGTTGCTCACAAAGTGGCTGTGAATCCGGACATGTATCCCTGATGAAGTCTTGGGAGGAGATGAAACGCATCCAGTTGTTTATTGAAAAACACATCGGGCCAAATGTAATAAGGTGAGAGTTTCAGAAAGTGAGAGATTTTGGTAGAGTTTTCCCATGTTTTTTAAAGCAGCAATCAATTACATGGCAAAATCAACCTGGTTTTGCAGTGTAATTGATTGCTGCTTTAAAAAACATGGGAAAACTCTACCAATTTTGGTACTCAGATTTTTGTATTTAGAGGTTGCTAACGGAATACTCAGTGGGGCAGATGTAATAAGCCTTAACAAGAGATAAATGCAAATGTGATAAGGATAGATAAACATCCAGCCAATCACCTGCTAACTGCCATGTTACAGGCTGTGTTTGAAAAAAGTCAGTAAGGAGCTGATTGGCTGGACGTTTATCTCTCCTTATCACACTTGAATTTATCTCTTGTTAAGGCTTATTACATCTGCCCCAGTGTGAGATCCTGCCCCTAGCAAGGAAGCGGACAGATGTCCCTGGCCCAGGTAACGAGAGGGGGTGTGGTAAATACAGGGAGGTGTGGTTAGCCCCCTCCTTAGGAAACACTGGTAATTGTGCAGCTGAAAGCACACAATACATGGGGGGGGGGGGGGGAGGGAGGGTATCACTGGTGGCAGGCAAGTGGTGGCAAGGGCTATGTGTCAGCCTTAAAAAAATTAACATTAAAATGGTCCTCTGAATTATTTATCATTAATCTAAACATACAACACTCTAAACATGCTTCACTTCCTATTGCCTTCTTTCTTGTCTTGTAACTTCTGTCTTGTCCATTGTGGCGGTGGCACCTCTCCTGGCGCTCCTCACTGACGGGCGGATTTATTAAGCTCGGTGAAGTGATTAAGTGTCTGGTTTTTATCACTGACCAATCAGCTCCTAAATGTAAAGTTACCGGCTTGGTTTGAAAAATGACAGGTAGAAGCTGATTGGCCGGTGATAAAAACCAGACACTTCACTGAGCTTAATAAATCTACCCCTGATACCGTCCTGCGTGATGACATCACATCCTACAATCAGTGCGACCACTGGAGAAGGAGGACAGGGGGAGGAGGGATGCCTGCCGACGCTAGCCAGTGCTAACGGAATTGGCAACGTTTTATTTTTGTTTTGCCCTGCCTTAGGCTGCTCTATGCCTGTGTGCGTCCCTGGGCAGTAGCCCACCAAGCCCAGTGGGAAAGATGACCCTGCTTCTCTGCCTAGATTGCTTAGAAATGAAAGCTCTGTGTGTATGGGTGACAGTGATGCACGGAGTTTAATGTTACGCCCTATAGTTGTGCCCTAGTATATTTTGTGAACCATCGTAGTTCCCTAGTTTACATGATGTCACAATGTAGGGCTGCCAGTATACATTATGCCACACAGTACCCCCAATACACATTATGCCATATAGTGTTCCCAGTTCATGTTATGTCACAATACAGTGCCTCCTATTCATAATGAGTCACATTAGAGTGATGCCAAGTTACACCCATGGTTCCTGTTTATAGCTCTTTGTAGTTACAAGGTAACTAAGGTGGCGTTTGTAGCTGTATATAATAAGACAACCTTTTGTTTCTTCCTATGTAGTGTCTAGTAAGCTGATGGTTCATTGTAGTTGTAGAGTTGTGCATTGCAGTGGTCTAGAAGGATCTTGGTGTGCACGGAAGTTATTTGTACTTGTAATATTATGTTTAGCCATGTACCCTGACCTCCACAAGCAGCATGCAGACAATAGCAGTAAAGTTGATCGGTTCAACTAAAGCCAAGAATTCCAAGCCTTTCTCGTACGCATCTACATGTTGTCAGAAGTTGGCAGACATTGCACCAGGATTCCGGCACATCGATCCTCTGCTGTTTGATGAAAACATTGCTAACAACTGGCTCATATTCAAGGGAGGCATTCCTACTGCATTGCTGGATACTAGCGCTGGCTATTACAGAGACAGAGGGGTGAATTTATGAAGCTTGGAGAAGTGTTATCTATCCCCATAAAGAACGTTATGAGCAAGGTGATAATGGTTCAGCCAATCAGCTCTTACCTGTCAATTTACATATTGTAGCTGATTGGCTGAACCATTATCACCTTGCTCATAACGTTCTTTATGGGGATAGATAACACTTCTCCAAGCTTCATAAATTCACCCGAGTCACATACTTCACGTACTGTAGCTGGTGCAGAAACAGCAAATACAAATTGTGAGAAATGCTACATCAGGGGGGGTCGTACCCAGGAAAACGCTGGGCATCCACTTCCGAATGGGGGCGGCAACTTGCCTTCTGGGGGCTGGCACATGATGTCACCGGATGTCAGCTGCCCGCCCTGTTCTCGCAGCAGGTAGCCGCTATTCTAAGTCACCAGAGACTGCATTAGATTAGTGAGCAATACAGAAATCATCCTATCGTCTGCGACCATCGAATGATCTCGGATCCGCGCACAAGCCTGCGAATGGATGTTTATGCAAAACATCCATTCCCAGTGCTGCAGGGAAATATGACAAGTATCGGGGGGGGGGGGTGCGTTTGTAAGGGTGGCGGGCAGCACTATATGGCTTGCAAACTAAGGCAGCTTTGCGAGCCAATCAGAATCAAGGCCCGTGTTCGTGTTCATTCACTGTCCCGAGTCACCCCTGCATGTCTGTATTTTATACTATACAGTATATATACTGGCAGGTGCTCAATTAGTTTAGTAATATCACTCAGGTGCATGAAAGGGAAGGGGTAATACTGAGTAAGATAAGAATACATTGTTCCCCCAGCATGGTGATATCAGTAACCAGATATAAATACTACGTGATTATAGAATGCACAGATCTTGGTTACATACCATCAGGGGCGGATCCAGGATAAAATGACAGGGGGGGGGCACCATGATAAAAGAGGGTTTAGGTGGGGGAGGGGCGGTGTTAGTGGTGCCAGTGTACATGCTAAGAGAGCGGCAGAGAGAGGGTGGGAATGGGATTAAAAATAGGCCCTGGCATTTAAAGTGCGCAGGCCCACCATGGTGACAAAAGTGAAGGATGTAGTTGCCACACGGATTGAGCCAGCATTCACATAATGCCACACGGATTGAGACAAAATTCACATAATGCCACATGGATTGAGCCAGAATTCACATAATGCCACACGGATTGAGCCAGAATTCACATAATGCCACACAGATTAAGCCAAAATTCACAATACGTTTCATAAACAGGAACATTGTCCACCAAAGGCACGCATTAAACATTTACACCATAATATCCATTACACGTTAAGTTACACGCCATTATGTATTATGTCAAACACCATAATGCCTTTTAAAAAATATGCTAAATAAGTGCTGCTTATCTACATGCTCATTGCTAAGGGTTCCATGCTCATTGCCAGAGGTTCCATGCTCATTGCCATGTGGGATTACATGCTCATTGCCAAGGGGAATACATGCTCGCGGTAAATGGGGGACAGCCGCCAGGCAGAAGTGATAGCCACTGACAGTGGCAGAGCCTGGCTGTATTCAGAGCACTGCAGGTCCCGGCTATTTGAAATAATACCCCTTTCACACCAGAAAATGCATTCCCAGGTTGGCCCCTTTTACACCAGCCTAGTCCCTGCATTTTCTGGTGTGAGGGGGAGAGAAAACCACCCCTCCCCCCCTTTAACCAGATAGCTTATTTAACCGGCTATATCTTCGGAACCAACTGATCCATTTACATGAGACAAGTATCATATTGAAGAACTTTTGAGTGGGCTTTGAATGATTTTGGTCCAGTGAAACTGGAACGTTTGGTTCCAGAGTAATCTGCCCTCAAAGAACATGAACAGCCATGAAATTACATTTCAAAAATAAAAAAAATAGTTTACACGTAATATCTCTGGAACCGATTGACCGATATGGACCAGAATTGGTCGATCGCATGCGATTTGGTTGCATGCGATGCGATGCGATTTTTCCGACCCGATCTCCAAATCGGGCGCCCAGTTATTACACAAGTACCCATATTTCCAATCCTGGGAATCAGGTTTGAATTGAATGAGATCACTCACAAGCTTCTGTGATGCCAGGGGGGGAACTGGCAGCCGTCGGAACCGGGTGGGGGTCGGAATTGACGGGTCCCATATTATCCTATGGGGAAAAAAACGTTACAGCTTTGCCAGGCGATATCTCTGGTTCCAGGGGGGCTAGAGACACGGGGCTGGGCTCGTTGGAAAGAACTGGTCCTCAGCTACAAAATGAAATGACAGGGGGGCACGTGCCCGGTGCCCCCCCTGAATCCGCCACTGCATACCATCAATGTCCTATTTTCCATCGTAGGTAATTATAGATAGAGAATGTACAGATGGAGCGCCTGTCAGCCAGCCTGCAGGATCCCCAGATGTCCTGAGGAGCTGCGGGGAGGTGCAGGGGACCGGTTGCAGCGGGGCGGCGAATGGCGATTCTAGGAGCAGCTCCATCGAGAGTTGCTCCATCTGTACCTTCCCTGTTTAAACCCGGTGACTGCAGGAAGGATCACCTTCCGGGAAAGGTTTGTTATGCCCCTATGCTCTGATCATCGGCTGACACATTTCTGCCATTGATGTTTTAACTGATTGTTTTCTAAATTGTAATAAATATTTATATATATATATATATATAATATATTTTAAATCATGTTGTATATGTTTTAAATAGATGTCCGTAACCTAATTCAATCATAAAAAAAATATTTGCCAGTTAAGTAATACAAGAGGCCGCAGAGCCACCTGGTGGCAAGTAAGAAGAATTACTGTACTTGGCATTCAATGTAATGTATAACACATGGAAAACATCCAGGGAACAGATGAGAATAGGCTGAGAGCAGAGATCACTCATTTATACACACTGGGAAGCAGTGATGTCAGAGTTATCTACAATTCAAACATCTGCAAGAACATCCTAATAAAACATATAAAGTTTTACAACGCAATGTTTCATAAATAACCCCCCCCCCCCATGTACAGGGGTCCATCAAGAGATGAGGGGGTCCGTGTGCAATCTCTGTCCGGGCCCCCTCTTCTCTAGCCAGCAGAACAATAGACTCTGGGAACTAGGGTCACTAGGAGACCCTAGCGCTGTCCAAGAGGTTTGTGTGCACATGCAGGTCTCCGGGAAAATGGCACAGCGGCCATTTTGCCAATGATCTTCCTACTGCACATGCGCGAAACCCCAGTGGTTTTATGGGGATGCTCATAAAACGCTGGCCATTCTCTTTCTGCTGCCTCCTGCCCACCCCCGGCCCTCCCTTCCCAAAGCGAATGGCATACGCAAACCCCGAACATCGGGGATGGGGCTGAATTGGGTCTTAAACAAACAGGACTGAATCGGACCCTAACATTGTTTGGCTAGAAAGCATTCAGGATGACTGCAGTACTGTAGGATGTGGATCATTGGTTCCACAGTGTCTAGGTTGACAGTCAACAAGTTGACCACTATTGGTTGATAGGCAGAATGTTGACACATGAAAAATGTTGACATGCATTAAGGCGACATTGTCAAAATGTCAACCCATGCAAAAGGTTGTCATGCAAACGGCTTCTTGTGTACTTACCTTTACACAGCCATACACTCGCAGCCGCAGTGCTGCAAAATACAAGGGAGAATGGCGTGGCTGGGATTTTCCAGGCTGTTTGCACGTAGTAAGTTAATCACCAGGAAGATTGCCGCCATGCTGGAGACTCTGGCACAGCTCTAGAGTATGCTATTGCTCAGTATGGTGTACTGATGGCTAGAGGGGCAGGGGCTTGGCAGAGGCTGCATACGGGCCCCTTTCTTTCTTTCTTGTACACCCAGTTGCAAACGCAAGATTTCTAGAGGGGTGGTTTTCAAAATGCTACGAACCATTGGAGCAAGTGCAGGAGTCTGGGGGCCAGATGTACTAAGCTTGAAAATTTATAAAATGGAGAGTGATAAACCACCAGCCAATCAGCTCTTACCTGCCATGTTACAGGCTGTGTTGAAAAGTGACAGGTAGGACCTGATTGGTTGGTGGTTTATCACTCTCAAATCACTTTTATCACTCTCAAATGGAAAAAAAAACTAATACTATAGGCTGTATCAAACATTTAAATATTATAAATAAGAGGTCAGAAAAATGCTATAGCATAATAAATAAATAAATAAATACACAAACATTATAGAATCAGTACTGTACTTTCTAAGCTCAGAATCTCCCACCTCATCATGAGGCTCCTGTCTCTTCCTCCTGGTAGCTGCTCTTTGGTCCAGTGCACTGATTGAGGACTCAGATCCTCACACAGAGCAAGCTTTGCAGAAGGAGCTGCTACCACTGGTCATGTGAAGCATGAGGGGGCATTTGCCTATGACAGCCGTAATGGTATTAAAAGCATCAGTGTTCTCAATTTACCATAACTTTGGCAGTTTTATACTCTGGCTGCACATATCATACAGTAGCTTAGTAAGCATTGGCTTCCTGGTCAGCGAATCACTGAATAGTTAAACAGCCGACACACTGCCCTAAAGGCTTTGTAGGATGATACTTTGATTTCTAGTCAATTATTTATAAAAGCAAAAGTGAAACATATTATACCGCAGAAAACACTACAACACGCTGTCTGACAACACATCTAATACTTTATATTACAGTTTAATCAACAGGAAGGTAGTGGGAATGGGATGGCAGGAAGAAAATGACAGCAAATAATACTGGTAAGTACAGAAGCAAATGACAGGACATCTGAGATCTCGGAATGTACAGTACTCTGTAAGTGCATCGGAGATAACAGATCAGAAAGCCTACAATTTGTCTGTCACCTGTGCACTCATTGGTTCCAGTTACTACTGATGGACATTGAGTACAATGACCTACACTACGTCCTTTACATTAGAATGGGACGTAAGTCAGAATACATTGTTCCTAGCACACTAAAATGTTGTGGGTAGGGTGGTATGATATCGTCAGGGCCGGCTCTAACATTAGGCAGCTTTAGGCAGCTGCCTAGGGCACCGGGATCTGGGGGGGCGCCACCAAGTCTGCAAATCAAAAAAGGATGTCTATGAGGATCCTTGTTGTACTTAATTCACGTGGTGGCTGTGGAACTTCTAAGACCTCACCTCCATACTTTCCCTTGAGACATACTTCCCTACATTGCTGCCCCCTCCTCCTTGTACTCTGTTGTGGGTGGCAAAGGCGAGGGTGCAGCACACGATTTTCTTTTTTTGGTACTTGTGTAATATCTGGGCGCCCGTTTTTTTTATCGGGTTGGAAAAATCAGGTCAATCGCATCGCATGCAACCAAATCGCATGCGATGCGATCGACCCGATTTTTACATTGGATCCAATGTTAAATGGTGCCTGAGACCCGATTTTACATTGGGTCCAATGTTAAATGCCCCCCAGACCCCATTTTTTATTGTATACCCACCCTGTTCATACCCCCACTATCCAAGTGGGCATGGAGTTGATTTTATATAGTGTGGTGAGCGCAGCGAGACACCGAGCCCGAAGCGTGGCGAGCGGACGCGGAATACATGTTAAGTAATCCGTGTTCGCTCGCCACGCTTCGGGCTCGGTGGCTCGCTGCGCTCACCACACTATATAAAATCAACTCTATGCCCAGGACCATTTTAACATTGAATCCTATTGAAAATCGCGTCGATCGCATGCAATTTGGTTGCATGCGATGCGATGCGATTTTTCCGACCCGATCTCCAAATCGGGCGCCCAGTTATTACACAAGTATCCATATTTCCAATCCTGGGATTCAGGTTTGAAAAAATGCTCAATCCCAGGATTCCCGGGATTGGCTTTTCCAAAAAAAAAAAAAAAAAATGCGACACTGACCCGCTTATTTACTTACATATGCCAGTGCGGCTAGGAGCCAGGCGGAGGTACAGCCGGGAGTCGGGCTGGTGGGTGTGTCCAGGAGCATGACCTCTGACCATGTCATGCTGTGCAGCCGGGGCCAGGAGAAGCCAGACAGCATCTGAGCGGGTGATTTTGTGACCGAATACCAGGATCCCACCAATCACGTTCCCGAAATTTTCCACCCTAGTTGAAAGGTCGACACAAGCATTTGGTCGACAATGGGAATGTCGACATGATATTTTCTATTTTTTTTTTTACCGTCTAAGTCAAAATTGACACGGTATAAGTGTACCGCTGCGCTCACCATGCTTCGGGCACTATTCTGTTCTCCCTCCACACCCTAGCCGATGGTAGGTTAGGAAATACCGCCTGTTTTTGAAAAGAATTTGAAAACCTTATGCTGACAATTTCACTGTTGACCTTCCCATTGTCGACCTAATGCTTGTGTCGACCTTCCGACACTGTTGATCTATTTCATGTGTCCACCTAAGCCCTGTCGACCTTTAGTGATCTAATGTATGCAGGGGCGGATTTAGGTTTCAGGCCGCCCATAGGCACAACATTCTTGGCCGCCTCCCCTTTCCCTCCCCTGCTACCGCAGACTTCCCGTCCCCTTCCTCCCCACATACAGGCACCTGTAAGCTCACAGCGGATGACACCATGGCTGGAGAGAGGAGCGTGGGACGGAGGTAGCGCACTGCTGGCGGTAGTACAATGGGACCGCGGCTCAGTCACTGCCTTTGGTAGACCCCAAAATCCAGATCCCATCATATACATATCCAGCCACTAGCTCGGTTCTGGCACAGGAGCCAGGCGGATCGGTGGTCATGTGATCGATGGCGCAATAGTGGCCCCTCTGTAAGAACCTGACTAGGTGGCAGCGATGCATGGTTGCAGAGTGCAGGTTGCTGTAAGCAGGGTTGGTGTTTCCCCTGGCCCATTTCTGCCAACCCAAATCCTGACACTTGGCACTGACCAGATGAATTCAGCTGGTGATCAGGGCTCTGGAGCTGACGTTGCCTGGGATGTGCTGCATCGTCGGGAATGCCAGGAGGCTCACAGCAACAGCTGCCCTGGTTTATTTATGATACAGTATATCTTTATTTTTGGGCGACATTCAGATGTTACTCTCTCGATCAGCTCCAGCTGTACTAGGTACTCCTTCTCTTGTTGTCCAAGGTCCTATTCTGCCCCCAGTTCCAGTTCCTCATCTGCAAACTTGTAATAGGTTCCTTCAACTTCCTTGCAGCCAAAACATGGTTAGCATACATTATATAGTGCCTACAGGGCTTCTGTGTATTTACCATAGGCGCTCAACTAGGTTATATTACAAATGCTTTAAACATCCAATTACAATATATATTACCATTTAAAACGCCAATATAATGAACACGTAATGGTGTAATAAAAACAAAGCAGGGAGTCTTTGTTCCCTAGGAACGTCCTTACCCAGAGCTGGTAGTTGGAGCCAGTGGTGGTCAGGGGATGTAGGGTGATTTCTACAGATGAAGCAGCCAGCTGGCTGGAAAGCGTTTCATCAGTAGTCACAGTTTCAACGCGTTTCGAGCTGCTGGTGGCTCTTTATCAAGAATCTTGTTTATCATTTATGGGGCGAGAAGATTCAGTTAGTGTGGATTCCCCCCACACGTGAATACCCAATTGTGTATCCATGCATCTACAGGGTCTGCGGAGAAAAGCAATGGCACAATTAGGGGATCAAGCGTGGGCGAAAACCATTGGGGCAAATTTACTATTTTGAAAATGAGATGTTACCCATATCAACCAATCAGAGTCTACTTCTGAATTTTTTAGCCCCTTCTATAATCCTATAAACCATTGGATTGCCTTAAATACACTTAATTTATTGATACAATTAAAACCTCCTTTATGGCCATGTACGGTAGTAGATGCAAATTGTGCACCCAAAAATCAAATTGCTTCCAACACAGTGGCTGTTCCTATGATGCCCTCATATGTGGTTAATGGTATAGTAGATGTAAGACTTTATATATTTAAGTCTTCAATGAAACGTTGAGGAGGTCAGTACATAGTTACCACTCCGGTACCGTTGTTCCGGTTGGTCCAGTTCTGTGGCTTGAAATAAGGAACACTGATGGCTTGTGCCCCCTCCCTTAGTATTCCACTAGGGGATCTTGGAAATTGGTGAATCCTCCAAATGCTGTTGGGATGGTGGTAACAACGACCTAGGGAAAGTACTGATCTCGTGGTGTTCCAATTGCTGGATGGCTTCCAAACTGAGGTCTGGTCCAGACACTGGTGGGATAAGATTTCTTGCCCCGTGGCTGGGCACATGGGGTAAACACATGATGCATTTATCTGCGTCCTATGGCAACATTTTCATTACCTTTCAAAATGTTGCCATAGGATGCAGCGAAACGCGTCAGTAATACCCCATGAGCCCAACCTACACCAAAAGAACGCCTATCCCACCAGTGTCTGGACGAGACCACAATATGGAATCCATCAAGCAACAGGAACACCAGGAGATCAGTACTGCCCTAGGACATTAGCACCATTCACCCCATGGATTCTACAGTTTATGCGGAATCGGAGTAACCCTGATTTTAGGTGCAGGGAAAGAGTATTTCATTGAATAGCTTTTGCCCTTGTTGTACATTAACTAGCTGACCATTAGCCGTGCGGTGTACACCCCACGGCTAGTTGAATATACCTGTAAGCCCTTGTTTTGGAAGCTGCGATCTGGAGCAGAAGTGAGTCCGTGGTGATGTCAAAACCATGTAAACTCAGATTCAGCATGTCTGTAAATGACTCTTATAGGTGACCTGGTAATAAGCATCTGGCTTTATCCACAATCTCACATCACCGCTGGCGGCACTTCATTGCCAGTACTTGCAGTGAATTTAACCACAGGAGGAAAAGCAAGAAACACACAGTTGCTTTGGAAACTCAGCACAGTTCTACCTCTCTATAAGATCCATTGGCTGTTTGTGCAGCTGGACAGCACTGTAAATGGGGGTTATTCTAACTTCTTCTGTCCCCCGTGCGTTCGCACGGGGGACGATGTTTTGCGCATGTGCAGACACAGGGTGTGAGCGGGCACGGCGAACTACATGTCCGCTGTCCTGCTCGCACCTAGCAGTGCGGGTGGGGGTCAGCGGCGAGGTGCACAGCCCATGGGAACACCCAGTGTTTCAGCGGATGTCAGCTGCCCATCTACTTCCTGCACAGGGTGCTCACAGATCAGAGACACCATAGAGGTGTCGCCGACCATGGAATTATTTCTCCCCGCACCCAAGGTTGCAAATTGATGATTAGGCAAATCATCCATTCACAGCTGTACGGGGGATCGTGGGTGTGCGAGGGGGGGGTAGCGGCACTGTGGGTGGCGTTTAGTCCACACGCAAGGCTGTGAATTTTGCAGTGTTGTTTGTGGACCAGAATAAGGTCCAATATACAGGTAAATAATAATGCTTGGTACTTGTGTAGTTTCACGGCGCCTGATATATCGGATGCGATATCGGCCGATATATAGATGGTAAAAAAAAAAAAATCGATTTGGATCACATCGATATATCGGCCGATATCGCATCCGATATATCGGTCGATATCGCACCCGATACATCGGCCGCCGTGAAACTACACAAGTACCTAATGCTTTTATAAGCGCATTTGCCGTAATACCTTTATACCTATTCTATTATTATATACATGCACCTATCTTGTGTTCTTTGGGTATTTATAACACGGTTAAACACAAAACTTTGTTTTTTTGTCAATTTTCAGCCAGGACAACACATTCTCTCCGTTCTCAGTGCTTGCAGCATGACAGAAAGCACTTGAATGATGTCTAATTAGGGGAATTGCTCTTGTGTTAATTCCCACTTCTTTTCTGCTCACTTGAGCCATAATTAATCTCCCTTAATTATATACCCTTGTGTGTTGCTGACTACTGAAAGCCCAATGCTATTTGGGATAAATAATTTCACTAATAAGGTCAAATGCCAATTTATAAATAATCATTTGGAACAATTGACATCTATTTTAATTTTTGTTTCCACTTAAATGACATCGGTCTTTAATTACACTGCTGTATTGTGAAAGGACTGATTTCATGTCTGTAATGGATTTATGTATCAGGCAGAGCTGTGGTTAACTTCTGACACTAGGGAGTATGAAAGCACATACATGGGGAGGTAGCAGGCAAAGGTCTAGTGATGGTCTGAAGGCCTCGCACTCTACAATCAATGCAGACCCACTGCACAGTTTGCACCTAATTCTTCAATGGCCACCTTTTCAGTGTTCCATGTTGGCTGTGGCAGCACTGCAAAATCCTCATGCCAGACCCTACTAGTACCCAGTGTGATATGCTGCTTGCTAGAGAGGAGGGGACCCAGATGAAGACTGCACATGAGCCGCTTCCTCTCTTGATGCACCTTGGTTAGACCAATGTTGAGGGACAAGACACCAATGTAGAAATATTGGGCAGGGCATAATAACGTCTGGTTTCAGTGGCCGTGCGAGACGCCGGATGAACTTGGATGTTCTTTTAAAGGGGCAATCATTTAGAGGCCAAAACCAGGCCTTGTAAATGACTGACCCTTTAAAAAAAAATTTGGCGTTCGGCAGGTATCCTGTATCATATCCTGCCACGTTGCAGTGCTTCCTCCTCTTCAGCACAATAATGATAAGTGGAACGTCCATTCCAGTTCTGACTGCGACATTCAACCTATATCATGTTCCGATGTCTTTTTCCAAACTATACATATTGAAGCCCTGTTTTGAAAAAGGGATAGGAACATAAAATAAGGAAGTGCAGCAATTATTGAGCACTCTATACCCCCCCCACACACACACACACACACACATACACCAGTTGTGATGCTAAATCAAAAGTACCAAATTTTATAATTAGGCTACCCTGCATGCAACCAGTAGCAACAATAAATTCGAGGTCAGTGTCCATTTCCGTCTCAACGTTTTGCTTGTATTGACATTTTTCCCACGTTGATCTTGTTTATGTCAACCTTTCATTGTCGACCTAGAACTATCCACCTAATTACTGTCAACCCTGTGAGCCACACCCTGTAAATAACGGACACTACTGTGCAGCATAACGTGCAATGTGCCGTGTGTTTGTGCTGCTGCTCTGTTATTTAGTAACTAGCCAGCTCGCTGTGGCTTTTGCCCAATATTGGTGAAAACACTACAGTGAGTTGTGAGGTGGCAAAAAGGTCGACGTGAGATTTATAGTATTTTCGTGTCGACATGGACACCGTATAAGTGTACCTCGTACCCTTGCAGACCTGGGCCTGGGTAATTAGTACGCCCTCCTGCCTCTCTCGGCACTACTGCAATTAGCAGATGGGTGAACACAAAAGTGTGTTTTCTGTTTTAATCAATTAAAAGTCAGGATAACGCATTTTCTTTGTTCTCAAAGGCAGAATTGGGCATGACGGAACGTACGGGAATGAAGTCTAATTAGGGAAAATTGATCTTCTGTTAGTTCCTGATTCTTTACTGCTTACTTGAGCCATAATGAATCTCTCTTAATTACTTACCCTTGTGTGTTGTTGACTAATAAAAGCCCAATACTGTAAGGGCCATATAATATTACTAATAAGGTCAAGTGCCATGTTGGAATGTATCAATTAGGACAATTGAAATATATTTTACTTTTTTTCCCCATCAATTTTGTTCCCCACAGGTCTTTAAATATACTATTGTGGAAGGATAGATTGATTTCATGGTCACTAGGTCGACTTTGTTTAGATCAACATTCATTGGGTCAATCACTGAAAGTCGACAGGCCTTAGGTCGACACCTGAGACACCATGGGAAAGGTCGACACCATTGGGTAAGGTCGACAGGGTCGGAAGGACGACACAAGGGTGACAATGTGAAGGACAACAGCCAAAAGGTTGACATGAGTTTTTTCATGAAACACATCCACATAAAATACCCTGAAAAAACAAAATGCATCCAGATTAAGGGGGGCTCAGGGGGGTCAGTACCCCTGAGCCCCACTCTATCTAGGGCCCCGTGTGGTTGGCATGAATCCCCCCCACCCCAATTTTTTTTTAGCTAAATATTTTGCCCATGGAAGTGGGGTAGTGCTGCAGCTTCACCTATCTGCCAATGTGATAATGATTAATGGTGCCGAGCTTCGGGAGCCAAGGGACTGATTGGTGGAGCTCATCACATGCTTCTCAAGGCCCATGTAGGACAGCAGCAGCAGCTTCGGGCTCATCATGGGAGGGTTTTTAATAAGAGTCAGAAATGAGCCTGTGAGGTCACCTACAGAGTAAGGTACAGAGGGACAAACACACGCTTTTCATGTGGTATATATATATATATATATATATATATATATATATATATATATATACCACATCTATATATATATATATATATATATATATATATATACATATATATATATATATATATTAATACTGCCTTTACTCTGTGTTTTGACAGTGTAATATTCTCCTGTGCAGTTTGCGGCCAGTAATGACAAGTGGAAGGGGGGACCCCTTCCAGCCCTGACTCCAGCCCCTTCATTTGTCATTCCTGCCACTTCATTTGTCACTCCAGCCACCACATTTGTCACTCCTGCCCCCTTGCAAGTCACTCCAACCCCTTATTTGTCATTCCTGTCCCTCGAATGGCACACAAACCCCCTAATTTGTCACTCCTGTTTAGTTTATACAGCATGACATATGACTTGTGGTGTAGACCGCAAAGTACCGATGTTCAGTACCTTGTGCATGTGCAGTACAGGTCTGTGACTTTGGCTGCCCTACATCAGACTGCCATTCGCTGAAGGTCTGATGCCATTTGGGGAGATGGAAGGTGCAGCAATGGCCTTTGTGGGGGAGTGAAGGGACCAGTACAGATATTTCCGGTCCTCTTCGTAGTACATGTGGCAGCCGGGTAGTGTGACCCCATTGGAGATGCAGCTGGTCCCTGGTATCACAAATGATCCAATACTACTTAAGATGCAGCCAGGGCCATCTTGACAGAAGTGTGGGCCCTAGGCAAAGCAATCCACTGGGGCCCCTACTTAAGTATATAAAAAAAATCATAACTTCCTGCGGTGTCTCTCCAACTGCCATCAGCCATCCAGCAATTAACATTAGCTTACAGCCAGTAACTGATTGGCTGCAGGCCGGTAGAGAATGTTTTTCCAGCAAGCTCTGACCAATCCTTACTAGCCTCACAAGAAACTCTGAGGCACCAGCAAATCCTGCTCATAGGCCCCTAGAATTGTGGGGCACTACGGCAGCTGAACAGTAAGCCCACTCGTTACGATGGCCCTGGATGCAGCTCAGATCACGACGCCTCCTGGTGCATTACCATATAAGAGGTACAGTATTACTGGTGCTTCCCTGTCATTTGCAGCAATAGTATGTGGGTGGTGGTGTTGTTGCTTTTTGGAATGCATTTACCTAAGAAACAGCCATTACAGTCCGACAAAGAGAAACCTATTGAGCTTTGATGTCACAAATCACACATAAAATCGGAATGAATAGGAAAAAGCATTTTCCATCTTTAATGTCACCAATTCCTGCTATAAATGACCTTACAGCCCACTGCAATGGCCGACGACCCACGCACAGAACACAACAAGAGTATTTTCTTTTCAGGCGCTGCGCTCTGCAGCAGGCAGTGGTAATGCTAAGGAGGTCTGTCAGATGGGAAATTAGGGGCCTGATTCGCTGCTTACCGAGTGCTTAAACGCCGCTCGCCGGAGATGGTCGAACAGGGGCTGGGCTTTTTTCCGGGCACACCCACCGTTTTTGTGGCCAAGCCCAGGAAACTCTGGGCGTCTCCATGCTTTAGCCTCCTGCACACAAACCAGCCCCCCCCCCCCCCTGTACGAACACCTCGTCAACTGTGATAATCTCTGAAAGCATTCGTACTGTGGCCCTGCACATGTGTATATTTCCCTATACGAATGCAGAGCCGCACCATTGGTCCCCGGCGTGAATACGCTGGGGACCGAGTGATGCTGAATTAGGCCCAAGAGTCAAACAATGTTTAATAACATAGACAACTCTCTCTGCACATGAAGTTCTCCCTGTTCTATCTCTAGTATTGAAATATGATGGGAAGGAGAACATCCTACCTGCATTGATTTCTTATCATCTTGATTGGTTATTGTGCTTCAAGTGTTATTGATTTCCATTATCCTCTGAGCCCCTAAAGCTGGGTACACACTAATAGATATCTCTACAGAGAGATTGGGAAGCCTGTTCTCCAAACACACTGCATGATCCATTGGGACTGACATCCCAAATGGGCATGCGCCCGCCCAGTCAATCACCGGCGGCAACCAGCGCAGCTGTACAGGCAGGCGGCGGATTGCATATACACCCAGCAAGATGCGCCAATATATCTTTAGCTATATCAGGCATTGTCTGTGTTACACAGCTGATGCAATATATCTGTGAAAGTCACTATTGATGGTACACACTGGCCGATTACTAATCCCGTCACTCTTCCGGCAGGAAGCCACAGAACTACTAGTCTGCGTCCCCGCGCTCCTCCTGGCTCCTTATGACAAAATGTCCATCACAAAATGGCAGCCCCCTTACAGCAGACTGTTTTAAAGGATGCTAGAGGAGGCTGCCGCTGCCTCCTCTAGCATCTTAAAAAACTGTCTGTTCTAAGGTGGGCGGCCATTTTGTGAAGGACATTTTGTCATAAGGAGCCAGGAAGAGCGCTGGGACACAGACTAGTAGATCTGCGATCCCGACTCCCAGCCATAGCGTACAGATGCGACCTTGGGATAAGACAGGTAGCGGCAGCGTAACAATAGCCCCCACAGTCCCCGGAGCCCACACTTACTTGGCCCCGTCCCTCCACCACTGGCGCTATTGTTACGCCACTGGTTATCAGGGCCACCATCAGGGTACGACGAAGACCGTGGGTACCTTTGTATGGGGCCCAGAGAGAAAGATGGCCTCCTCTGCCTATTTTGTTAGTCCTTGGACCCACAGTTTCTGAGGGTAGCCCAGCTAGGGGTGTTAATGCTTGCAAATACTGCAGGCGATATTGAAAAGTAAACTAAACCAAAAGAAATGGGTCCATTCAGTTAATCGCTACATAGTTGCACCCATACTTAAGTGCAGCTGATTTTTGTTCACAACCCCGTAGGGCCACATACAAAAATCCCCAAGTTCAGGATGAGGTTGGGCCAAGAAGAGGCAAGGTGCAAGACCATTGGCAGTGTTTACACACTGTTACAATGGTAACTCGCCCCCTTTGATCCAATTGAATTAACCCAAATGCTTCTCCAAAAGTGCGTGAGTAAAGTTCATTTAATTTTTAGGCAATTAGCATTTATATAGCATTTACCGGGACATCAGGATGCCTATGTAATGTGCAATGTGCGCACAGCCCATCAAAGAAATACATGTGAATACTGAAAATGAAAAAGGCATCTGCAAGGACGATTAAATTATGGTCCTCATTTTAAATCAATTCCTAATTTCGCTTTAATATTAATGAATTGTTTTGTGACTCATCAGATCTAGATTGTATTATTAATGTCGGCTCATTATTGACAAAACGAATGAATCCTTAAAATGCAATTAGTTTTGGTGCTAAAAACATTTATGAGAACCTTGTGATATGTGTTTGAGTTACAGTAAAAAGGGTTTAGTGTTCTTTCTTGCAGAGGAAGTTCTAACGGTGGCCTGTGTGCTCCTAGAACTGTGGACCCTAGCGCTACCCCAGAGTAGGGATGGCCATCGACCATCGATGATTCGAAATCATCGATGGTTCGTGGCCGATGTCGAATACTTTTGCCATCGATGGGGGAGAACCAGATGGTTTTTCTCCATCGATGGAACAGCAAAACGATGTTTTTTTTTTTTTTTTTAAAGTGTCGGGACACGGACCATAGCTCCGCCCCCTGACACCCGCGAAGCCCCGCCCCCGTGCTTTGATTGGCCCACAGGCCAATCAATCAAACACAATGGATGACCATCGATATGTAAAAATATCGATGGTCATCCATTGCATAGTTTAGCACTATCGATGGCCTGTTGCAGAATTGCCATCGATGGCAACCATCGATGGCAATGGCAACGATGGCCATCCCTACCCCAGAGTCTTCTGTGCATGTGCAGGTCTCCAGGGAAATATCAAGGTGGCCATTTTCCCGGTGACTTTCTTACTGTGCATGCAGGAAACACTGGAAAAATGGCCGCCACACCATTTTTTGGGGGGATTTCTTTAGTGCTGCTACTGCCGACACAGGACTGTAAGAACAAGATTACCATAAATCGCTTTTTGGTGGTTTTTGGCAATCTGCGCATGCTTGTCCCATTAAACTGCAGTTTCGGTCTAAGGGTGGGACATCTGCTGCGCTTACCCTACTTCCCACCACAATAGAGATGGCGTCAGCCATTGTAGCCTATGGGTTACATAACACGTGGAGAGGGATTGTCTTGATCAGTCAATAGGCCCATATTGTATTTTCCTTCTAATACTCTATTATCTGCATTCCCCATAGTGACATCTATGCTCCTATTTTACATACATACATATAGTATGTGCATATATGTTTATAGGTGTATATAAAAGATCGATAACCCTGTCTAAATGTTATGACATCTAGCAACCAATCAAATTTTATTTCTTATTTAACACCTTTTAGATAGAAGACAATAGATGGAATCTGATTGGTTGCTTTGGGCAACATCCCATCAACACCCAGCCCCCCAACTCCCCCCCCCGCACACACTGTTGGGTGTGAAAGGGATGGCGAACTTTGCTGTGCCCATTCGCACACAGCGTATGCACATGCTCAGAAACGTGCATGCGCATTACCAAAACATCGCTTCCCCCGTGCGAACGTGTGGGGAGCGAGCACACATGAATAAAGTCCTTTGTTTGTGTGTGAGAGAGATAAAGTACCAAAAAGCCCCTGACATTTTTCATACACAGGGCCAGATTCTCTAAGCTTCCAAAGTGATAAAATGGAGAGTGATAAACAACCAGCCAATCAGCTCGTACCTGTCATGTCACAGGCTGTGTTTAAAAAATGACACCCTCTATTTTATCACCTTTGAAGCTTAGAGAATCTGGCCCACAGCCTGTAACATGGCAGCTAGGAGCTGATTGGCTGGTGGTTTATCACTCTCCAAGGCTTAGTATTTCCGCCATACAGTTTGCAGTCCACGACAGACATGCGTATGCTAAAAAAGTAAAACTATCTTCTAAGCCCTTCCGATCATTACTTTTGGAGGACCGTATTAATTCATATCAGCTTCCCACTAAATATTAATTTCTGCATTAAATAAGTCATGACAGTGAGGGGCCTATGGGACTGTCTTTAGATACTGTGCTGCATTTATGCATGTTAATGATTTCAGAAGTTGCCCAGAAGTTTGTACTAGGCCTGTGCTGGAGAACCCTGGAAATCCAGCTGTTGTTGAACGAAACATCCCAGCATGCCCTGCAACAGTTTTAGCACGGCCAAATAGCAAAACTATTGCAGGGCATGCTGGAATGTGTAGTTTATCAACAGCCCGAGTGCCCAGGTTCTCCATCACTGGTCTAGGCTGTAGCCATTCTTAACCATTTAAACTTCTGTAATCTAAATAATGACATAAAGACATTAACTGGAGCAAGTGAGGCCACTGCTTTATTACATTATAACAGAGAGGTGTAGCTTAGAAAGTAGTGTATTCATTCCGCAACAGCCTATTAAATTCTACACAATGGGGCAATGCAATGCCCAGCGCAATTTGGGTTGAAGAGAACCCACCTCCCCTAGATTGCAAAGTAAAGACCCATACACATTGCCCAAAAACCAGCTCAGTTTTGTAGTTTCAGCTGTTTTCAGTTCAAAAGCCGCCCAGTGTGTACGGGGCAGTGATTAGTGCTCCTGCATCATTGCCGGCCATCACTTATCTTACCAACAAATGAGCGATAAGGTGGACAGCTTTCCACAGCGTCAATAACGGTACCAAGGGACTGGCGCACAGCTAACATAGTACCAATATGGAATAAAGGTAGCAAAACTAACCCTGAAAATTATAGACCGGTCAGCCTTACATCCATTGTAGGGAAAATGGCCCTTATTCTGATCGGTGCGGATATATCCGCGTGCGTTCGGCCCGCCGATGTTTTGTGTCTGCGCATGTGCAGAGGCGTCTCTGCGCATGTGCGAGCGGGGCGTACGGCCAAATTCCGCATGATATGTGAACACTCCGAACAGGGGGTGGAGAGGGGCGTGAAGGGCTATTTGGGCTCATTACCATATGCATACGCCCCGCGTTTCATGGGAGTTCCCATGAAAACGCTGGGCATACGTATGGTAATGCGGCCGTGACGCACGTGTAGGGGGCGGACATATGACATCGCCGGATGTAAGCTGCCCGCCCAGATCTCTGCTTTTGCACGGTAAAATGTCCGTGTGGTCTGAGGTTGCGGGTGCTGGTGGAGCACTCGGTCCTGCATTCGATGGTCTGCGACCATCGAATGATGGGGGAGGTTCCCTTAGATGGAGGAGGAGTATTCCGTGAAAAATACACGTGCGGTCCGTTCGGACAGCTTCTTACCGCATACGGACGGAGTTGGCGATCCGTATGGAAGGCGGGGTTTCGCACGGTCCTGGCCGCATAATCGGCTCCGGCCGCACCGATCAGAATAAGGGCCAATATTAGAAGGAATAATAAGAGATAGCATCCAAAATTTCTTAGAACAGGAGAAGGTGATAAGTAAGGCTCAGCATGGGTTCTTCAAAAATAGATCATGTCAGACTAATTTAATTAGCTTCTATGAGGAAGTCAGTAGGGGGCTGGACTTAGGGAAATCTGTTGATGTAATACTGCTTCATTTTGCTAAAGCTTTTGACATGGTGCCTCATAAAAGGTTATTAATAAAACTAGGTAATTTAGGGTTAGGAGATAAAATTTGCTATTGGATTAAACACTGGTTGCGTAATCGGGGACAGAGAGTGGTAGTAAATGGCATACATTCCAGCTGGGGTAAGGTCCAAAGTGAAGTCCCACAAGGTTCAATATTGGGACCCACCTTGTTCAATATATTCATTAATGATATAGGAAGTGATAGGGCGGGATGTACTATGACGAAAATGCGGTAAAACCCTTGTTTTACCGCATTTTCAAATTTACTTAAACCCGGCCGCAGCGGGTTAGTACATATGCGCTGGCATCGCGGCGGAGGCATGAGGAGGGGCGGCAACGTATGTTAATACATCCCGCCCATAGTGACTTAAATTGCAATATTTGCGGATGACACTAAATTGAGTAAGGAAATGAACTCAGGAGAGGATGTGGATACACTACAAAGTGACTTAATGACTGGAAAGGTGGAAAATGCAGTTTAACGTTGATACATGTAAAGTCATTCATTATAGGAACAAAAATGAATGAGCTACTTATAGGCTAAATGGAGTTATTATGGGGAATTCTGCTGTGGAGAAGGACTTGGGGGTCATCATACAGTAGATGGTAGATTGGGTAATAGTGCACACTGCTCAAGTGCAGCAGCAAAAGCAAACTGGACACTGGCATGCATTAATAGGGGAATGGGATGCCAATGTGATAGTGCCTCTTTACAAGCCATTGGTGAGACCACACTTCGAATATTGTGTTCAGTTCTGGGCACCGCACCTTAAAAAGGACATAAATGAATTGGAACAGGTACAGAGAAGGGCGGCTAAGCTAGTAAAGGTCTTGAATCACTAGAATACAAAGGTAGGTTAACCAGGCTGAATACTTTGTCACTGGAGAAACGGAGGATGAGAGATGATATGATTAGTATGGTTCATATACAGGATTGGGAATCATATGGAACTGGGAGATGATTGATCACTAACAGGCCTATACTTAGGACACACGGGCATGTACTGAGGCTCGAGGAAAAGAAATTCTGTACTGAATTAAGAAGAGGATTCTTCACAATTAGAGCAGTAACATTCTGGAACTCATTGCCGGTGGGGGTGATTACAGCAACTAATGTTAATGAATTTAAACGGGATGCGGTCATTTGGTCTACTGCATTATGGTAGAAAGTCATTAGGTCGAATCCATTAGGTCGACATGCTAAAAGGTCGACATGACTCTAGGTCGACATGGGAAAAGGTCGACATGATTCTAGGTCGAAAGGTCATTAGTTCGACAGGTCATTAGTTCGACAAGGTCATTAGTTCGACATTGTCTATGTCGACATTCACAAGGTCGACATGGAGTTTTTCACTGTTTTTTGAGCCAACATGTGCCGACAGGCGGTATTTCATGCCCTACCATCCACTAGGGCGTGGTGGGAGAATAAAATAGTGTGCCGAGCGTAGCGAGGCACCGTGCCCGACGCATAGCGAGCGCAGCGAGCGATGCGAGGGGATGCAGTGCACTTTAAACTGTGTCCATGTCGACTGTGTTGACATTCAGGTAAAAAAACAGTGAAAAACCCCATGTCGACCTTGTGAATGTCGACATAGACAATGTCGAACTAATGACCTTGTCGAACTAAAGACCTGTCGAACTAATGACCTTTCGACCTAGAATCATGTCGACCTTTTCCCATGTCGACCTAGAGTCATGTCGACCTTTTAGCATGTCGACCTAATGGATTCGACCTAATGACTTTCTACCATAATGCAATAGACCAAATGATCCCAACCCTAATATACTCATAGGTTGACAATGCTAGAAGGTTGGCACAAGCTTAAGGTCGAAATGGACATGGTCGACACTGAAAAGGTCGACATGAGTTTTCACCTTTTTTGGTGTAGAGTGTAGACCAACTCAGTTCACACTTAACTCTCCAAGTGGGCATAGACTGAGAACATAATAGTGTGCCGAGCGCAGCGAAGCACCGTGCCCGAAGCATGGCGAGAGGACGCGGGACACTTATACTGTGTTCATGTCAACATATGTTGACACAAAAAAAGCGAAAAACTCGTGTCAACCTTTTGAGTATCACCCATGTCCATGTCAACCTTAAGCTTATGGTGACCATCTATCATTGTTGTCTAAGGTATGTCGACCATTTTTAGGTGTCGACCCAGTCACTGTCGATGGACGGCATAGGTTAATGCTGGCTGTATCCTCGTCTTAATTTACCTAGAACACTAATGCACCATTTACAATGCAGCTTATACTGCTATAATGGCAGTAGCCAAATGAAGTTAGGTAGAATTAGGCAGATCACACAGCAGACTCTATGCGGGCTGTTAATGTGACAGGCTGACTTGCAGAGATGAGCTGTTTATATTGCTGTGGTGCACCCACCACGTATCCAGGCTGCAGGGTTAGGGACTGAATCTCCAATCGTCTCCAGCCTAATGATCAGTCATTAGATCTAGATGAGCGCTGAGCGAGTGAATGGGTTCTGTAAGCGGGAAGAACCGCTCCAGCGCTATCTCTCACACCACTGAGTGTATAGCTGCTGAATTCTAATTTGCTTTATAGCAACAATGGGGCCATTAGCATATTGAAGCATATGACATGACAATAGAGCTCCCTGCATTATTTACGCAGTGCCACTATACTATATGTGTCTTGTAATACCAAAAGGATCTGCAATATGTTCCATGCAGGAGCTGGGTGTAGGCACGAAGACCTAACAGCACAATAAGTGTTTTCACTTAATAGTAACTACAGTAAAAAAACCTGGGCTGGACAAACCGATCCTCAAGATCTACCAACAGGTCATGGTTTCCAGGCCACCTGTGGATCTGTAGAACGTGTCGGTTAGAAATGGATGAAGCACAGGTTTGAAAATGTGACAGTTAGTAGTGACTTCACCTGTGCATCAGCTAGGTGGTCTGGGAAATGTGACAGTTAGTAATGACTGAACCTGTGCATCAGCTAGGTGGTCTGGGAAATGTGACAGCTAGTAGTGACTGCACCTGTGCACCAGCTAGGGGGTCCGGGAAATGTGACAGTAAGTAATGACTGCACCTGTGCACCAGCTAGGGGGTCTGGGAAATGTGACAGTTAGTGACCGCACCTGTGCATCAGCTAGGTGGTCTGGTAAGTGTGACAGTTAGTAATGTTTGCCCTTGTGCACCAGCTAGGTGGTCTGGGAAATGTGGCAGTTAGTAATGACTGCATCTGTGCAATAGCTAGGGGGTCTGGAAAATGTGACAGTTAGTAATGACTGCACCTGTGCACCAGCTCGGGGGTCTGGGAAATGTAACAGTTGGTAATGACTGCACCTGTGCATCAGCTAGGTGGTCTGGGAAATGTAACAGCTAGTAGTGACTGCACCTGTGCACCAGCTAGGTGGTCTGGGAAATGTGACAGCTAGTAGTGACTTCACCTGTGCACCAGCTAGGTGGTCTGGGATATGTGACAGTTAGAAATGACTACACCTGTGCACCAGCTAGGTGGTCTGGGAATTGTGACAGTAATGACCGCACCTGTGCACCAGCTCTGGGGTCTGGGATATGTGACAGTTAGTAATGACTGCACCTGTGCACCAGCTAGGTGAATGTGATATGTGACAGTTAGTAATGACTGCACCTGTGCACCAGCTAGGGGGTCTGGGAAATGTGGCAGTTAGCAATGACTGCACCTGTGCATCAGCTAGGGGGTCTGGAAAATGTGACAGTTAGTAATGACTGCACCTGTGCACCAGCTAGGGGGTCTGGGAAATGTGGCAGTTAGCAATGACTGCACCTGTGCATCAGCTAGGGGGTCTGGAAAATGTGACAGTTAGTAATGACTGCACCTGTGCACCAGCTCGGGGGGTCTTGGAAATGTAACAGTTGGTAATGACTGCACCTGTGCACCAGCCAGGTGGTCTGGGAAATGTGACAGCTAGTAGTGACTGCACCTGTGCACCAGCTAGGGGGTCTGGGAAATGTGCCAGTTAGTAATGACTGCACCTGTGCATCAGCTAGGTCAAGCATTCCCAACCATGGTCCTCAAGGCACACCAACAGTGCAGGTTTTAGTGATATCCAGGCTTCAGCACAGATGGTTTAATCAGAATCCCTCAGATACTAATTAAGTCACCTGCGCTGAAGCCTGGATACCTACAAAACCTGCACTGTTGGTGTGCCTTGAGGACCGTGGTTGGGAATGCCTGCCCTAGAGTTTGAAGGCCTGGGTCCTCTTTGTCCTACTATAAAACATTTATTTGGATTCGGCATAACAAGCCGGCGTTCGGGATCCCGGCGTTCAAAATCCCGAAGCCGGAATCCCGAACGCCGAAATCCCGACAAGGAGGGGGACGTGGATCGCCCCCCCCCCCCCTGCGGGCTCGCTGCGCAGCGGGCCCGGTGCCTCGTTACGCTCGGCAAACTAATTTATTCTCCCTCCGAGGGTGTCGTGGGGAGAAAGTGTCAGGATTTCGGCGGGACCGACCGCCGGGATTTAAACTGCATCCCATTTATTTCTCCCTCTTTTTAAGTCAAATTTCCTTGCCCCTCTCTACTCTTTTGTACCTGTTTGGTTGTTATTTTATTAGTTTAATGAATTTCGAAATGCTTCACTGGTTCCTAGATTACGGTTGCCATCTGGTTTATTACCATCACAGTCATTAAAAATGGGACACAAATGGTATTAATAACAGATGGTATTTTATTCTTCCAAAAAAAAGGTGTTAATCCTACCCCAAATGTCTGCAAGTCTATACACTCTACAGAACTGTGTTCTTCATCTGCATTATAGTGCTGGGGTTGTGCACTGGCTGCTGGTACCGGGCTGCTGGGCTAGAGAAGCAGCAGCAGCAGTGGCAGCAGCGGCGGGGAATGTTGACTGGTGGTTTGAGGCCCTGGCCAATCTACAGGTGTATGCAGTGTTGCAAGTAAGGGGGTACGGCGTGGTACGGAGTACCTGTAAGAAATATGTTGCAGGTACGCAGTACCACTTACCCCTGATCCACTGTCATTTCTATTTTCATTTTAAGTCTAAATATAATGCATCCGCAGCCCCCCCACCCAGCGTTATGATTGGTGCTGTATGCAGCTACCGGCTACTGCTGATTTAGCCTGTCACACTGACAGGCATCAGCAGCGCCGACAGCATGAAGAGCAGGCTCCACTATTGTAAGCACAAGCTGCCTGGCTCTCCCCCAAGCAAGAGCCAACCCACCCCCAGTCATTCCCAGTTTCTCATTCCCTGTCTCCTGTGTCCACGCCTCTATTGTCATTTAGTCACTCCTCTAGCTTTGTGTGACCACGCCCCCTGATAACACATGACCATGCCCATTTTTGGTGGAGGCTATCAGTACCACCAAGAAAAAAATTCTACTTGCACCACTGGGTGTATGTCCAAGGGGGCCCATAAACCACACACCCTGCATCTTGCATCTTGCACCCAGGACCTTACAGAAATCCCAGCTGCTGCGGCGGTGACTGTGAAATCCCACGAGAGGCTGACAGTGACTTCAGCAGGACCTAGGCGGGCGGCGCTGGCAGCGGCGGTGTAGTGGGGAAATCGGAGACACAGCAGAATCATGCTGCGCTCCAATTTCAGTAGCAGATGCGTTATCCAGCAGGAGAGTTTGGGGGCCCATAATGTGTGGGGGGCCCGGGTGACTATTCCTGATGCCCCTCCTTGAATCCAAACCATGGCCTTCAGTGCTAACAATAGAACTTAGACTAGTATTACCTCATCCTATAGACTACAGTATGCAGGTTTTGCTTGGGAGGGGGATTTATAGGATCCCTCTCCAGTGCTGCCAGCTTGCACATGGATCGGTGAAAGTAGTTCAGAATGGAAGCTAGCAGGAAGAAACGGCTTATTGATTGGTTCTTACCTGTAACCCTGTTCCAGCAATTCACAAATAATACATTCAGGTGAATATAGACCATGTACTGTGCAATTTGTGGTGACAAATAATAATAATAATAATAATAATAATTAATAATATCTATCATCAAGTATCAGTAGAGTAGACAGACACACAAGGAACCCCCTATTCAGAAACGAGTTGTCCATACATTTCTGAAAATGAGAAAGTAAAACTATAAATAATAATTATTTATTTATTATTATAATTATTATTATTACTGACTTTTGTGTGTTAATATATATATATGCATACAGTCCAACATCCCCCCCCCCCCCCCCCCCATTTTAGTAACTGTACAATATGTTCCAAACATTGCATGTTGGGAGATTTATGGAAGTTAAGAAAAGCATAATGCAGGGATTTATTATAAAGAGGGGGGTGTTTTGCCTCCAGCCATCGCCTGTATGTGGATCAGGGTATATATATATCCGGCTGGGCACAGACAGTTACTGTTTATAAACAAGTCTGTTTGAATAATCATAATAATGATGCAGAGATGCTGCTGCCTGATTGGCTGGCGAGTGTCCGGCCCGCTGTGACAGTTGCAGGCTGCTGGTGCTGGCAGAGGTCAGGGATTGTTTGAATGTGTTGCAAATGGTTTCCCTGGGTAACAGCAAATCAGGGCTCCGGCTCAGTCCCCGCCGCCGCCGCTGCTGCTGCTTCTCCAGCCCAGCAGCCAGGTAGCAGCAGCCGCAGCAGCCAGTGCACAGCCCCGGCGGCAGCTGGGAGAGAGCGATGCCTGCGCTGCGGAGACAGGTGACAGCTGCCCTGTGAGCCCCCCTCCGGCCATCGGGGCGAAAGTTATCGCCGCCATGAAGAAGCACTCGGCGAAAGTCGCCCCCGTCTCGTCCTTCAGCGTCTCGGAGCTGCACGCAGCGATTATAGACGGTACCGATTGCTCTAATACTCCTATACTGATACTGTACTCATACTGCAGAGCCGGGTAACTTCTCTCCTACCAAACTTCATTCCCCCAGACTGGGTGCCAGCATCTGATCGCATCATTACATCGTGCACGTATATGTATGCGCTATACTGGCATGCACAGGGGGTGGTTAGGACAGTGCAGCATATTTGGCAACGTTGGAGGATGCAAACATCTCATGGAAAGTTGCATTTAGATGTATACATATGATATGTGTGTGTGTGTGTGTGTGTGTGTGTGTGTGTGTGTGTATGTGTGTGTGATACGTGTGCTGTCTGTATAGTATCATAGAAGCCTATTGATATGCACAGCAAAAACTCATGTGCGATAACTCAATGATATGCTCTTCTTGTAAGAGTGATGTGCTGGGGGGGGGGGGGGGGCATAGCACAGACCCTCCGACTGCGGTTGATCTGCAAGTTCCAATGTACCACAAGCTCTAGGGACTGGCAGGGTCATTGTGGGACTTTTAGTGGCACAACAACAGCACTGCCCCATGTTGTGATGATGATGATAATGTTGATGATGATAATAATAATAGTAATCATCATCAATAATAATAGTAACTCTCTCCATGCTGAGATGATCTGGCTGTTAGCGTTGTACTCTATACTGCAGTATCCTGTTCACCTTGAAACTGATACAGTATGTATCAATGTGATGAACTGTATCCATACATTAATAACAATGTATAAAGACCCCTAATGGACTGTGTCAATGCATGCAGATCCCCCCATGGACTGTATCAATGCATGCAGACCCCCCATGGACTGTGTCAATGCATGCAGATCCCCCCATGGACTGTATCAATGCATGCAGACCCCCCCCCATGGACTGTATCAATGCATGCAGACCCCCCATGGACTGTATCAATGCATGCAGACCCCCCATGGACTGTATCAATGCATGCAGACCCCCCCCCCCATGGACTGTATCAATGCATGCAGACCCCCCCATGGACTGTATCAATGCATGCAGACCCCCCATGGACTGTATCAATGCACACAGACCCCCCATGGACTGTATCAATGCACGCAGACCCCACATGGACTGTATCAATGCACGCAGACCCCCCATTGACTTTATCAATGCACACAGACCCCCCATGGACTGTATCAATGCACGCAGACCCCACATGGACTGTATCAATGCACGCAGACCCCCCATGGACTGTATCAATGTATGCAGACCCCCCATGGACTTTATCAATGCATGCAGACCCCCATGGACTGTATCAATACATGCAGACCCCCCATGGACTGTATCAATGCATGCAGCCCCCCCATGGACTGTATCAATGCATGCAGACCCCCCATGGACTGTATCAATGCATGCAGACCCCCATGGACTGTATCAATGCATGCAGACCCCCCATGGACTGTATCAATGCATGCAGACCCCCCATGGACTGTATCAATGCATGCAGACCCCCCATGGACTGTATCAATGCATGCAGACCCCCCATGGACTGTATCAATGCATGCATACCCCCCATGGACTGTATCAATGCATGCAGACCCCCCATGGACTGTATCAATGCATGCAGACCCCCCCCATGGACTGTATCAATGATTGCAGATCCCTCAAATACTGTGTCAATGCATGTAGACCCCTAATGGACTGCATCAATATATAAAGACCCCCTTGGACTGTATCAATGTATCTCTGAGTAAGGAGCCCCCCAGGCACCCTATCACTTTATAAATCACAAGTATTGGGCTATAGGGAAGCAGACAGCAGCTGCCCCGACCCCCCACGCACCCTATCACTGTATATAGCTGTATATAGGGTAGCAGACGCTGTATGTATAGTAGTTGGGGACAGTGACCCAACAACAGGAGCCCCCCCCCCCCCCAGGTACCCTATCACTGTATATAGCTGTATATAGGGTAGCAGACGCTGTATGTATAATAGTTGGGGACAGTGACCCAACAACAGGAGCCCCCCCCAGGTACCCTATCACTGTATTTAGCTGTATATAGGGTAGCAGACGCTGTATGTATAATAGTTGGGGACAGTGACCCAACAACAGGACCCTCCCCCCCCCCAGTCACCCTATCACTGTATATAGCTGTATATAGGGTAGCAGACGCTGTATGTATAGTAGTTGGGCACAGTGACAGTGGGGGCTCCCGATCCTGCAGCAGCCGCCGCCGCGCTGACAATATGCAGGTCTTGTCCGTGGCTGCATGAACCTGACGTCAGCTCTGCTGCTGGAGGAGAGGGGGACTAGCGGCTGGTAATTGCTGGAATAATCCCGGCTGTCCGGATAACCTTGTCAGGAGCAGCAGCAGCAGCAGCAGCACGTCCGAGGATGTGCAGGCTGGGTGCAGTGTATCACTTTATATATTACAAGACTGTGCTGCGCTATGGTATGCCTGCATGCTATACTCTACATTCTATCATTGTACTTCATACTAGCATTGAGTGATAGCACCGCATTCATGCGCATGTATTGGTGCAGGGCACATTGCAGATATCAATTCTTATAGAGTTACTTCTATTTTGTGCCAAGGAGCTTGCACTCTAACTACATACAGTAACTAGACATTCTGCTTGTGGGGTGACCTGTGCACGTTATCAGTATGTGTCATGTACTTTGCAGCATTTCATAGACTGACTTTCCAACAGTAGTATAATGGGGCAAACGTGTACAGATGTTGGCAGTAGTACAGATAACCAGGAATGCGGTTATGATGGCATGCAGCTATAATGCAGATATGATGGCATGCAGCTATAATGCAGATAAGAGCACACTGCGCACAATAAATAGGTATTTTACTTACTGTAGGGGTGGGGTGTGGATATAGGGGTAAGGGGGAACTGCACATCCTAATTCCAGACATGCTGAGACTTGTAGTTCATCACAGAAAGAAGAGAAAGTTCAGCTGCATACCCTATGCACTGCTAATCATAGTTATCATAATACACTCTGCAGTTTTACATAACCCCAAGAATATGGGTTGCAGGTTACCTCACTTGTGCCTTAGCGGTGTATTTACTAAAGGGCGATTTAAAATCGTTTTTAACCGATGTTGGACTTCCAGGGCTAGAACATACATTTACTAACATTTAAAACATAAATATAATTCAGCTGTCAGTAAATGTGTGTTTTAGCCCTGGAAGTCCAACATTGATTTAAATAAATTATATATCTACATATCTATCGATCGATCGATCGATCGATCTATCTATCTATCTATCTATCTATCTATCTATCTATCTATCTATCTATCTATAAATTAAATAAATAGATCAGCATCAGTAAACATAATAATAATAATGAATAATTAATAATAATAAAAAAAATCAACTTTTGAGGTCATCTGGACGCAGAGGTGGGGCCCATGTTTTGTGGCCAAAAGGATAATAAGCGCCTAATTTTTGCTACGTTAAATTGCAGCTAATTATAATTATTATGATTGCCAGTGATTAGTGCACCTGCAATTTCTCTTCTGTCTGTTGAGTGGAGGATGTAGGAATAAAACGGAAATACCAGACGTTCCCTGGTAGAGGAGGGGGGTGCGGGAATACAGGAACACAGGGTGCCTTTCCCAGCCATGTGCGGTATAACATTGGGATCTCATAACACAAAGCAAAGGGCTAACAATTATATCAGCAGATGGCTCTTCATTGTATTCAGAGAGGGAGAATAACATTGGGGCACTTAAAACTTAATTAGTCTCCTATCATGACTAATTGTTCTATCTGTTATGTATGGGACTAATTTACCTGGTTCCGCACTCTCCTTATTTGAGCTAATGATGGTAATAGCTTCGTTGTGACAAAATAAACACGATATGGGTGCTAGTAGTGGTAGTTATTATGCATCTGTCTCCCACACATAATATATAGGCTGCACCCAAATTACCTCAATAATGCCACAAGTAACAGGCTGCATTGAGTCGCTGGTGCCTAGTGAATACATGTCAGCATTCTCCCCTCTGATCATCGCAAATCTTCCAAATTATCGGTAACAGAAGCGCCCGTTCGCTCTGCCAGCTGGGCAGGAGTATCACATTCATTTAAATGAGTATACGTTTTCTGTACACGGCATACAGTCCGAAGGTCAACATGCCTAAGGTCGACACGGTTGGAAGGTTGACACAAGGTTGACAATGGCAAGGTTGACAGCCTAAAGGTCGACATGAGTTTATCGCGTTTTTTTTAAGCGACATGGTATTTCATGCCCTACCATCCACTACGGCATGGTGGAAAAATAACATAGTGCGCCAAGCGCAGTGAGCCCTGCGAGGGGATGCGGTACACTTAGACGGTGTTCATGTCGATTGTGTTGACACTCGGGACAAAAAATGTGAAAAACTCATGAGGACCCTTTTGACCGTCGAACTTGCCATTGTTGATCTAATGATTGCGTCAACCTCCCAACCCTGTCGACCTAAGCCATGTTGACCTAATTCATGTGTTGACCTAAGCTATGTCGACCTTCGGCGGTCGACACAATGCATATTGACCTAATATGGGTCATGACCCTTACCCAGCAGCCCATCAGACAGACAGAACAACTGAACAGTAACTGTTAAGCAGCCCGTACATATGGGCCGAACGCACGATTTTGACGGGTCATGCGATCGATTGCGTGCACATAGTGAGGTATATCGGTGCCATCCTGCAGGTCAAGAGGTCGCTCCCCTGATCATATGGGCTGCACGTAGGTCATATGTGTTTTATATCACATACGATCAATCGTTTGATCGATCATACGATCTGCCAGTGGCGTAACAATAGCCCCACAGACTCTGGGGGTGGACGATGCGATGAAGATGTCATTTAGTGCTACTTGCGTCATCTGCCCTCCGGACCACCCCCTTTCGTGGCCAGGTGCAGATGGATGCCTGTGGCTGCAAGGAGGTGCAGCCAATGAAAGCAGGATCCAGGAGACTTGCCCACTTTCCCAGGAGCCAGTCTACTTTGAGAGCCTCTCCCAATAGATAAGTATAGTACCTGCATAAATAACATTGTTATAGTAGAGCAATGTTATTTTTCAATTGCAATCATCCAGTCTCAGGTTGTGATCGTGCTGTTCCATTCTGATCTGGTGCTTTTCCTAGAATAGTCTTAAAATGATTTCTAAATGTGTAAAAAAATCCATAGCCCACTCCTGCCTCAGGGGTGTCACGCGTAGCATTCATACCGTGCTGTGCCACATACACAGCGAAGATTCCTTCATTTCAGTCTGAAAGCTGCACTCTGGGAAGAAGGACAATCCGTTTCCTAAAATAAACTATAGGTCACGTTTAAGCAGTGCCTATGGAATATCACAGATTGTGTTGTGGTGACCTTGACCTTGGAGGAACCAGTTATGTCTTATTAGTGAGGGAGCTGAGAAATGCGTATATACAGCATGAGGCGTTTCTGTCTTGCTGAGGCAGATCTTGATGACATCACAAAGGAGTCTGACATCACTTACTATGGATATGGTCATTAGGTCGGCCTTCTTAAGGTCAACATGCATTGGGTTGCAGGCCTTAGTGTGACATGGTCAGAAGGTCGACACAAGCATTAGGTCAACAATGGGAAGGCCGACAGTGAAGAGGTCGACATGAGTTTTTCTCGGTTTTGTGTGCCAACAGGCGGTATTTCATATCCTACCATCCACTACAGCGTGGCGAGCACAGTGAGGTACTGCGCCCCGAAACATGGCAGGTGCAGTGAGCCATGCGAGGGGACGCGGTACACTTAGATGGTGTCCATGTCGACTGTGTTGAAATGCAGGACAAAAACATCAAAAGCCCATGTCGAACTTTTGACCTTCCCATTGTCGATCTAATGCTTGTATCGACCTTAGCCATGTTAACATATTTCAGGTATAGACCTAAGGCCTGTCGAGCTTCAGTGGTTGACCTGATGCATGTCAACTTAAATTTGGTCGACCCAATGGCCCATACCTACCTGTGCTGTCTGCTTGTCCATTACACAAAATCTATTATTGGGAGTTTACTTTATTGTTTATTCAGTTATAGTATATTAGATCTACAATATCTAGGTGTACAGTTATATGGTCGACAGTCAAAAGGTCGACAGGATTAAATGGTCGACAGGGTCCAAAGGTCGACAGTCAAATGGTCGACAGGGTCCAAAAGTCGACAGTCAAAAGGTCGACAGGGTCCAAAGGTCGACAGTCAAAGGGTCGACAAGGTCAAAAGCTATTTCAGGTTCTAGCTGGGGTGCCATTCTTGGATCCTATACAGTCTGTGGCTGTGGGTGTGTATATGACTTTGCCACAGACATTTGAATTCATGATGTCTAAAAATAAGGGTCTAAAATTAGTGTTCCCTCTAGAAATTGTGCCGGGCAGGGCGCCGGGGGGCGGGCCAGGGCAGCCGACGGCACACTTGTGGGCGGTCCCGGACCGCCGACGTCACTAAAGTGGGCGGACCGGGCCGCCGACGTCACTAAAGTGGGCGGGCCCGCCCGACGGCGTCACTAAAGTGGCCGGGCCCGCCCGGCGGCGTCACTAAAGTGGGCGGGCCGGGCGCGTCACTAAAGTTGAACGGCCCGGCCGCGCTGAAGATGCTGGGGGAAGGTGCCTTGATGCCGGGGAAGCGCCGGGCATCGCCGTTTAAGGCGGCGCTGGGCTTCCCCGTGCAAGGAGTCGGGCAGGCACCAGGCTGTTTTAGCGGGGCGCTGCTAGAGGGGCAGGGCACATTTTGCCCTTTAAAATACGGGCAGGGCGCAGCGCCCTGCTAAAACAGCCTAGCGGGAACACTATAAAATATACCTAACGCTCCGTGTGCCTAATTCAGCATGGATTGCTAATCAGAGAATTTGCAAATTGAGTGATTAAAAGAGTGCACGTGTGTACCGTACGCATTGCACGTGTGCGAGGGGAAACAGTGACTGAAAATGCATATAGATGGTAAAATCACTGTGGCCAGAGCTTGAGTGACAGGAAGCAGGCGTTACGTGGTAACCGTTTCCTGGGTGTGGTCGGCTGACGGCACATGACGACAGCGCCCGCCTCGTTTTCGTCAATCAGTGGCGTAAATAAAAGTTAGGCTGACTTTTATTTCCAAAGGGGAAAGAAACCATTCAATGATCGGCAACCATGATGATGATGCTGTGTTTTCTTACATGTTCGGCAGGACAGCAGGCGATGCTGACCTGTTTGTTATTCTGCGAGTATACGCAGCCTCGCCAACAGGACTGAATGAGGCCCAAAAGTCTCTTTGATGTTTTCAAAGTTGCATATGGATTTACAAGTTGATAGCGATTAATGATTCATTCGCAACTGTAGCAAGGGGCGTTTTCTCTTTGTGCTTGGGAGGCGGCTTTCTCCTCGCAGACCACTGTAACATCTCACATTAGAGGTCCATTCTGAATGAGCCCCTATATACAACATATATATGTATCTCGCCTATTCTGTCACATTACCTCTTTTACAGAAGGAGCGCTGGGAATCACCAGATTCCCTGCACTGGCGAGAGCTGGCGGAGAGGTACTCCATCTGATGGGGATGCACGAGCGTCTCACACGCACTCCCCGTCAACGTGATGGCGGGAGCGCTTTCCCTGCCCGTCTCCGCTTCAGGTAGATGGGCAGGGTTAAGGGGGGGGGGGCGGGGCGCTAAGGGGGAGCGGTGGACAGTGACATAGAGGCAACGGGAGGCGGAGGACTCAGAGGGAACTGGGCCGCGCGAGCATCTTGGTCATGCGCCCCATTTTCCATCTGATGGCAGTGGACAATAGAATCGCCAGGACCCGCAAGAATGACAGGCGCTACACTTTTCGACCTTTCACTGCCTTTTTGCTAATATTTAGAGTACACCACTATTTACAAACAGGCTAAAACAAACACATCTTTCCAACTTTCCGATCCACAGATGAGACAGTACACGTTCCATTCTCTTTTCCGTCAAGATACAGACTTCAGATTTACTGTTTTAAGGTTTGCGAATGACATTCCCACAGGCTTTCTAACTCCATCAGTATCAAAGAGCATGGAAGGATTACTGCGCTGTGTGCATCCTCTAGAACCTTTTTATTTTTTTATTTTTTTTCCGCCACAGGGGACCTCAGAAGAGATCTAGAATATTTCCCATAATATAGAAAGAAGGTTTGTAACTGATAAAGATTTAAGCAAGATGAACAATACAACTGGGTGATCGGCAATCACCTCTTATGCCAGGCACATAAGAAAAAAACGAAGATAATTTGCAATGCAGCATTTAAAATGAGGAAGCTTAGTATCATACATTTTTCATAAGCTGAGTCGCTTCCAGTACTTAGCAACTGTCATATGTTTTGTATTATTCTCGGAGAAACACAGGGAAGTAAAATTTGATAACATTTAAAGTCCGTTAAGTCTCAAGGTAGAACGTTCAGCATCAAGGTTGCACTTGTGAAAGAGGGAACAATCGATTGATTTACCAGCACAGTCGCAATAAGTAATTTCACTTAACTTGTAAGGTCCTTGTCTCAGGAAATATACATCAACTGAGGGGTTTTGAGACATATAATGAGCTTGTAACCAACTGTATTGACAAAGGCACTTATTCTGGTTCACTCGCAAAGGCAAATTCCTTGTCAAAGGGTCAAAACCATGTGCACTGCAGGTGGGGCAGATGTAACATGTGCAGAGAGAATTAGATTTGGGTGGAGTTTTACTTCAAAGTGAGATCTATATTGCAGTGTAAAAATAAAGCAGTCAGTATTTTCCCTGCACAGAAACAAAATAACTCCCCCAAATCTAACTCTCTCTGCACATGTTACATCTACCCCACCTGCAGTGCACAAGGATGGGGTTAATTGTATGCCATTAGGAGGAGGGGCTGAAAGAAGGCAAGTATACTTTTTTTTTTTTATAATTTTTATTGGTTTTTCAATTGACAAAACAGTGGGGATAACTTACCATAGAGATGAAACGGTATACAGTAAGTAAAAAACATATCAAGGCTCCAGTATAATATAATTACTTATTACAGGAGGTATACATAGATAATATAAAGAAAATAATACTTATTTGACATAGAGAATTATATTTCAAAATCGAGAGGATGCTATAAGAGTTGAGGTATACCAATCGAGGAGGTCAGAAGGGTATGGGGTCTTGAGTGATGGATGCTATGAAGGTTAATAGGAGGTAAGAGATAGGCAGATGAATATTTTAGGGGGGGAGGTGGGCAAAGAAGACGAATAAAAGGAAGGGGGGGCAGTGTACAGTATGCCCTGTATTACACATTATACATGAGAAAAATGGGAACTTCACAGTGATAATACATAGATTGTATCAGACTCTAAAACAAACCTAAGAAGTTCGGTAAATCTGGTGGAGAAACACGAGTTTTCTGAGACTGCTACTCCATTGGGTATTACTTCCGGTTGTTGTTCCATGGTGACTTAATGAATGGCTGTAGAATGTCTTGTTGAGTTGCGGTGGGGTGGGAGAAGATGAATTTTTTTCCATGTGTTGTAGAACTGTTGCGAAAGTTTATCATTGTAGGAGGTCATGGTGGATCGCCTTTCCAAATAGAGAAGATGTTGTCGTTTTTGTAAGAGTTCATTAAGGGTTGGTTTTTTTTTTAGAAGTCCAATGAATTAGGATGAGTTTTTTAGAGATAGATAAAATTCTGGTCAGGAGATCAATGGTAGCAGAGGCCTCAGTCTGTAGATTCCACGAGTCGAAGTGCAGGAAAATATAAGCAAGAAGGTCGGGGGAATGGTTGCTTTGATGTAGGTTATTGATGAATGAGGTGACCTTATACCAGAAACGTTTTATTTTTCCACATTCCCAGATACAGTGCTGGAAAGTAGCTGAGGAGTGGTGGCATTTTTGACAAGAGCCTGTTTCCTCTAATACTCAGTGCTTTCTTTGAGCTGGAGATATGTATGTTCTGTGGAGAAAACAGAAGTGAACCTCCTGGAGATATGCAGATTTGAGATTTTTGTAGGCCGTATCAAAGTTCTTTGATAATGAGGTAATTTGCGTTATATGAGGGATAAATGGAGTCCAGGAAGTTAGAATATTAGTCCATGTGGTGGTTGCAACAGTGTCCATCAATTGAGAGTATAGGTTTTTGGTATGGTACCGTTTGGTAAATAGCAGCCTCAGCTGTGTGTTTATAGGATCAGGCGAATTTGGGGGTGTCCCGGTTTGTGCAGAGATTAAACAAAATGGCGTATTTGCAAATAAATGTAAAAATGTCGAGAGGAGATAGTGTATTGCTCCTGGAGAGCAGAGAATGGATACAGATGTCCCCCAGGATCAAAGACTTTTGAGATAATATCAAGACCCTTTTCCTTCCAATTGTAGAAAGCTTTATTAGTTAGTGAAGAGGGGACGCTGGATTACCCCAAACAGGGACATATGGAGAACTATGATAGTTTTGATGTAATTTTTTTTATTTAGAGTGAGCCAAGCCGTCTAAGTATCTCTGAACATTATGTTTTGTTGTAGGTCGATAGGGATACTATTGAGAGTGTAGAAGACCAGTTGAGGAGTAAGGGTGAAAGACGGCTTGGTCGAGTTGAGGGCATGTGTATTTGGATGATTGGAGAAGCCAGTCACTTATGTAGCAAAAAAAGACTGTGAGTGTATACAATTTGAGATTGGGAACTTGCATACCACCTTTGGACCTGGGGAGTTGTAATTTTGAGATTGAAAACCTGGCCCGTTTCCCGGCCCATATGTCTGATTTCGACAAACTTATGGGGAGCATTTGAATTGGATAAAATTTTTTGGGGAACAATATGCTTTTAACGACAGCTATATGGCCTAGGATTGAAAGGGGGAGGTTAAGCCAGTTAGTGACTGTAGTATTTAATTTAGTCAAGGATGAAGTAAAATTTAGTTTGTATAGGTCCGGGGGGCGAGAGGAAATGAAGATGCCTAAGAATTTTGTATAACTCTACTGTATAACCGTCTGGGCCCGGAGCTTTAAAAGGTTTCATACAGTATGGTGGATAGCATCTGACACTTTTTTAGATGAAATTGGAGCTAGTAGGGAGGAAGTGTCTAAAGACGGAACTTGGGGGTAGGGGGAATTTGTGTATGTTATTTCAGGAGTGAAAAGTGTCTGGGAGGATGGTAAGACATTCGGGTCGGGTTGTAAAGATGGTTCATTGGGGGGGGGGGGTGGGATTGTGTGTGGGTTCTTGAGATGGTGTGGAAGGGACTGAGTATAGAGATTCATAAAATGAGGACATCAATGATGTGATATGTTTGGGGTCGTTGGTGAGTGTGTCGTCTGGAAGCCTGAGGTGGTGGACTAACATGGGAGGGCGGGTGTCCCTAAGTAAGTTTGTTAAAAGTTTTCCCGTCTTATTTCCATATTTATGGAATCAATGGTCTACTGAGAATAAGTGTTTGTCACTTATTGACTGAACTAAATCATCAAATTTAGTTTTCGCTGTAAAGTAAAAATTTCTATTAATAGGTGACGGGTTTTTGCAAGGATATATATGACTGAGTGCGCGTACATCGTGTGGAAGCTGTGTACGAGATGACGAATCCTCTTAGAACTGATTTGGCCGATTGCCAAAATAGTACTGGGTCTGTGTTTAAATGTTGTGTATTATCGGTTTCAAGTTGGGAAACGCCATAATCTATTAGTCTCTGATGCTGGAGGTTGAAGGTTTATGGAAATCCATACTAGTGCATGGTCCGACAATGCAATAGTTTCATTGTCTGTGGCTTCCATTTTTGGAAGTAAGTGGTTTGATATTAGTATGCAGTCAATCCTTGATAAGGTGGAATGGGCAGAGGAGAGACAGGTATATTCTTTGTCGCTCGGGTGAAATGTTCCCCATATGTCGACTGCCTGGAGTTGGGAAGCTAGGGAGGAAATGCCCAAAGTGGGAAGAGTAATAGATCTATTGGGAAGGTGGGAGCGATCTAGGTATACAGATGAAATTAAGTTAAAATCAATGATAAGATTACTATTGGAGTGGGGTAATAAATGAGTCAGGAGTTGTTTGAAAAATGTCTTTTTATATATATACTGTATATTTTTATATATACTGTATATGGGGCATACTATATTTTGCAGAGTGTGTAAGATTGGTGGGACATTTATACAGATGCTATAGAAATGCGGCCTTCAGGGTATGTATGAATAATAGAAGGGGTTAGTTGAAGTGATTTTCTGGCTAAAGTTACAACACCTCTAGATTTGGAATTATACGGAGAGGCTGAGATAACTGCCCAACCGGACATATTAAGTTTGATCGTTTTGGCTTGGGAAAGGTGGGTTTCCTGGAGGAATACTATATCCATCCTCTGCTTCTGCAAGAATTGCACAATTTTTTGCCTTTTCGCTGGGGAATGAAACCTCCAACATTTAGAGAGCCTATACGACAGTCTCAAGGTGCCCACAGACGCTACAATTGTACTGTGCTATGCGTTTTTTGACTGTACAATGGTTCTATACAATTTTTCTTCCAGCTTGCTATGAGATGTGCACTTGGATGCGATGTGATGAACCCATATTTGTAATGTTAAATTTCAGACGTAGTCTAAAAAGTACGTGCAGCACGTACTTTTTTAGACATACAATATCGGGCTCCCGGGAACGCGCATCGCATCGCACAAGCCCATAAACACCATCCAATAATTGTACATAAGATGCAATTTGTGCTTAAAAAGTACAAAACGCATTCGATAATTGATGCGTCTGTGGGCACCTTAAGAAGACCAAAAAGAGAGGTAATAGATTGTGAAGTTGACCATCTAGTAATGTTAGCAATACTGTAGTTAAAGAGAAAGGACGGGGGTGGACAGAGGCTGTAAGGATTTTGTGAATAAGTCTAAGGTTAATCATAATAAAAGGGGTAACATAACTGTGGGTGCAGGAAAAATAGTAAATAGGACTTTTAGGTGGGTAATGCCATAGCATAAATTGTGGGAAGGTATAGCTTCCATTATAGAGATGGAGCCTGTCTCATCCAGGCAGGGGCTAGCGAAATTTTCATTAGCCCCCGCAAGCCGCCAGCTCCCGCCAGGGGATCTGCGCACACGAGACACTCGCGCGCCCCGTGGCAATGGGGCTCCCCCCGTATCCCCACCGCCTCCCCCGCCGCCCCGATCCCCCCTAACCCTCCCTGAAGCGGAGACAGGCAGGATGCCGCTCCCCCACCGCCAAAGGATTGGGACGCGCGTGCGTAATATCAGACGGGAAATTCCTGGATTCCTCAATGCAAATCAGCAAATCGTTTTGGTGGGAACCAGCGAATTGAGGATTTCCAATGTGTTGGATTCCCCCCCCCCCCCCCGCCCCCCTGATATATAGGCCCCTTACACCATTATATTATAAAATCATGAATATAAACACAATGAAAGATAGTACAAGTGGGCAGCTGGCGAAAATACAAACTTTTTGTGATTATCAGTAGCAAGGATGGACAGTTTGGGCCAGTTCCATAAAGAAATAACTGCAGTATAAATTCACGATGAGTAAACATTTTAATAGTGTTTTATTCGTTTTTTTTGTTCTTTTATCTCATATTATGATTTTGCATATGAACTCTTATATGTGTGCAGTTCTGCCAAACTAGACGCGGTCCACACTTCGCAAGGGTTGCCCCTCGGTCTGCTCCATCTCCCATCAGCCAGTGTAAGCACTGCCATCTTGCTGCTCTTATGTTGGGGGATAACTTGGCACACTAGGGCAAATCTTGACATCACAGGAGACCTTAGAGTTCTGCACATCCTTAAGTATTCCGTTCAAAGCATTTCACAGAACGTTCTGCTGGAAAATGTATAAATTCTGACAATAAATTTCATATCTTATGACATCTAGATTTTAATTCAATATTGCTTTGTTCCAAATCTGTATAATGCTGCACTTTTTACGGTACAGTAGACTGTGTTCAGACAGCACGCTGATTGTTCTTGTGAATCTTGCATGGCGGTGGGGAATAAATTTAGGCGTTTTCCATTGTTCCTTCAATTCTACATTTACCATAAGTCATTTGACTTTGTTTTACCCTTTCTCTGGCAGCACTGATTATATGGTCAGACAATACAGTAGAACAGTGGTTCTCAAACTCGGTCCTCAGGACCCCACACAGCTCATGTTTTAAAGGCTTCGTGGCAGGTGCGCTGTGTTTTACCAACTGACACATTTTTCTGGTGCGAACTTTACCTGCTTTACAGTATGTCCATAATTGTTTTGTAGAACTAGGAGGTCCTTGGTCTTTTCTTAAAAGAAACTTCTGCATAATTCTGATCAAAGTATATATTTTCATTGTGAAAAGATTTTTGGTGTCAATTTGTTTAATTTCATTTATACAAACATGAGGTAACTGGGAACACAATAACATATATTACTCCCTTCCTTAGTGTAGCAATAACTGAAGAGAGCTGAAGAGTTTATGTACAAGCTCCTTGGTAATGTGCAAAAAGTGGCACAGAGGGGTCTGTTGGAGGGGCCCGGGTCAGGTGCCAAGGGAGCAGTTTCTGAGGAGGACCGGTGTTCCCCTTTGCAGCGCCGTGGGCCTGGGTCTGTCGCTAAGCAGTATTGCTGTGGGAGACACATGTCCCTTAGCACCCTGGTGCCTCATTTGACAGAATTTTCTTACTTATTGAGGGGTACGGTCCCTGGTTTGCTCCCCCAAGCAGCAACAGATAGAAGGGACAACGCGGACAGGACTCTGGAGGGGAGCCGCAGTGGAAGTCATCATCTTGGTTCCCACAGCTCTCGGAGACCTCCTGTGTGACACTTATATAATATTACAGTATCCTGGAGGTATATTCATTCCTATAATGGACACACCGTAAATAAAAAATTCTTCACAATATAGACAAAAAAATATATATATAATGGCATAATATACAATCAAAAAACATAATGCAGATGTGTATATTTATTATGAAGGCATCTTTGAATCGGGCCCAATGTGCGTACTCAAGTTTATAGTAGTTTGGTCTACTAGGTGTACATATACCGATTGTTCCACCTAGCACCGATTGTTCCACCTAGCACAATGTGTGTCTGAGGTAAGGATGAGTGATTGGTCTTGTTGAAAAAAGACACACCCAAACTTCGGGAATCCGAGTAGATCTGAGTCCCAGCTCACATTAATTCTGAGGATCTAAGTTGACCGAGTTCTAAGTTGAGTCTTCCTTCGAATTTGGAACTTGGATTTAAAAATGGATCCTCGAGTTTTGGATTGCACGTACAATAAGTCCCTCTCTTGTGAATTCATTTCATTTCCCGATGCTTGAATCTCTTGTGTTCTCCTGACTTAAAGAATCCACAGACTAGATTTGTCTATATCTTGTTGCCACGTTTCAGTGTAACAGTTACCAGTAGTGTGTCCTTCACTGTCATACATTTCCTTCTATATGTGAGTACCACTTCATCATAGAGGAGACACTTCATCAGGGTCGAGAGCTTAATACAGCTTTATATAATATATTATACTGTGTAGATCCACCTGGGAGAGCTGTCATCGTTTATCCAAGGTGACAGAGACAGACTCAGCGTTCCAGAACTTTCGTGAAGCGGCTACAGACAGAGGTGTGCATGTGATGTTCCATGTTGATGTGTGAATTGTTGTTAGTACAAATCTTTCCCTTATTTTTCATAGGTCCAATGTACAAGTGAATATACAAGAGCTGGGAAACAGCTCAGCTGCCCTGTTTGCTGGGGAGGGTGACTAACTGCATTAGTCAGTGCTGCTGGAGGGAGCAGGTGTTTGTATTGCTGCTTAGCCTAACCTATTCTATGTAGGAACAAAAAAAAAACCCCATAATTCTTTTAAATGTATTTGACCTATGTCTCATGCAGAAAATATTATGCCCTCCTATACTTCCCCGAACACAGATGTATACATATACTTTACAAACAAGGGGCTCAATTAGGATGTGGGAGGAGTTAGTATACATATGCTTACATATGGTAATGCTGTTGGATGCATCTGTTATAGACAGTGATGGCTCCAGAGGAGGGGCAGCACAGTTCAAAATTCAAATAGGGAAGCCACACCCACTGCCAACTGCTGCCATTCTAAACCGACTCACTGGGAGTTGGTGCAGCTCCCCTATTTTAATTTTGAACTGTGCTGCAGCTCCTCCCCTGGAGCTGCCACAGCTTTAGTAAATGTACCTCTTCAGCCCCGTACACATGGGGCAATTTCAGCCCATAACACTGGGGGTTTTGGTCGCTGAGTGACCGTATCCCCGTGTGTATGGGGGGAAATGGTCGCTAGAAGTGCGCTCCCATGACAGCCCTGAAGAGGTCGCTGGTTGGAGGCACATGCTCTTGCGACCAGCGGCTACCCTTCAGAGCGTCTCTGTTTTCATCAGAGACCATCGCTGGTCGCTGTTGAAAACGGGACACTGATCAATTTATCGCTGAGCGATATTAAGTCAAAATCGCTCAGGGAGCATATCGCTCCGTATGTACGGAGCTTTAGATATCACACCTAGTCTAACTATGAGCTTAAAGAGACAGCACCCCCCCCCCCCCTCAAGCATTAGCGGACATGTGACACAAATGGGCAATACAGTATTACTTTATAACAGTGGTTCTCAACTCGGTCCTCGGGACCCCATAGTGGCCATGTTTTCCTGGTCACCCAGTAGGTGCCCTGTGTATCACCAACTGTCACATTTTTAAGCAATTCAGGTAACCTGGACAACATGACCTCACTACTTAACCATTACCGGCATATCTCCCAACTGTCTCTGCGGGACAGTGGGAGAAGGCCAGGAAATCTCTGTCCTTGGATGGAGATCCTGAATCCCCCCCTCCCCACCCCACTCCATAGCAACGACAGTCACACCTTTGTTTTGATAAATGTTGCCACCCACACCCATAAGTCAGGAGACTGTCAATCACTGACAAACTGTTGCCATACTGTGTACATTGTTGCAGACTCGTACTGCACACGCGACTGAACATTGGTAATTTTCTGCATATTCCGCAAGTACAACCTGAATAATAATAATAATAATTGATTTGCAGATTAAGTCAGTATATTTTACAGAAGCCTGTTAAGCTGGGTAGACACTATTTTATCATCCACTATATAATTCTGACACAGATCAGAATGATATATCGTACACATCATATCGTGTGTACCCCATTTCATTGTTCCCGGACGCCGTTCATGGAATCATCCCTTTGTATGTGCTGCATACAAAGGGATGATGTAATGATACATTGCGCGCCTTTGTACAGTGGATTGTATAGTGCAGGGCTGGCCAATCCGGTCCTTGAGATCTTACAACGGTCCATGTTTTCCAAGTCGCATAGCCGGTGCACAGCTGTAATTACTAACTGTCACATGACCCAAGTCACCTAGCCGGTGGTGCACAGCTGTAGTCATTACTAACTGTCACATTATCATACATGCTGCATTCATTCCTACTATAAAGCCGCAGGTTGCCTGAGACACATGGACTGTTGGTAGATTTAAGGACGGGTTTGGACACCCCTGGTACATTGTGTACGGCAGTGCAATGTATTGTTGCATCTCAGTTTTGCAGTGTTGGAAGCTGTGTGCCCGCCTTAAGTACAATAAGTATATATTAACTACTTTCAATATTATAACATTGTTTTACATAGAATTGCAAACTGTTATATGTTAAGTGGCAAGTGTCATTCCGGGCTTCAATAATATCATGGAGACTGGATAGGTGTCAGGAACATTGTGTGCAGCTATTGCAGATTAGATTTTACTAATTGCCTCTAGTTGCACAGTTAGGACATAATACACAATTAGCTCTTCTGACCCTATACTAAATTAGCTAAGGTGATAAATGCAGCAGATATATTTTTCTGCAATACACATTATACACGCAGTCACACTGACGGCCTTATTTGTAATGAGTAATTCTGCAGTTTTGTCAAACAGAATTCCTAAGTACAGAAAGTACTGTATATACTGATATTGTTTATTTGAGCCTGATTGGAACATTCTAGGCAAATGTCTAGGCTGATTTTAGCATATTAGGCTAATTGTAATATTCTAAAGCTGGGTACCAACTAGTGATCCCTGGCACTACCAATATTATTAACTATATCTGCGGTACATACTCACTGGGTGATATCATTCATGATATTGGTCAGTGATGTCACCCACCCCCTGCTCCGTACATGCAGTCTCTGATGATAGATTGCACATGGACAAATGACGGGGGGTTTGATAACGATGTGCGTGAGCATGCACCATTAATGATGTAATGGGTTCACACTGAGCGATTTGCACTATATATTGTTAATGATATTGATATTGTCAATACCGTTAACTTTATATCGCGCCGTGTGTACCCAGCTTAATGTGGGGTACACACCAGGACGATTTGGCCCAAAATGAGCCAATTTAGATAGAATCTCGACCAATTGTATGTAAATTGGCCATGTTTTGGGCCATTTCACTGCCGTTCTGATGCAATCCCGATCCCATGCATCGGCCCCGCGGGTCGTTAGGTCTTTTCTCAGATCCTACCTGCAGCAGGTAGGATCTGAGAAACAACCATTCAAGTGGGTGCGGATCGCGATAAGATCGGATGCAGTTCCTGAGCGGGTCGTAGACTCCGCCAGATCGTGAGCAGGTCATACGATCCCGTAACGACCCACTCACGAGCTGCATCGTCCTGGTGTGTACCCACCATTAGGCTGATTAAACTTCTAAAGCTGAGTGTAACATTCTAGGGCTAAGAGCAGAATTGCAAGGCTGATTGTAACATCTATGGTGTATTGTAACATTCTGAGGCTGTCTAGAATTCTGGGTTTGATTGTAATATTCTAAGGCTGAACGTACAATTCTAGGGCTGATTGTAACATTCTATGGCTGATTGTAGTATTCTAGGGCTGATTGTAACATTCTTGTAGCATTCTAAAGTTGATTGTAGCATTCTAGGGATGATTGTGGAATTCTAGGGCTGATTGTGGAATTGTAGGACTGATTGTGGAATTGTAGGACTGACTGTAACATTCTAAGGTTGATTGTAGTATTCTAGGGCTGATTGTAACATTCTAGGGCTGATTGTAACATTCTTGTAGCATTCTAAGGATGATAGCATTCTAAGGTTGATTGAAGCATTATATGGCTGATTGTAACATTCTAGGGCTGATTGTAACATTCTAGAGCTGATTGTAGTATTCTAGGGCTGATTGTAACATTCTAAGGTTGATTATAGTATTATAGGGCTGATTGTATCATTCTAGGGCTGATTGTATCATTATTGTAGCATTCTAATGTTTATTATAGCATTCTGGGGCTGATTGTAACATTCTATGGTTGATTGTAGTATTATAGGGCTGATTGTAACATTCCTGTAGCATCCTAAGGCTGATAGTAGCATTCTAAGGTTGATTGTAGCATTCTGAGGCTGAAGGTTGCATTGTATCTGGGCCCTTATTCAGATCTGATCGCAGTACAAATTTGTTCTCAAAATGGGCAAAACCATGTGCACTGCAGTTGGGGCAGATGTAACATGTGCAGAGAGAGTTAAATTTGGGTGGGGTGTGTTGAAACTGAAATCTAAATTGCAGTGTAAAAATAATGCAGCTAGTGTTTACCCTGCACAGAAACAAAATAACTCGCACAAATCTAACTCTCTCTATACATGTTACATCTGCCCCACCTGCAGTGCACATGGTTTTGCCCATTTTGAGAACAAATTTGTACTGCGATCAGATCTGAATAAGGGCCCTGGACCATTCTGTGATAATGTTATTTTTGTTGTATTTGTCTACTTTTCCTTTTCTAAGATTCTTATATGAATTACTGTCACAGCAGGTGACCAGTTTCCTTTATTCAGTATATCATGACAGACAGATGATTCTGGCAAACACAATAGCCGTTTATTACTGTAACTTTAAATGTCACCTAAAAATTAGTAATGCAACATTTTCTAATACCAATTTTTGTCAAGCAATGCATGTTTTTGTTGAGGTCCTCTAAAAGCGCACTTCACTATAAAAGAGGAATTTGTTTAATTAAATATTGTCTACATATGTACAATGACAACTCTAACATGTAAAATATAACAAGACTAAATAGAATGATAAAAACCAATCCCATATTTGGGCAGAGAAACTGTTTCTTAACAATTATGGTCACATGAAAGAAAATGGTAAATTAATAAAGGAGATGAACCAGGATGGCCAAAAATATACAGATAATTTAAAAAAGTAGATGAACCAATTTGCAATTAACCCTGGAACAGAGAAAACCCTGAAGTGACCAAAACATGATTCTTGGTTAACTACACCAAACGCCCTTTCATCTTTGCCCTAGCGCCATCTTTCCATAGCAAAGGATGCTAGTAACACTTATCCATTTATGGTACGAGGTGGGAAGAAAGAAGACTAAGAAGAGTCAACACTTGACTTATCTGTGCCGTGGTCTTCCTCTTTGGATTCTGCTCAATGAACTGGAAGTATGAAGGGTACAATCCTATTCTTTAGAACAGATATGTTGGATATTGGATGTCTACCTTACCTAGCATGGCACCAAGTAAGGGAGAAGACCAAAAAAAAACACATAATTTTGATTGATTTTAAATTAATTTGAAGTAAATCGCCCAGTTTTTGCAAAAATCCCATAGTTGCCTCTACACCTCTTGGGGAAAAAAAGACAAGTTGAAGATTAAATTACATGTTTCAGTAGAGTGAATAAAACAGGATGTGCCGTCTTGGTGGGGGTTGATGTTTTCAAGATTGTATATGCGAGACTAAAAGAGTTTTCACATTTAAAATCAAAGGATGTTCATAATCTGCTGGACCGAATTCATTTCAACTCTTTCTTCTCAGATACCTCGCATTCTTCTGTTTCTCGGTGCCTCTCTGGAATCACGTACTCCAACTCGTGTAGCGGCACAAGAAAAAAGATCTGCCGTATGTCGTCAACCGAAGACTCTTCCTCTCCCATGTTTGAGATGGAAAGTGGAAATTCCATTCGAAAGTTTGAGCGCAGCAGATCCCACAGGGTCCAGATTGGTACAGGTATGACTCATACAATTTGGGCATTTTGAAATGGCCGTTCTCATGTTGTAATCTTAGAGAAGGTATTGGTATTCTCATTACCTTCTGCTTTTTTTTTGACCACCATCGTTCATGGTCAACATTTTGAGAAAGAGAAGAGTCTGGATAAAATGGATAAACACAATATTCTAATATTTAAACCAAACAACTCCAGCAAGTCAAAGCCACGAAAAATAGTATTTAGTGGCACGTATTGTGAAAATAACACCTATTGTTCTTGTCTTATACATCTGTCTGTCAATGTGTACTTAAAGTCCAGGTCTTTCTAACTTGTGCGACGTTCATGTTGAAAGTTATAATGTGTACCCGATATTACAAATGATGGCAAACGATGGTCATAGCAAACATTCTTGGCCTAGAGTTTTGATGGTTTTACAAAATGAAATTGAGAGATTAAATGATGCGTAGTCTTTAGAAATGAGAATGGTGAGCGATAATCTATTGCCTCTGCTTTCCGCAGCTGCGAGAGGAAGGTGGTTCACTTTTATCAAGAACTTGACTTATTGATCGCCCCATTTCTAGATCTTGCCCTGGACATCAGAAGAACAAGGCCAAGCCCTGCTTGAATACTTTTGATGTACATCAATGCAGTTTTTGAGCTGCAGAGCAATGTATTTACCCGCTCTGCAAGCGGATTTCTCTAGGGTACTTACCAATTCAGTTTTAAGCTCTGCTGAGATAAAAAAAAAGCACTGTGAAGGAATTGAAGAATTCGGGAATGCATTTAATTATCAGTAACAGGAAATAAGTGTGTAGAGTGGACTGATGGCTTTTAATAGAACTAGTGTGCGAGATTTCCTATTTATGAGCCACTGCTACTTGAAAGAGGACTACGATGGCAGGATGACATAGTCAAGTAGCCTTACAGAACCAGCAGTAAGAAGGACTCAATAGACTGTAGCGTATAAGCAATACAGTTCCCAATGACCGAGCTGTCCCCGCGAATCAGGGCAACCTCCAGCATCTGTGTAAACCAGATCGAGCTGCCAGTTTTCCAGAGGATTGTTTTTCCAGTTGTCAACCTCGCACGAGTCTTCGGCCTAACGTATTTAAATAACTGTGCCGTCGCTAATGTAACTGACTGAACGTAATGAGAACGGACTCAGAATAACAAGAGGTCTGATAATAAGTGGCACCATACCTCATAAGGGCAACGGTTAGCTGTTCAAGTCAATGAAGAGCGCAGCTCACTATAAATGTAGCAGCATGTGCGTTCCGCTTGAATTAAAAGGCATGCCGGACCTCGTGTAGCGTTAGGTGGAAGTACAGCTGGACGTTTGCACCTGGATAAACCATGCCGTGATGCACGATGTACAAATGCTTTCATAAAAAATACGTCCGGATTCTGCATGTGCCACATTATATTTACGCTGCCATTTAGGAGTTCAGCTAGAAGGGCGTGGATCATTAGGTCGACAAGTATAAGGTCAACAGTCAATACGTCGACCACTCTTTGTCGATTGGCAAGTCGACACATGGAAAAGGGAAATGCCGACATGGAGATGATCCACATGTAAAAAGGTCAACATGGGTTTTCCCATGTCGACTTTTCACGGCAACATTTTGCTTGCGTCGACAGCATATAGAGCTAGAACATGCTTTTTACAAAATCTGTCCTCATATTGTAAGTTTGCCTCTACTATAGCACAACGTGGTTCTCCTAACCTGGTCTTTAACTCTATATTAAGCCCAGCTGTGTAAAGTGATTTCCAATGCAATCAATCTATGGGCAGTTTCCAGAACTGGCGTTCTACGGTCTAATCCTCTGACTGCACATGTGCCCATAGGCTGCAGCAGCTAACACCATCTGAAGATGGCCTTAGTTACCGAGGCAAAGCAATTCAGCCATTAAGCAAACCGCATAGAAGTCTGATACCTCTTTCACATTGCAAATGCTGTGTCGCCCCCGGGATTAGGACCCGGTTCCAAGCCGTATTTGCGATAAATCATATTGCCAGGCACTGATGTCAGGCGGGGGGGTGGAGCAGCGTCACGTCACGCGGGGAGGAGGCAGCATTGACGCTGCTGCCTCCTTCATAGCACTGACCGGGATCCCGGGATCTCGACCCGGGGTTCCCCTTCAGACTGCCTTCAACCCGGCTCAGACCCGCATAAAACACTGCTTTTACCCTGGGGCGGATTGCTAGGTTGCTGAACCCGGGATATTGAAGATGGCCCTTTCACACTGCACACTTACCCGGGTGGACTGAGCAAAAATCCGGAGTCCACTCAGGATATAAGAAGCAAACAAGAAAAAAAAGTTAGTGCTATTAAGGTTGTACGTATTGGGCCTGATTCAAAAGTGTACATAGTTCCGTCATGTGCTGAAAAGTACTGTTGTTTGCATTTTGCGCATGTGCGGGACACATTCTGTCTGGGCATGAACAGATCCTGCAAAGTGGGGTGGCAGCAGACTGTCAGTGATTGACAGACTTCTGCTATTTGAAGGGTGGGACGGAGACAGTGGTGGGCACTGTTGCAGGGGATGGATGAGGCCAGGAACTCCGTTAGAGGATGGAGATTTGCTGGCCTCTTGGTAGCACCCATCTATCTCTCACACACACACACAAACACACCTGCATCATGCATAAAATGGCATGAGGGGGTTGAGGGCTTAGAACAGTGGTGGTACACGAATGACACTGTCACATAACCCAAAGTTCATGTAAGGACGATGAGAGTTTCCAGCTGGGATCTATTCTAAGCGTCCAATTGGAAGCTGGCAATACATCACTTTATGTGGCATAGAACCGCATACCTGCACCGTGTCACTTGGATCTAAAGAGAGGTGCAGAAACACGGTTTTAACTAGGGGTAGCAGATGCTGAGAGGCTGGCAGCAGAAGTAGCCTGGCAGTCTGCCACCCATGCAGATCTGTGCCCTGGCCCTCTTTGCCATCTTATTTAATCTTCTTTAATTTTAGGACAAGATAACTGAGATTTAAGCAGAGAAGGAGACCAATTTGCAGGGGTGCTCCCTGGGGTCTTGCCGAGTAGAAGGCAATTATTTTATGCAAAAGAACTTGGCAGAGTCACATAAGGACTCACACAAACACATGGAAACTGAAGCCGAAATCACAGCTTTTGATACAGTTATCTTTAAAGATTAAACGAAGTGCAGACCCCACACCTATCACTCATGGATACGCCAAGGTCCGATATATGACACAGGAGTAAAGGCCCATACACTAGGCTGACTCGTCCGAAGGACCAGTCGGACACAATTTCCCTTGAGCTCCCCGGGAAGGCTCAAATTTGTTTATACGCGCGATAAGTCGCATGCGACATATCGCATGTAACTCCTGGGGAGCTGCAGGTGGGGGTGTGGGGGGGGGGGGGGTGCAGGAGATAAAAAAAAGCAATCAAGAAAAAGAATGGGCGACTGCTGATTGGCTGACCGAGCTTTCTCAGCCAATCAGCTGTCGCTCATTCTTTTTTATTCGAGATTTCAAACATCCTGGCTGCCGCGGCAGGAGAAAGCAGAGCGGGGAGAAAGCAGAGCTGTTAGGTGTGTGCCAGCGGTGGCACACAGATACATGGACCACATTGGATGCGATACATTGCGCGGTGCTTCATGTGCCGTTGACGGCTGCACATATGATTTATCTTATGTGCAGACAGTCCGACCTCTGACTCCGGTCCTACAGATGGAGTGTGCTCCATCATTGCAGGGGCTGGTGAAACTATCGCCAGCCCCCGCCAGGGGGGCGCGCACACAAGACATGCCCTGTGGTGACGGTGCTCCCCACCACCGTCCGCCGCCTCCCCTGCCCGCTGCCCAGCCGCTTAGAGACACGGGGCACACGTGCGCGTGAGACGCACACACATCCAAGTTTCATGGACTCCCTCTATGCCGGCGCTCGCCAAAGGGGACGTTCTGCCGGGCGCCAGACAACAATGAGATGGTCTCCATCTGTATGCACACAGGACCGCACATTGGATCAGATCAGATGTCATACATAAGCAATTTGGGCCGATTTCACCAGATTTCTCGTCCCAATCCACCAACTTGCATAGTTTATGGGGGCCTTAAGCTAGTTATGTTATGATTAACCACTCTCCGCAATAATGGACTTCCAGTCCTGTCTTTACGTCTAAAATAACAGTATTCAGTCCGTACCAATTGCATTTCATGTCATGGTAGAAGAAAACATATTAATGAGCTTTACATTACATCCGGTGTAATTTTGAAGTATACCAGCACTGCTAAAATCTATTAATGTGGCTGTCTGTATGAACTTTTGCTGACAATAAAATTACTCTGTTCTTGTTGGCTTGTTTGATATACATCCTACGATTTGGTGGAGAATGGACCTCTGCCTTTAGTTTCACTGGAATATACTTCACACCTTCCATCAGTAACTGTCCACCTGGACAAACCATGTTGCAATGCTTGGGTTGCCTATACATTTGTTTTATTGCATGCAGGTTATATATTGCTCCTGGTAACCAACAAATGCTGGGTAGCTTTATTTTTTTGGGAAATGATGTGTGAGCAGGTGTGGCTATTGCAAAGGTATATAGGCGCACACTAGCGGATGATTCAACCTATGAAGACAGTTAGGTAACCAGTGGAATTGGTTTATTGATAGATAGCAGGTACAGCCGTACTCACTGTTACATGTTCACTGGTGATGGAGGCAAGGACATAACTACCATAGGTGCAAGGGGTGCAGCTGCTATGTGGCCCAGAGCTGAAAAGGGCCCATCTTTGCTGTGTAAGAAATATGTTTTACAAACATTTATCACCATCAGTTGCTAAATAGGGGGCCCTTACAAACTTTTGCTATGGGGCCAGGGGCGTAGCGCCAATTTTTGCGCCCCCCCCCCCCCCCCGCTGGATAATTTTGGCGCCCCCCCCTAAATTTAGCGCTGCCTGCCTCCCCGTTCTTACCCTGCCTCCCCCGCCGCGTCTGTATTCCGCCGGGAGTCGGGACCGCATATCTACTAATCTGCGTCCGGTGCCTGGCTCCTTGAGTCAAATGTCCATTACAAAATGGCCGCCTCCTTACAGCAGACCGTTTGTAAGGATGCTAGAGGAGGCCGTTGCTGCTCTAAGGAGGCGGCCATTTTGTGATGGACATTTGACTCATAAGGAGCCAGGCGCCGGGATGCAGATTAGTATATATGCGGTCCCGACTCCTGGCGGAATACAGCGGGGGAGGCAGGGGCCGGGGCACAGTAAAGAGAGGGGTGGAGGGCAGTGGCCGGTGCCAGCATCCGGCGCCCACGCAGCCCCCGCTCCCCCAAGCAGCAGCGGGGGCTGCCTTACGCTATCTACGCCACTGTATGGGGCCTACGAATATCTAGTTATGCCTCTGGAAGGAGGGTAGCTCGAGCACAGTGGGGTGACGTATAGCTCACTAGCTGGGGAGTATATACTGCAAGAGGGTAGCTTGTCATGTCACTGTACACAACAAAGACCAAATGGCCCGTATATCCAGTAGTGATCTTGGTAAGACACTTTAACGTAGCATTTCACATGCAGATGAGGTCAAACCCAGAATAAAGGCATGCTGTATATAATTTGAACCAGTAGAAGCTGCTTGTGAGTCCGTTACACAGTTTTTCAGATAAGATACACTGGAATAGAAAAAGATGCACACAAAAACGCTTGGCGCTACCGAGTCATGCCATGGCATAGCTTGGTGCTACCGAATCATGCCATGGTATAGCTTGAAGGGCTGTTTAACTGTCAAGGAGGCTAGATGTAAGTGGGCACAACTGTTAATGCAAAAGCAGCCAGTAATTGAACTATTTGCAAAAATAAAATTGTATTTTCAGCCCTTGCATTGCAGCGTGGCTCATCCAGCTGCAAAGTACTTATTTCTTTTTGCGTTGCTCCCATGCCCGAATCAGCCCCTTCGTGTTCAGAGTGATTGCAGAGACGAGGCAGCCAATAAGCACAGCGAGAATGCTGGAATACGGTACCAGACTACATTTACACCAGATCTATTTGCTGCCCCTCCATGCGGTGCATAGTGCAGGACCACTCCTGGGAATTTCTGATTAACAATCAGCCACTACTGGGACTTTCAATGTTTAAAATCAAAGATTAGTGCATTGGGCAATGAGAAAAAGCGAATACAGCATTGATGAGGAAAACGCAGAATAAAAAGCAATTTACTCCCAGGTACAAGGAGTGGCGGACAGTATGTGCTGACAGGGGGCCAGGAAAGTCCTGGATGCTTAGCGCTAAAGCGCCCATCAATGCTGGCTCTATGGAAAAACAATTTACTTGATGTTGCAAATATTGTGTTATATTTATATAAATTTGTATTTGATTATTTGTGTATTAAAAGGGGTTAGTTTATTGTGGCGAGTGTTGAGTACCCTGTTTATTTAATTGAGCCATGTGGTCAGGGGTATGGGGCATTGGATCGACCACTGAAGGGCGATATGGCTTATTACGACACCTGAAATAGGTCGACGTGCCTAATGTCGACATGGATGGAAGTTCGACGCAAGCATTAGGTCGACAATGGCTCGGTCGCCGGCCAAAATGTCGACATGGGTTTTTCACTTTCTTTTTGTCCTGAATGTCGACATGGACAACGTATTGGTGCACCGCGTCCCCCCCCCCCCCCCCGCATGTTCGCTGCGCTCGTCATGGTAGGGCATGAAATACGGCCTTTCGGCCCATGCCAGCTCAAAAACATAAAGTGAAAAACTCATGTCGCCTTTTTGGCTGTCGACCTAATACTGTTGACCTTCCATCCATGTCGACCTATTTCAGGTGTCGACCTAAACAATGTTGACATTTAGTATGTCGATCCAACGACCGTATACTGTTGTTACTGGCCACTGCACCCCAACCAGTCAATGGGGAGTGTGGTGGTTTTTATAAATATAAATATATATATTTTATATATATATATTAAATATAAATTTATATATTGAGTAGCCATCCAGGCTACAGAGAAGGCACCAGGGCCACTACCGCATTGTTGTTGGAGTGCCGGGTCATCGCCCTATATATATATATATATAAATATATACCCGAGGCTATTGATTAGCGCAGTTATAAAGGCTCAGGTGACTGAGCGCCACTAGGGTTACTCAGATGCTATTGCGACCAGTGTGCGACAGTTGTTGCATCTTTTGTACACAAGTGGCAGATCAGAGACACCATTAGTGGGCCCCTCTGTACATTTCCCCGCGGCCGCATCAGCAAATTTTGCAGATCTGCGCTCGAATATGTAATTGTGAATGCAACTACGTTCCCCTCCCCCCCCATAGTCCATACAACTGTAAGTTAATTTTTTTTTCATCTTTTATCAATAGTTACATTTTAAAGGATATCATTTGTGTACAATTGTGTTTTTGGTTATTACTATAAACGTGTATTTCCTATAGTGTACTCTAGAACATGGCCCAGTACCATTGGCAATAAAATTGTACAGACTCCAAAAAATCTCTGTGGAGGATCAGAGATGCCACAAGCTAAACCTGTATTTTTAATTTGACACAGTTTGAACATTCATTACCAATGTAAGTAAGTAAGTTAACTTTATCAGGGGTAATGTGGAGTGGAACTGTGTTCCACCACCTGTAATGTAATGGCAGTTCCCCCTGCACCACAGCCCTGCACAGTAATTACAACAGAAAAGCCTGTCCTAGTGGTTTCATTTTTCTGGCATGGCATATGTGATGTTACGCCGTCTCCATCGCTGAAGAGAACAAGAGAGGAGAGGAAGCGGCTGGAAGGACAGAGATAGATAAGTGGAAATGTTGTGTAAAGGGTACTACTGCTGTAGGCATTATTTGTAAGCAACACCACTGTGCAGTAGGAATGCTACTGTGTAGTGTAACTTGAATAAGAGGCACTGCTGTGTGTCATAAAAAGAATAAGGGTCACTACTTTATGGTGTAATATGAATCAGGGTCACTGCAAGTGATGTAATGTGAATATGATTGTGCTACTGTGTGGCATCATTTGAATAATTGAGGGTCCTATTGGGAAGCCACCTTTATAGAGTATAGAAGGTAGGGCAAAAATTTTGTAGTTTGCAAGGGGTGCTGAAAACTCTAATATGGGTTCCTCCTATTGGGTGGAGGGGGTGGGTGGTGTTGAAGAGCGGTGGCAGGTGAAAGGAGTTCCACCACCTCTCTAGGACCACTTTAAGCCCTGGTTATAATAAATCTTCTGTATCAACAACTTTTGCAGTGCTTGTATTATTCTCAGAATAACCTCCCCCCCCCCCCCCCCCCTCCATAGAAAATGTGTATCGGTAACTTTGTGATGAAATAGCGTGGCGGAACAGTGTTTAATGTGCTGCTCCTGACTCTAGAAATTGTTACTAAGGATGATTTGTGGTAAAATACACTACATTGGTTTACTCAGCAATGTCACAACGCAGAGAGGCTGCACTCTGCATAATAATCAGCCCATTCCTACAGGACTACAGCTGTGATTTATAACAAAGCAATTTGACATAATAGATGAATATTAGATGCAGCTTTCCGAACACAAATTGATAACTTTAGAATGTGACTCGAGTGCTGATGCCGTTTTATGACCTTGTCCTTTGATTTGTATAGTGTTAGGGAACAATAAATCCTACACACGGCTGTGGATCCAAGAGGCGGTCTACCAACCAAAGTGGTTTGTATAAATAAATAAATACATCAGGGCTGCCTACATTTAAAGTCTCCTTTTCGGGAGAAGCAGCACTTTGAGAGGGGGGGGGGGGGGGCGCGGTATCTGGGAGGGCTATTTCCAGGATTAGACCCTTATCTCACCCAGGATGCTACAAAAAACCCCATCCACTCACAGGTCATCTCCAGATTGGACTACTCTAATCACCTACTTTCTGGCCTCTCTCGACCCCAATCCATGCTCAATGCTGCTGCCTGGCTCTTCTTCCTCTCCAAATGTACTATGTCCACCTCCCCTCTCTTACAAGCCCTGCACTGGCCCCCCTTTCCCTTCAGAATACAATTCAAGCTCCTTACACTCACTTACAAAGCCATCACCCAGTTCTCTCCCACCTACATACCTGACATTGTCTCTCTTTACACTCCCACCTGCCCTCTCTGCTCCACAAATGCATGTCACCTCTCCTGCAAACTGGTTACTTCCTCCCATTCCCACCTCCAGGACTTTGGCTATTGTGCACCGTATCTCTGGAATTCTCTACCCCTCCCTATTAGACTTGCCACCTCCCTACAAAACTTTAAACGGGCACTCAAGACAGTGGCGTAACTATGTAAAAAGGAAACCCCCCACGCCGAATTTCGGCAGTACCCCCCCAGTAAATATAACAAACCCCACCACCAACCCCCCCCCCGCCGCCACCCATGCCCCCGTTCCTTAGCCTCCGCTGTGCTGCGCCTGGGACCCGCAGATTTTGTCTGCGGTCCCGGCTCCCCTCCTGCCCTGGCTTCTGCTGGTATGAAAATGGACCATCACAAAATGTCCACCCCCATACAGCAGATAGTTTTAGAGAACTGTCTGCTGTATGGGGGCGGACATTTTATGATGGTCCATTTTCATTTCAGCACTGCAGAAGCCAGGGCAGGAGGGGAGCCGGGACCGCTACGCAGACAGGGAAATCTGCGGGTCCCGGATGCAGCACAGCAGACCCCTTGCGACCCCCGATGCCTGCACTTACACAGCGCTCCCCCCTCCAACCCCCCTTGCGACCGTGGGGTCTGCGGTCCTATTGTTTCGCCACTGACTCAAGACCCACTTCTTCATTAAATCCAACCATCTCTCATCCTAACCCTATGATTATGTTTGCTTCTATCCCAGCTTTGTCACCCCAGTTTGTCTGCCCCGTACCTTTAGAATGTAAGCCCTAATGAGCAGGGCCCTCTCTCCTCATGTGCTTTTCTTAGAATATATCTCTGCCACTGTTATAATTGCATCAGTGTCCACTGCTGCAACTGTCTTTTTTATTTACTTTTTTATGTACTTGTCCTTATTTACATTTGTACTGTAAATCACAATCTTTCTTGTATTGTTCTTTGCTCATCTATGTATTGCCAGGCGCTGCGGAACCCTTGTGGCGCCATATAAATAAATGATAATAATAGCAATAATAATAATAATATCTGTGTTGAGTTTGCATGTCCTTCCTGTGTGTGCTCTGGATTACTCCCACACTTAAAAAAAAAAAATCTAAAAGCAAATTAATTATTATTATTATTATTAATAATAATAATAATAATATAAAAAACACAAAATATAGTAAAGATAAAATATTAAAATGTTTAAAATAAAAAGTTTTAATTTAATCCTATTTTTTAGATCTGACAACCTAATGAAATGATACGATTGAAGTATATATAATATATTTTTTTATTATTATTTCAGGCGGAGAAGGAGCACAAGCAAATCAAGAGAATAATCCAGAAAACCATGAGAAATCCCGATGTCAGTCATGTACTTCTACATTCCTTAAAATTGTCTGGGGATTACTGATTATCCTATCAGTGTCGTCCTCCTGGGTTGGAACCACCCAGATAGTAAAAATCACATACAAGAACTTCTACTGCCCATTCTTTATGACGTGGTTCTCCACCAATTGGAACATTATGTTTTTCCCGGTGTATTATTCGGGTCACCTAGCAACAGCACAAGAGAAGCAGTCGCTGCTTCAAAAAATCAGGTGGGTGATTATCACTGATTGTTATACACCCATGACGAGTCCACTGGTTTGACATACAGTATAAGGACTTTGAAAGTCGCATTGAAATTACATGATCTAGTGCAGGGGTGGCCCACCGGTCAGAGGTAAAGAGCCGAAAAATATCGGTAGTCAAGCTAAAGAGCCGACATCATGCACGCGCCGAAGGCGCATGCGCCAAAAAAAGGGGCGTAGTCTATTTTGACCCCTTGGGTGGGTGTGATACAAATATGCATCCAATAGTGCAGTGCCATATATACATATGCCCCCAATAGTGCCAGATACACATATGCCCCAGGTATGCACCACACAGTACCGGGTATGCCCCCACAGTGCCAAAAAGCTGGTATGCCTCCACAGTGCCACGAATTGCTATGCCCCCACAGTGCCACAAACTGCTATGCCCCCACAGTGCCACAAACTGCTATGCCCCCACAGTGCCACAAACTGCTATGCCCCCACAGTGCAAATTTCCCAGCAGCAGCACTCACTGTTGTTGCTGCTGCTGCCAGGTGTCGAGAGGACAGTCTGGTGTCCCCTTGCAGTCCTCCTGTCATGTCACCGATGGGAGGAGAGCACAACACACCGCGCGTCTCCTTCCCCCTCATTTCCCTGTGACTGGGCCACCCACCAATCAAAGCTCACTGGCCGGCTCCTGATTGGCTGCTGGCCCACGAGCTCTGCTTGGCGGACGGCCCAGTCACAAGGATGCACAGTAAGGGGTAGGAGAGATGCGCGATGCGTTCTCTCCTCCCCTCAGAAGGAGAACGGATTCAGAGAACCGGCAGCAGGGGGGACTGGGACAGACGGTGGGCAGCAGTGGGAGCAGGAGCCGCACTTTACAAGGGGGAGAGCCGCATGAGGCTCAAGAGCCACAGGTTGGCCACCACTGATCTAGTGCCTTGAATTTGCTGTTGCAATAGCCCCAGGCCTCCATTAGGGGGAGAGAGAAGTCAGAATCAAGATGTAGCGGGAGGTAGTGGTCTCAACCACTAGGATCATTTTCAATATAAATGTGAATGGGCATTACTATGTGGGGCATACTGTAATAATATGGTGCCAGGAGTATTACTGGGTGGGGGTGGAAGATAGTCTTTCCCTACAAGACCACGCCCCATGCAGCGAGACCACACCCATTATAGCATTTATTACTGGTATTTCTGTGTTGTATTAGTGGTTCTGTTATACCCCTTTTACACCGAGGCAAAAACCCGTGTTTTTACCTTGTGTATCCGGGACATCTCCAAGCACCACCCCCTTTACTCTGGGGGTTGGCACTGCAGTGTAAACAGGAAAAATCCTGGATCTGACCCGAATTGGAACCGTGTTCCAAATACCAGGCCGGATCCAACCAACATGTTCTCGGATTCACAGGGGGAGATGTATTAAGCCTTGGAGAGTGATGAAGCGGAAAGAGATAAGGTACTAGCCAGTCCGTTCCTAACTGCCATGTTACAGGCTTGAAAATATGGTTTGGAAAATGACAGGAGCTGATAGGTTGATAGTTTATCTCTCCCCAATTTATCACTCTTCAGGGCTTAGTACATCTGTCCCACTATTTGACAACTGTTGTTGTTTTTAGGCTCTGTGCCCATTTTCACACTTCCCTGTACCAACCCATTGCATTCTGGGGGCTGTAGTTCACGGTCTCGGGCTGATGACATTGGTATAGTTCAGGTGTCTGTTCACTGGCAGCATAGCACTGAGGGTTACAATACATATTTGCCTACTTTTACTTTCACCTGACATCACTCTACCCCGCCTCCCCATGTAGGAAAAACTCAGAGATTCGTGGGCCACGGCGAGGGGGCGGGGCTTAAATGATGCAAAATGCCATGGTCGCGCCATTTAAGCCCCGCCCCCTCACCACGGACCCGCGATTTGCGCTAATTAATCCAGCGGGCATAGGGGGAGCGGGGGCTGTGAACAAAAACCGGGAGACTTGATCACCTTCCCGTAGGGAAAATGCGGGAGACTTGCCCACCTTACCGGGGGGCCGGGAGGCAGACTCGATTTTTGGGAGGCTCCCGGCCATTCTGGGAGGGTAGGCAAGCCTGTTACAATAGGAAGCTGTTTTCTGTGGATTAAACAACATATAAATGTTACTTACTGGCTTAAAAGATATCTGACCCGTCTGTCACCAGTAACTCCATTCAAATAACTGCAGATTACCATCAGGCATGGCCAAATACTCCAGCTGTTGTGAAACTACACATCCCAGCATGCCTTGCCATAGTTTTAGCTTCCCCTAATACCAGACTTGCCTACAAATCGGGTCCCCCTCCCAGCCCCCCGGTAAGGTGGGCAAGTCTCCCGCATTTTCCCTACAGCCCCGGCTTCCCCCTTTCCTGCGGTTTAAAGCTCCGAATTTTGCGGGTCTGCGGGGAGGGGGCGGGGCTAAAATGATGCGTTTCACGTCATTTTGCATTATTTTAGCCCCACCCACCATCCACGGACCTGCAAATTGATGCTGGTGTCGGTCATGGGGCTTAGTGACATCAGCCTTGCCCCGCCCCCACAACGTAGCCTCTTCCCGCCTCCCTTTCACTCCTCTATGGGCTTACTCCTCTCCGGGCTTCTCCCAAAACGGAGTTTTAAAAAGTCGGCAAGTATGCCTAATACCAAAACTGTGGCAACTGTGGGACTTGTAGTTTCACAACAGCTGGAGGGCCATAGTTTGGACATGCCTGCACTATGTGGACTGGAACAGAAACCCTTCTGCCTTGTTTTTAATAGATAATACATGCCCCTAGTAACTAAAAAAACAATAACCAGAGACGTCAGTGTAGTCAGTGACATCTTGTGCTTGCCTTCAGTACAGCATCCAGCTCCTGACTCTTATCTTAGAGGGAGCCGCCATTTTGGTGTCACCCCTCAGAGGGTGACACTCTGGTGATGCCATTGCCAATGACGTTTGCAAACCTTCAGTGGATTTTATTTTGGAAAATTGTAAAATGAAATACAAAGGTTTTTTTTTTGTGATGGAATCTCTCTAATACTAATATATGGGAATGTGTAAAGTGTAAGTGTGGGGGGCATTTAGCATCCCAACAATCAGGACAATCCCTATACCAATATCGACATCCCAACTACCTCTGGGAATACCGGCATCAATTGTGAAGCTGGTGGCAAAATCCTGACTGCTGGGATATGGAAAGTAAGTATACTGTGGAGCACTAGGAAGGGGGCTTAGGTATAGGCACTAGGGGGGACTAGTTAGGCTACAGGGGGCGGGGTAGAGTTATGCATTTAGAAGGGGGGGGGTTAGAAAAAGGCTGCAGGGTGGGTAGGTTAGGTGGTGAGGGTTAGGGCTATTTCACACACTCCGGCTCCTGCCGGGCGGCGAAAACCCTGCACGACCAAGAAGCTGTGCCTCACACAGAAGTTTAGAATGGTGGGGATGCCCACAGCCCGGCAGCCATGTTTTCCAGTGGTGGGATCCAGCTGCAACCGGGCGGCCGGGCCGTGGCCATCCCGTGTGAATAGACACAATCGTGTCCATTATTAACTACTGTGTGCAGCACGGCTTTTGACCGTGTGGGATTTAGCCGCCCGGCAGGAGCCGGAGCGTGTGAAATAGCCCTTAGGAGATGGAAGTTGATGTCCAGTTTCTGAACAGCTGATAACCAAAGACAGTTAGACAAATCATCTTGTATTACATACCTCCCAACATCTATCCAATTGGGACACTCACGCGGCTGAAAAAGGGGCAAGGCATGTGGAAAGGGGGAGCGGCCTCACAGGGATGCAGCGACATCAGGCCACGCCTCTGCATCGCTGAATAGATGCTGTGCCTATCCCCTTCAGGCTAGGGGGACTTCCAACTGCGACCCCCCCCCATGCGACACGGCCCCAAAACCCGGGACGTTCCCGAGAAAAGCAGGACAGTTGGGAGGTATGCAATTGTACCGTAACCAAGTAGAGCTGCAGTGAGCAATGTACTTATATGATACAATGTGAATAGAACAGAATTTACTTGCAATTATTAATGAAGTGCAGTATTGCATATTGACTGTAGATGTCACCATTGCAATTGCTGTTTATAGATCATTCTGCTGATCACTAGCACCCTAACCACAGGTACACACATTGCCATCTGCAGTATATAAATATGCGACACACATCTGTCATCGTACAGTGAGTATTCTGTCTTCAGGAACAGACAGAACTAGGTAAAATGTAGAGATCATATAAACTGATGCAAGGGCGTAACTACCATAGGTGCAAGGGGTGCAGCTGCATATAGGGCCCAGAGCTGAAGGGGGCCATCTTTAAAGTTTAGGTTATATGTGCTATATATCAGTTGCTAAATAGGGGGCCCTTACTAACTTTTGCTATGGGGCCTACGAATGTCTATTTACGCCCCTGACTGATGCCAGTCGCTCGTTCTTCTTGCTTGAAGTCAGGGTGTTATTTCTCATCAGAATTTGGCTGCATTATGAGCCTCTAATCCTCTTCCAAACCAAACCCCAGAAAGTCTGCTTACAGGGAATTAATAAATACGTAGTAACAATTGGGTAGATTCAATTAGCCGAGAGTCTCTGAAGACATTTTCCGTAAAGCTGCCAGAACCTGTTTGGCGGCCGTCGCGGCTAAATGATTCTGCTCCTAAATATTTTATAATCAAGTTTTGTTTTTCAGCAACAAATTCTTTACAAGACATAATAACACTAGTGTGATCAATTTAGTTCTAAAGGTGCGTACACACGGGGGCGATTTTGTACAATATCGCGGGAAATATGGTCGCTAAGCGACCATATTGCCCGTGATGGGAGTATGCACCGGCGATATATCGCTGGGTGCACGCTCCCGTTTTTCCCCCTGTAGTGATCGCTGGTCGCAGGAACATGCTCCTGCGACCAGCTGATTACCACTGCCGGGCTCCCCCGGCAGTTTCTTTTTCATCAGCGACCATCTCTGGTCGCTGATGAAAAGGAGAAACTGAGCAATATCTTGCTCAGCCATATATTGGTCAGCAATATATCTCCCCCGTGTGTACGGGGCTTGTGTGATATTTCTAACTGAACCTTTTAAAAAATAAAAGATGTGTGTATTGATTACACACACAAGAAAAACAGGAGAACTATAGATCCCAGCAAGCCGCCCCGCATGCTGGTATGTGGAGAACCAGAAGTACCCATTGTCTCTAGCCCGCTGTAAAAGAAATATATATATATAAAAAAACACAAGACGCAGACACTGAGAGAGTTGCTGGAACCTGTAGTCCTCCTGTAAATGACAATGGGTGGTATTCAATTGTTTTTCACCAGCATTTCACCTCTGGGGGGGTGAGATGAAAGGTAGGAACAGGTGACTAAACCTGACCACAATGAGCGTGATCTGCGCCAGAAAAAGATCAATTGAATATCACCCCACAGTCTCCCGACACTTTAGACTTGAGATCGGGTGCGATATAACACTTGAATACCACCCAATGGGTCTAATTCAGACCTGATCGCAGGACAAACTCAAAATGGCCAATATTATGCTGCACTGCAGGTGAGGCATATGTAACATGTGCAGAGCGTTAGATTTGGCTGGATTATATAGTTTCTGTGCAGGGTAAATACTGTCTTTATTATTACACTGCAATTTAGATTTCAGTTTGAAAACACCCCACTCAAATCTAACTCTTTCTGCAGGTTACATCTGCCCCACCTGCAGTGCAGTATGGTTCTGTCCATTTTGAGAACAAAATCAGGTCTAAATAATGTTATTTTATACACCAAACAAAGGGCCTTATTCTGATCGGTGCGGCCCGATCAGAATATGCGGCCGCAACCGTGCAGGCGAATCCCCGCCTTCCATACGGATCGCCACCTGCCGTCCGTACGCGGATATGTGGCGATCCGCATGAAATTGGACGGGGATACGCCTCCTCCGTCTTGGGAGCAGCCCCTGCATTCGATGGTCGCCGAACATCGAATGCAGGGCCGCACGCTCCACCAGGTCCCGCAACACAAGACCACACGGACACTTGTCCGTGTGAAATCATGTATGGGGGCGGGCAGCTGACATCCGGCGATGCCCGCCCCGTACCCACGCGTCACGGCCTCATTACCATGCATACGCCCCGCGTTTGCATGGGAACGCCCATGAAACGCGGGGCGTATGCATAGGGTAATGAGGCTAAGTAGCCCCTCACGCCCCTCTACGCCCCCTGTGCGGCGTATAAAGAATCCGTGCGGCGAAATCGCCTGCACATGCGCAGAGTGACCTCTGCACATGCGCAGACGATCAACATCGGCGGTCCGTCCGCATGCGGGAATATCCGCACCGATCAGAATAAGGCCCAAACTGAAGTGCTATCAACTCAGTAGCCACAGCCAAGGGTGCAGGGGATAACCCTGGGCTTCAGCCCAGGCCTTGGGTGCCCTGGAGGGGGGAGTGGGGGGCTTTATTGGGACAGCAGTCTCCACTCCCCTGGGAATCCTGGCCTGGGTGGTGCAGTTAGATGGGATAATGCTTCATCCACAGCAACCAATATCAGTGTGTCCCTTGGCTGTGGCGCTATCTCCCAGCTAGTGGAGCCCAGCGCTGGCTCTAAAAATACAAGGGACCCCTTCATCTTTTTCCCCTGTATTTTTAGAACCAGGACCGGTCCAAGAGCCCGATGCTTAGTAAATTTAAACCCCAGGACAGTTGGATACAGAAGAAGGGGCAGAGAGACTTCAGATTTACTCAGCATGTGATTGGACCTCAGCAGTAGAGCATCCAATTAGGATGGCTCATGCACTGCACATGTCAGTTTGGACAGGTTAAGTAGCTCTCCCTGCTCCCAGATGTTACTGCATGCACAGACTCAGCACCTAATTACATGTTAATAGTTTGGCCCTCATGGAATTACTATGGGGAAGATGTAAAACTGGACATCAGCACCTACAGGAAAGAGCAGATAACACAATTTTCTTTTGTACGTTGTAAAGCAAATTTACACAATACAGCCTTTGGATTACCGGGGATAATTGCCATTACGTGTGAAGAACAGTTAATGTATTGCAGTGCAGTGGCGATTCATTCCTTCTAGTGACACTGAGTAAATGCTACAGGAGAAATGCACCTGACAATGGTTTTGGGTACTTATGAGTTATCTGGGCGCCCGATTTTTTGATTGTATGCCTTAAGTTAAGGCATACAATCAGATGCGATGCGATGCGATATCGCATCGCATCGCATGCGACCATCGGATGCGATGACCCGATTTTTCCATAGGAATCAATGTTAAAATGGACAGAGTCCATTTTAACATGGAATTCAATGGGAAAAAGGGGTCCTTTTCATACCCCTACTATCCAAGTGGGCATGGAGTTGGATATAAACCTGTGGCGAGCGTAGCGAGCCACCGAGCCCGAAGCGTGGCGAGCGAAGCGAGCCCCGCGAGGGGACGGTATTCTATGTCCCCTCGCGGGGCTCGCTACGCTCGCCACGCTTCGGGCTCGGTGGCTCACTACGCTCGCCACAGGTTTATATCCAACTCCATGCCCACTTGGATAGTAGGGGTATGAAAAGGACCCCTTTTTCCCATTGAATTCCATGTTAAAATGGACTCTGTCCATTTTAACATTGATTCCTATGGAAAAATCGGGTCATCGCATCGCATCGCATCGCATCCGATGGTCGCATGCGATGCGATGCGATGTGCCCGATCCGACCCGATTTAGAAATCGGGCGCCCGGATAACTCATAAGTACCTGGTTTTGTTTACAAGCTGCAAATGTAAGATAACAGTGACAAACAAATCGCCTATACTCAGATGAATCTGCTATATTTTAGCTGTATGCTTTATCCATTGTATAAATGAGTCGGATTCTCCCTGGAACTTACCCCACCTGATGCTGCAGAATAAGCTTTGCACTATTAGAGTCTGGCTGCCCCCCACCACCCAGACACTGCGGACAGCGGTGGCAGAATTTTAAAATTCAAAAGATAGGCCAGACGCTGATTGGCTGAGAGTGCTCGCTTTCAAATTCTGCCACCGCTCACCGCAGTGTCCGCTCACTCAGCTCTTCCCGGGGGTGTGGGTTGTTAGGTCTACAACAACTAGGTCGACAAGCATTGGGTCGACACCACTAGGTCGACAGGCAGCAAGGTCGACATGGGTTTAGGTCGACATGGGTCAAGGTCGACTGTGTCTAGGTCGTCATGGGTCTAGGTCGACAGGACATTAGGTAGAAACAAGCATTAGGTCGACATGGGCAGGGTCGACAGTCGAAAGGTTGACATGCAGTTTTTCAGTTTTTTTGACCCGAATGTCAACACAGTCGACATGGACACAGTTTAAAGTGCACCGCAACCCCTCGCTTCGCTCACAATGCTTCGAGCACGGTGCCACGCTTTGGTCGGCACACTATTTTATTCTCTCACCATGCCCTAGTGGATGGTAGGGCGTGAAATACAACCTGTCGGCACATGTCGGCTCAAAAACCCCCATGTCGACCTTGCCCATGTTGACCTAATGCTTGTGTCGACCTAATGACCTGTCGATCTAGACCCATGTGGACCTAGACACATTTTGACCTTGACCCATGTCGACCTAAACCTTGTTGCCTGTCGCCCTAGTGGTGTTGACCCAATGCTTGTCGACCTAGTTGCTGTAGACCTAATGACCGTATCCCCTTCCCGGACACTGCCAACTCCGCCACTGCACCCACAGCCCACGGGCGCTTCACGCTGCCCAGGTAATACCTGCCTCCCCCTGTATCCGTCTTGTTCCGGACTGCCCGCTGCACCCACAACCCCACCTCCCGCTGCCTGCCCCTTCACACCAGAAAATGCAGGGACTAGGCTGGTGTGAAAAGGGCCAACCCGAAAATGTCCCTGCATGATCCAGGGACTATATTCCCGGGTAAGTGCCTGCATTTTCTGTTGTGAAAGGGGGATGCAGTTACAATCCCGGCGGTCGGGATCCCGGCGTTCAGAATCCCGATGCCGGAATCCCGACCGCCGAAATGCCGACACTTTATCCCTCCGTGGGTGTCCACGACCGGGCCCGCTGTGTGGCGAGCGCAGCGAGCCCGCAAGGGGGGGGCGATCCACGTCCCCCCCTTGTCGGCATTTCGGCTGTCGGGATTCCGGCGTCGGGATTCTGAACGCCGGGATCCCGACCGCCGGGATTCAATACTGAATCCGTGAAAGGGGTATTAGTAATGCCACTCAGGTTTTGCAAGGGAGCGGAAGTTTCCCCTAGTACACCAAAGGGCATTAGTAATAAGATTTGTGGAAACTGAACTTGTTATTAAATGTTATTATTATTCAAATGCCTTGTTATGGTTATAGTAATCAAATAATATAGATAAGCTATTCATTAATGTTTGTTTTGTTGCATTATCTGTTACATTTTCAATTGTCTGCATTGCCTCTGTAGCTTTTATCTCCAGTCAGCGTGACACTTCACTGTGCTGCAAAACAAGTGTCTGTGTTAGCACCAATTAGCTACTAGTATTTAAGGTTTGGAGACACTGCAGAAGACCCCTTGAGAAAACAGACGAGTGATTTCAGCCGGTGAAGTCTGGCGGCAGTGCGAGGCTCGCAGAGACAGATACATTACACTTTGTTTATTCCCCTTTTTTTCCACTTGTTTAACAAATGATTCAAATGGATGGAAAAACATTGAAGAGTTATATGTATAGAATATATTAAGAAGCATTTAACTTATAAATTGTGGGGCACAGAATTGCCAGCAACTGTGTAAAATGAAATATTAATCACAGCAACCAATTAAATGAGATATATTATTTTTAGTGCGAGTTAGAAAATAAAAGAAAGCAACAGATTTGTTGCTATGTGTTACAGCACCTCTCCTACATAGGGCCTTATTCTAGTTCACTCATTCTGACAAAATCCTTCTTAGATGGACAAAACCATGTGCACTGCAGGGGGGCAGATGTAAAATGTGCAGAGAGAATCAGATTTGGGTGAGTTATTTTGTTTCTGTGCAGGGAAAATAGACTGCTTTATTTTTACACTGACCTCACTTTGAAAAGTAAAACCCCTCCCAAATCTAACGCTCTCTGCACAAGTAACATCTGCCCCACCTGCAGTGCACATGGTTTTGTCCATCTAAGAAGGATTTTGGTCCGAAAGAGTGAACTAGAATAAGGCCCATAGTGCCTGGGGAACGCTGTAGAAGATGTATCAAGCTTTCTATACAGCAGAGAACCGGGCATTTAGAGACGTTGCCCATGGTAACCCATCATGCCTTGCCAATATTTTGCTATTAGGGAATTCTAAAACTATGTCAAGGCATGCTGGGATGTGTAGTTTCACAACCGCTGGAGGGCCACAGTTTGGACATGCCTGCACTAAGAGGTTTGTCCAAGTGGTCTCACTCCTGCATTCCACCCATGTCCCGGTGATGCGGGCTGAGGCTTGATGGCATGATTTGTAGCCAAATGGGTCAACACTGCTACGGAGCAGGACCACTGACACAATTAGTGATGACCCAACTTTGCCGCTAGGATATCCCGGGGATATGGCCATACTGTGGACAAGTGACTTTTACAATAAGATTTATATTCATTATTTATAGGCCCCTATGCTGAAAACAAGATGTGGATTTGTCAGCGTCTCTGCCTAGCTGTCACAGTTATCTGCTGTTTATGCGCTTAGTCACTTAGGCCCTAATTCTGATTGAGTCGGATGGCTCCGAATGCGGAAGGACGGCCGATGGTTGGTGTTTGCGCATGTGCAGAGGCGTATCTGCGCATGTGCGAATGCCTCACATGTCCGAACACGGAGTGAGATCCGTGCAGAAAATGATCGTACGGAACCATCCGAGCAGGGGGTGGAGAGGGGCGTGAAGGGCTGATTTTGCTCATTACCATATGCGTACGCCCCGCGTTTCATGGGCGTTCCCATGAAAATGCTGGGCGTACGTATGGTAATCCAGCCGTGACGCACGTGTGGGGGGCGGACATATGACATAGCCAGATGCCGGATGCCCGCCCATATCCCTGCTTTTGCATGGAGAAATGCCCGAGTGGTCTGGAGCACTCGGTGCTGCCTGACCACTCGGTCCAGCATTCGATGGTCTGCGACCATCGGAGGTTAGGGGAGGTTCCCAGAGATGGAGGAGGTGTTCACATGAAACATCCACTCGCGGTCTGTTCGGACGGCGTCTTACCACATTCAGATGGTGTGAGGGCTAAGAACACTCGGTTCCTGTCCGAAAATACACATCCGTCTGATTCAATTAGAATAAGGGCCTTACTGGCAAAATATATGTCAAAGCTCATGCGTTAATGTCAGTGGCAGCTAGTACCTTTTTGCAGGAGGGGGGCTACCGCTGGTCACGTTCGTCATAGTGAGGCTTCACTACAGTGGCGGATTTTACCAGTGCGGGGGTCTGCAGTCCATAGGTAAAACCGCCACTGGTTATTGTGCCTGATTCAGCATTGTTAGCCAATACAAAAAGCCAATAATGGACCAAAACATGCTGCGCTGCAGGTGGGGCAGATGTAACATGTGAAAAGTTAAATTTGGGTGGGGTGTGTTTAAACGGACCCTGTCGACCTTAACCACGTCAACCTATTTCATGTGTCGATCTAATGTATGTCGACAATCACATTGTCCACCTAGTGACCCTATCCCGAGTAAGGTCAGTGCTATATAGGGGCTGTAACAAGCAACTTCATTGTTGTTTTATAGATTCTAGTGTGTTGTGATCTGGGGGTAACACAACCACACTAATGTTTGTGTACACCAATGTGACGCTTTTTCTGAACACAATCTTTTTGTGTTTTGTTTCTCACAGGGAATGTAGCAGAATTTTTGGAGAAGATGGTTTGACGTTGAAGCTCTTTCTTAAAAGGACTGCGCCTTTCTCCATTCTATGGACGTTGACTAATTACCTCTACTTACTTGCTCTTAAGAAGCTGACAGCCACGGATGTGTCTGCTCTCTTCTGCTGCAACAAAGCCTTCATGTTCCTGCTGTCTTGGATTGTGCTAAAAGACAAGTTCATGGGCGTACGGGTAAGAACTCAAACTCTCCTTTATACTCTTTTCACTGTACTCGATATCCGGTTTCTCCACCCAAAGCCTGTAAATTACAACGTGCTCATAGTATTCTTCTTTAGAATAAGTGAAGCCCAATTTTGAGAGCAGGTCTTGCTGAACACAGCAGAACTTGTGCTGCGAATACCACCCAGGACACATAGAGATGAGGGGCGGGGGGCAGGGTACAGAGGCAGATTACAGGTCCTGCACTGACATCTAAGGAGGGAGCAAATGCACAAATTATCATGGGCATCCTTTTTGGTTTCAGACACTGATCTTCTGAAGGCAGTCGGGATGTAGCCCATCTGACCTACACCAGGCTGCATAGTGTAAAGGCCCCCTTACACTTGTCCAACTTATTGTCCAACAAGTTGGACCTGATGGACTCGAGATTTATCCTATGTGCAGGAGGATCAATCTCTTGGTTATACCCAATGGCACGGGATTGTGCATTGGGTCCTACACATCAGGCACATAAGATTTGGGCAGACAGGCACATCAAATTTTGTTAGATAAATTAAACCCAATCCATGTGAATTGGGTCAAATCTGACAAAATCTCACAAGCGTAAGGGGCCCTTAAGATATCTAAAATTACTACATACACAGGTACGCCCATACTTGCAGTTGAGTTTCATATGGCTCTAAAATGCCTATAGGAGCTTGCAGGGTACGCACAGTGCTTATAGATTCCTGCACTCAGATCCCGGGCACGCACATCACCTATAGGTTCCTGTACTCAGATCCCGGGCACGCACATCGCCTATAGGCTCCTGTACTCAGATCCTGGGCACGCACAGCGCCTATAGGTTCCCGCACTCAGATCCTGATCACACACAGCGCCTATAGGTTCCTATACTCAGATCCCAGGCATGCACAGTGCCTATAGATTCCTGCACTCAGATCCTGGGCATGAACAGCACCTATAGATTCCTGCACTCAGATCCTGGGCTGCACAATGCCTATAGGTTCCTGCACTCAGATCCTGGGCATGCACAGCACCTATAGATTCCTGCACACAGATCTTGGTACGCACAGTGCCTATAGATTCCTGCACTCAGATCCCGGGTACACACAGCGCCTATAGATTCCTGCACTCGGGCCCTGGGCATGCACAGCACCTATAGATTCCTGCTCTCAGATCTGGGTACGCACAGTGCCTATAGATTCCGGCACTCAGATCCCGTGCACGCACGGCGCCTATAGATTCCTGCACACTGATCCTGGGCATGCACAGCGCCTATAGATTCCTGCACTCCGACCCCGACGCGCACCGTGCCTATAGATTCATACACAGCACCTATAGATTCCTGCACTCAGATCCCGGGCACGCACAGCGTCTATAGATTCCTGCACTCTGATCCGGGTACTTACAGCACCTATAGATTCCTGCACTCAGATCCTGGGCGCGCACAGCATCTATAGATTCCTGCACTCTGATCCGGGTACTCACAGCACCTATAGATTCCTGCTCTCAGATCTGGGTACGCACAGTGCCTATAGATTCCTGCACTCAGATCCCGGGCGCGCACAGCGTCTATAGATTCCTGCACTCTGATCCAGGGCACGCAATTCATTCTTAAGCATAGAATTATGTTTTCACTATATTAAATATTATTATATTGTAAATACTGGACTGTCTGCACATTGCAGGCACTACCTATATTTCATATGCTGTTTTCTATACCATTATAGCTTAGCCAAATATATATGGTCACCAGATTCTCCAATTAAACGTGTTTAACTGATGAAAGATTAATAGCAAAAAATCTTTACCGAAGTCACTCACTAGCAGCCGCAGCAGTATGCTATGGATAAGTGTACACCAGCACAGATAAGACACTGTGGGGTAGATGTATTAAGCATTAAAAAGATAAATGTTATAGTGACAAAGAGTGATAAACCTCCAGCCAATCAGCTCTTAACTGCCATTTATGAAAAACAGCCTATAATATTACAGTTAAGGGCTGATTGGCTGGGTGTTTATCATTCTTTATCACCCTCTTATTTATCTATTTTTAAGACTTAATACATCTGCCCCTGTGGGTGATCATGTCCTTCTGTTTCTTCCTCCTGTCAGGGGTTCATACACGGGGGGGGGGGGGGGGGTTTAATAAGAGTCATCGGCTGTTACCCCTAAGCAGCTACAGCAAATCACAGTGATTGCAGCAAATCACTATCCTTGCAGAGAAACTCTGTAATGACACCCTCTTATGTGGTACCCCTGTTATGGGTCCTATACACGTAGAGATTTGTGCCAGAGATCCATAATAGGAGAATCACCATGAGAGATTTAAAATCTTTTACTATTACAGTCGATCCCCGTACGAACAGGATTGGCCGTATACAACCCGAAAATATGAATGAGAAATTTGAAAAATTTAGTAAGCTGTCGTATTTTTCTCATTTGTATTTTCCAATGTAATAGCCGTTTGCACCCGTAACGGGTCATATACGAATTTGGAAGCCGTATATACGGCCACCAAATACGTATGGAGTGGCAGCATTGCGTGGATCAGTGTGATCCGTACAATGCTGTCCAGTGTAAAAAATGCCATAAATAAATAATAATAATAATAAAAAAAATTGGCGTGGGATCCCCTCCCCGATGCTAGAACCAGCTCGGGGCTCAAAGAACCAGTCCTGAGGGGCCAAAAATGTTGGGTCAAGGGCCAGTCCTGGTTCCCAAAATACGGGGGACAAAATGAGTAGGAGACCCTCATATTTTGGCAACCAGCACCGGGCCCAAACAGCCAACAGGTTAATGCCACAGCCAGGGGAAACTTTTTATGCAAGTTCCCCTGGCCAAATCATTCATCCCTGTGGCTGGTCTGGCCAGACAGGGACTCCTGGGACCTCTAATGAAGGAGTCCCCCCCCCACTCAAGGATACCCCCTGCCCGACCTGAAGCCCGGGGCTGTCCCCGGTGCCCCAGGGCAGTGGGCAACAGGCTGATTGGAGTGTTACAAATTAAATAAACTATTCTACATTGTTGTGGAACTACAAGTCCCAGCTACCAGATACAAGTCCCAGCATGTGGGGCAATAAAGGGCCCACTGGTACTTGTAGTCCTACAACAATGAAAATACTTAAAAAAAACACAGACATGTAATAAAAGCAGAAATGTATTATTACATACTACAATGACACACACTATTCATACCTATAGGTCCACCACAGTTCGGTTTCCTTGTCCAGTAGAATCCGTTTGGGTGCCTGTGGAAGGAAATTATACTTTCCAAGCCATCAAGTGCAGATCTCATCCTCTTCTTAGCCGGTACACACCTGGGACAGCAGCGAGAATATGTTTGTTGACATTCTCCCCCGAACCGGGAATTCGTTCCACCCACCAGCCAATCAGGAGCAAAGATTTCCTCATGCCCGCTCCTGGCTCGTGAGCAGGACTAGCTCCTGGTTCAGGGGAGAATCCTCATCCTTTAGCCACATGGAAGTCACCACCACGGGCAGATGCCCAGGTACCTTCATTGCCGCAGGAGCCCCCGGACCCTTCACTGCCTTCAGTGATCGCTCAGAAGCCAACCACACATTCGGAGTTGTGCAGGGCCTTCTGAGCGATCACTTTCAATTTAAACAGCGGTGCTGTCCTACACCATGGTCCCCCTGGGCCTCGGATCTGTATCGCTGTGTGGGCAACACACACACACACACACCGATAGCCACTTTCTGAGCCATTTTATTAAATTATGTAAAAATGCTCAGAAAGGGGCTGGATATCGCTCTGTGTGTAGGGCTCTTACAATTTGAAGAATCTGGGAGATTAGAATTACAATGCAGGGCAGCAGGAGATTTATGATTGAAACAGGAGCTTCCTGCAGGATGCGGACGGTTAGGCTACTATGAATCAGGACCCAAGCATGCACAGCGATTCCCTCATGCAGATCCAGGGCATACCACAGTGCTAAAAATAGCAACAGCCGACTGCAAGAGAGACTAACGTGCACCTATGAATTGGCCCAAATTGTCTCACGCCTCCTTAAATGAATAGAACAAGATGTACCATAAATGTAACTTGTAGTCATTTATGAACTGTATTCCTGTAGAATTGACTAAAAGACATGGGGCGAATTGTTTTCAGGATATTTGTTACCAGTAAATACGGCAGCCAATAAAGCTTATTTAGCATACAAGCAGGGCTCATTCAGAGACACATGTAATTGCATGGGAAGGGCCACAGATGGCATGTCATTGGCTCACTGGCCCGTCATAAATAACCAGACAGGCCGCCTCCCATGCCAGCTTGTTCTTTGGTTTTGGGGAAGATAAGCACATTCCCAGCATCTGAGCATAAAGGAAAACCTCACAGATCACTGATCCCAGCCACCGGATTTATCTCCCACATTTTCATATCTTTTCAAGCCGGTATGTCAGCCTCGCCATCGGCAGATGACCAGCTCGGGCAGGAACTGACTCAGTGGATGCGTGTGATGAACTCTGATGTGTCGTATTATTACTATTGTCCTGCAGCCAAAACCAGACACGGACAACTAAGTGTGAGGAAACAGGAAGAATATTAACTCCTTCATGGTCAGAGACAGGTTCCGTCTTTGCCATCAGAACCATTTTATGGCATTGCTTTAGCTTTAAGGTCATTAGGTTGACCCTATTAAGGTTGACATGCATTGTGTTGACCACTGAAGGTCAAAAGGCCTTAGGTTGACATCTGAAATAGGTCGACATGGGTAAGGTCAACAGGATTGGAAGGTCGACACAAGCATTAGGTCAACAATGGGAAGGTCAACAGTCAAAAAGGTTGACATGAGTGTTTCACTTTTTTTTGCCGACATGTGCCGACAGGTGGTATTTCATGCCCTACCATCCACAACGGTGTGGTGGGTGAATAGAATAATGTGCCGAGTGCATGTCAACCTTTTGACTGTCGACCTTCCCATTGTCAACCTAACGCTTGTGTTGCCCTTCCGACCTTACCCATGTAGACCTATTTCAGGTGTCAACCTAAGGCAATTCGATCTATATTGGGTCAACCCAATGACCCATACCCTTAGCTGGGGATAAGTCTGTAATAAGTTACTCTACTCTATACTCTTCTGGGACTTGCGGGTGGCTCCCACCCCCATCCCCCCCCACCATGCGTCTCCTGGGGCAGAAACTTTAAATGTAGGCTACTGTACTCAAATCAGTATTAAATTATTATTTTTTTCGGGGGGGGGGGGGGGGGGGATTCATATAAGCGTTTCTCTCTCAACATATATATTTTCATTTAGCAATATAAGAGATCATATATAATACTATTTTCCCCAAGTGTGGTCTAGGGCCAATGGATTAACGACAGTCCATGTGTTCCAATGTTTTCCACAATAAAACAAATGGAGAATTCTTCACAGTATTGCTTTTATTAAAATCCACAATGGAGATGCCAAACGACCCAACGCGTTTCGTCTAGAAAGACTTCATCAGGGGCACATTTAACAATCCTAAGGGTAAAACGGTGAATAGACAATCCTCCTTGCTATCCTGGGGATCCTTCAACAGGACAAATATATGATGATAGTCTACAACTGCTCCCGAATTGATGCCAGCAAACAAAATCTCCTTCTGTAGCTTCTATCTCCTCCTAGGGTAGAAGATAGAAGGAGATTTTGTTTGCTAGCATCAATTCGGGAGCAGTTGTAGACTATCATCATATATTGGTCCTGACGAAGGATCCCTAGTATAGCAAGGAGGATTGTCTATTCTCTGTTTTACCCTTAGGATTGTTAAATGTGCCCCTGATGAAGTCTTTTTAGACTAAACGCGTTGGGTCGTTTGGCATCTCCATTGAGGATTTTATTAAAAGCAATACTGTGAAGAATTCTTCATTTGTTTTACTGTGGAAATCATTGGAACACATGGACTGTCGTTAATCCATTGGCGCTAGACCACAATTGGGGAAAATATTGTAGATACTGGTCCTCATAGCCCTCGGGGACCATTGTGGTTGAGCAGCCTTGGATTTGTTTATAATTGTTTTGTAATTGTTATTGGTTCATTGGCATTTATTGGAGTATTGGGAATAATATATAATAATAATAATAATATATTGTTTTATATATATATCAACCAAATTTTTTTTTCCATATTTCTATATGCATTTCTGTTGTATACTGGTCTGTTCAAACATCAATCAGACAGAAAAGATTGTGGGATAAAAAAAAACTGTATTATTATAAAAAAAACAAACAAACAAACATTATTATTATTAATATTAAAAATGTACAGATACAATACAGTGTTAGTTAAGGAGACAACGCCACCTGCTGTCCTTCCATCATAACCACTCAGGTAACACATCCTGCAGCTGTTGCTATACTAAACAAACTCACACTTTTTAGCATGTGAGGGCAATGCAAAGTTCATAAATGTACATACAAAAATCCTTACTGTTTGACTCAGGTGAAACCATTTGCAATCACTGGAGACCCAGTTTGACAAGATAAACCCTGACCCACCCATATAAAATTGATATACAAATTAGATGCATGACCTCATAAAAAAAAGCATATGCGCTGCGGGTTTGCATTGTAGATAACCTTTTATGTGCCAAGCGTAACTGTTCAGCTGTTTATACTTAAAATATAGGTATGTACTGTAAGTGGACATAGCCAATTACTACATAAATTGAAAGATTTTTGCATGCAAAACTATTTATGCAAAAAGTTTAAATTTTTTGGGCATTAGAGCTGATTATTGAATGCTAAATCTAATTCAGGGGTTCCCAAACTCGGTCCTCAGGCCCTCACACAGCTAGGGTTACCAACTCATCCCTTTAATCCGGGACACATATTAATTACACAGATTCTGTGGCTGGCTTTGGTACTTGTTTCCTAGCACGGCCACAATCGTATGGATCGTGTACCTTTAAGTTAAGGTACACGATCCATACGATGGACCCGATTTCCTTTGAAATCAGGTCCATTTTGCCGGCTAGGAGACAATATCGGGGGCATCGCATCGGTCGGGACCATTAACAATGGTCCCGACGCGACCGACGCGATGCCCCCGATTTCCCCATAGGCTTCAATGTTAAAAAATATTTTAACATTGAAATCTTGTCGGGAAAGGTAAAATATCGGGGGCATCGCGTCGGTCGGGACCATTAACATTGGTCCCGACGCGATGCCCCCGATTTTTCCATAGGCTTCAATGTTAAAATATTTGGTACTTGTGAGTTATCCGGGCTGCCGATTTTCATCGCGCCCGAAATCGGGGGCATCGCGTCGGTCGTGGCCGTTATAAGGAGCCGCGACGCGATGCCCACGATTTCCCATAGACAGTAATGTTAAAAGACGCGATGGACCCGATTTCCGACACGATTTCCCATAGACAGTAATGTTAAAAGACGCGATGGACCCGATTTCCCATAGACAGCAATGTTAAAATAAAATTACAATGTGAAATTGGCCAATATGTTTTTAAAATAAATGTTTCATGGCCCCCCACCACCATTAACGCCACCCCGCTATTGACGCCAACCCGAAGCGTGGCGAGCGCAGCGAGCCCGCGAGGGGCGGCGGTACGCGTCCTCCGACCTTTTCATGCCCTACTATCCACTAGGGCGTGGAGTGAGAATAGAATAGTGTGGCGAGCGCAGCGAGCCACCGAGCCCGAAGCGTGGCGAGCGCAGCGAGCCCCGCGAGGGGACGCGGACAAATTCACAGGTCTCCGCGTGCCCTTGCGGGCTTCACAGGTGTCCGCGTCCCCTCGCGGGGCTCGCTGCGCTCGCCACGCTTCGGGCTCGGTGGCTCGCTGCGCTCGCCACACTATTCTATTCTCACTCCACGCCCTAGTGGATAGTAGGGCATGAAAAGGTCGGAGGACGCGTACCGCCGCCCCTCGCGGGCTCGCTGCGCTCGCCACGCTTCGGGTTGGCGTCAATAGCGGGGTGGCGTTAACGGTGGTGGGGGGCCATGAAACATTTATTTTAAAAACATATTGGCCAATTTCACATTGTAATTTTATTTTAACATTGCTGTCTATGGGAAATCGGGTCCATCGCGTCTTTTAACATTACTGTCTATGGGAAATCGTGGGCATCGCGTCGCGGCCCCTTATAACGGCCACGACCGACGCGATGCCCCCGATATCGTGTCTTTTAACATTACTGTCTATGGGAAATCGGGGGCATCGCGTCGCGGCCCCTTATAACGGCCACGACCGACGCGATGCCCCCGATTTGGAGCTAAATCGTGGGCATCGCGTCGGTCGGGTGTCCTTAAGTTAACCAAACTTAAGGACCAAATCGGCAGCCCGGATAACTCACATGTACCAAATATTTTTTAACATTGAAATCTTGAAAAAATGTGAAAAATGTGAAATGGGCCAATATGACCCATTTCACATTATAGATGTCCCCGTCGTCACCCCACGATAGACGCCAACCCGAAGCGTGGCGAGTGCAGCGAGCCCACGAGGGGCGGCGGTGCGCGTCCTCCGACCTTTTCATTCCCCTACTATCCACGTCGGCGTGGAGTTGAGAATAGAATAGTGTGGCGAGCGCAGCGAGCCACCGAGCCCGAAGCGTGGCGAGCGCAGCGAGCCCCGCGAGGGGACGCGTATACCTGTGAAGTTATACGCGTCCCCTCGCGGGGCTCGCTGCTCTCGCCACGCTTCGGGCTTGGTGGCTCGCTGCGCTCGCCACACTATTCTATTCTCAACTCCACGCCGACGTGGATAGTAGGGGAATGAAAAGGTCGGAGGACGCGCACCGCCGCCCCTCGCGGGCTCGCTGCGCTCGCCACGCTTCGGGTTGGCGTCTATCGTGGGGTGGGGTGTACGCTGGGACAGGGGGGGTTGGGAATATTTTACATTGAATTCAATGTAAAATCGGGTCCCAGGGACCCGATTTACATTTCATTAAAAAAAAAAATCGGGTCCAAAATCGGTCGGTCGCGTCGATCGCATCGCATGCGACCAAATCGCATGCGATGCGATCGACCCGATTTTTCCGACACGACCACCCCGATGTAAATCGGTGTGGCCGTGCTAGGAAACAAGTACCCTGGCTTTCACCTTGTTTTAAACTGCCACACCTCAAAAATCTATTTCACCTGATTTTAAACTGCCACAGAACCTGTGTAATTAATATGTGTCCCGGATTAAAGGGATGATTTGGTAACCCTACACACAGCTCACGTTTTCCAGGTCACCCGGCAGGTGCACAGGTGAATGCATTACTGACTGACACATTTTAAAAGATCCACAGGTGGAGATAATTATTTCACTTGACTCTGTGAGGAGACCTGCAATACATGCACTGTGTGGGCTCCTGAGGACCGACTTTGAGAGCCTGTGGTCTATTGTCTTTTAAATGCTGAGCACACAACACATTTTGTGGATAAGTTAAATTAGCAAAGCTAGCTGTTATAATATTAACAGAGTCTTAATACATTAATCATGTACAAGAATGGTGGGCGCACCCATAGAAATGCCGGACGTATTCCTGTGAATTCCGGCATGCACATGCATCCTCGATGCAGATGGCTGATGTCACAAATTACTCCAACCAGTAACTCCACGCATTACACCAACCAGTAACTCCATGCATTACACCAAGCAGTAACCCCATGCATTACACCAACCAGTAACTCCATGCATTACACCAAGCAGTAACCCCACACATTACTCCAAGCAGTAACCCCACGCATTACTCCAAGCAGTAACCCCACACATTACTCCAAGCAGTAACCCCACGCATTACACCAAGCAGTAACCCCACGCATTAAACCAATCAGTAACCTCATGTAATACACCAAGCAGTAACGCCACGCAATACACCAATCAGTAACCTCATGTAATACACCAAGCAGTAACGCCACGCAATACACCAAGCAGTAACCCCACGCATTACACAAAGCAGTAACCCCACGCATTACTCCAAGCAGTAACCCCAGGCATTACACCAAGCAGTAACCCCAGGCATTACACCAAGCAGTAACCCCACACATTACTCCAAGCAGTAACCCCACGCATTACTCCAAGCAGTAACCCCACACATTACTCCAAGCAGTAACCCCATGCATTACACCAAGCAGTAACCCCACGCATTAAACCAAAGCAATAACCCCATGCAATACACCAATCAGTAACCTCATGTAATACACCAAGCAGTAACGCCACGCAATACACCAATCAGTAACCTCATGTAATACACCAAGCAGTAACGCCACGCAATACACCAATCAGTAACCTCATGTAATACACCAAGCAGTAACGCCACGCAATACACCAATCAGTAACCTCATGTAATACACCAAGCAGTAACGCCACGCAATACACCAAGCAGTAACCACATGCATTGCACCAAGCGGTAACCCCACACATTACACCAAGCAGTAACCCCACGGAGTATACCAATTTTTTTTTTTTTTTCAATCAAGTTCCACTGGAGTCTAATGGATGAGAAACAATATCTACCATCAGAAAATAAGGTTCAAGCACCTCTATGATCCACCTTGTTCTCTCACGCTCCTCCAGACCCTCTGCAATTTTTCTCCAGGGTTCAGTAGAGGTGAGAGTGGACCCAGCACTATTAGATGGTTATTAGAAGTTAACTGCCAAGTGTGACATGGCTTTTATAAATATAGTCGAAAACTTGAACACTTTGTTGGGATGACAGCAAAGAAAACTGGCATGGAGGTGTATGGGGTGATTCTATCAGATGCATCTAAAGAAACAGGCAAATCTCACCACCGAGACCCTCCAGCAAGCCCTGGTTATTAGTTCCGACACCTGCCCTGTCGGTGCATCTAAAGATGGACAAAAAACAGTGGGCGGTCTGACCGTGACGCAGGAATACAACACTATGCACATTGACAGATGCTATATTAGCATCTTAGTTCCTAGGCAACCACAACAGATGCAAATTCAAACAACTGCGCCTGACTTAAAATAAGAGGGTGCAGAAACTTTGAGCAACCAACACAGTGTTTTTGTGCCGTAGAGAGAATGATAGGAAGCACCTTGTGCTGGCGATGGGCACATTTATTCTCTGACCCAGTTTTCCTACTTTATTTCCTACTTTCAAACATTTATTCTGAAATATTTAAGATGTAAGATGTGTTCATGGGGAAAGATATTCTCAGATACACAGTAACTAACCAGAAAACCCCCATAAAGCATACAGCACTTCCTTTTCTATATCATGGTTGGTAACATAGGACATATTGGAATTATCCCAGTCCGTGCCATATATTTACTAAAGAACAGGTTTGTGGAAATGCAAATGTTACCTACTGTATAGCAGCCAATCAGATTTTATTTAACACTAGTAACCCCGCTCGAAGCAATTGCTTCGAAAGCTAGTCTGCTACCTTGTGATTGCCTCTGTGTTTGTGTATGCGTGAGAGAAAAAATATGTAGTTTCACTCGCTGCCAACAGATGGCAGTGTTTCAGAGACACACAATCAGACACTAGACATATATATATATCTATATATATATAGATATATATATATCTAGTGTCTGTCTGCTTGGGGTGTGCCCTATTGTCGTGCCATGTCTTGCCCTATTCTGGCGGAAGCCCTGCAGCTTGCTCCCCACTCTCCCTCGCTCCCCACCGCCTTTCAGAGTGGGATGCTCACACATCACCGGCCATGCCCTATGCTATGGATATGTTGCGCTGGCGGGCTGGCAGAGGCTGTCTCCATCTGTACCTCAACTTCTCAATAATCCCAATTAGTTGTGATGATCTGAAAAGTTACGTTTGTTAGAGGAAATTGTGGTAAAACTGTAAAAAAAATACAAATAATAAAATGCAATTACAATAGGCAAAGATAGGATGGCAGATCTAAAGGTCAGAGTTTCTTACCGTCGGATTCTAAACCAAGGATGAGCACGTGTGTTGTCTGGCTGGGATCAGGAGGGTAATAAAAATCGCTCCTGACAGCTTTCTCTTACCCAGAATACACCGAGAACCTTGCTATGGTTGGCAGTTAGGGTCACAATTGGACTACAGTACTTCTGTGCTGACTACTAGATGGGACTGATAACATGAATGACTGTTAACAGATATAAGATAGATGCAGAGTATAATAAACATTTGCTGATGGCATGACAATTACGCACATACTTACCTTGGGGAAAAACAGAACCTAATACTTTTAAGTTTACCAAACTAGCTTACCCCTTTTTTTCCCCTCATGGACCAGGGTCAGCGGCGGTGTAAAAGGGGTTAACCTGTGTCCCTTTACACGGGACTTGTACCCAGGCCCTGACCAGGGTAGAACACGGGCTGGACCTGGGTAGAGGGCAGTGAAAACAGGTACGCCGGGTCATCCAAACCGGCTCCCGTTTACGGCAATGGGGGGAGCCCAACCTCCGGACCGCAGCATCCTGCGGTCAACATGGAGGTTAGGCGGCGGTTAGGGTGACCAACTCATCCCCTTAATTCGGGACGCATATTAATTACACAGGTTCTGTGGCAGTTTAAAACCAGGTGAAATGGAGTCTTGAAGTGTGGCAGTTTAAAACCAGGTGAAAGCCAGCCACAGAACCTGTGTAATTAATATGTGTCCTCGGGGTTGCACACAGCTTCCGCTGCTGTCTGCTGTACTCTGCAGACAGCGGCAGAGGCAGGGAGGAGGTGAATGGATGTCTGTGTGCGGCATCCATTTACCTCACGGACGGGGGCTGGGAGAGGGAATGCACGGGAGCAGCCCAGCAGCTTACCTTGGCACTGGGCTTGCCCCTAGCGTGACGATGGGTGGTCCCGGCAGATTGATTGGTGGTCCTGGCGCTTGGAGATGATGTCATCTCCAAGAGCCACCCCCGTTTACACAGCGGGTAGGCACTGCAGTGTAAACTGTGCAAATTCCGGATTTGGGTGTAAGAGGGGTATTATTATATAAAGCACCTTTCTATATTTAAAATATTCCCTTACAAAAACAAATGAACTTAAGACCTATAGAACAGGAACTGATAGTAAGGAGATTATTACACATATACTTTATAACCCCTGACTGCTTATAAGACCCCCTACTTCAAGTTCAGCAGTGCTGGGGGTTGGGATTGCAGCCTTGACTACCTGTGGGGACTGCTGAGGTTGCCACAGCAACTGGATGCTCTGGTGATATTTTGAGTAGTCTTGACCCACTGTACAAGACTCATGCCAGGAGCGGGGACGACATTTATGAATAATCATTTGGTTGAAATTGAACATGCTAGGCATCACTATGTTACATGCAATCTTTCTAGATCAAACACACAAATTTACAATTGTGCTCATAAGTTTACATACCCTAGCAGTATTTGTGATTTTCTGGCCATTTGTCAGAGAATATGAATGATAACTCACAACATTTTCTTTCACTCATGGTTAGTGGTTGGGTGAAGCCATTTATTGTCAAACAACGGTTTACTCTTTTTAAGTCATAATGACAACAGAAACAACCCAAATTACCCTGATCAAAAGATTACATACCCTGGAGATTTTGGCTTGATATCATGCACACAAGTTGACACAAACGGATTTGAATGGCTACTAAAGGTAACCATCCTCACCTGTGATCTGTTTGCTTGTAATCAGTGTGTGTGTGTGTGTGTGTGTGTGTGTAAAAGGTCAGTGAGTTTATGGTCTCCTGAAACACCCTTGCATCTTTCATCCAGTGCTGCACTGTCGGTTTTGGATTCTGAGTCATGGGGAAAGCAAAATAATTGTCAAAGCATCTGCGGGAAAAGGTAATTGAACTGTATAAAACAGGAAAGTGATATAAAAAGATATCCAACCAATTGAGAATGCCAATCAGCCGTGTTCAAACTGTAATTAAGAAGTGGAAAATGAGGAAGTGGATTCTGTGGAAACCAAATCACGTTCAGGTAGACCAACAAAAATTTCAGCCACAACTGCCAGGAAAATTGTTTGGGATGCAAAGAAACTCTGACTGAAAAAAAGTGGTGTGGTTGTTTCAAGATGCACAATAAGGAGGCATTTGAAGAAAAATGGGCTGCATGGTCGAGTCGCCAGAAGAAAACCATTACTACGAAAATGCCGCAAAGCATCCCGCTAACAATACTCCAAACACCACAGAGACAAGCTTCAAAACTTCTGGAACAAAGTCATTTGGAGTGATGAGACCAAAATTGAACTTTTTGGCCACAACCATAAACGAGTCAAGGCCTATGTGGAAAGGTACACCATTCCTACTGTGAAACATGGAGGTGGATCGCTGATGATGTGTGAGCTACAAAGGCGCTGGAAACTTGGTCAAAATTGATGGCAAGGTGAATGCAGCATGTTATCAGAAAATACTGGGGGAAAATTTGCACTCATCAGCCCGGAAGCTGCGCATGGGACGTACTTGGACGTTCCAACATGACAATGATCCAAACCACAAGGCCGAGTCGACCTGTCATTGGCTACAGCAGAATAAAGTGAAGGTTCTGGAGTGGCCATCTCAGTCTCCTGACCTCAATATCATTGAGCTTCTCTGGGGAGATCTCTAACGTGCAGTTCATGCAGGACAGCCCAAGAATTTACAGGAACTGGCGGCTTTTTGCCAAGAAGAATGGGCAGCTTTACCATCTGAGATAATAAAGAGCCTCATCCACAACTAACACAAAAGACTTCAAGCTGTCATTGGTGTTAAAGGGGGCAATACACGGTATTAAGAACTGGGGTATGTGAACTTTTGATCAGGGTCATTTGGGTAGTTTCTGCCAGTGAGCAGCGTGTTCTGCAGGAGCCAGATTGGTACTTGTGTATTTTGGCGGCGCCCATCGCATCGCATGCCATAAGGCATACGATGGTATGCGATGCGAGTCGATATCGAGCGATATTGTACAATGGCATACAATTTAAAAATTGTATGCCATTGTATATGGCATACAATGCGATGCAATGCGATTAAACATTGTATAAGCACCCTAATGGGTGCTTACAATGTTAAATGCACCCCCACGCCGCCCCCCCACTATAAACGCCCGAAGCGTGGCGAACCCCGCGAGGGGACACGGACACCTGTGAAGCCCGTGAGGGGACGCATATACCTGTGAAGGTATCCGCGTCCCCTCGCTGCGCTCGCCACGCTTCGGGCTCGGTGGCTCGCTGCGCTCGCCACACTTTATATTCTCAGCTCCACGCCGACGTGGATAGTGGGGGTATGAAAAGGTCGGAGGACGCGTACCCCCGCCCCTCACGTGCTCGCTGCGCTCGCCACGCTTCGGGTTCACGTTTATAGTGGGTGGGTGGCGTGGGGGTGCATTTAACATTGTGAGCACCCATTAGGGTGCTTATACAATCTTTCATCGAATAGGGGGCAAAAATCGCATTGCGCGATGGAGATCGGGGGCGCCGCCAAAATACACAAGTACCGCCAGATTAGAGTGATCTACGTCATGCAACTACTGTATGTGTTATAGTGAAGAGAAACGAGCCCCAGACTGAGGTTGTGGCTGGATATGGTCATTGAGAAACAGTTCCATTGGCTGAAAGATTTAGCCAATCATCTCCCATGGCATTCTACTGTATGCTCATACTGTTCTTGCCTGTCCACTAGGTATGGAATTCATTTGCATCCCAATTTCCTAGATTTACTGGGATTGGTATGTAATCCCAGCGGTCCAAATCCCGACACCGGAATCCCGACCTCCGAAATCCCGACAAGGGGGTGACATGGATCCCCCCCCCCTTGCGGGCTGGCTGCGCCCTCCACGCAGCGGGCCAAGTGCCTTGCTACGCTTGGCACATTAATTTATTCTCCCTCTATGTGTGTCGTGGACACCCACAGAGGGACAAAGTGCCGGGATTTCAGCGGTCGGGATTTTGACCGCCGGGATTCCGACCACCGGGATTGTGACTGCATCCCGATTTACCGATTTTTTTAGGTGCCTATTAATTATCACGCTTGCTCAAAATGATTGGATTAAGCTGGGTGGCCACACCTAAAGTCACAGACTCTTCTCACATTTCTGCTCGCCACCCCAGGAGGCCACTAACAAAAAGTGTGCACCCATGGCATTCTCGCCCATTGCATTGTTAGGTGCCCATTAATTAGCTTGACATGTAAACAATTGAATTCCCCTCTATCACTTCATACTTTGCCAAGGACATTACATGCAACTGAAAAAAGCTCCTTACACATTTTATTGCTGAGATCAAGGGTCACTCATAAAACAGCAATATTGACGCAAAACTTAGTACATGACATTGACACTGGCAGAATAGTTATGACATACTAGTCACTGTGCCACCCAGCTATTGCCTAGGGGATCTGACTGGCACACATTTTAGTAGAAGCGCGACTTCTCATAGAGAAGCTTTGTGTCTTTATCCGTTTCAATGAATATGATGGTACTGGTGATTAGCTTATTGTGCGCCATTAATTCCATTGTATACCAGCATGTTACGCGATGCAGCACATTTCCCATGAGAGGCAGTAAAGATGTGTTCACTTCTTTTTATTTTGGCACAGATAGTTGCTACAATAATGGCAATCACAGGGATTGTCATGATGGCGTATGCAGACGGTTTCCATGGTGACTCGATCATTGGAGTGGCTCTTGCGGTGGGGTCTGCCTCTGCTTCAGCATTATATAAGGTAAAACAAAGTGTCATCTAAATAGCAATGTTCTCACAACTACCCTTAATACCCAATGTGTATTTTCTTTATTGACAGCTTGGTTATGCAGGTAGCAAGTAACGAGAGATTTAGAATAGCATATAGCAAAGAACAGCCAATTGCAGGGGAGGCTCTGGGTGGGGGGGGCTTGGGGGGTGTTGTCGCAGCAGCACAGTTCAAAATTCAAATAGGGAAGCCGCAAACACTGCCACCAACTGTCATTCCAAACTGACTCACTTTTCCAACCACACAGCTGTTCAGTGAGGGAAGTAGTGAGCAGTGAGATCAAAGAGCTGCAACTGTTATTGTTTGCTGTCATTGAATAAATGAAGATATTTAGCCTAAATTTAAGTTTAGAACTTACACTGCATTTCGGTTTTAGTTGGGCAAATCTTCTGAGCAGGGGTGTATCTAATGGACAGGTGCCCCCACCCATAACATTGAAAGAAAAAAGGGTCTGGTCTCGTGGTAAAGTAGCGTGACCACAAAGTAGTGTCCCCCTATACATATATCACCACACAGTAGTGTCCATTCATGTTTCACCACACAGTGGTGTCCCTCTCACCACACAATAGTGTCCTTCCATACACATATCACCATATAGGGCGGTATTCAATGTGAATACCTGCGAGGTGCAGCGAATCCTTTTTAGGATTCGCTGCACATTCGCCACGTTCCGGAGCCAGCAGGCTCCGGTATTCAACGTGTCAGGGGCTCGCTGCCCCTGACAGGCGAATATGAGCTCCTGCGGCGAATGCCGCAGGGAGCCTGAGGAGGGTGCCAGGCAGAGAGATGGAAGTCTCTCTGCCTGCCCCTGAACGTTTGTGGGGGGCAGGTGGGCTCCCCGGGTGCCAGGCAGCACAGGCTGCCCCCCGGGGGTGCCAGCAGGGGAGTGTATATTCACTATACCCGATCGTAACGATTGAGTGCAGTGAATATATGAATATGTAATGAGCGGCTCGGCTCCGGCGCCCCCTGCTGGCTGCTGTGTAAAAAAAAAAAAAAAAAAAATTTTTTTTTTAAATTAAATATATATTCATGTGCTTACAGCACATGAATAAAAGTAGCATGCCCCTCCTCAGAATAAAATTCCTGATTTTTTTACACCAAATGTAAAAAACAAAACACTTTATTTTAAAAGTTCACATTCCACTTCTCCATAAAAAGATAGCGATTGCTACTCGGTGAATCATGGCGAAAAAAACCTTCAAATGTATTCGCCATGTGGTCATTGAATAGGGTGATTCACCATTTTTGTCAAAAATTCGCCAAACAGCACAAATTCGCCATAAAAACATGGCGAATCAGGCTCATTGAATACCGCCCATAGTATTGGCCGCCCATACATGTTTCACCATCGTAGTTTCCCCTATACATGTTTCACCACTCAATAGTGTCCCCATACACATTACGTTACACAGTAGTAGTGCCCCTTGTTACCTATAGTGCCTAGGAATGGCCATCGACCATCGATGATTTAAAATCATTGATGGTTTGTGGCCGATGTCAAATACTTTTGCCATCGATGTGGGAGTACCAGATGGTTTCCCTACATCGATGGCAAAGGAGAAGCGATGTTTCCGTTGTTTTTTTTCAAGGTGCCGGGACACGGGGCATAGCTCCGCTCCCCGACACCCGGAAGTCCCACCCCCGTGTTCTGATTGGCTCACGGGCCATTCACTGAAATATAATGGATGACCATCGATAGCTAAAACTATTGATGGTTATCCATCAAATAGTTTGCCGCTATCGATGGCTGGGTGCAGAAATGCCATTGATGGCAACCATCGATGGCGTCTGCTCCGATGGCCATCCCTAATAGTGCCCCCCCCATAAGTTCCTTATAATGACAAAAATTCCCCCATATGTAACATAGTGCCCCCTACTGTATGTTCCTTATGCCACCCCCATATGTTCCTTATGCCACACATCCCCCATATGTACCTCATAATGCCACAATCCCCCATAATTACTTAACAGTGCTGCCCCATATGTTCCTTATAGTGTCACCCCTCCACCAAATTTGGTCTGTATGTTCTTTTGTTTGCTTCACCCCCCCCTCCTTTCAGTGGTAGTTTATCCACCTGTCACTTACCAAATAAAGTGGTTGTTCTTATGGCACGCTCTCCTTGGCTGCTGTCAGGCAAAAAAACATTGTGTGACGCTGCTGTGAGCCAGAATCAGCTGCTGTAGAGTCTGGTGAAGTCACTCAGCTGAAGAGGTCATTGTGCCTTTTTAAGAAAAGGTGCTGCCGGAGTATTGGTGGGTGCGTTCTCTTATAGTGGGAGAATAACAAGAGGTTGTCTGCAGCTGTGCACCTGTTCGAGATGTTGGCCAGTTCCACTCCTGAATGCAGGCGATTTCACCCCCTGTGAACTCTACCTTTGTTACCCCAGCTTCTAGACTTATGCCACAGGAATCACCACCTCCCCCACCACGACCGGCACCACTGCGATTGCTATCCTGAAGGGGGGTAGATTCGCCTCAGCTTCTGAACCTCACGTGGGCTACTTAAAATCATCCTGAGAGTCAAGCCATGTCTGCCACGCCATTGACTCCTGTTCTACAAACACTGTATTATATTAGCGTTGCTCCATATTTCACCAGATTGGCTAAACATATACTGACATGGCTAGAGTGCAATGGCCATATGCACCCTGATTGGCAGGGCTGGATTAAGTGCCACTTGGCTTGGGCGTGTGGCTGAAAATGGTCAAGGACCACCACTGGCGCTAACCTTTTCTTCCTCTGTGTTTCGTAGTGGTGTAATGTTGTTATGTCCTGAGTTGTCTGTTGCTAACAATGCGCCTGATGCAGAGATGGTTGGTGGGTGCATCACTGCTGCGTACTTGGAAGCAGCAGCGATGCACTGATACTGTAATGCAGCAGCGGGCATCTAATGTAATAATAATAATAATAATAATTGATCCAGTGCTAAGGACACTTTGGATCACCTATGACACCATCAGACGGTTGTGTCATCGCGGTCTCATTCGCACCGGTCGCCACAACTCCTACCAAGAGGCTGGGTAATCGTTGCCAGAAGACAGAGATCCTGGCGCCTACACTCCCCCAAGACTCCTCTGGTTTTGGAAATGGAGGTCCTCACCATCCCTACCCATCCCCAAGCAGCTGAAGACTGTCAATCACTTGACATCATCAATGGGCCCAACGCATGTGCAATGTAACGCCCATTGGTACTTTACGACATACTATCCATCGGGACCTGAATCGAGCCCAATATGTGCTCACTGTCTGTTTGTGTCTGTACTTACATGTAGTTATATGTCCTGTATGTGTTATATATTCTGATTATACAGACAGAGCCATCCTCATCTAACCCTTTAATAGGATTAAGTGAGCCAGAGCTGTCGGACTTAATCCTCTGCTAATCCTCTACTGTATTGTTCTATGTATTGTATTGCAGCTGAGAACAATAGATGATAATAAACCTTGTTGAGCCACGGCTCACTAGAGAAGGCTAGCTGAAGAAGGCTCCATCTGTAAGTCTGTACAATAGGTTGTGTTGTTGCGTCTTGTAGCAAATGACTGTATTTGTATTCACAGGTTTTGTTTAAGATGTTTCTTGGAACGGCAAACTTTGGTGAAGCGGCACATTTTTTTTCTACTTTAGGTTTTTTCAATTTAATCTTCATCTCCTGTACACCAATTATTCTATATTTCACCAAAGTGGAGCACTGGTCGTCCTTCTCAGCCCTGCCATGGGGGTACCTGTGCGGCATGGCCGGCCTCTGGTTAAGTAAGTAGGAATAGGGAATGTCCTCATTCCGTTACTGATACTTTTCCTGATATCTAAATTTAGATTCTAGTTTGTGTTAGTAGTTTTGGGTTTCTGAGGAGTATGGGTCAGTAGCGAAGTGCAGGCTACACTACCCCGGCTGGTGCTTCCTAATGCCGCTTGTAATGTAAGGTGATTAGTAGGCTGCAGAGGGAAATGAGTTACACCAGCTCTCTCCCAGAATCTGCACTTCTACGTACGCTGCCTTCCCCTGACAGACACTAGAGGTCTAGTAGGAGTTTTAGCATATGTCTTCTTGAAGGCGGTGGCCATTTTAGGAGGCTGTTTTTGCAGATTTTATGCCATCCGCATGGAATCTGAAGAGACCTGGATCCCCTCGGCCACTCCACACCATCTACTGCACTGACACAGTGCCCCCTCAAGGCCCAGCCTATTGGTTGATCTGACCCTGCTATCGATGAGTAGAGAGTCAGTGACATCACTGAAGCACTTCCTGTCAGCCATCTTGTTGCTGATCCAATATTCAGGAGAGACCACATTGTCAGTTATCTAGGATTTAGTCACATCAATAAGGAATGAGGTCACTGCTTTCTTGTGACATGTTAAGGCCCCCATACACTAGGGCGACTTGTCCTTAGGACAAGTCGCCCCCGACTTCCCCCTGAGCTTCCCCGGCTGCTCCCCGGGGGAGCTTGATTAGATTGGCACTTGATGTGCCATTTTTTACATGTGATAAATCGTCTCGATTTATCACATGTAAAAAACCCGGGGAGCAGGGGGGGGGGGCTACAGAGGTGGGAGCAGGGGGGCTGGGGACGCTGCAGGGACAGCGTCTGTGTCCCCCGCTGGTGGTAACGCTGCGGGGACAGCGTCTGTGTCCCCCGCTGCTGGGGACGCTGCGGGGACAGCGTCTGTGTCCCCCGCTGCTGGTAACGCTGCGGGGACAGCGTCTGTGTCCCCCGCTGCTGGTAACGCTGCGGGGACAGCGTCTGTGTCCCCCGCTGCTGGGGACGCTGCGGGGGACACAGGTGGCATAGAGCCGGGCAGGGGGAGCCGGCGGGAGCTGTCAGTGCTAGAAAAAAAAAGCCTATACAATGAATGGGCAGCCTGTGATTGGCTGAGCGCTCTCTCAGCCAATTGCTGACTGGCTGAGAGAGCGCTCAGCCAATCACAGGCCGCCCATGCATTGTATGGGCTTTTTTTTTTTATTCAATACTGACAGCTCCCGCCGGCTCCCCCTGCACGGCTCTATGCCGCCTGTGTCCCCCGCAGCGTCCCCAGCCCCCCCTGCTCCCTCTACCGCCTCGCCGCCCCACTAGGTCCCAAGTCGGGTGGTCGGACGTGCAGCAGGTCCGACCACCCGACGCAGATCCGATGCGCACGGGACCGCGCATCGGATCTGAGGGGACATCAAAACTAGCCGATTTTGGTCCGATTTCGGCCAGATCCGACTGATCTGGCTGAAATCTGACCAAAATCGGCTAGTGTATGGGGGCCTTTAGGCTATATGTGTGTTCACAAAATAATCTGTGTTACTCTGGCTAGAGACAGGTGCACTTAACCTTAAGTATAACGGAACTTTGAAAGTGATTTCGTTATAAGCAATCTTATTGTTGATGTGTTGTTTTCTTTTCTCTTGGGCATTTTCCTTCATTGTCTTCTAAAAATAGTCTTTGCTGCTGCCTAAGCTTTGGGTCTGACAGTATTATTTGCAGAAGCCTTGGTGTTATTGTACTGTTCATTACATATTTGGTTTAATATAATGTAGACTGTTACAGATCCAAATGCTACAATGTTATTTTCATTTAGTTATTCACAAAATGATAGTTTTCCTTTTATTTATTTTTTTGCAGTATTCAACATACTGGTAAATGTTGGTGTAGTCCTGACCTATCCAATCCTCATTTCGATTGGCACAGTTCTCAGTGTTCCAGGTAATGCCGGTAAGTGCTAAATCAGTGTCTGGTGAATCCCATGTAATCCGCCACAGTTGTGGTACATGCACGTTACTGTTGTCCCCTTACGGTCATTATTTATGCCAGAAGTGAGCAGTATTTTAGGAAAAAAACTACAATATGATATTTGAACATTATCACAATGCACTGGTGTTCATTCTACCACCCGCACCTTTCAAAATCATGTGTATTTCCTCATTCCTGCCTGGGGTGTCGCTTACTGCTGCGATGCTTCTAGCACCCTCTAGTCTGTATCTCTGTGCTGAGATAAAGACTGAACTGTGCTAGAAGCACCAAAGTAAAAAAAAAACTACACCCTAAACAGGAAAGAAGAACTAGAAACAAGAGAATAGTCCCACTTGCGCTATAAGGATGGTTCCGTCCAATAAAACGACTTTATTAAAATGGAACAACAGCAAACAGGGATTTCCAATAATCTTAGTACCAAACTGAATGCATCCTGGGTATCAGCAGTGGTAACCAGATATGAACTTGGAATAGGATCCCCAAACTGTATTTTTCATTAAACCACAAGACACTTGATAAGGAAAGAAGAACTGCCCATGGTTTTGAAAGGTGCAGGGTGATAGAACTAACACTACTGCAACTCCTTAATGTTTTTCTGACTTCCAGCCAATCTAAGGTCGACAGGGTTGGAAGGTCGATACAAGCCTGCCATAGGGCTGGCCCAAAATGTGATCCTGCGTTAATATACACAACCCAATCTGTATTTCAGTGTCTATGTGGCAGGCATGTCCAAACTATGGCCCTCCAACTGTTGTGAAACTACAAGTCCCATCATGCCTTGCAACAGTTTTGTTATTATGCTAAAAGCTAAAACTATGTCAAGGCATGATGGGACGTGTAGTTTCACAACAGCTGGAGGGCCACAGTTTAGACATGCAAGATGGGAGTTCTATTGAAGATGAAATGTTTCCCATAGCAACCAATCAGACTCAATCTATTATCTCCTAGAAGGTGCTAATTAAATAAGTAGAATCTAATTGGTTGCTATGGGCAATATCCCGTCTCAGTAAATTCACCCCTATGAACGATGACATTGGGCGTCTCAGTCCTTGAACCTTCCGACACTTCTGCCTCCCCCTGTGTGTGCTAGGCCCAATTCCTGTATGTCTCCCATGTTTAAACTGACTTCTGTTTGGCTCCTAAATGGCCAAGAACAGCGAGGGCATGGACGTCAACTGCCCGCCCTACGCAGGCTTCGACCTGCCTGCATTCGCATGGGGGCACCCAGTGTTTTCTGGGTGCACCCGCCATTTTTGTGGGCACCCCAATAGGCTAGCCCTCTACCAGCCCCGTTCACCCCCCTCTGTGCAAACGCCCCGGCAACTGTGATAGTCGCCAAAAGCGTGCCCTGCACATGCGTGTTTTTTGGCAATACGCATGCATAGAGCCACACCATCGGTCCCTACAGCAAATTCTCTGCGGGCCGAGTCAACGTGAATTAGGCCCTATATGTAAAGAGCCAATCAAAAATGATCATCATTATTAGTAAGCTGATAGAAATACCTGGCACAATGGTCCCATCCTGTCCTGTCCTGACACAATGGGCTTTATTCTAGTTCACTCTTTCTGACAAAATCCTTCTTAGATGGACAGAACCATGTGCACTGCAGGTGGGGTAGATGTAACTTGTGCAGAGAGAATTAGATTTGGGTGGGGTTTTTCTTCAAAGTGAGATCTATATTGCAGTGTAAAATCATGCAGTCAGTATTTTCCCTGCACAGAAACAAAAAAACTCACCCAAATCTAATTCTCTCTGCACATGTTACATCTGTCCCCCTGCAGTGCACATGGTTTTGTCCATCTAAGAAGGATTTTGTCAGACAGAATGAACTAGAATAAACCCCCATTTGCACTGCAGGGGGCAGATGTAAAATGTGCAGTGAGAATTAGATTTGGGTGAGTTTTTTTGTTTCTGTGCAGGGTAAATACTGACTGCTTTATTTTTACACTGCAATATAGATCTCACTTTGAAGTAAAACCCCACCCAAATCTAATTCTCTCTGCACAAGTTACATCTACCCCACCTGCAGTGCACATGGTTTTGTCCATCTAAAGGGGCCCATACACGGTCCGTTAAACGGATACGTTTGGGTCTTAATTAGCATGCATCGTATCGGATCGCATGCCTAGTGCATGCCTAGTGCATGCAAAGCGATCCGATACGATGTTTAGCTAGTACAAAAAGTATGTGCAGCACATACTTTTTGTACCGTACTATTTGATGCGCGGGAGCGCGCATCGCATAGTACAAAACGGACGGTCCGGGAACGGACCGTCTATGGGTACCTTTAGAAGGATTTTGTCAAAAAGCGTGAACTAGAATAAGGCCCAATGTGACATTTGAGTTATGTCTTCCCCAGTAATGGGAACGCTCCTCTTATACTAGAAACCATACATCATAAATTAAGATTGTGTTTTGCGTCTTTTATTTTTCGCAGCGATCGACCTGCTTAAGCATGAAGTGATTTTCAGCGTGGTCAGACTGGGGGCCACCATTATCATCTGCATCGGGTTCCTGCTTATGCTGCTCCCTGAAGAATGGGATGAGATCACCCTGCGATTCATCAATAGCTTAAAGGAAAAGAAGACGGAGGAACACGCAGAGGACGTGGCAGACGCCGGCGTATTCACAAGGAGCAGGAGCAGGGCTAACGGCACAGTGTCTATACCACTGTCCTAAACCCATCATTCGAATGCACGTGAATGTATATTCTGTGAATATAATTTAATTATTTTCACTAATTGTTATGTAATATCACAGTATTAATCTGCAAAGAATTCTAAGTTAAATACATTCTAAAGTTTACATTTATACACCTAAGAGTAAATAAACACAATAACGTTTTTCTATGGAACGCTTCATTTTATTTTGGTTTGTCTTTATTGTCTATTATACTGATGTTGATTTCAGCAGGGGAGTCATTGAGGACCTTTCAGGTGGCATAATGTGGTGAGTCGGGGGGCGCAACAGTCCCTTGTCTTAGCAGGGGCACGCTGCACCCGGCCGCACATTTAGGGCGGTATTCAATGAGGCTGATTCGCCAGGTTTTTATGGCGATTTTGTGCTGTAAGGCGAATTTTTGACTAAAACGGTGAATCACCCTATTCAATGACCAGATGGCGAATACATTTCAAGGTTTTTTCGCCATGATTCACCGAGTAGCAATCGCTATCTTTTTATGGTGAAGTGGAAGGTGAACTTTTATAGGATCATCTGGCAGCCGAGGCAGAATGAGGAACCTGCCCAGTGACTGTTAGATCGCACATTGGGCGGTATTCAATGTGAATACCGGCGACGTGCAGCGAATCCTGTTTAGGATTCGCTGCACATTCGCCACTGGTCGCCGCGTTCCGGAGCCTCGCCGGCTCCGGTATTCAACGAGTCAGGGGCTTGCTGCCCCTGATCGGCGAATTTGAGCTCCTGCGGCGAACGCCGCAGGGAGCCTGAGGACGGTGGCAGGCAGGGAGATGGAAGTCTCCCTGCCTGCCCCAGAACGTTTGTGGGGGGGAGGTGGGCTCCCCGGGTGCCAGGCAGCACAGGCTGCCCCCCGGGGGTGCCAGCAGGGGACCGCGTATATTCACTACACCCGATCATGAATATGTTCATGATCGGGTGAAGTGAATATATGAATATCTAATGAGCGGCTCGGCTCCGGCCCCCTGCTGGCTGCTCTGTGTAAAAAATATATATATATATATATTTTTTAATTAAATATATATTCATGTGCTTACAGCACATGAATAAAAATAGCATGCCCCTCCTCAGAATAAAATTCCAGATTTTTTGACACCAATTGTAAAAAACAAAACACTTTATTTTAAAAGTTCACATTCCACTTCACCATAAAAAGATAGCGATTGCTACTCGGTGAATCATGGCGAAAAAAACCTTGAAATGTATTCGCCATCTGGTCATTGAATAGGGTGATTCACCGTTTTAGTCAGAAATTCGCCTTACAGCACAAAATCGCCATAAAAACCTGGCGAATCAGCCTCATTGAATACCGCCCATTGAGTCATTAACTAGGATGCTGGGTTTATTGGTATCAGCATGTACAGGTTAATGCAGGAATACAGTGGATTTGCTACAGAAACAGCAGTGGTTTACAGTGGTGTAGCAATGGTGTAGCAATGGTGTGGCAGCCCCAGCTGTGGCTCTATATAGTAAAGAACATAGCTGCAGTGTGCACAGGTGCAATATCACATGATGTTGGAGGTTGCAGCTCCCAGCAGTCTCTGGGGCCTAGTGCCTGGAGTGTATGCACCATAGGAAACAGCGCAAAGTGCTGCTCTCCCCAAAGATTCAAATATTTCCATGATGTATCTTAGAGGTGGATTGTATATTCTCTCTCTGCATAATAATATACATCGCTGCCCGCCCGCCCGCCGAGATGCTAGCGCAAATGTACTAACATATGCGTCTGGCATCGCGGTGCGGTAATGGAGCCCCCCTGCGATACCTGTACTGTGGTGTGCGGGTCTCCGTCTCCTCCCTGCCGCCTGAACTGCCTTCATGCCGGGGACAGCTAAGCAGGCTTTCCCCGATGCCTCCTCCTCCCGCCCTGCAGCCTGAAGGACGTCCAGCTGCGTTGCTAGGGGGAGGAAGGGCTTACCTTCCGGGGTCCAGGAGGACCTGCAAGAAGGTAAGCCCAAGGGAGGGGGAAAGGGGGGGGGGGGGGGTCGGCGAGACGGCGGGGTTGCAGCGAGGCGGTGAAAAGAAGCCCATAGGCTTCTATAGGGTATCGCCACCCTTTGGGTGGCGAATCCCTGGCTGGCGAAATCGGTGCAGCTGGGTAATTGTACATAGGAAAATGCATTAAAACAGGGGTTTTGCCGCATTTTCCCCGTAGTACATCACGCCCCCTCTCTCTCTCTATATATATATATAGACCATAGAAATGATCGCACAACACGTTGAAGAAATTATTGGATGACTGTGCCAGGTCCAAAATCAATAGTCAATACATCCCTGCAGGTAGACAGAGAAGACCAGCACCAGTCCATATCATGATTTTCAAATATGCAGATTTATTGTCCAAAACAGGACATCTCAATGATCAATATACAGAATAGTTAAATGACACCCAACAGGCGAATACTCATCACTTAGCAGTCCTCATTTAGATCCTCGACGGCCGTTTCGGTGCCCACAGCACCTTTGTCAAGAGGGGTCATCAACCTACTAGCAGCTTAGAGATGCCTTACATAGGGCCTCACCACGCCAACTCACCTGATGCAATCATTGCTGATTAACGGCAGCCCTGTCTCACGCTATATATATATATATATATATATAAAGTGTGGTTCCAAACATATATAAGTTTCTTAATTGGGTGCTGCATACAGAATTGTCCCTGGTGTGAAGCAGGGAAGGTATAAAATCTCTGTGATGTAAAGGGTTGCAGAATATCTTCCCGCTATGAGATCTCAGTGGAAAAATCACCGCATTCGGCACTGGGCTGTGGAAGATTGAGGACTCTCTCATGGAATTCCAAATATCATTGCTACCTGGAGTGGCTTCCGGAGGTGCGGCAGCAACTCTGATCGAAATTCAAATAGGGGAGCTGCACCAACCGCCACAGACCGCCGTTGCACACGGACTCACAGGCAGTGGGTGTGGCTCCCTGATTTGAATTTTGAACTGACCAGCAGCCACTCCTCTGGATGTATTAAGCCTGGATGAAGAGATAAAGTGGAGACAAAGCACCAACCTATCAACTCCTAACTGTCATTTTTCAAACATATAAAAAAAGACATTTATGTGTGATTGCAGTCTCACACACCTATGTACAGAGAAAAGGTGGTAGACTGCGCTCATTGATGACAGACTGAGGTTTTAAAAATATATAATATTTAATTATACAAATAGCATGCTGTAATAAACATATAAAATTACAAAGTACAAGGTACACAATATAAAAGAAGGGGAAGGGGGAGGGCAAGAATAATTGAAAATAGCTGCATCCACTGTTAGAGTGATATCACCTTAGTTAGAGTCCACAGTCCAGTGGGTAACCGTTGAAATGAGGAGCGGATAGATGTATCAAAAAACTAGCCGCGGCGGTACTCGAATATGGTTTTCTTCCGATTGCAGTAGGGGGTAGCGATCCTCCCAACTTGGATAAGAAATATTGGTTGAGTGTCCGCTGTAGGACCCTGGGTGGGTATTAGAAAGGCGGCTTGCCTTCAAGAGGTGAGTGCCTCACTCCAGGTCGATAGGGCCAGTGATGGTACGCAGGTGAAAATCTCCAAACGGTTATCAGTGGAAATGGGTGGCAGTGGCAGGCAGCGTTTTGTGGTGGGCAGTTAGGAGCCTGGGCCAACGCGTTTCACTGCAAAAGCTGCTCTGTACAGAAATATTTCAAATTTAAGCATAAGACCAAGGTGTAACTAGCGCCCAGTGTGAAACATAACTGAGGCGAACGGGTGTGTGACGGCACGACTCAAGCGCAGTGTAGGACAGTCCAGGTAGGACAGGGTGCACGTGACGACGTGCCCATAGGAACTGCCCCTCCAGTGGAACTACCTATTTTGATCCACTAGGAGGGTACAAGAAGCTAAATCGGAACCCAGTCATCCGATTAACTGATTTAGAAAAAACAGTTTTTGGGGGTAGAGGAAAACAAGTTTGTTGTGCCCTGGAAAAATTAGGCCGCACCTTGCAAGTTGGCTAGTAGTTCGCTACTAGTTGAAAGACTTGGTGATTGAGTATCATACCTCGTACCCTTCGCGCCTCACTTGATTGTGGGAACGTTCTAGGTCGCTGAGAAGTGAGTGTTTTGGGGAGCTCTCAACTTAAACGAACCCACCGGTATCTACTAGCTGTGAACGTCTATTCCTGTAATTATGGGTAATAACGGGTCACACAATGATAACGTGTCAGTTAGGGAAGAAGCGAGTCGACCCAAAGGATCGGCGGCTTTCATTATGTGCTGTAAGCACGGTGAACGAGCAGTTGTTTACCAAAAGAAATGGAAAAAGATGACACAAGGCAGCAAGTTAGAATTTCCCAGTGTTGGTAGTTTTGATCCAGAAATCTTATCGGCAGTAAAAGATGAAATATGTCTACTCTCCAGTCGTAAGAAGAGAGTGAAGCACATAGAAATTCTTAAATTGTGGCAGAAGGAAGGACAGTAACAATGGGGAATCAGATGTCTGGCAGTGCCAGATACAATCAGCCACAATAAAAATGCAACCGTAGCCGCAACAGCTCCCCCGCCCCCATATGTGCCGAAGGGGTTAATAACTAATAAGCAAGACATGAGTAATAATGTAACAGTTGCTAACTTGTATCCTGTCTTATCCCCTTATAAGGAAACCCGAGAGGAAAACGAGCAGCTGTTGGCACTGGCCGTCTCCCATGCAATTAACATGATTGAAGGAAAGGCTGAACCAGCAAAACCTGCTGCTGCGGCCCCTGCACAGGGAGAGGAGACGGCTGATGCCAACAGCATAGTCATGGACTCAGGTAAGATAGCACCACACAGCACAGACACAGACGACTCCCAACCAGGTCCCAGTAATGCGGATGTGGTACAAACATACCCTGTACGCACACTGGAGGTTCCCTATGGTAAGGCAGACAGAGAGGGTGTGATACCTACCAGAAAGATGACCATGCTAAACCCATGGACACGGTTAGAGCTGCGATCCATCATTACAGATTTCCCTGATCCTAGGAAAGATCTGGCCCTAAGCCAGAAATTTGTAAGGGATCTGGGAAACTCTGATGAACCCACCAACAAGGATTGGAGAATCATGTTGAGGGCCTGTCTCCCTACCCACATAGACATCCCGAAATTCATTCAGGACAGTGGATTGAAAGTGTATAGGGAGATAAATGATGAGATCAACGAGGAAAATATACGCCTAATCAACTTACAATTGGGAGTATATTTTCCTGCGGCAGTGGAATATAGCAAGATTTTCACCATCAAGCAAAAGGATGGTGAAACCGCTGGTGATTATTTTACCAGGGCCTTGAAAATGGTATCAAAATACACTGGTGTCTCCGAGCCTAAGGACAACCCCCACCTGAGGGAGATGATTGTCTCTGTGCTGGTGGAAGGGCTTAAAGATAATCTGAGAGCCAGAGTCCAAACCTCTTTCCCAAATTGGCGTGGAATGACAGTGGATGCCCTACGGGAATCTGCTGTGGACCACGACCGTAACATTAAGAAGCACAGAGAACTGCAAACTGATAAACTGATGATGGTTAGCATCCAAGCTCTTACAAATGCCCCAAATAAAGCTGCATACCAACGAAACACCAGGGACACAGGTAGAAAGCAAATTATTTGCTACAACTGCAATAGGGAAGGACACTACTCAGCACAATGTAAGTTAGGAAACCCCAGGAGTTACAAAACACATAGGCGAGAATGGGAATCTCACCAAGGTGAGACACGGAGATACCCAGCCCCTAGACAATGGGAGGAGACAGACAGGTCACGCAACATGCCTCCTCCCCATTTGATGGCTGACACTGTACTAAGGGCAACCCAGGTAAGACAATAGGAAACAGGTCATACCTGTATCCTACAGCCAGTTAGACTAACACAACACCTTAGAGAGGAACCTCAGGTGAAGGTTGATATAGCTGGAGTAAGGCAAACCTTCTTGGTTGATACAGGGGCGGCCAGATCTGTTCTCAACACTCCTCTTCACTTGGGTTTCACCGACCAATCAGTAGCAGCAATTGGGGTAACAGGAAAAATACAACATTACCCACTGACGAAACCAGCAGAGGTTACAATCGGGCCTCTGCATACCAAACATTCTTTTCTGTTGGCTGCAGCGGCCCCGACTAACCTCCTGGTTAGAGATTTACTATGTAAAATGGGATGTGTCATCTACTGCACCCCCGATGGGGTATTCCTGGACACTCCTAGAAATCTTACACAAGAAGTGCAAGATATGCTGGACAGTCCTCAGATGCTAATGTTGTATTCCACTGTTATAGAGTCAAATCCATCTAGGGTAGCTGAAATTACAGCACAAATACCGAGTTCCCTTTGGACTAAAGATGGACAGGATGCTGGGCTGATGGCAAATGTAGCTCCAGTAGAGATCCGTTTAAAAGAAGGCAGGATAGCCCCAAAAAATACCGCAATACCCTTTAAAACCTGAAGTTGAGCTAGGAGTATACCCTGTGATCCAGCGATTGCTCCAACAGGAAATCCTAGTTAGAACTTCCAGCACGGCCAATAGTCCCATCTTTCCTGTGAAAAAGAGCGGGGGGAGGGGCTACAGACTAGTGCAGGATTTAAGAGGGGTAAACAAAGTAGTTGAGAGCCAATTCCCCGTAGTGCCAAACCCAGCTGTCATCCTAATGCAAATACCACCTCACTGTACTCATTTCACAGTCATTGACTTGTGTTCTGCGTTCTTCTCTGTCCCTTTACACCCCGACAGCCAGTATCTGTTCGCCTTTACCTACAGAGGAGTACAGTATACCTGGACACGACTCCCCCAGGGATTCATAGACAGTCCCAGCATCTTCTCCCAGGCCTTGCATGATTGTTTGCAATCCTTTCAACCCATGAGTGGTTCGATACTTATACAATATGTCGATGACTTATTGTTGTGTTCTGAGTCACTGGAGTCATCAGTGGATGACACTAGACAACTGCTGATGCATCTCTCAGAGACAGGACATAAAGTATCAAAGGATAAGCTGCAATTATGCCGGACCAGGGTTAAGTATCTGGGCCACTGCCTTACCCAAGGGCTGAGACACCTCACCGACGACCGAATCCAAGCGATTCGAAACATGGCACTGCCACAGACCCAACACCAGATCCGTACGTTCCTAGGCATGTGTGGATACTGTCGCAATTGGATCCCAGGATTCTCTATTCTGGCATTACCACTACAAGAGATGGTTTCCTCAACTAAGCCAGACCGGGTCTCTCACACTGAGGAATCTGAGCTGGCTTTCGAGGAACTAAAGGTGAGCCTAACAAAGGCCCCAGCATTGGGAATGCCAGATAATGGGAAACCCTTTGAACTGTACGGAACTGAATCAGCTGGGTGTGCGGCAGGAGTACTTGTACAAAAACATGGTGATGCCAACCGACCAGTAGCGTACTACAGTGGCCAGCTGGACACAGTAGCACGCTCGCTCCCAACTTGCTTACGAAGTGTGGCCGCAATAGCACAACTAGTAAACAAGAGTGAGGATGTGGTGTTAGGACACGATTTAACTGTTCAAGCTCCCCATGCTGTCTCTGCCCTCCTAAATTCTGCCCAAACACGTCATGTGTCCTCAGCACGGTTCACCAAGTGGGAACTGGTGCTGATGGCCCCAGTAAATATTACCATCAAAAGATGCAACACACTAAACCCAGCCACATTCCTTCCTCATGTGCCCTCCAAGGCACAAAGGGTGGAGGGTGATGGGAATGTTGCTGAATATGGTAAAGCAGAGTTTAGTGAGGGTGAGGACAAGCATGATTGCATGACCTACCTGAATCAGACCTTTACAGCACGTCCTGACATAAGCGACAGCCCATTAAGTGAGGTAGACATAACCTTATTCACTGATGGTAGCTGTCATAGACAAACGGAGACGGGAGAGCTGTGCACAGGCTACGCGGTAGTAGATGGAGAAGGTATTGTGGAAGCTGAACCCTTAGGACCACCTCACTCAGCACAAGTAGCAGAACTGGTGGCACTGACCAGAGCATGTGAACTGGCCAAAGGAAAATCAGTTAACATATATACCGACTCCAGATATGCTTTCGGAGTAGTGCATGATTTTGGAGCCCTATGGCGCCTCCGAAATTTCATGACGGCGGCTGGCACACCAGTGGCGCATGCGACATACATTAGAAGACTTCTGGGAGCTATCCAGCTTCCAGACAGAGTGGCTGTTATCAAGTGCAAAGCTCACACATCAGAGAAGGACCCAGTGTCCCTTGGTAACAGCCGCGCTGATGAGGCAGCGAAAAGGGCCGCATGCCCTGTAAATATTTCCACCCATCCTATAAACCTCTGTACACTGAACATGGTATCCACATCCAAACTGATAGACATGCAGAATTTGTGTTCCCCACAGGAAAGAGCAGTATGGAAGTCGAAGGGATGTGGCCAAGAGTCCACCGGACTTTGGAGAGATGGACACGGGAAACCAGTGGCCCCCAGAGCATACCTTCCTAGTCTAGCCGAGGCGGCCCATGGGCTGACACATCTTGGGAAGGAAGGTATGTGCAAGCTGGTAAAGGCCTACTGGTGTGCACCAGGGTTCGCTTCTCAAGCAGGTAGAGTGGCAATGTCATGCCTCACCTGTTTGAGGAAGAACGTTGGAAAAGCCATCCCAACAGAGCCATCCCACATCCCTCCTACAGAAGGCCCTTTCCAGGTAATACAAATCGACTTCATACAGTTACCACCCTGTAGAAATTTGAAATATGTATTAGTATGTGTTGACATGTTTTCCAGCTGGGTGGAGGCTTTCCCTGCTGCCTCCAACACTGCTACCTTTACAGCAAAGAAAATATGTCAAGAGTTTGTCTGTAGATATGGTATCCCAAAGGTCATTGAGAGTGACAGAGGCACTCATTTCACAGGAGAGGTCTTCCAAATCATGTGTAAACTCCTGGGGATTAATAGTGAACTTCATACTCCATATCGTCCCCAGGCGAGCGCCAAAGTTGAGAGAATGAATGGTACTATTAAGAACAAATTGGGTAAAGTTATGGCTGAAACAGGGTTGTTATGGCCAGAGGCATTGCCTATTGTGCTGTATAGCATTAGGACCACTCCCAGGGCTCCACTCAACTTGTCCCCCTTCGAGATATTGTTTGGTCGGCAGCCACACGTCATGATAGACCCACAGGATGATCTCAAATGTAACAATGAGCTAACTGTACAGTATATCCTAAAGCTAAACAAACAGCTAAGGAAACAACAAAAGCAGCTGAATTTACTGAACCCTGATATGCCTACCGAGAATTGTCATAATCTTAAACCAGGAGACTTTGTTATGATCCGAAATTTTTTACGCTCAGGTTGTTTGATAGACCGTTGGGAAGGACCGTACCAAGTTTTGTTGACCAGCACTACATCAATTAAAGTCGCAGAGAGAGAGACTTGGATACATTCGTCCCACTGCAAGAAAGCCAGTAACCCAGAGTTCCAGTGTGCAGAGAGCGAAAGAGAAGAAGTGTCGCTAGAAGCATTGTTCCGGGAAGACTGAAAGGCAGCCAAGGTCGAGCAACCTGAGCGAACAAAGGTCCAAGAGCAGAGCAAATAAAAGTCCCCTGGTAGAGATGATGGAAGGACTCCAAGCAACAGGTTCACAGTTGTACATCTATTTCTCTGTTTTCTTCCTGTTTTCTCTTCCTCATTCAAGGATACTCGGTGGCTGCCACATTCTAGAGCGATCGGAGCGGAGTCCTGACATTGTAATAATGGACCCAGATATGGGTGGAGTAGAATCCCAAAATCAGCTTGATACTTTACCCATAACAGGAGAAGGTAAAAGGTATGAGGAAAACGTAGTTCAAGGGCTATGTGATGGGTTATTGTCTGGTGAGTACTGTGTCTGTAGATATTGTCAACCGAAAATGGAAGAAGAATGCATCCAGCGATGTCAGTCGACAAGTAAGGCAACTACAGGCCGACATCCTTTGAGTGATTACCACTCACTAGTGGGTAAGGTCTTAAACCAAACAGAATGCTGGGTGTGTTCACAAGTACTACATAAAAGGAGTAGTGTAGGCCTAGTCCCATACCCGCTTAATATTTCAGAGATAAGCGTATTAAATAAAGGGAGGCCACTGGATAAGAGATACCTGTATACCAGGTCCCCTAGTCTCAGATTACACCCATACCAAGTGGATAAGTCCCTGGTATGTATGAACTTCTCAAGTTCCAGAACGATTGGTACTTGGGAAGTGACATGGCACAACCAGACAATAACTTACTCCCAGCGTCCAGATGGAGAGCCTATTGATAAAGAATTACTGTTAAAGATCCGCACCAGTGGGAGACATTATAAATATGTCTACACGGTGAAGAAAAGTAAAATGATGGCCGGCAGAGTATCAGCCGGCTACTGTAATATGACCCTACAACCGGAAACCTGTGAGGAACAAGTCAGGGAGCAGGGGACAGGAATGTTCTTATGGATAATGTGTGATAAAATTATGAAATACTCTGTCCCTTATTTCCTCCCTGACGACGTTTATTATATTTGTGGTAGAAGGGCGTACAAATGGCTCTCCATGAACTACGTTGGAATTTGTTATCTAGGTAGAGTGTTACCTGAAGTGATGACCCTCACACATGATGAGATGGTGAGCATACACAGAGGTATACCTCCTCCTTACACTCATACCCACTATGATCAAATCCACAAAAGGGATTTAACAATTAAGAAAGAACCCCTAGCTTCTGAAATGATACACGAGTCGTTCGGTATCCAACTCCTCATCGCATTAGATATCACCCATACCGCCAGAGGAGTCATAAGTTTTAAGTATATCCAAGCATTGGCCAGCTTGGTAGATAACATCACTGAGATTTATGATGACACCTTTAGATACACTGGGAAAGAGTTACAAGCGTATAAAAGAGAGCTAGTCCAACATCGGATGGTGTTGAACTATCTGACAGCTATGACAGGAGGATATTGTGTCACCCTCTCTACACAGTTTGGGGTAAAATGTTGTACATACATCACCAACAATACTGAAGACCCAGAAGAAATCATAGATCATCGGATGGATGAGATTCTTCAGCTTAAATGGGAATTTAGAAGGGAACACAATATCAGCCTGGCAGAAATAGGTAACAAAGTCAGCGAATGGACCTCCTGGTTGAATCCCATGCACTGGTTCTCCGGTTTAGGAGAATGGGCGCAGGGAATCATAGCTAACATAGGAAAACTCCTTCTCTGTATCGGTGGTGCCATCATAGTCTTTGTGCTACTGTTCAAATGTTTAAAGGTGGTGACCCGGGGAAAAACAAAAAGTACAGAAATCATGAGTGTAAGAACGAGAGATGCAGAGGAAGACCAGGGTTTGGTATATGACCCTAGAATCGAAACCACCTCCCTTTAAAGAAACCATATTTGTGAACGTGTATATGTTGTAACCTCCCTTGTTTTTATTTTTATCCCAAAAATTGTACATTATCCTTCGTCACCCTGAGTAGATTGTTCGATAAATGCGGCCCATCGTTTATCCATGATCCTGGATCGGCCAAAGAGCAGATGGTTTACTCCCCTTATATGTTCAATTCAAGGATCCTAATTTCTCTGTTAGGATTATGAATTTCTGTATTGTTGTGTAAAATGTTTTGTATTGTAACAGTTTTATATTTACTGTTAAAGGGTGGACTGTTGAAGTCGAGTTGCATACACGCCATTTTACGATAGTATGGCCGCCATTTTGGTTCGCAGAGTTGCGCTAATAAAGTTTCCATACCCGAGTCTGTGTGACAATGTGGACCAGAAGAGTAGCCATACTATTACACATAAATTCATAAGAACATACTGACACTAAATAAAATATAGTTAAAGGTTTAGAACGCCACACATAGCTTAGTTAGCATTGCATACATCTGTCTGTATAGTGTTTAGTACGGTTCCGTTCCGTTTCTTATGCGCAGTATTCCGGTCATTGCGAATATTTCGCAATACACACGGCCCGATAGTTATGGACATAATCCATATTCCCAGGACAGTTTCTGTTGAAAAAGGTATAACAAAAGGAATCCAGATGTAACCGGTTTCTAATGCTATTTACAACCCCTGACGATGAAACCAACAAACAAAGAACTCCAAAAGTTCACTCCCCTGCCCCTATTCAAACCAGGTGCATCACTTAACCCCCAATCACAGAGAACCTGACATACGACCCCCGACCAATAGGAATGGCCTTTGACCTCCCCCTTCTGACCCTATAAGATAGGTGACCCAGGGCGGCCTTGGTCACTTCGGCACATCTTCCTTTCCCTGACCTTCGACCGGGCTATAGTTCAACCCTGAACGATAGCGAGCTCTGACCGGACTGCGCTGCGCATATTTGATGAGGAGACGGTAAACAGTTGCATTCACGGTATTTATTTCCATAGTATTGTTGGCTGATTGTATCCTGTATCTGTTTTCTTCCCCTAGTAGAGCCTGATTATTATATTGTATTGTTAGTCTATTGTATTACCTGTTATATCTGTATTTTCTATTCCTGTAACCCCCTGTTGTCCGTTAGGGACTTAAATACATTTTTTTTACGGAGTTCCTATCTCCTTTCTTCTATACAGTGGTCGTGTCTGTTTATTCGCATATAGCGATAAGGTATATTACGGACACTGTCCTAAAAGGTATATTTCGCAGATTAGAGTCAGAGTACTGCGAAAGGATCTCTTATTAAGGTATTGGTTCTTTGGTGTACAATACACTATAAAGGTACGCTACGCTGCGCTACGCTTTGTTCGCACGTGGCTAGGTATAAAGGATACGCTGGTTACGGACATAATACGTAACCTGCGCTTTTCACTTATTGTTTCTTTGGTCATATTTTATCGCCATTAACAGGATTGACACCCCCTTTTTTTGACAGCCGCTAGCAGAAGCCACTCATACAGGCGCCCCTACAGTTGCCTCGGTAACTGATACCCCAATTAACCTTTGCAGAATATCAGATGTATAGATTAAGAGTAGAATTTCTTGACAACCCCAAAATGCAGCTCACAAATCCTTGTAACTTTGCCCCTGTGGAACACTCATATTTCATACAAATGTCATTTCAAATTGCAGATCTGTGGAAGGCCACTATTAGAGAATTTAGTGTTAGGCTGCGGGGTGTGGGGGGTGTTTAGGAGGGGTTAGGTTTAGGCAGTTGGGTAAGGGGTTGGGGCTAGACACTATCAAGGAGGGTTGGGGTTGGACTGTGTTGGAGGTGGGGGCTAGGGTTATTCTGGTGCAAGGGAGGGTTATAGTTAGGGAAGGTATGGGTGGTGGTGGTGGTGGTGGTGGGGGGGGGGGGGTTTGAGATTCTCCATATTGTAATATAAGAAAAACACACTTTGTTTCCCCCAGCAAGCTGAATGATACCAGTAACAAGATATAAATTATATATAATAACAGAATTCAGAGATCTTGGTTACATGGATTTGCCGTAGTCAAAGCGTCTCTGTCTTTTGGGGTCCCTAGTGCTATATCTAGGTGCAGTGTGCAGCACCCCACAAAAAAATCAGCATAAGCCAGTAATAATTGCATACTACTAGCTAGTTTTATTAGTATAACAATATTTGATGTAGCCTAAATATCCTTTGGGAAGAACATACTTTTGATAAAAATGAATTATGTGTTTTCTAGACTGCTAAAAATAAACTTGCATTCACAAAATAGTAGATAAAACCATTGAAGTTTGCACCAGTTGAGGAATTCCTATTTATACCACCACCCGGAGGAACTTATAATTGGCAGTTTTGTAATAGACAGAATAGGTGACACTAACAGACTTCAGTGGAGAACATTGAGAAGGGGGACACATTATTCCATGAGCCTGGTATTTATCCCAAAACATCCTAATAGCGCGAGTTCTACCTAAAAACTTAATTGCTATGTCAAATCCTGTGTGTCTAGCTCTAACTATAACACTGGGTCATACCAAACCCTCAGCCAGAGCTGGCCCTGGCTAACTTGATGCCCTAGGCAATATTTTGGCTGGTGTCACCTAGCACCACCACTAGTTCCGCCTCTGACCCAGCACCCCTCTCTCAATACATCACAGATCACAGAAGCAGCCAGCATGTCTTATCACCCCTGACCCATAGCAAACCTTATCCACAGAGCTGTGATTAGACATTTATATTTCATACTAAAATAGGATGTGGTCTTGCTGCAAAGGGGCATGGCCACACAATTATACCCCTGATTCAAATTATGCCACACAGTAGTGCAACCTTATTCACATTACATGTCAGTGTCCCTTAATCACTTTATGCTACACATTAGTAGCATTTAACATTACGCCTCACGGTAGTGCCTCTTATTCACATTATGTCACACAGAAGTCTCCATTATTTACATTACACAGACCATCGAAAAGGTGCAAAACAGCTAACGCGTAATCATCTGATGGAGGTACCTTGCTGCAGCTCCGGTCATACAGCCTGTGACACCTGGCTTCCCTTACCTGGACGCTGCTGACTGCGTCCCCTGCTTGTCACCTGTGTCCCGTGGGACCCCTGCTTGTCACATGCGTCCCCTGCTTATCAACTGGGACCCCTTCTTGACACCTGCGTCCCCTAGGGACCCCTGCTTGTCACCTCTGTACCAACAGCGTCATTAGACCGGCATCCTCTGGTTCACAGCAGCAGGCGTTGGCTCGCTGCAATAAGGACAGCATCTCTTGGTCCACTAACATCAGCTGACTGTGCATGACTCCCAAACACAGGAAAGGTAAGGTAAGTATACTTACCTTCGCCCTAACCCACCCAGGCTGACCCTAACTCTCCCTTCACCCCAGCCCAACCCTCACCCTTCCCACTGCAGCGTGACCCTAACCCTCTCCCCTAAAGCCTGACACTAACCCTTCCCCCTGCAGCCTGACCCTACCCTTCCCCCTGCAGCCTAACCCTAACCTTCTCCCCTGCAGCCTGACCCTAACCCTTCCCCCTGCAGCCTGACCCTAACCCTCCTTGCTAGTGTATAACCTGCGCACCCCACTGCCTAAACCTACACCCTGCCCCACACATTTACCCCACCTTCTAAGTGCCTAACCCCCCTCCACTCAGCCTAACCCTAGCCAAAAGTATTTTTGGTAAGCAATTATAGATTTCAGGCCCCCCTCAGAGGCTAAACTTTATAAAGGGACAGTGCATGCCATTGGCTTACTGCAAATAATGGGCATGGTCTCACAAGGAAGTAGTATGGTACCAAGGGTACAAGGAGATAATGAATGGGAGATGACAGAGAGATAACAGGTGACAAGAGGAAGGGGTGATGGGGAGATAGTAGGTGACTGGGGAGACAGGGGAGACTTGGAGATAGTAGGCGACGGGGAGACTTGGAGATAGTAGGTGACTGGGGAGACAGGGGAGACTTGGAGATAGTAGGTGACTGGGGAGACAGGGGAGACTTGGAGATAGTAGGTAACTGGGGAGACAGTGGAGACTTGGAGATAGTAGGTGACTGGGGAGACGGGAGACTTGGAGATAGTAGGTGACTGGGGAGATAGCGGGTGACTCAGGAGGCAGGAGTTATTGGAAGATAGGGGATGGAGATATATCAAATGATAATTTGATATATCCCCTATCCCCTATCCATCCTCCATCCCCTATCCATCCTCCATCCCCTAAATAGAGTTCAAATATCAAATCAAAATAATAATAATAAAATAAAAAGAGAACAGAATATTAAAAACAATGCATAAAATGCAATATATTCACCCAGCTGGACCACATAGACGTAGAGCTGGTCAGTTCATATATATGGAATCCATTCCTATTTTGCCCAATTACCTTACAGATATTCCAAAAGGGGCACATCAGTGACATGACAACGAATTGGTACAGATTGGCACCCAGCAACTAGCTGCGGGCTCTGATTGGGCAGAATGGTGTCACACCTGCTACTCCAGCAAAAAGTAAATCTATGAATACACTTTCCGCAGCTAAGTATTTTTTTTTCTTTTTACGGCGTCCAAGAAGCCTTTGGTGCTCTCAGACAATGCTGCCAGCCTCGGTGATTAAGTATAAATGCTACGCGCTTGTATAAGTGCTACTAGCAGCGCTTTCTATAAATACAAGGCAGTTCCAGTTCAGAAAGCTCAGAATTGCATTTGTGTCAAAATAGCTTGGACAAATATGGAATTGGGCCCAGCTACAGCCTTTTATCACAGTGAATTAGTGAACTTAGGTTGCTAGGATCATTGGAACAGTTGATTCTTCTAGCATGGTAGGCTGTTACTTCAAACTGGAAGTATCTAAAGAGTTAATACTAGGTCTTGGACACCAAAAAAATTATGATGAGATACTATCATAGGCCTTGGACGTAATGCATTCCAAATATGTGAGTATGTGAGTATTTATAAGCAAATGTATAACCGTATCAAATACAAATAATAATAATAATAATAATAATAATAATAATAATAATAATAATAAAAACTCTACATAATCAGAAATCAAATATAAAAAGCCAGGTAGATACGGATGTGTATTAAAGATCAATAAAGCTTTATAAAAAAAAACAACAACAACAAGAAACTCCTGGGAACGTATTCAGTCTGCGGGGAACGAAGATTCTGAAAGATGGGTTCAGCTGCTCTCAAGTTGAAGAAGCCTATGGGAGCAGTCACCGCCTTCTCTGGATAAAACAGGTGTATGATTGATAATATGGTAATGTCAAGTCACCAACCCTTGTAAGGACTTAGTTACAGGCAAATATATAGGTGATAGACCATCTCTCAATATTAGCTGCACACTATTAACACTACGCTTGGCTTATTTTGGGACCTTTTGGGCTTCACATTGAACATCAGGGTTAGTCCTTCTTTTCTGCCATCCAAAAAATCCATCTGTAATAAGAGGACTGGGAAACATTTACTTATGAGCGGTGGTTAAGTTGAGAACATCCACATCAGATCCAAACTACACGATCTCTCTGGATTGCAAAGAACAAAGATGACACAACTCAAAATCGTTGCATATTGATGTTTGTAGGGGGTTCTCATTTTTTTTCTACCATTTATTTTATTACTGGTGTGTGAACATTAGAATAATCTACGCATTGCTATTACATTTGATGATAGTTGGTACTGGAGCTCTGTAATAACTATTTACAGGAGTAGGGTTGGCCAACGACCATTGTTGAATACAAACCATTGATGATTAACCAGCAATATTTGATGGACTGGTTATCAATGGCAGAGAACCAATGGTTCTCCACCATCAATGGCACAGAGAGTAGCTCCACTTGGCAATGCACCCACCCCCCAGGCTCTCATTGGCCCCTTCTAATTCAGTTATAGAGAAGGGATGACCCTTGTTGGGTGAAACGATCAATGGTTTTATACCATTGAGGTTAACCACCAATGATCTTATCGATGGGGACTAACAATAGTTAACTCATCGAAGGCTATCCCTTGACAGAAGAAATGACACTCAATGTAAATTTTAGAAACGGTAATAAGGTATACACAGACACACTGTCCAGTTATACAGCCTGCCTCAGGAGCTGCTGGACATACAGTGTAATATTCCATGTCTGCTCTCCGCTCACTGAGTTACTGGCTCATGTCAATGTTTAACTTGAGTGAATAATAGTTTTCTTGTCTAGCAGGGTAGCTGGTTATTCAGGCATTAGGGAACTTGCCATTTAGGATTCAGGACAGAGAATGTGAAGGTCAGAAATATATATATTTTTGAACATGGAATGATCACCTAATAACCCTTATGGACTGCTTATTTTTTGCTTGGATTTTTTTCCTGAAATGGGGCTGAATAGTTCTAAGTTCAACCACAAGGTCAGAAAGGTGGTTCCCCTGGATAGCAAGGAGGGTTTTGTACCTCCAGCAGCATCGGGAGTCAACGGACTGCACGGCGTCTGCCAGTTTGGGAGTATGGATCCGAGGAGTCCGACATGGGAGCGACAACTGCCGCCATTGAGAGAGACCCTGTATGGAAGAGGTGCATTAGGTAAAGGGTGAGGGTGATTGGTGCATGTATCAGTGCGTTAGCTCACTGCAATGTGTCTCTTGGCAATTGTTGAATTCTTAGTATCCTCTGCCTGCTAAGTCACCAGCTGAAAACCACACTGTACTGTAGCTCAACTAGCATTGTAGTGCTGAATGGAGGAAAAAAACTCAACAAACAAGTTACTGTACAAGGATTGAAGAGAGCGGGAGGGGTGGCTGCTATGGGGCCCACAGCTAAGAGGGGCCACCTTCCCTGTCAGTTACATGTGTTATATACAGGGTGTAGCTACCATAGGTGCAGGGAGGGCAGCTGCTATGGGGCCAGAGCTGAGAGGGGCCACCTTCCCTGTCACAGTTACATGTGTTATATACAGTAGTGTAGCTACCATAGGTGCAGGGAGTGCAGCTGCTATGGGGCCCAGAGCTGAGAGGGGCCACCTTCCCTGTCACAGTTACATGTGTTATATATACAGGGTGTAGCTACCATAGGTGCAGGGGGTGCAGCTGCTATGGGGCCCAGAGCTGAGAGGGGCCAACTTCCCTGTCACAGTTACATGTGTTATATACAGGGTGTAACTACCATAGGTGCAGGGAGTGCAGCTGCTATGGGGCCCAGAGCTGAGAGGGGCCACCTTCCCTGTCACAGTCACATGTGTTGTATACATGGGTGTAGCTACCATAGGTGCAGGGATGCAGCTGCTATGGGCCCAGAGCTGAGAGGGGCCACCTTCCCTGTCACAGTTACATGTGTTATATACAGGGGTGTAGCTACCATAGGTGCAGGGAGTGCAGCTGCTATGGGGCCCAGAGCTGAGAGGGGCCACCTTCCCTGTCACAGTTACATGTATTATATACAGGGGTGTAGCTACCATAGGTGCAGGGGGTGCAGCTGCTATGGGCCCAGAGCTGAGAGGGGCCACCTTCCCTGTCACAGTTACATGTGTTATATACAGGGTGTAGCTACCATAGGTGCAGGGGGTGCAGCTGCTATGGGGCCCAGAGCTGAGAGGGGCCACCTTCCCTGTCATAGTTACATGTGTTATATACAGGGGTGTAGCTACCATAGGTGCCGGGAGTGCAGCTGCTATGGGGCCAGAGCTGAGAGGGGCCACCTTCCCTGTCACAGTTACATGTGTTATATACAGGATGTAGCTACCATAGGTGCAGGGAGTGCAGCTGCTATGGGGCCCAGAGCTGAGAGGGGCCACCTTCCCTGTCACACTTACATGTGTTATATACAGGGGTGTAGCTACCATAGGTGCAGGGAGTGCAGCTGCTATGGGGCCAAGAGCTGAGAGGGGCCACCTTCCTTATCACAGTTACATGTGTCATATACAATGACAAAGCCAGGTACTGTATATAGTGTAACTGCCTGCACACAGCAAACAATGGCAATGCTGATTTCCTGACACAGTAGCACTGAGTAACTCTGCATACTTGGGAGTAGGGAATTTACTAAAGCTTCTAAAAATGAAAATATTGGTGATGTTGCCCATAGCAACCAATCAGATAAAATCTGCTTCTCTCTTGCATCCCAGAAAATTAAAGACAGAGGGGGAAATTTACTAAGATTGAATGTGTACTAGGGCAAGTTTAGCCGAACTCTGGTGTACAAATGAACACACCATCGATAGAATGCGGCCGTTTACTATCATTATTTACTATCATTCGCACGCTAGTGTAGGGATTCACTCAGCGGGGTGGGTGGGGGGTGCGGTGCATTTGACGTGGCGACGGTTTCCTGCTCGTTACATAGCGTATATACGTAGCCTAGCAAGCAGGTCTGAATTAGTCTCTTTGTGAGTTCTATATTTCCTGCCCAGACTTGCCCAATATCTCCTGAGATCAGCAATAAATCGTCTGTCCCACTATAATCAATGGACGGGAATAATTTCCTTTAGCTGGAAACATGAGATTAAATTGTAAAACCGAGTAATTGAAACAAGGTTCCCACTGCACAGCAATTACAAGTCAATTGTGCCGCATCACTCATTGGAAACGGTTACAGCAAAGCCATCACTATTACCAGAGTTATCGCTTTCACACAGCGCAACGGAGAACGCAGCATAGCCCATAGGACAAATAAATTACATTTTTATATTTCATTTTCAGATGCCTTTATAAACTGATTTACTGATACGTAATACAAAAAAAAAATACAAATATTTATTACTGGAGTGCTTTCATTAGGTTTATATAAAGTTTACAGGAACTTTTCAAGCAAAAAAATAAAAAAACATTTCAGATGTGATCGGAAAAAAATGGAGGAAATGTTTTACCAGGGCACACAAGTCTATTAAAGGGCTCTCCATGGCGACTGTCAGCCTTACATTGGCAGATATTGAACATCATAACAAAGACACAGTTTTTAGTTTAGTTTCATATATCAGCAACTGAGACCATTCGTCGCTCCTTAACCACTTAACCAAAAACCGCTCAGATTTTTTTGCTTTATAATTAATTGGGTTTAGGACATTTATTTAAAACTAACTGCTTGGGGCTCATCTACATTTGTATATAAGTCATTTTACAAGGTTCCTCTCAGATGTAGCAGTACACCCCCACGCTTCTAGGTGCTACATTCACTATCTCTTTTCACAATCTCTCCTTATATGGAACTGGACACGCCCTTAGGGAGGAGCATGACACGCCCCCTCAATGGGGTGCTGTGCAAATTTCCACTCCCAACTATAATCTCCCTGAACTAGTTCTCAAAAGTAGGCAAGTATGGTGTAGTTCTCAGTTGCTTAGTGTAAAGTTCTAGTTCAATTATTAACAGTGGTTAATCCCAATTAACTCTTAGGCATGAGGAGAATTCCAGCCAGAGCACATGAGTGGGTACGGTATAAATATATTGGAGCTTTGTTAATGTGTAATAGATTTTGCTGTTAATAATTGCTTTTTCACATAACTTCAGATTTGAGGACAGTGAGTAAGAATATGAACCGTGAAAGGTCTCTTTATTAATATGAAACAAGTAACTCTAGTGTCTTTTACCCTACACAACCAATCACAACAGGCCAAGTGAGGACAATTAGCGCAAGTCAAACACAAATAGACACATGTGGTGCAAAAGTATCAGGTTAAAAACAAACTCTAAAGCTGTGTACACACGGGGGCGATAGGGGCTGAAATCACTGGAAATATGGTCGCTGGCGACCAAAATGCCAGCGATTGGAGTGCGCACCAGCGATAAATTGCCGGGTGCGCGCTCCCGTTTTCAGCCCCGTTGTAATCAGCTGGTGACCAGAGATGGTCGCTGATGAAAAAAAACCTCTGCCGGGGGAGCCGCAGAGGTAATCAGCTGGTCGCAGGAGCCATTATAATGAGGCTGAAAACAGGAGCGCGCAACCGGCGATTTATCGCCGGGGCACACTCCCATCACTGGCAATATGGTCGCCAGCGACCATATTCCCAGCGATGTCAGCCCCTATCGCAGCCGTGTGTACACGGATTAAGGGGTATTTACTATAAAGCAGGCATGCCCAAACGGTGGCCCTCCAGTTGTTGTGAAACTACACATCCCAGCATGCCTTGCCACAGTTTTAGCATTTCCTAATAGCAAAAATATGGGACTTGTAGTTTCACAACAGCTGGAGGGCAATAGTTTGGACATGCCTGCTTAAAGTGTGGGTTTTTAGAAGTCGAGTTTTAAAAAGCAACCAATCATATTCCAGATATTTTTTGGGTAGATGGTGCTAGATAAATGAAAAGTAGAATACTATTGGTTGCTATAGGAAACATCTCCACCACTAAGAACCTGCACTTTAGTAAATTTACCCCTAAAGCCCTGTACACATGCATCGGTTTTTCCCGATTTTCGATTCGATTTTGCTTATAGAATCAAAATCAAATCGAATCCAAAACGAAATCGAATGGTTTTTGTGTCACATTTGATCTGCATTCGATGCGATGCGTACTCCCGTTTTTCACAAAATCGAACAGAAAAATCTACTGTGCAGTCAAGGAAATATCAAAATAGATCGAGTAAATCGAATGTGTACAATGTACCATGAATGTATATCGAATTTGATATCTAATGCAAAAGTACAGATCTCATGCCAAATCGAATGGGAAAGTCTCATGCCAGATCTAATAGAAAATCGAATCTAACATCAAATCAAATGCAAATCGATGTGTGTGTGTGTGTAGGGGCCTTAAGACAGGAACAATAGTACAATATATAAGACAATAACACCCAGGTCAAGGAGCAACGCCTATGACAGGTATGCCAGGGCTGGTGTGTCCCAGGGTGCAAGGCCATGAGGGTGGCACCATCGCTGCCTCTGCATGTGGCTTGCAGGATGTCTGTAATGGGCGCTATTCATGGGTATGGGTTAGAGTCAACTCAATGAAGGTCGACATACCTTAGGTTGACCAATGAAGGTCGATAGGGCTAAGGTCAACACATGAAATAGGTTGACATGGCTACGGTCGACACAAGCATTAGGTCGACAATGGGAAGGTCAACAGTCAAAAGGTTGACATGAGTTTTTCACTTTTTGTCCTGAATGTCAACATAGTCGACATGGACACCCTCTAAGTGTACCACGTCTCCTCGTATGGCTCGCTGCGCTCGTCATGCTTAAGGCACACTACTATATTCTCCCACCGCGCCGTAGTGCATGGTAGTGTATGAAGTACCACCTGTTGGCAGTCACCAGTCGGCTTTAAAAAATGTTTTTGAAAAACTCATGTCAACCTTCCCATTGTCAACCTAATGCTTGTGTCAATCTAAGCCCTGTCAGCCTTCAGTGGTCGACGTAATGTATATCGACTCTCATAGGGTCGACCTGGTGAAGGTATGCCCTATTCATCCAGTAGGGCTACTGCAGAGCCACACAAAGCATCCGAAGAACGTTACAGGCAGTGCTCTACTTCCAAGAACCACCAGCCCCGCCCCCTAGGTGTGATGCCAGGGTGGGGGGAGGAGCCAACACAGGGTGCACTACCATCCTGTTACATCACTGTCATAGGCCCAAACATATATACCACAGGTTCTCAAAGTAGGTCCTCAGGACCCTACCCCACCACACACCTGTCCTAATGCTTATTGGTTCAAATCTGGGCACTATATTACTGTATCACTGCACTGACGTTAGGTCAATTCACACAGTGATCAGCTGAAATAAGGGGATATCAGTACTGCCTTTATTTTATGTCATTTCTAGGGGTCTATTTCAGGGTTGCCTACCTGACCCTCTCCTTCAGGGAGAAAATGCTCTGTTCCTGGACTTCCCTGGTAATGTATGATTGCCAGCACCTGTGGGGAGCTAGGTAATTGATTACAAAGGTGTTTCACCACAGGTGATGGCAATCATACATCATACCTTCCAACTTTCCATCCCTCTGAAGGAGCCCATTCACGCTCCGTTTTAAAGCTCCGTTCTGTACTTTTAAAGTACACATCGTATCGGATCGCATCCCTAGTGCATGCAGTGTGCATGCACTGCGATCCGATCCGATGTGTACCTAGTACAAAAAGTATGTGCAGCACATACTTTTTGTACCGTACTATGTGATGCGCGGGAGCGTGCATCGCATAGTACAGAACGGAGCCGGTGAAAACGGAGCGTGTTTGGGCTCCTTAAAGAGGGACAGTGCGCTGCCACGAGGTCACGTCCAGTTTTCCTGAGCTGCTGGCTATGTCCCCAGCCCCTCTGGCTACAGGAATAGACGCTGTGCATATGCACACAGCGTCTATTCATTTGTGACAGCGGAGACTCCCAAATCCCCAAAAAACGGGACGTTCCTGCGATAAGTGGTACAGAGAGGTATGATACATTACCAGGGAAGTCCAGGAACAGAGCATTTTCTCCCTCATGGAGAGGGTCAGGTAGGCAACCCTGTATTTGCTTCATATCCCCCCCCCCCCCCCCCCCCCCAAAAAAAAAAAAAAACACACCAGTTGTTTGGAATTTACCCACAAATTTTAAAGATACATCAAATGCATGAAAACGGGACCACAACGGGTACCTCCATATTGTCCAGAGGTTTTCCATTCCTGACCGCAGTTACTTAGGGGCATCAGTGAACTTAGGGGGTGATTCAGGTTGATTTACAAAAGCAAACACTTTAATGGACAAAACCATGCACACTGCAGGTGGGGCAGATGTAACATGTGCAGAGAGAGTTAGATTTGGGTGGGGTGTGATCAAAATGAAATGTCAATTGTAGTTTAAGAATAAAGCAGCCAGTATTTACCCTGCACAGAAACAAAATAACTCACCCATATCTAACTCTCTCTGCATGTTACATCTGCCCCCCTGCAGTGCACATGGGGTTTATTCTAGTTCATTCTTTCTGACAAAATCCTTCTTAGATGGACAAAACCATGTGCACTGCAGGGGGGCAGATGTAACATGTGCAGATAGAATTAGATTTGGGTGAGTTATTTTGTTTCTGTGCAGGGTAAATACTGACTGCTTTATTTTACACTTCAATATAGATCTCACTTTGAAGAAAAACCCCACCCAAATCTAATTCTCTCTGCACAAGTTACATCTGCCCCACCTGCAGTGCACATGGTTTTGTCCATCTAAGAAGGATTTTGTCAGAAAGAATGAACTAGAATAACCCCCATGGTTTTGTCCGTTAAAGAATGAGTTTGCTTTTGCAAACCAACCTGAATCGCCCCATTAGGGACACCTGGTGCAGCCATGAAGCTACTTTGGTGTGGATTCACAGCAAGGGGGTGTGATGGGGGTGGAGGAAATTGGGGTACATTTAAGTTTCATAATGAAATCCCTGTTTGTTTTTCTGTTTGCTTTAAGTATCCAGGCCCACATCGTTCAATGTTCCACTGGACAATGGAGACACAAGCAGCATTATTCAGAAGCATCCTCCTCGAAGACTCCAAGTAAGATGAATTTAACAGGCATCATAAGGAGTTGCTTGGATTCATGGTAACAGCAAAACTTCAATGCAAAACTATATTTCTCTATTAGTGATACGCAGACTGAAGATATAATGAAGCATAATTGGCTAAATTCAGCTTGGCCTGTAGTTTAAGGGGTCGCGAGTGGAAGCCTTTAAACTGCGTTCACATTCAGGAAAATGCGACCAAGGGCCTGCAGCGACATGAGAATGAGACCCATCATGTTTTCGGGATGTGTGCAGATCTTAAGGACAAGGCCTATGAAGTAACAGCCATCTATTAACCACTTGCCTGGCATGGTCACATCAGATGCAACCACTCTAGGGCCCTTATTCTGGTTGGTGCGGCCAGAGCCGCACACGGTGCTCTGGCCGCACAAACCAATCCCCGCCCACGAGACGGATCGCCACGGCCGTCCGTACACGGACGGCTGGCGATCCGCATAAAAATGGTGGAGGCGTACGCCTCCACCATGGTGGGAGCTGCCCCCTGCATTCGATGGTCGTCGACCATCGAAGGCAGGTCCGCACGCCCCGGCAGCTCCCGCAAGCTGAGACCACACGGACAATCGTCTGTGTGCTAGCTTGTATGGGGGCTGAGAGCTGACATCCGGCGACGTCAGCTTTCCGCCCCCATCACTGGCGTCATACCCTCATTAGCATGCGTACGCCCCGCGTTTGCATGGGAACGCCCATGAAACGCGGGGCGTATACATAGGGAAATGAGGGCATGAAGCCCCTCACTCCCCTATACGCCCCCTTTGCGGCGTAGTAACGTTATGTGCGGCGAATTCGCCTGCACATGCGCAGATTGACCTCTGCACATGTGCAGACGGAAAACATCGGCGGTACGGCCGCACGCGGGCCGTACCGCTCGAATCAGAATAAGGGCCTAGGCCGGGCTTTCCCTGACATGGTCACATCTAATGCACCGAGTCAGGGAAAGTCCACAGACACTATGAGAAGTCATAAAGCCTACTGACACTAGTAGAGGGACCTTACTGACCCTCTGCTTACTGGTTCCCTTCCCAAAGTGGCTGCTGTACAGCCAATCACTGTTGACCGTGAAGCTTAGCAGGACCCCTCATTCTGTAGCTGTAGTGATTAGCAACCTCAGGGGAATTTAAAAAAAACAGCCCCTCACTTTACCTGTGGCTACCCAACAGCTCTACATACCATCTAATGCTTATAAAAAAAAAATCTTTAATATAATTTTATTGTATATTTTTAAAATAAGTGTTCTTTCCCTAATTCAATCAAAAAAATAAAAAAATTCTGAGCAGTTGTTGTAAAGTATATTAGCCAATTTAGTAGTAAATGACCATTAATCCTCTTTAGTGGTACTCCCGGAAATCTTCCTGGCTGAGCTGCGCTGCTGGCATGGGCAAGCCAGGAACATTTCTGGGCTACATCCCCTGGGGACTGCAGAGCTGATTGCGGTGGCCCGGGAATCAGTATAATACATTATATGCTTAAGCCCACCCCCGGACTCACGGGCTTAACTGTGTATTGGGTACTTGTGTAGTTTCAAGGCGGCAGTTGCGTAGTCAGCGTAGCGTCCCTGTCAGAATCAGCGTAGTGTTCCCACGACCAGCGTCCCTGTCGTTCGCGGCTAGCCAGAGCTTACGTAGTTAGAGTAGTCAGTCAGTGTTACGCAGTTAGCTTAGTCAGTCAGCGCTTATTACATTGTGTGGGAACCATTGACCATTTTAACCTGCCTGACATGACAGGTGTGATTGTATTCCTGAAACACCCCCACTATCCATGCCAGTCGGAAGCATGGCGAGCGCAGCGAGCCCCACGAGGGGGCACGGTGCGCATCCTCCTGACTTGTTCATACCCCCACTATCCACGTCTGCGTGGAGTTGATATTATAAAGCGCGGTGAGCCCAGCAAGCCCCACGAGGGGACGCGGCATACACGGTAAGTAATCCGCGTCCCCTCGTGGGGCTTGCTGCGCTTGCCACACTTCAGGCTCGGTGGCTCGCTGTGCTTGCCACACTTCAGGCTCGGTGGCTCGCTGTGCTTGCCACGCTTCGGGCTCGGTGGCTCGCCACACTTTATAAAATCGACTCCACGCCGATGTGGATATTGAGAGTATGAACAAGTCGGGAGGACGCGTACCGCTCACTAAGCTTGCCAGGGACGCCGGGGACAGAGCCGCAGCTTTCGGGGGACAGTACGGTGACTAGCTGCCTGATGGGGACACTTCGCTGACTATGCTAGGTAGCCGTTGGGCTACACTGACAACGTAGCTTAGCCTACCCTGAAACTACACAAGTACCGTATATTGCATTATGCTGATTCCTAAGAGCAGTAGGGCAGCCGGGAATCTGCGGGAATGATGGGGATTCTAGGAATTGTTGCATGTGATTCCTGGGCAATCCCCCCCCCCCTGCATTCCCCCACAGACCCCCAGGCCAAATTTAAAATAAACACCAAAGGGGTGGTTTTTAAAAAAAGAATAACCCGCCACTGAAGGGTTTAGTGTCTTTTGGGTGGGCATTTGCATATATGTCTTTTACAATATAGATTTATTTATTTTTCACCAAGTATAATAGTATTTTATATTTACAACCCCCCCATTTATTTTTCCAATGCTTATTTTGTATCACTGTGATCCTATCAGAGGATGAATGCCAATTTTGTGAAGTAGTATCCCATGAGATGCTAACGACTGCCATCTAGTGGAAATATGTGGAACTCTCATTTGAAGCCAAATAGATATTTAGTGAGGTGTACTGAAGCCTGAGATTAACTGTTGTTGATTTGATAGCCCTTGTGGAAGTTTAAATCACTCTCCTGCTCAGTGGTGTAATGCTCTGAGCTTTATACACTGATGTGTGAAGTATGCATTGATGTCCCAATAGCAGCATAAACTTACAACATAAAATGTTTCATTAATTCAATTACAACTGGCTTGGTTTCTTAGATCATTAAGATTCCTGCATGAAGCCCAAAGACTACATGGAGTCGATGAGATGAAACATTCTATTTGACATTGGTGCGGTGCAATAAAGATTCAAAATCAGTTTTAATTAAAAAGAGCACAAAATACATTTCTCTTTATCGAGAAGAATGTAACTTTGTCCATAGCGTATTTTGCATCAACTAAAATGGGTTTGTTCAGAGCCGTATGTCATTTTGTATAAGTAATAAACATTTTTGTCCTATCACAGACACAATTTAAAAGATCACAGGTGGAGCTAATTATTTCACCTGTGATTATGTGTGGAGACGTGGAAAACATGCACTGATGGGGGGGGGGGTTTCTCGAGGACCAGGGTTGGAAACCACTGCCCTAACTGATCAGGTGCAATCCTCAGGCGTGACAATAAGTCTCAGGAGAAAGAGTCCTCTTGAGTGAAACAGTCGTCTTTCTGCTGACAGGACCACACAAGGCAATTACCAGTTATTTATATAGTGCACACATATTCCGCAGCACTGTACAGAGAATATCACCATTCACATCAGTCCCTGTCCCAATGGAAATCTATGTTTCCTACCACATGTACAAGCACACACACACACATCAATGTTAGGGTTAATATGAACCTACCAGTATATTTTTGGATTGTGGGAGGAAACCAGAGTACCCAGAGGAAACCCACCCAAGCACAGGGACAATATACTAACTCCATAAAGTATTTTTTAGCACTAAATAAGCTGCTGTGCATTTAGTGTTTGTCCCCTAGCTGCCTATTCTGTACCAGGATATTAATTACATTTTCAGCTTTCATTGGTTAAACTTTGTGCCAACTGACTCTTCTATCCATAATGATTGATCTGCAGAAATTAGAACCGGTGATACTGCCATCAATACTGTCTGCCGAGAGGATTATGGGTATGCAAGACGCTGCTGCCTCTAGCAGAGGACAGGTGAGTAATATAATAATACTTGTTTGCAGGATGTGGAGCAGCTATTTTTGTTGGATTACAGACCATGTTATACAGCTATTATTATTGAACATGGACGTTACAGTACATTACACTTATTACATGTTATCTTAGCTACAGTATGCAAGCAAGAAAGAAATCATGCCTATTCTCTGCAATATGTCTCCTATACACATATCATAGAAAAACGCAGGGGGGGGGGGGGGGGTTCTGGTTGCCCAAAAACCCCCCTTCTCTAGGCAAGTGACTTAAATTATGACAATAGCACTGGTATATGATATGATCAATAGAGCTGCCACCACATCATGCAGTGTAAGGGACAGAGCAGAGCTGCTGCACATGACCAATGGTAGCAGCTTATTCTACCACATTTACTTTATGTGCGGATCAGGACCCTTGCCCTTATCCGCAATGGACCAGAGAGCAGCTGCCAGGAGGAAGAGACAGGAGCCTTACCATGAAGTGGGAGATTATGCAGTACTCGTTCTATTATGTTTGTGTATTTATTTATTATATGTTTAACCTTTTTCCTGACCATTTATCTTTTTTAAATGTTTGATGCAGCCTATACTATAGACCAGCTGTAATGTTACATATTAATACTGTATTCCATACTGTATCAAGTGTATAGAAAATAGGATTTTGGGTACCTACCGGTAAATCCTTTTCTCGTAGTCCATGAGATACTGGGTTATACTATGGGGATAGAGATCCTCCGCAGGAGAGACAGGCACATTAACCCCTTCACGACATTTGACGTATATATACGTCATGGCCGGGAAGTACTTCCCGACCGTTGACGTATATATACGTCATGGCTTAAAACTGTCACTGCGTCTAGAGACGCAGTGACAGAGGGACGATGTCTGCTGTCCCTGACAGCAGACATGTCCGTGCATGCCCAGGGGGGGCGGCGATGCCGCCCCCCCGTCGGCGATCGCTGTGATTGGCTGTTCATTGTGAACAGCCATTCACAGCGTTTTCTGTGTCACCGGCGAATAACGTTCGCCGGTGACACGGGATCGGAGGTGATTGGTGCTGTAAAGTACAGCACCAATCACCGCGGGGTGTAAGGGTGACACTGGTGTCACCCCACCTCACCCCTCCCGCCCCCAAAGGCCGTGATTGGTTCGTCGGACCGACGGACCAATCACAGCCATGGAGGGGGGTTTAAACTAACGGTGACTGCACTGCAGACGCCATTCCGGTCTGGAATAGCGTGCAGTGCGGTCACCGTGCCCAGCTGCCGCCTATACTGACCAGAACCCATCCAAAATACTTACCTGATCATTGATATTGCTTATGCTTGTGACATCTTGTGACATCCTGTGACATCTTGTGCTGCTGCGATTTATTAGATAGAGAGAGAGTTAGAGAGAGAGAGATAGAGAGAGATAGAGAGGCCTAGTGCTATATTTTGTGCTGCTGCAGTGTGATAGAGCTATAGATAGAGAGATAGAGAGAGATAGAGAGAGATAGAGAGAGAGAGATAGAGAGAGAGATAGTGACAGATTGTGCTATATATTTTTTATATAACTGAAAGAGATAGAGAGAGATAGAGAGGCCTAGTGCTATATTTTGTGCTGCTGCAGTGTGATAGAGCTATAGATAGATAGAGAGAGATAGAGAGAGATAGAGAGAGAGAGATAGAGAGATAGTGACAGATTGTGCTATATATTTTTATATAACTGACTGCTGCCCCCCCTTTTGTGCTGATCAGTATAAATTAACTGATCAGCAACTTTTTGGGGGCGCAGGTTTTTTTTTATATATAGATATACCTGTCAGTGCTGCTGCTGCAGTGTCATAGAGTGATAGATAGTGAGAGATAGAGAGATAGAGAGAGATAGTGACAGAGAGTGATAGAGAGTGCTAAATTTTGTGTCTGCTGCCCCCGCCTTTTGTGCTGATCACTATATCTGAGGTGATCAGCAACTTTTTGGGGGTACAGAGGTTTTTTTTTTTATATATACCTGTCAGTACCACCAAAGGTTGTGCACCTGCTGCCCCTCACTGGTAATCAGTGTCGCATCACTGATCACCTTTTTTTATTTTTTTGTGAGTGCTGTGGGGTCTTTTTTACATTTTTTTTTTTACACACACTGTGATTTTGTGTGTGTCCTGTGGCCACTGTGCGCTGATCAGTGACGTACATCACTGATCAGCTTTTTCGGCACAGGGTTGATCTATTTTTTTTTTTTTTGGATCAAATTCCTGTTGCCTTTGAGCGCTGTTCAGTGACGGACGTTACTGACCAACATCTGTGCTCAATTTTTGGCGCAGGACCTTTTTTTTTTTTAACCCCTTCCATTTTTTTTTTTTTTAACCCCTTCCATTTTTTTTTTTTAACCCCTTCCATTTTTTTTTAACCCCTTCCATTTTTTTTTTTTTAACCCCTTCCATTTTTTTTTTTTTTGAACCCTTCCATTTTTTTTTTTTTGTATTTTTTTTTTTCTGCACTACACACTACATACCCCCCGGGTTGAAATAAAGTTTGTACCCCCCCCCTACACTATACACGTGTTGAAACATTTCACTACCAGTAACACAAAAATATAAATGGCATCCCAAATGTCATCCCAAATGTCGTCCCAGTCATCCAGGAGAATGTATTCGGTGGAGGAGGCATATGCCATGCTTGCCTCTGACACAGCCAGTGAGGCAAGCGGGGAATTTGAAGGATTTGTCTTAAGCTCCTCTTCCTCCTCTGATGATGAGGGACCCCCTCAAAGACGCCCCCGTAGAGCAGCTGAGACCCCCCCCCAATAATTGATCTCGTATGGACCCCACCACCAGACAATTTTGAGCCCCAGGTTCCTGAGTTTTTGGCCATCCCAGGAATCCAATTTGATTCAACAGGTCTCAGAGAAATTGACTTTTTCAAATTATTTTTCTCTGATGATTTTATAAATTTAATGGTGGACCAAACTAATTTATATGCCCAGCAGTTTATTGCTCAAAACCCCACGTCATCATTTGCTAGGTGGACCCCTGTAGATGCAGTAGAGATGATGACGTTTTGGGGTCTGGTGTTACATATGGGCATAGTAAAAAAGCCACAAATTAGGCAATATTGGAGTACAGATGTTCTGTACAGCACCCCATTTCACCGTATGGCCATGCCCCGGGCTCGTTTTGAGGCAATCCATAAATTTATACATTACACCGATAATGCACAGTGCCCACCCAGAGATGATCCCACCTTTGACAGGCTATTCAAAGTCAGGCCGGTCATTGATCATTTCAGTGCCAAATTTGCAGAGCTATACATCCCTGATAAATGTATTAGTATCGACGAGTCCCTTATACATTTTAAAGGAAGGGTTAAATTCCGCCAGTACCTTCCCAGTAAGAGGGCAAGGTATGGCATAAAAATGTATAAGCTGTGTGAAAGCACCACAGGGTACACCCACAAGTTTAGGGTATATGAAGGGAAGGATTCAAGAATTGAACCACCAGAATGCCCCCCCTCCCTCGTAGGTGTTAGTGGAAAAATTGTCTGGGATTTAATGCACCCCTTCCTGGATAAGGGTTATCACCTCTATGTGGATAACTTTTACACCAGCATCCCCCTGTTTAAGGCCCTTGGTTCAAGAGGTACAGCAGCTTGCGGTACTGTGCGCAAGAACCAAAGAGGCCTCCCCAAAACGCACATTGCCCAAGTAATGAGAAGGGGTGAAAGCAGGGGAATATGCACCGAAAATATGTTGTTGGTCAAATATAAGGACAAGAGGGATGTCCTTATACTGACAACAATTCATGGAGACAGTACCACCTCCATCCCTGTACGAGGTACCAGTACCCACACCTCAAAACCAAATTGTATCCTAGATTACAATAAGTACATGGGCGGAGTGGATCTTTCAGATCAGGTACTGAAGCCGTACAGTGCCCTGCGGAAAACAAATATCTGGTACAAGAAGCTGGCCGTGTATATCATCCAGATGGCACTGTATAACGCTTACGTGCTATTCCGTTCTACCGGCCAGAGGGGGACATTTATGCACTTTCAAGAGGAAGTCATAAAGAGCCTAACATTTGGGAATCAGCAGGCAGAGGGCCCCAGTACTTCTAGTACTGGCCCCCGTATTGTACCAGGGCAGCATTTTCCCAACGAAATCCCCTCCACTGCAAGAAAGGGCAGGACACAAAAAAGGTGCAAAGTTTGCTATAAAAAGGGAATAAGAAAGGAAACTATTTTCCACTGTGAAACTTGCCCCGACAAACCCGGCCTATGTATAAAGGAGTGTTTTAAAATATACCACACATCTATGGATTATTAGGTTCATCATTTCACCGTGCTTCGGGGGTCTTGCTAATGCCACATAGCACCCACCATTCATTCCATCAGAATCTGAGCTGCAAAAACCAAAAATCACTCCTTCCCTTCTGAGTCCTGCCATGCACCCAACTGGTATTTTTTGGTCACATGTGAGGCATTGCCGTACTCTGGAGAAATTGGGGCACAGATTTTGGGGTGCTTTGTCTCCTTCATTCCTTGTGAAAATGAAAAATTTTGAGCCAGAAGTACATTTTTGTGTAAAAAAATGTATTTTTTTCATTTTCACTGCCCAGTTGTACCAAAATTGATGAAACCCCTGGGGGTTTGAAATGTACACTATACCCCTAGATGAATTCCCTGAGGGGTGTAGTTTGCAAAATGGGGTCACTTGTGGGGGGGTTCCACTGTATTGGTAATGCAACATAGCACCCACCATTCATTCCACCAAAATCTGTGCTGCAAAATCCAAAAATCACTCCTTCCCTTCTGAGTCCTGCCATGCACCCAACTGGTATTTTTTGGTCACATGTGAGGCATTGCCGTACTCTGGAGAAATGGGGGCACAGATTTTGGGGTGCTTTGTCTCCTTCATTCCTTGTGAAAATGAAAAATTTTGAGCCAGAAGTACATTTTTGTGTAAAAAAATGTATTTTTTTCATTTTCACTGCCCAGTTGTACCAAAATTGATGAAACCCCTGGGGGTTTGAAATGTACACTATACCCCTAGATGAATTCCCTGAGGGGTGTAGTTTGCAAAATGGGGTCACTTGTGGGGGGGTTCCACTGTATTGGTAATGCAACATAGCACCCACCATTCATTCCACCAAAATCTGTGCTGCAAAATACAAAAATCACTCCTTCCCTTCTGAGTCCTGCCATGCACCCAACTGGTATTTTTTGGTCACATGTGAGGCATTGCCGTACTCGGGAGAAATTGGGGCACAGATTTTGGGGTGCTTTGTCTCCTTCATTCCTTGTGAAAATGAAAAATTTTGAGCCAGAACTGCATGTTTGTGTAAAAAAATGTAATTTTCCATTTTCACATCCCAGTTGTACCAAAATTGGTGAAACCCCTGGGGGTTTGAAATGTACACTATACCCCTAGATGAATTCCCTGAGGGGTGTAGTTTGCAAAATGGGGTCACTTGTGGGGGGGTTCCACTGTATTGGTGCTTGGGGGGTCTTGCTAATGCGACATAGCACCCACCAAAATTCCACCAGAATCTGAGCTGCAAAATCCAAAAATCACTCCTTCCCTTCTAAGTCCTGCCATGCACCCAACTGGTATTTTTTGGTCACATGTGAGGCATTGCCGTACTCGGGAGAAATTGGGGCACAGATTTTGGGGTGCTTTGTCTCCTTCATTCCTTGTGAAAATGAAAAATTTTGAGCCAGAACTGCATGTTTGTGTAAAAAAATGTAATTTTCCATTTTCACATCCCAGTTGTACCAAAATTGGTGAAACCCCTGGGGGTTTGAAATGTACACTATACCCCTAGATGAATTCCCTGAGGGGTGTACTTTGCAAAATGGGGTGACTTGTGGGGGGGTTCCACTGTATTGGTGCTTTGGGAGTCTTGCTAATGCAACATAGCACCCACCATTCATTCCACCAAAATCTTTGCTGCAAAATCCAAAAATCACTCCTTCCCTTCTGAGTCCTGCCATGCACCCAACTGGTATTTTTTGGTCACATGTGAGGCATTGCCGTACTCGGGAGAAATTGGGGCACAGATTTTGGGGTGCTTTGTCTCCTTCATTCCTTGTGAAAATGAAAAATTTTGAGCCAGAACTGCATGTTTGTGTAAAAAAATGTAATTTTCCATTTTCACATCCCAGTTGTACCAAAATTGGTGAAACCCCTGGGGGTTTGAAATGTACACTATACCCCTAGATGAATTCCCTGAGGGGTGTACTTTGCAAAATGGGGTGACTTGTGGGGGGGTTCCACTGTATTGGTGCTTTGGGAGTCTTGCTAATGCAACATAGCACCCACCATTCATTCCACCAAAATCTTTGCTGCAAAATCCAAAAATCACTCCTTCCCTTCTGAGTCCTGCCATGCACCCAACTGGTATTTTTTGGTCACATGTGAGGCATTGCCGTACTCGGGAGAAATTGGGGCACAGATTTTGGGGTGCTTTGTCTCCTTCATTCCTTGTGAAAATGAAAAATTTTGAGCCAGAACTGCATGTTTGTGTAAAAAAATGTAATTTTCCATTTTCACATCCCAGTTGTACCAAAATTGGTGAAACCCCTGGGGGTTTGAAATGTACACTATACCCCTAGATGAATTCCCTGAGGGGTGTACTTTGCAAAATGGGGTGACTTGTGGGGGGGTTCCACTGTATTGGTGCTTTGGGAGTCTTGCTAATGCAACATAGCACCCACCATTCATTCCACCAAAATCTTTGCTGCAAAATCCAAAAATCACTCCTTCCCTTCTGAGTCCTGCCATGCACCCAACTGGTATTTTTTGGTCACATGTGAGGCATTGCCGTACTCGGGAGAAATTGGGGCACAGATTTTGGGGTGCTTTGTCTCCTTCATTCCTTGTGAAAATGAAAAATTTTGAGCCAGAACTGCATGTTTGTGTAAAAAAATGTAATTTTCCATTTTCACATCCCAGTTGTACCAAAATTGGTGAAACCCCTGGGGGTTTGAAATGTACACTATACCCCTAGATGAATTCCCTGAGGGGTGTACTTTGCAAAATGGGGTGACTTGTGGGGGGGTTCCACTGTATTGGTGCAACATAGCACCCACCATTCATTCCACCAGAATCTGTGCTGCAAAATCCAAAAATCACTCCTTCCCTTCTGAGTCCTGCCATGCACCCAACTGGTATTTTTTGGTCACATGTGAGGCATTGCCGTACTCGGGAGAAATTGGGGCACAGATTTTGGGGTGCTTTGTCTCCTTCATTCCTTGTGAAAATGAAAAATTTTGAGCCAGAACTGCATGTTTGTGTAAAAAAATGTAATTTTCCATTTTCACATCCCAGTTGTACCAAAATTGGTGAAACCCCTGGGGGTTTGAAATGTACACTATACCCCTAGATGAATTCCCTGAGGGGTGTACTTTGCAAAATGGGGTGACTTGTGGGGGGGTTCCACTGTATTGGTGCTTTGGGAGTCTTGCTAATGCAACATAGCACCCACCATTCATTCCACCAAAATCTTTGCTGCAAAATCCAAAAATCACTCCTTCCCTTCTGAGTCCTGCCATGCACCCAACTGGTATTTTTTGGTCACATGTGAGGCATTGCCGTACTCGGGAGAAATTGGGGCACAGATTTTGGGGTGCTTTGTCTCCTTCATTCCTTGTGAAAATGAAAAATTTTGAGCCAGAACTGCATGTTTGTGTAAAAAAATGTAATTTTCCATTTTCACATCCCAGTTGTACCAAAATTGGTGAAACCCCTGGGGGTTTGAAATGTACACTATACCCCTAGATGAATTCCCTGAGGGGTGTAGATTGCAAAATGGGGTGACTTGTGGGGGAGGTTCCTAACTTTTAGCACTTATGGTGCCTAGAAACCTACATGGTGCCTAAAAAAAAATCTCATAAAAAGGAGGCTCCAAAATCAAGTAGGTGCTCCTTCTATTATGAAGCCTGTGGTTTGGTCAACGTGCACACTAGGGCCACATATAGGATATTTTTGAAAACAAAAGAATTGGGGGAATCAATTTTTAGTCACATTTCTCTAGTAAAATCTACTGTATTCGTTAAAAAAATGTATTAAAATTGAAACTCTGCAAAAAAAAAGAAATTTTGAAATTTCACCTACACTTTGTTTTAATTCCTGTGAAACACCTAAAGGGTTAACAAACTTCCAAAATGCTGTTTTGAATACTGTGAGGGGTGCAGTTTTTGAAATGGCATCATTTATGGGGGTGTCTCACATACAAGTCCCTCAAAGTCACATCAGAACTGAACTGGTCCCTAAAAAAATCAGTGTTTGAAATTTTCATGAAAATTTGAGAATTTGCTATTCATATTGTAAGCCTCCTAGTGTCCAAAAAAATTAAAAGGAAGTTGAAATAATGATGGAAACATAAAGTAGACATATGGTCTATGTTAGTTATTAACTATTTTGAGTGGTATGATTATTTGTCTCACAAGCAGAAAATTTAACATTTTGCAAATTGCTAAATTTTCCATTTTTTCACGATATTTTGGTATTTTTCACAAAAAAACACAGACTGTATCGACGAAAATTTACCACTAACTTGAAGTACAACGTGTCACGAGAAAACAATCTCAAAATCACTGGGATAAGTAAAAGCAAAAAAAAGTTATCCCCACTTAAGTGAGACATGTCAGATTTGAAAAAAAGGGCTCTGTCATGAAGGCACAAACTGGCTCTGTCATGAAGGGGTTAAAACTTTCAGTGTGGGTGCACTGGCTCCTCCCCTCTATCTCCCTCCACTAGTCAGTTAATGAAAAACTGTGAAAGGGCGTTTTGCCGGAGTGGGTGCTGATGGGAGGAACGTGGATTTCCCTGCAGTAGCCTTAGAAATCCAGTCGTCCAGCTCACTACCAAAGAGCCTCTCCCCTGTGAAAGGTATGCTTTCCACACTCTTCTTGGAATCCACATCAGCCACCCACTGGCGCAACCACAGAGCCTGCCTAGCCGACACGGCCATTGCAGAATTCCGCGCGTTTATAGCGCCCAATTCCATCTGTGCCTCACAAAGCACCCATGTCGTGTCCTGAATGTGACGCAGGTTTTCACCTATCTGAGCCACGGACATGTCCCCCAACAAACCCTCTTGGATCTGCGTGGACCAAGTATAAATGGCCTTAGCCATCCAGCAACTGGCCAATACCGGGCGTTGTGAAGCCCCACTGGTCGTGAACATAGACTTAAGTGTTGCTTCAAGTCTCCTATCTGCACCATCCTTGAGGGTAGACACCCCAGGAACTGGTAACAGCACCTTCTTTGAAAGGTGGGAAACAGAGGAATCCACCGCTGGCGGTTCCTCCCACTTCTTCCTACCCACAGGATCAAAGGGATACCCATTTGTGAACCTCTTTGAAAGCTGGAACCTCTTTTCAGGGTTCTGCCAAGCACCTTTAAAAGCACTTTCTAATTCAGCCTGTTCTGGGAAATACATCGGCTGTTTTCTCTGGGTCATGAAAAAGGAATCTCCCTCAGAGGGTTCCTCCATAGGAAGCTCTAACACTTCCCTAATGGCCTTAATTAACGCCTCATAACCATGAACTAAAGACTGCTCCTGAACAGTATCCTGTTCATTTGCCCCATCTCCAACTTCAAGGATGTCATCATCATCATCATCAGAGTCAGGGGCCATTGCAGTAGCAGGCCGCTTTGGGGGCTGAGCAGGGGTGAGAATATCAACCCTGGCAGACAACATGGCTAATTCCCTTTGCACCCTCTGCGTCTGCTGTGTATTTGCAGAGAGCTGGGAAGCAACAGAGTCCATCAGCGTTTTTATGCTGCTGGCCCAGGCAGGCTCTTGACTATCAGCCTGTGACCCATCCACAAGTTGTGGGGGCACCCCACTGACCTGAGTGGCTACACCACTGGGCTGTGGCAGCATACACGGCTCACAGGTAACCTGTGACTGTGAAGCTGGAATAAACTTTGTGCTGCACACCATGCATGTTAACTTTTTCACCATGATGAAGCAACAGAACACCCCCAGCAGCGCACACACGCACACACAACACCCACACCTATGTACTGTAACTCTACACAGTAAAAGTGTAATACACCTTTGTATTAGAGACTATGGTGTGTGTACAAGTGGTTAACTAGCCAGTGGGGTAGACTCAGAGCAATATGAGGAGACCAGTACACCCTAAACCTTAACTCACAGATTTGAGTGAGCTGGTAACGCACAAAACACACAGTGATATGTCATACAACTTGTAAATAACACAGCCAAGCAACGCTGCTGCGCTGTTATAACTTGCTGTCTCTGCCGCTGCTGCAAAGGATCAAATCCACCACCCCGCTGAGCTGCTGTAATGGCAACCTCTGGATGCGTGAAGAAGCAGGAAGCAGAGACAGGGCGCGCCCAGCAGAGCCTGGTCCCGCTCTGAGCGAAGCCCCGCCCCCTTTACACGGAGCTGGCGCTTCCATTATATTTAAACTGGCATAAGAAGCGCTTTTCACATAAAATGGTTTAAAAAACGCTGTGGGCATCCCTGGTGGTCCAGCGGCATTACCCTATGCCAGTGTGATGAGGGGGGGGTCGCGCGGTCCCTGCGAGAGGGCCGCCGCTACTGCCGCCGCAATCTTGCCACATGGAGCGGTTTGGGGTGTCCCCTTGTGGGACCCCCAACCTGTACTCACCACAGACGTCTTCGGACCAGTCAGGGGGTGTGCGGCAGCTGGGGGGCCTGCTCGCTACAGCACAATGCTGTGCAGTGACAGGCCCCACTCAGGACAGATTATCCTGCAGCAGGGTTAGCTCTGCACCTTAAGAGGTCGGGGACTGACCCTACCCCTGACACCCTCGAAGTAGGACAGCTGCCTGGTCAAAGCAGCGCCCCAAAATAACAAACTTAATAAAATTTGAAGAAAAAGTCTGGAGCATCCAGAAAGCACTGCCTCTCCTGAGGCACATTTTTTTAAACTGACTAGTGGAGGGAGATAGAGGGGAGGAGCCAGTGCACCCACACTGAAAGCTTTAATGTGCCTGTCTCTCCTGCGGAGGATCTCTATCCCCATAGTATAACCCAGTATCCTATTGGACGGTAGAGAAATACCAATTTTCAGGGCTGTTACCGCTTTCCCAGACTCACATACTTACTCCAATGAGTGGGAGATTATGGGTTACATTTGGAAACCTCCCTCTAAAAATCCTGCGTTTGCCACTGCATATAGCTATGCTCCAGGGAATCACCTTCGGACGCAGGAACACATGCACCTATGCATGCAGGAATGAATGATTGCAAGTGAGAAGAGATGCGGGTATAGATGGGCGCTGAGTAGTAGAATGCTGTAATTGAAGTGCGAGCTTCTGAATGGTGGGACGTATGACCATGAATATACGGTCATTGGATCTATATTTGGTTGACAGTGTCTAGGTTGACAGTCAATTGGTCGACATGGGTGGAATTCACTTTTGCCGACAGGCGTTATTTCATGCCCTACCATTCACTCTGGCGTGGAGGGAGAATAGAATAGTGTGCCGTGGGTAGTAAGGCCCTGTGCAAGAAGAATGGTGAGTGTAGCGAGCCATGCCAGGTGACGCGGTGCAGCGATACGGTGTCTATGACGACCATGTCGACATTCGAGACAAAAAGTGAAAAACCCATGTTGACCTATTTCAGGTGTCGAACCAATGTCGACTTTGGGTTGGTTGACCTATACCCATGGATGACCTCTATATTACAGTACAAATAATGTTTTCCTCTGTCCTCTCTTCCACAGGAGCTCGGAGATACAGTGGCTGCAGCCAAACACTCTTCTGCAAGGAGGCAGCACATTCACAAGATGCAAATGCAGGAGATCAAACGCAAGCAAGACGAGGTGAAAGTGAAATATTTATTTTGCAATAGTAGTTAATGGGAGAAATTTACTAAGATGTGTATTCTACTTTACATGTGATGTGGCTATGGGCAACCAATCAGATCCTGTCTACTATCTTCTAGAGGGTGCTAAATAAATAAGAAGTAGTTTCTGATTGGCTGCCCATAGCAACATCACGTGTAGAATACACATCTTAGTAAATTTCCCCCAATATGTCTTTGCATAGATGTATTATTATACCAGCTGACAAACTACCTGAAGAAGTGTCGACAGCTGTTTCCATGCATCACCCTTCAGCCATCAGAGAGGATTGCTCAGTGTCTTCTACTGTCTGTAGTAAAGATCTGATCTCCCAACTGATCTGCTAATCAAATGTAACCTTCACATTAAACAAATGGTACAGTACACAGGTTTTTGAACTCTGTCCTCAGGACCCCATGCAGTTCATGTTTTCCAGGTCACCTGTGGGTTTTAAAATAGGACAGTTGGTGGCACACAGCGCTCCTGCCAGGTGACCTGGAAAACATGACCAGGGTAAGTTCCTGAGGACAGAGTTTAGGAACCACTGAAACATAGGACTATGGCTACTTACTGCCAGGGATTAGGTAGGCATGTTGCTCCTGACATTGGACTGCAGAACCCGGTTAAAGCTCTGTACCACAGTAGAACACCATGGAACCTCTTCGAAGAGCTTCCATGGCGTTCTACTGCGGCCTATGTAGACATCCAGTTTAGGATTACCAATGTGGTGGGTTCCTGTAATCAAACATTGGTTATGCTGGGCATACTTTGTCATATCGACAGACGTATTATCGAACAGCTGGAAATTCATCAGATATCATGGGCATAGTGTGAGACATGTCACAGTGTATGGTAACAGTATGTCTATGTTCCTTCCTAGAGAGGAGGCAAGGACCTGGGGAAATGTCAGACGCTCGGGCTGAGGCAGTGCATATATTGTGTACGATTTGCAGCTCACAAAAGATCAGATCTATTGGACATGCCGGATGATTCAATGTATCCCCAGACCAATAATTTGTGGATGGTCGTGACTACACATTGTGCAATTATCGGATCCGAATCGAGGATAACCAAATGCAAATACTTGCATAATGTGTGCAACGCCTTAAGGCCCCCACACACTAGAACGATTTTTTGGATGATTGTCTGATTTCCGACCGATCGTCAGATATATTGGTCGATTTTTACCGATAATCGGCAATAATTGATATATCGGACGATCGGTCGGAAATCGGACAATCGGCCAAAAAAATCATTCTAGTGTGTGGGGGCCTTTAGTCTTTACACATTCACCCGACAGTGGGAGGTGTCATTTGTTTACTGTACTGAATTATTTAGCAAAAGCTCTGGAATGTGACCAAGCTTGACTGGAGGCATGCCTGTGTACCTACTAAATATGGGAGATGGTCAACCAGCTAGATAAGGGATTTCACTAACAATGAAGGGGAAATAGAAAACCAATCTTTCAAAAAGACTGCAGCTGGTACCATAACACTATGCATTTAGTCCCTACAATCATAACCTTGTGATTCAGGGGTGAAGAACCCTACAATCTGTTAAACTTCATTAAAAAAAACAATGTGATTTATAAAACAAAAATTGTTACAAAATGCAATATTATATATTATAATATTAAATATAATGCCATCAGACCTCCCCAATCCTGTGTTATTGGGATACGGTCATTAGGTCTACAACAACTAGGTCGACACCACTAGGTTGACATGCAGCAAGGTCGACATGGGTCAAGGTCGACATGGATCTAGGTCCACATGACATTAGGTTGACACAAGCATTAGGTCGACATGGGTTAGGTCGACAGTCAAAAGGTCAACATGGTTTTTTATACTGTTTTCTGAGCCGACGTGGTATTTCATGCCCTACCACCCACTAGGGCAGTGATTTTCAACCTTTTTACCTTGCGGCACACTAAATATGATTTTAAAATTGCCAAGGCACCCCATGAGATCCGCACGGGGCAAAACACATTGGCCCCCACAGGAAAAAACAAACCTATTGGCCCCAATATAAAAAACAAACACACTGGTAACAAAATAAAATACATTGGTCCTTTACATGAAAAGAAGAGACCAGTAAATAACAGTTGAACTGGTGGTGGCTGTAAACTGGTTTGGGCATCTCTAGATCTGGGGGCACACTTGAGAACAGCTCAAGGCACACTAGTGTGCCATGGCACAGTGGTTGAACAACACTGCACTAGGGCATGGTGGGAGAATAAAATAGTGTGCCCGAAACATTGCGAGCGAAGCAAGGGGATGTGGTGCACTTCAAACTGTGTCCCATGTCGACCTAATGTCATGTTGACCTAGACCCATGTCGACATTGACCCATGTCGATCTTGATGCATGTCGACCTAGTGGTGTCGACACAATGCTTGTTGACCTAGTTGTTGTAGACCAAACAATCCACACCTGTGTTATCTCTGATGTAGCACTAAAAAAACAGGCACATAATGGGTAGTCCCCTCTAGCCTCTACCGGCACCCTCACACATACACACACCACATTAGGAGCCCAAGGCTCTTGTCCCACCAGCCTTACCCTACAGCATTGCATGCTCTGGGCAAAACAATGCACTGGGGCCCCTACACACCCATTCACCAACGAACCAATGAAAAAATCATAACATGGTTCCATGCTCTCTCCAAATGCTTTCATACAGTGACTGGCTGTCAGGACTCTGATTGGTGGATAGCTTCAGCCATCCACCAATCAGAATGCAGACATCCACTCACTGTCTGGCTGCTGGCTGAGAGGCAGATAGAGAGTGCTGCATCGTCATGTGACCAGCACCCACCTCTGCACAAGGCCCCTTACGTTTGCTGGCCCCTTGGTACCTGCCAATGTATATGTTAAGATGGCCACTGACAAGCAGACGTACGCTACCACTGATGCCGGCTCTTACTGGTGCTGACGTGTCTCACGCACAGATATCTATTAGTTTCTACGACTTGCACAGATTAATCTTTTGTTTTCACAGGCAGAAATAAAAAGGAATGTCCACAGGGAAGCCAAGATCAATAAACAGAAAATGAGGGAAATGAAGGCTAAGAAAGTGAGAGAGAAAGCGATGAGACGCCAGGAAGATGGAGATTTCCTTCCTGTGGAACATGATGAAACTTTTAATGTGGATCATGGTGAGAGTCACGTCATGAATATATTGGAAAACTAAGATTAAGGAGTTTTAGATCAGCAGAGAACGTTCTATATACTGTCCTAATAGCTGCGGTGTTCTATGTGAGTAATGTCTGTGCTGCCAGCGCGGCTCATACTGGGGGATATTCATCAAAGTTTGGAGATAAGGAATGGTTGTGTCACTATACATCACTGATGCAGTCGTGCCAAGCGGAAGTTTTCTGCTCACCCAGCCCGGGAAAACTCTGCTAGCATTGGGTATCTTTTTTGCTAAAATGACTTTGTCGCAAGGCAGTGTGACTAGGACGCACTACGAGACTGTGCTGAGTAATGGGATATGTGACACTGATATATCTGTGTACGACTGAGTCTATACAGCAGCTGCAGCCTTTTTCCCAATACAAGTTCCGTTGTACTGTGTATAGACTCAGTCGCACACAAAACACAGGTGTCATATCACATTGATCAGCAGAGTATCCTTGTGTGCAATAGCCACAGTGTCCCCCCACTGTTTAGGGTCCCGACACTTGTATAATGCAACTGACAGGCACTGAGCCTAGTGCATGGGTATCAATAAAAATAACCCACGCCTGGCATTAAGCAGAGTTGTGCGGGACCTGTAGGCTCACTCATGCCAGGCAGCTTTCGCTGCACGGGGTACTGAGGCTACACGTGTTTGGATGTATCAGTACAGGCTGCAGCCGGAGCGGTTATCGAGGTGCCACAGAAAACATAGGCATTGCCTGGCCGTTGGGAGGGCTGCTGACGTCAACAGTGGCCTCCTTCTTCCCAAGGCCATGGCAGCGCCGAGTAAGTGGTGGCTTACTCGGAAGGGGATAACGTACCAGCCAATCAACTCCTGTCATTTTTCAAACACAGCTGATTGGCTGGTGCATAACAACCTTCCACTTTACCAAGCTTAATACATCTGCCCCAGGTTACATAACGCACACTGTGACAACTTGTATTTTCTCTTTCATAATGGGCCTTATTCAAACTCACTTGATAAGCAGCTTTTTCGCTGCTTAGCTAGTGGGTAAACGCTACCTGCCAGGTGAGCGAACGCCCCCCTTCGCCGAGTGAATGCCTGCGCCAGTATGTGAATGAATGTGTATGCTGACATTAGTGGTTGACTTGTGGGGGAGGCTAAAAGCCCCATACTTACATCTCAGAATTTTCCAAGTTTGATACTTTTTGATTTTTTTTTGCATGTGCAAGGCAACACAGTGAACTGGATAATTGGTGACCCAAGTTCTACCCCCGATTGTCACCTGCGTGACAGCAAGTTGAAGATGTGGTTTCAACCCCAACAAGATAGAAGCGAGTCAAATTACGACAGCTCGAGCTGTGACTCACTGGACAGTTGGATCAGAAAAGATGCCAAGAGTCGGCGACCAGCCTTGATCCGGACACGAACTGAGAAAATCCCGACATTTGATGAGTTCTTTGATCGTGAATTTTAATTAATTGGTGATTATTTGGCCTGGTTCAGTTTGTTAGTTAAAAAAAAAACATGTGCAGAGAGTTAGATTTGGGTGAGTTATTTTGTTCCTATGCAGAGCCTGCTTTATTTTTTCACTGCGATTTAGATGTCAGTTTCAGCACACCCCACCCAAATCTAAATCTCTCTGTGCATTACATTTGCTCCACCTGCAGTGCAACAAAGTTGTGCCCAGTTGTGTATTTCTTGCTTTGCTAACTAACCTAAATCAAGTCCTATGCTTATTTGGTGCGAAGGCAAATGTTCTCCAGTAATTCACAATGGGGCAGATGTATTACACCTGGTGAAGAGATAAACTGGAGATAACGCACCAGCCAATCAGATCCCAACTGTCATATTTCAAACACAGCTGATTGGCTGGTGCGTTAACTCTTCCAAGTTATCTCCACTTAATCTCTAGTTTATCTCTTCTCCAGGCTTAATACATCTGCCCCATTATCACTGTATTTGATATTACAGTAACTGAAGTCTACATTGCAGTGTAAAAATACAGCAGCCAGTATTTACTCTGCACAGAAACACAATAACTCATCCAAATCTAACTCTCTCCGCACGTTACATCTGCCCCACCCCCAGTGCAGCATGGTTTTGCCCATTAGCTAACAAAATGTGCCATGCGATGACCTGAATTAGTTCCTAAGTGCCCAGTATACCTTGGCCCTAATGTGTGTGTGTGTGTAAAACATGTGTCCAGTAAATTGTAACCTGCACTTTTTTTTTTTTTTTTTTTAAACAGACGATCGGACTTTCGAAGTCCAGGATTTTTTTCTCTCCATTATTTACAAGTTCATATTAAGTAACTGGGAATTAAACCATTTATACAAGCCATCACGCCATGCACAGACACTTACACAAACAATACAAAGCACAGATGACACTTAACTTAGAGATGATCACTGATGAGCGAACTTGTAATCCGTTCAATCATCACGACTGCGTATGCTTAAGGATTGTAGCACACATGTGCCCGTCGAAATAGCGCCAAAAATATTTAATCAACCCCAGATTGCCAAGGCCTCCCCTATTCACATAGTGGTCAGATTCCCCTCTGATACTTATGCTTTAACTAAATCACCAGAAAACATTCAAACTTTTCAAAACGGCTCAAATAATTTCAGGTTCATTTCATCTGTATCAGATTCCATTCATCGTCATTATTCAATTTTCTATCAGTAGGGGGTAAAAACCCATTTCATATTTCTGTCCCTATATCTGGGGAGAGCGCTGGGTATTAAACCATAGTGGACATTTAAAACATTATTTTCGGATGTTGATATTTAACTGTAATATGTTGGAATGCGTGTAATAAAAATAACTTTATATTGTGTGAAACCAGATGAAATGTTTGTAACGTGTGACGTCTTCAGGTTAATTAAAAGCCTTATTAAAAAGGCACTGGGTGGATGAACTCAGTCTGGTCCAGGACAAGACCCATTCGTGGCTATATTCACGATGGATGCGGGAATACCAGCTACAACTCCCCTCATTGTAGGCGATGGCGAAATGGATTGTTACGCCAACATACTATGCCTGGCGTCTGTGTGTGAGATATGCAATTTGGCCGAGTTGTTTTACAGCAAGTTTGTATACAATAGCAGAAATCTGCACACTTCCTTCCAGTGATGGCGGAGGGATCTGAAGCATTTTTTATCTCCAAAGGGGATTATATTGACCCTTTAAACATTCTGAATGAGTAGAGGTGCCCAAACATGGGCCTAATTCAGATCTGATCACAGTACAAATTTGTTCTCAAAATGGACAAAACCCATGCTGCACTGCAGGTGGGGCAGATAAGACATGTGTAGAGAGATTTAGATTTGGGTGGGGTGTGTTCAAACTGATATCTATATTGCAGTGTAAGAATAAAGCAGTCAGTATTTACCCTGCACAGAAACACAATAATTCCCCCAAATCTAACTCTCTCCGCACATGTTACATCTGTTCTCTAGGAAGTGTATATATTCACTGCCTAGCGAACCGGTAAACACTGCCCCGTCGAACATTTGATTTAACCATCTGCGCTGAGCCATGGATATACCTAATACCGGGACTGTTGGGGTGCCTTGAGGACTGCGTTTCGAAACCTGCTTTGGAGTCTTTGAACATCACAAAATAGATTTTTGCTTTTCATCTACTACATAGGTTCAAACCGTTTATTAATGCACTAAACTTATATTCAGGAAGAAGCCAAGTTACTCTTGCTTAAAGACACACACACAAAACAACCATGATTAACATTATCGTACAGATAATGGTCTGGTACAGGCATAGACAACCTGTGGCTTTTCAGCTGTTATGAAACTACAAGTCCCAGCATGCCATACACTCCCTAACAGCAAAACTATGGCATGCTGGGACTTGTAGTTTCACAACAGCTAAAGAGCCACACCTGGTCTAGTGGTACGCACTGTATTGTTAACTGTGCACACTCCAGATGGTTGTTAGCAAAGACCTCAACCATCTGCACATGGATGAAGACTGAGGATATCACTAGAGAGCCAAGCTGAGGAATGCAACATGTCCCCTCTCCCCTTACCAAGCATAGGTGCAGTCACCAGATCCAGTATGACACACTAAAGATCTCCTCTCTGAAGAAGTCTGTTACTATGGCACTTACATGCACCAATGCCGTGTGCAAACATGTCACATACGCATTTCAAAAGTACAATACAATATTCCAGTAAGGCATGCATGTCCAAACTATGGCCCTACAGCTGTTGTGAAGCTACAAGGCCCATCATGCCTTCCCACAATTTTGCTATACGGGAATGCTAACACTAGGACAAGGCATGCTGGGATGTGTAGTTTCACAACAGCTGGAGGGCCAAAAAAAATAAATCACTCATTACTAATCTGATGCCTTCCACAGATCCACAAGTGCCCTAGAAAACATGAACTACTCGTAGAGCTCGAGGACCAATTTGGAGCACCCCTGCTCTGACCGTTTTAACTTAGTGCTGCAAAGAGGAGAGGAAAAAGATGGAAAGAATGTAAGGGACAGGTGAGGTGATTGAGGCAGCAGACTGGATGGAGAGGAGCAGGGGAGTAAGTGGAGGTTGGGAAAGAATTCATGAAAGACAGAAAGGATCTTGGGTGGAGAGCACCAAATTGAGGCAATACAGCATATGCCAGGTGCCTTTAAAAAGGCCATAAGTACTGTACTCCACACAGTATGCCCTCGCTTACAAAATTTAGTCTAGGCCCCAGTTTCTCAAAGGACCCCACACAGTGCACGTTTTGCAGGTCTCCTCACAGAATCAAGCAAAATAATTAGCTTCACCTGTGGCTTTAAAATGAGTCAGTAATGAATGCACCTGGAAAACATGAACGGTGTGAGGTCCTGAGGACCAAGTTTGAGCACCACTGGTCAAGGAAGCTATTTATGAGAAAGGGAAAAGATTAATTCTACTTCAGATTTGAATAGACAACTGCGAATTTAAAAACTTGTGGTTAAAAATATACTAAAAAAAAAAAAAAAAAAGAAACACCAAATTACAGAAAAGTTAAAAACATTAACTGTTCTTTTAGGAAGGATACTGGAAAAAGGTTCGGTACTTATGTAGTAACTGGGCTGCCGATTTTTTGATTGTATGCCTTAAGTTAAGGCATACAATCAGATGCGATGCGATGCGATATCGCATCGCATCGCATCGCATCCGATATCGGATGCGATGACCCGATTTTTCCATAGGAATCAATGTTAAAATGATTCCTATGGAAAAATGGGTCCTTTTCATACCCCTACTATCCAAGTGGGCATGGAGTTGGATATAAACCTGTGGCGAGCGTAGCGAGCCACCGAGCCCGAAGCGTGGCGAGCGAAGCGAGCCCCGCGAGGGGACGGTATTCGTTCGCTCGCCACGCTTCGGGCTCGGTGGCTCGCTACGCTCGCCACAGGTTTATATCCAACTCCATGCCCACTTGGATAGTAGGGGTATGAAAAGGACCCATTTTTCCCATTGAATTCCATGTTAAAATGGACTCAGTCCATTTTAACATTGATTCCTATGGAAAAATCGGGTCATCGCATCGCATCGCATCGAATCGCATGGTCGCATGCGATGCGATCTCCCGATCCGACCCGATTTAGAAATCGGCAGCCCAGTTACTACATAAGTACCAAAGGTTCTATACTGGTGTAGAACAGTCAACACGAGTTTCACACCTTCCAAATGTATTAGAAAAGGGAACAGTAACGCACTTGGCCTAAAGTATGTAAAGTGGTACACAAGCAATAATGTACAACACAAACCCACGTCAGCCAATTTCCATGTCAAACCTATGATCCACACACAGGCAGCCATTGCTGATGAAGACTACTATAATACCACGTAGACGCAGTATGGTCTCTTTCTGCAGTTGTTCATATTGTTGAAAACACAACCGCGATGTTGTAGCTACCGCAAGTTTTGTTCTCTGTACAGCAAAAAACAATGACGGAACATAAAGCTTATGTAGAGCACAATACATAAACAGAACCATTTTTATTTTACAGCTCACACATTTAACAACCCCAATTAAATTTCATCTAAAGCTTCAGTGCTAATTATGGCATGTAAAACATGGCGACAAGGCCTTCGTCAGCCTCCGATAGCACTCAAGTTATCAATTGTCTCCGTGTTTGTGGAGGAGCTGCTTGGAGCATGGTGATCGTTCAGCACTGAAAAGGATTAAGGCAGATGAAAAGAACACAACATCATGTAATCAGTCCGACATTGAGATATAAACAAATGATATTTTGTTGACCAATTTCTGAATGCATTTCAAGTACAGGTTAAATGCAGTGAGTGACCACAAGTCTTAAAATTGAATGACATTACAGTATTACCAAGGATGCAGGTGTGTACTGAATTGTGACTGTACTCCGTCAGCAAGGGTGAAATTATTATTATTATTTTTTTTTAAACACTAACATACAATACAAACTTAGTTGGAGACAGGTCAGCAAAAGCAGGACAAAAAAGCAGACCACCAAAAAAAAAAAAAAAAAAAAAAAGTCAAATAAAAACAAACACCCTTTCTATTTCAAACATACCCTGGAGACCCCTCTTTATTTAACACGGATTGTAAAACACTGCAGAAAATTGGAGACATGTCCAGAACACTAGACTGAAACAAATAGCATTTCTTGGCGCAGATTCGATTATCCGTGAGGTTAAACACTGGGAACTATTCAATCACTTGACCATTTGCACGCACGTAACCCATAGCTCCGCGGTTAAGTTCCCAGAGCTATGAAGTCGTCCCACACGGTAAGCACCAGATAGTACACTTAACTCAGTTTTTCGTAGCCCCAAACTCTGCACACAAAAATTTGTGTTAAATGCATACCGTTACCGAGTTGTAGCTGTAATTAAATCAGGCAGAGCTGCAGCTGTGCAGGTAAACCCCCTGGCTGATTGAATCTGCCCCATTTGTGTTGCGTTTCCTATAGAATAGAAGAGTAATTACTGTTGACCAAATAAGCCCTGTGTAAGCAGACCTGATCATTGCTTGCAAGTATTACAGCTGAAAGAAAAATTATACTGAACAGTCTCGTTTAAACCTTTAAATTCCAAAAGGAGAAAAACAAAAAATTGTATTGGGAAGTGATTTTTTTTTTACGAAAAAAACAAAAAACCCTGTAATACAGCAGTAAGGCCAATAGAACATTTGAAGATTTAAACACTGGAGGGAATAACCTCTACATATACTTTTCTCTCTCACAATGAAAATACTCTAAAAAAACTGAAGGAAAAAAAAAAATGGACAAATGTAAAATTGTGATAATTTGTTCATGCAAAACCACTATAAACCCTGTATCTGTAAAGCTGCCCCCCCTCTATGGTAAAATTAAATACATTTAGCTGCATTATATTATATTTTTTATTTATTTCCTAGATCAAGTACTACGGAGGACTTAAATAAAAATTTAGAACATGTAGCTGAAAGCTAAAAAAAAAAAAAAAAAAAAAAGTCAAATCAAGAAAAGAAATTTATTAAAAAATAAGGATATATATATACTAGAGCGGTTCTTTAGAGATACATCCTTTTTAAATAAAACCATACCAATTTACAATAATTCTTTTAAAATCCCAAGCTCCTAAAAAAAAGTGCATCCAGAACCAGCATAGATTTAATAGTATTGTTTACTTTTTTCTTTTTTTAGCAGCTGAAATGATTCTTTTAATTCCCTTGATAGCTTACACTTTTGAATGCAATAATGACAAAAAAAAAAAAAAAAAAAAGATATATATAAAAAAAAAAAAACCCTTTGAAATAATTTACTTTCAGAATTTTAAATAAAAGCACAGATGGACTTCCTTTCATGATACAATGGAAAGGGGTATAAAAAGGAAAAGCATGCATTTTACTAGACAAACATACTTATTTGTACAGGCACTGGCAAACGCAAACACTATTCCTTTCTTAATACAGCCCACCCTAAAAAAAAAAAATTTTAATTTTTCTCTTTTTAAATGTACTGAGGTACCAAGATTTAAGAATGTAATTCAATTCAATATAGAGAAAATAAAAAATTAGGTTGGTTTATGCCTTCCTCAGAAAACTATGGCAAGATTTGTAGTATAGTTAGCACAGTTACAGAATTTTACATCTGTCATTGGCTGATGTAATTCCGCCCCTCCCCCCTCCCCCGAGAACAAAAGATTATAGCTCACATAGGTTTTCTGATAAAATGTTCAAATTTTTTTTTTTTTATCATCTTTTTTTTTTTTCTTCAATATAACAAACAGTCAGTAGATTTGCAAATGAATGAATAGGTCTTGGCTAGCAACTGGCACATCTCTCCGGTACCAAATGAAAGTCTTCTCGAGGTCAAGGAAATAATCCGTTTTAGTTCAGGACGTACGCGCCATGCCATAGTGCAACAAATAGTGCGACACGCAATGGGATACTGATGGGAGGAGCTGCATGGAAGTGAGATCCTGAATGAGCATCGAATGGGGATTTGTTCCTCGATGCGACCGTCTTGTCTTAACGCAACCACAGTTTAAGACGCAGTGCATCAACTCCGTTTAAATAGTATCTGAACAGGCGTTTATCTCGCACAAAGCCAAGGTTTTCATAAAGTTTCAAAGCAGACTTGTTTGTGATTTCTGTTTCCAAGACAACCTGTTTAAAAACAAGACCGCAAGAAATTCAGGTCATTCATTTATTGCTGAATGCTTGCAAGTTTTTAGTGCTGAAATACAGACCAGAACTGTGCTAAGAAGCACCACAGCCTGGCAGGGAAGTGGAACTGCACTGGTTTTGGAAATTGCAGGGTGCTAGAATCTGTATACATTAATAGGGTGTAGCTGAAGCGGCCGCAGAACAGAGAAGCATTCTATATGGGTGCCTTTTATGGATCAGTGACAAGTTTTGTAATGGACCTGTCATTGTGTTGGAAAATGCTGAAGTAAAATGGGACTTAGAACCTGGGGAGTCACATATACCCTTTTCACACCGCAGAAATAGCCCCGATCCGACCCTGGTCACTGTGCGGGGTGAAAGGACCTGGTTGGGTCCAGCAACAAGGCAACCCAACCAGAGTTAAAAGAAGGATTTTACTGGGTTGCTGGGCAGTGTAAACGGGTGACCTGAGCCCCATTCACACTACAGGGAAGAAGCAGCATCAGTTCCAAGAGCTGCCTCCTCCCCAGCTCCCCGATGACGTGCTGCCAATCTGCCCCGCCTGCTGATGAGGTCAGCGGCCCAGCTTATTGCCGGGTAACTTCACCTTGCAAATGCTGGGTTGCTCCTGAGACGGACAAGTGTCCAAATCCCGCGTGTGACCTGGCATTTGCGATGTGAAAGGGGTATAAGGTATTATCAATTCACTAGGAATAGGTATTTCATACTAACATGAAGGCGTGACCACGATATTAAGCAACTGGCTAAGAACTTAGCGGCCCTCGCGAAGGTAATAATAGCTCGTAGATGGATGTCCCCTTTGGGACCGCTACATGGAGAATGGGTTAATCTGGTCAATCAGACCAGTGAACACGAGAAATTCGTACATGCATCCAGGGGCACGAGTATTAAATACCAGGGCATATGGGGCCACTGGAACGGGTCAGCTAAACACAGAGTTAACAATAGTGAGAGGTTAAATGTATAAGCACTTTGTTTAGAATGTAGAAAGTTGAGAAGCACGAATGAGGCAGGATTCCCTCTTACACAGAAAAGGGCCTCGCAGCCCCATAAATAAATAAATAAATATATATAATTTTTTTTTTTTTTTTTAAGTTATCATTTTTTTTTTCCAGTGGGGGGGGGGGGGGGGGGGGTGCACAAAGTGCACGAGTAGGATATGCGCCAGAGGAGATGTAAGAGATAGTGGTCACAGGTTATTCATGCACATAGTGGGGATGCTGCCACTCAAGGCCACACAGAGTGATTGCCATTCGGTAATATTCAGCCTAATTAATTGGCGGCACATAGATACGAAATTTGTTGGAAAAGGTGTGTAGAATCACTATTTGAATATTTTAGATAGTAAATAATGTTTTTTTTTTTTTTTATTTCTCTCTTCTCTTTTGAGGATGTTGACTCTGTGGTTGTAATACTATACAATCCGGACGGCTCAGGGAATGCTAAAAGCCATGCTGGCTGCATAGATAGGTGTGTATAACATCAAGATAGAGGGCTCCCCAGAGAGGGAAGGGGAGGGGAAAAAAAAAGAAGAAGGGAAAGGTAGGACAAATGAGCTAAAAGAGCGGTGCCGAGTCCAGGGGTGCAAAGTGGGCATTGTGCAATAGGTCAGGGGTAAATTTTGAGGTTAAGTAGGAGAGGTCTTTTCAGGGGGAGCGTGGGTAGTCATGCTGTGATATTGTCTATGTCCGTGTTTATGTATATGATTTTATACGGTACAAAAGTGGCATGTAACAAGCTGTGTCTGGAATAATGACAATACATCTTGTACTGTATGATGTTTATGTGTGTTTTGATATTGAACGTTAAATTAAAAAAAAAAAAAAAAAAAAAGGAATAGGTACTTTATGAATCCAAGTTTCGAAGTATAATACAGGATCCATATCCAAGTCGTTTTTTTTATATAAATTGCATGCTTCAAGGGCCAAAGATGTGTGCCAACTACTGCAGTGCTCCATAATATGCAAATTAGGACTCATGGAATTTTATGGCAAAGTTATGTTATGCTGTTCTTTTAATGATAGTGTAAACCGGACATTTCTATGGCTCTGTTGCATCACCCTGAAAGTCAGTGACTACCTGAAAGTGCTAAGAGTTTGGAGGAGCCTGGCTCACACCGAAAGCAATTGGGTACCACTCTGTACTGCGATGCTTAAGACACACACAGTACATTGAGAGCCTCCTTTCGCAATAAACAACGCTTTCCTTATGCCTCTGTAGCACGGGCGTCTTCCTGCAACTTACTCTGTTAAAATGAATCTTATTTGCAAAATGGAGCAAACAGGACACAAGCAGCGTCAGCTGATTAAAATATGCGTCCTGCCGATATTCTGTATGTGGCTGCAGGTGCATCTGCATGAGAAACGCCATGACACGGTTTTCCAGGAAAATTGTAACAGAACGTTTTTAATGCAGATACAGCAGCAGTCAAACAATATAGGCACGCCACATTTTAAACAGCAGAAGCTGCTTGTGTGCCCTGCCTATATTCTGTGTGTGACTGCAGGCATAACTGCATACAAAATGTTATGTAACAGTTTTGCTGGCAAACCTTGTATCATCGCACTTCGTGAGCAGATACACTGCAGTCACACACAGGTATAGGTAGGTCATATCATTTTAATCAGAAGCTGCTTGTGCATCCTATTTGCACAGTTTTGCATATAAGATGCACAAAATAAAACCTATCGTTCCCAAGTCATATGGAGCTCACATGTTGCGTAACGCAACTCGTAGTACATGGAGGAAAGATGTACATGAACACGTTTGTTATGGAGTTCTTATAGCAGGGATGGGAACCTTCGGCCCTCCAGCTGTTGATGAACTACATATCCCAGCATGCCCTGCAACAGTTTCAGCATGGCCAAATAGCAAAACTGTAGCAAGGCGAGCAAATTTTAACAAAGCCTCAATCACTTGACTTCAGATCATTTGCCAGCAATAACTAAAGTAATTCATATACCTCGGCATTTCAGCGGATATTTTGCACATTGGCACTCAAAGGGTTAAATCTATTTTCTAATGTATAGTCAGACTTTACTCATTTCTGTGCTAAAGGTGTCATTCATAGTTGGTTTGAATGTTAAAGGGGGATACTCACTTTAGTATTCTTAATTTAATGGCTGTCCTGCGTTGCTCTGGCGATGTGTTTACATGTTGCCATAGTTAAGAGGGCTGGCCCGGTTGTTACTGGCTGCTGTGTGGCTCAATTACGGATTAGCACAATCCGGCTAAATGGATCTGCTTAGTTCTGTTGCCTGGGCCAGAGATTCGTCAATTCCGGTATGATGTGTGAGCCACCGCGATGATGGGCTTCAGTTCAGGTGGAAAGTGTTCTGCGCACTGTCTATTTATTCTTTGTGTGTCCTGACAAAGGGGGCCTGCCCTATCAAAATCTCTACCTTCCTGTCAAAATGAACAAAGCAGTACATTGTGAAACTCTTACCTCATCACAATCCCCTTCAACCATGGCATAAATAGCTTTCTTCACCAAGTTTGTACCTGCAATTTAGATGGAAATCATATTTAGCTGTATAGACAATAATAAGAGAATGGGAAGATGATGGAAAGATCGGTGTTTGTCTATGTTCACGTGTCCTTTGTCATTTAACAGGTGAAACAATTGAAACATAAAATATTACCAATTTTGTCAGTCTATTTCCTGAAGAACCATAAGCCAACATTACCGGCATCACCTAGAACAGAAGCAGGCCCATCACAACCGTCTGCACCAGATTCCTGCACACACTTATCATGCATAATGCCATCCTACAATAATTACTTATACCCCTTTCACAGCAGTCTAAATTCCTGCGTTGGGCCGGGATTGCCGGTCCTCGGTGCGTGCGGGCAGGCCAGGGATCCACACAGGCGGCGGATGAAGATGATGCAGCTCTCCAGCCCCCTCACTGCAACCGGAGAGCTGCATCATCTGCGCCCACCGCCTGTGTGGATCCCCAACCTGCACCGAGGACCGGCAACCTGGGGTGAGTACTGTCCACTGCCTCCGCCACCATTCCACCTTCTTCCCACACCAGAAAATGCAGGGACTTTTCTGGTGTAAAAGGGGCCAACCGAGGGATGCCCCGGCACGATCCCTGGGCCATATTCCCGGGTGGGTCCCTGCATTTTCTGGTGTGAAAAGGGTATAATACAAACGTTTGCTTTCTCTATTTTATTTTCCTTGCTCCAAGGGTAGGGCATGGCTATGTTACGTTATATTAACTGTACCACTCCCCCTTATGAAAAGTTGTATTCCGCTAGATAAAAGAGCAGTGCATTATGTCAGCAGCAATAATGAGGAGGGGCGGTAGATGTAATGCATTTAATACCTAGATCCATAGTCCACTGCTGTAGAGCCAAAAACGTTTAAGTGGTGTTCTCTGGCTCTCAGAACTAGAGAACTTTTCAGAAGCAGACACCAGTCATTCCTATAAAGCAGGCCTGTGGCTCTGCAGCTGTAGTAAGACTACAGGTCCCGGCATGCCCTGCCACAGTTTTGCTATTGGGGAATGCTAAAACTGTCAGGACATGTGAGTTTTGCAACAGCTGGAGAACCACAGGTTGGTAAAGCCTGCTGCATTCCATAACAGATGCATACAAAAGGGTTACACCCCATATCGTTTGCAATATCGCTAGTGCTGCAAAACGAACGATCATAGTTACATAGTAGATAAGGCTGAATAAAGACTTGCTTCCATCGAGTTCCACCTAGGTTTTTTAAGGACAGATTATGATTCTTATTTGTACCCCTGGATGTTTTTAACCAATAAATGTTTGTCCAACATTATTTTAAACAAATTTATTGTGTCTGCCGATACCACTTCTTCAGGAAGAGAGTTCCACGGTTTGACTGTTCTGACCGTAAAGAATTTTTTTCTTCTAAGGGAACGAAATCTTCTTTCTTCTAATCTTAACTCGTGCCCTAGATTCCTTTCTTGCAGTAAAAAGGGTGCTTGACAGTTCCTTATATTGGCCCCTGATATATTTGTACATGTTGAGCATGTCCCCCCTTAAACGTCTCTTTTCTAATGTAAATAGTCCCAAATTGCTTAATCTCTCCTCTTAGCTTAAATTCTCCATTCCCCTAATAAGCTTTGTTGCTCTTTTTTGGATTTTTTCTAATTCTATGATGTCCTTTTTATAGTGCAGGGCCCAGAATTGTACTCCATATTCAAGGTGAGGTCTAACCAATGCTTTGTACAGAGGCATAATTACTTTTTAGTCCCTAGTTTCCATGCCCCTTGAGTGGTGAGTTTTGCTGGGGCAGGACAAACCTACCAGGGCAAAATGTTGGAATACCCCCCCTCTGCTGCCTGTCACATTCAGCAGTGACGTCGGCGGCAAGCTGGGGGATGTTCGCGGCGGCTCGGGAGGACTCGGGTCTCTGGGGTGGGACGATGACGACTCGATGTCCTGCGCCAGTGGTGCATACCTGGACACCACTGGAGCGCATCTATTCTATATTAGTGGTATGCCCGGAAATTTTTCAGTACAGCTCGCTGCAGCAGCGCAGCCGAGCCCGGAAAATTTCAGGGCATACCACCCAGGGGGTTAATACACGCTAGAATTCTGTTGGCCTTTTTTGTTGCTATATTACATTGAGCACTACACCCCAGTTTGTTATCTATTTGGACTCCTAGATCCTTTTCGAGTACTGAATTACCCAATTCATCCCCGCTTAGGTTATAACTAGCGCACTGGTTATGTCTCCCAAGGTGCATGACCTTGCATTTGTCCACATTGAACCTCATCTTCCACTTTTTTGCCCACTCATCTAGATTGTTAAGATCATTTTGAAGCATGGTGACATCTTCTGACGATTTAATAACTCTACTCAATTTTGTGTCATCAGCAAAGATGGATACATTGCTGAGTAACCCCATCCCAATATCATTAATAAATATGTTAAATAAAATGGGCCCAAGAACCGAACCCTGTGGCACTCCACTTAGAAATGGTATCATATTTGATACGGCACTGTTCACAACCACTCTGTTCTCTATTAAACAGCTAGTTCCCTACCCATCTACAGATACTTGCCCCTAATCCCAGGTCCTCCATTTTATTTATCAACCTCTTGTGTGGTACTGTATCAAAAGCTTTAGCAAAATCTAGGAAGACCACATCTACAGCATTTCCATTATCAAGGTTGACGTCCTCATAGAAGCCCAGTAAATTTGCTTGGCATGAACAATTTTTCACAAACCCATGCTGGTTAATACTAAGTAAACTATGAAGGTCTAAATATTCCTGGATCCCATCTCTTAAAAATCCTTCAAATATTTTACCCACTATTGATGTTAAGCTCACAGGTCTGTAATTAGCTAGGTGATACCTTTTTCCTTTTTTTGAATATTGGCACTACCTCTGCTATTCTCCAGTATTTTGGTACCTTACCTGATGATAGTGAATTATCAAATATAGAGGGGTCGCTAGTTCCTTCCTTAATTCCATTAGTACCCTAGGATGAATCCAATCTGGCCCTGGTGATTTATTTGTTTTGATTTTGCTGAGCCGCAATATTATTTCATTGGTCGTGAAATCAATATTGAGATCCAGCTTGTTCGTCCCATTTGTGGTACCTGTGAGTTCCACTGTCTGCTCTCCCCTAGTAAAACACTGATGAGAAGAACCCATTTAACAGTTCTGCTTTTCCCTTATCCTCTGTAAAACATTTACCACTTATATCGGTTAATGGGCCTATGTTTACTTTATTTATTCGCTTACTATTTATGTACTTCTTGGGGTTGGTTTTGCTTTCAGTGGCTATACGCTCTTCATTTTCCCTTTTAGCTACTTTGATTGCCCCTTTACAACTTTTGATTGATTCTTTGTACTTGTTGACCGCCTCCTCATTTACGTTATGTTTATAGAATTTAAACGCTCTTGTTTTATGGTTTGCGGATCGTGGGTTAAAAATATTGTTAACTTATCTTCAGTGCAGTCGTGGAAACCCCAGCGGAACATGCATTCAGTAACGGTATAGTCAGATATGACGCATGTTCAGACAATGGGGGTTAGCGTTAATGATCTGTGGGAATGTGCATTAACAATATCGTTATCGACATAGTTATGGTGCATATTAATGTAAATCTTATAGGACCAGATGCACTAAGCTTTAAAAGTGATAAAATGGAGAGTGATAAACCACCAACCAATCAGCTCCTACCTGCAATGTCACAAGCGGTGTTTGAAAAAGGTCAGGCAGGAGCTGATTGGCTGGCTGTTTATCACTCTCCATTTTATCACTTTTGAAGCTTAGTGCATCTGGCCCATAGTGTGTCCACTTTAAGGGCCAGATTACCCAAGGGCAGAGTTTAGGCTGCTGCACATGCACCTCATTGAATATGCCTCTTACCCCCTTACTAGGATGACTCACATGTACATGAGATAATAGGAAGAGTGGTTGCATTGCTTGTGATGAAGATGCGTTTTCAACATCAAACAAGGTGCCCAATAATAGCACTTATATGGGACCATGTAGCGCTGCATGGCATATTGAGGGCTAAATGTACGAGGGCACGTTTTAAGAACAGTTTAGATGTGAAGTGTTAGACATGAACATGTGGCATAGTGGTCAGGAGCACTGAATGAAAAATGGAATGGTCTAGGTCAGTGGTTCCCAAACTGTGCCGTGGCACCCTGGGGTGCCTTGGGACACCTGCAGGGGTGTCTTGTGTTGGTGGTCCAGAACAAATTCAAAGTATATATGGTCAATGTAACAGGCAAATCCAGTGCTTGTGGCTGCCAATCATAAAATGTGTGGACAAACTGTTTAATTAAGTGGTGAGGGACAGAATTTGCCAGGATGGCAAAGGATGACAGGACTACAATTGATGTACTTTAATATGTTTCCCTGATTTACAAATAGGAAACTATTGGTCTAAGGGTGCCAGGATTCAGAAAAGTTTGGGAACAACTGGTCTAGGTACTGGTTATTGTCACGTAAGCACAATGTATATAGGATAAGGTAAGTAAATGCACATAAATGGTATCAAAGTTCATGTTGTACTGTACAAGAAGGAGCAATTAAACCAGGCATGTCCAAACTGTCGCCCTCCAGCTGTTGTGAAGCTACACATCCCAGCATGCCTTGCCACCATTTTAGCAAAACTGTGGCAAGGCATGATGGGACTTGTAGTTTCACAACAGCTGGAGGACCATAGTTTGGACATGCCTGGATTAAATGATGAAATAAAACTGAAGCAGCCTTCAGAGCTGTATGGCCTAGTAACAAGGTGGTTATGCAATGGAGAGAAAGCACTACATAATATAGGAGCCGTTAAAACGGATCCTGTATAAAGGTTATTGTCCCAGACAGGTGTTTCAGCACCATCCTTGACAACATGCATGGGTACGGTACATTAAAGATGGCAAGGCAGTGCACCAATTCCTCCAACCCCTAAAGGCTCATACACACTGGGCGACTGAGCTGAAAGTCGGTCAAAACAGCATGTTTGAGCGGCTTTCAACTGAAAGCCGCCCAGTGTTTATGTCCCGGTGATGAGTGGTGAGCGTTTCTGCAACATCGCTGGGAAAGCCGTTTATCTGCTGGTATAACCAGCAGATGAGCAGCTTTGAGGACGGCTTTGCATAGATCGGTGCCGGGCAGGGGGATACACACTGAGCGGCTTTCCCCCCCAGCGATGAACATGATCATCGCTGTCCATACACGCTGGGCATAGTCTCCCAGTGTGTATGGACCTTTACATTAGCCATATATGCTGGAGACACTCAGAGTGTAAGAAGGGAAAACTAAATAGGAACCACCAGACAAATTGCCTACCAATGCCCTTTCTTCTGTACTTGGAATCCACTGCTAACATGGCTATATACCCTCTTCGGAACATCTTTTTGTGCATATCCAGCTTGCAGACAATGGCGCCTACGCACTCTTCTCCTACCACGGCCTGGAAAACAAAATGCATATCAATATATTATGTATAATCAAAAGGAAACCGCACGTGTAAAACTTATCATTGGGGAAACAAAACTCATAACTAGGTGCGACCAATGCCGACACAGGTTTACTTTTCCTCCAGACAGGGCAAATTACAAGCACCGATGTCAGGAGTTGGAAGAACAGAACATGGCAATTAGGCGCTTAGCAGCAAGTTCACTACTAACTCTGTGTGGCCTGCACAGTCTGCCAGATGAGAGGAGACTGAATTGCCTCACCAGGGGAGAGAGCATGATAGGGAATCTCTAGTAGTATAGGGCCTCTGCATTTATTCTAAAGGCATGTTTATAGCGTACTGCGCCATGGCACAACGTGACATAACCCTGGAGACTGCTACAGCATGTGCAGCTTTCATTCTACCACCCTGCATTATCCAAATCCCATGCAGTTCCTCTATGTTGTGGTGCTCCTAGCACAAGTCTGGTCTGCATTTCAGTGCTGAAATACAAACCACACTGCGATAGAAGCACCACAGTAGAGAGCAACAGCCCAGGCAGGGAAGGGGAACTGCATGGGTTTTGGAAGAAGCAGGGTGCTAGAAGGAACACCAATTTGGATATCATATCCCCACCATGAATGTGGCATGGGGAAACACTCTGGAAAGTTATGTGAAGGAGGTAAAACTGGAACATTTACCAATGCACTGCGACCTCGCTGCCCAGATCATCCTCCTTGCATGGCTAACATTCTGGGAAGCTGAGCATTAGAAACATAATGGGAAACGCCTTCCAATTAAAACATACAAAATCCATAACAAAAGAGATCAGATGCAAGTAACAATTCTCACTAGAAAACCCTTTAGACATTATCTACACTCATCTCTTCCCAGACAGGGTTTAAAGGGTATTATGTGCATAAGATGCTAGCACTATTAGGAGCTGATCTGCTGTAAGGTACACATGGTTGCAGTCCCACAAAATAGGGGTGGGGACCTTGTGTTGAGTAGAGAAGCTACAGATCTGTCCTCACATCCCCCCTGCAGTCACCCCAAACAGCCCCTTTTGGTGCGCTAGGACAGGCTTCTTCTGTTGTCAAATGCGTTTTAGTTGCAACACAGTGTGGCAAGGATGCATAAGGATTCAAAGGGGCGGGCCCGCCGTCACAAAAAGGGGTGGACCAGGCCACCGGCGTCACAGCGGACACGGCCACCCCGAAGGCTCTACACTGCTGGGGAAGCGCCGGGCATCGCTATCTACAGCGGCGCTGGGCTCCCCCAGTCACACCAAAGGGGTCAGAGGCAGGCTATTTTAGCGGGGTGCTGCCAGAGGTGCAGGGCGCATTTTGCCCTTTAAAAATTGGGCAGGGTGTTTCCTAGCGGGAACACTGAGGAGACACATATCTATATACAATATAGACTCTGCAATCACTTATAGATCTAAAGGCGACATGCTCTGAATCTGTATACCAATTGCTACAATGTATTAGGGCTGTTTATTCCAATACAAGTTTTGTTCCATCAGTCATACACAATACTATAGATCACATTGCTCAGCAGTTGGGACACTCCCGGGCTTATTACCACCCTGATCTACTGGATCCATTCCGCACTGGAAGGCACGCCGGATCTGATGTCAAACACCTCTGATTTGGCCAGTTTTCATTAGCTATATCGGCATGGGCACTTTTAATGAGCATTCTAGCACCCTGCACCTTCCCTAAACCCATATAGTTCCCCTTCCCTGCCTGGGGTGCCACTCTCTGCTGTGTTGCTTCTAGCAAAGTGTGGTCTGTATTTCAAAACAGAGATGCAGACCCGTACTAGAAACCCTACAGCAGAGCGCGACATGCCAGGCAGGGGTTTTGAAAGATGCAGGGTGCCTAAAGAACACTGCTATTCAGTGTGTGACTGCAGCTGTATCTGCAAATGAAATACTGTAAAGGTGCCCATACACTAGTAAAGGTGCCCATACACGTTACAATTATTGTATACAATATCGCATCTCATAGCATATTGGTTTTGCGATGATATCAGATGACATGAGATCTAGTACAAAAAGTATGTGCTGCACATACTTTTTGTACTAGATCTCATCTCATCTGATCTCATCGCAAAACCGATATGCTATGAGATGCGATATTGTATACAATATTGTATACAATAATTGTAACGTGTATGGGCACCTTAAGATTTATCTGCAGATCTGGCTGGTTGGAACAAAAACATGGTTATGGATGAGTGACAGTTTGTCAGTTTTCCAGCATTTCCAAGCAAATGGTCAACTGTGATTTGCTCTCATCCATAACCATGTTTTTGTTCCAACCAGGCAGATCTGCAGATAAATCTGCGTGTGTATGGCCACTTTTAGACTGTTACCAGGTAACCACTAACAGTCTATGTATATGTATATATGTATATATGTAGATATGTATGTATATATGTATATATGTAGATATGTATGTATATATATATATATATATATATATATATATATATATATATATATATATATATATATATATATATATATATATATAAAAAAAAAGGATCAGGACTTGAATCGCAAGATGTATGTGGACACATCTGTATTCCACTGTCCCCATCCTGCCATGCACTTAGCCAGGAGCAGATGGTTACCGTCATGGGTTTAATCGCACAACTGGCATTCTCTGATTTAAGTGACCGCCGCGATGCTGTTTAAACCACGCAAAAGGCAGAAAACAGCATTGGTGCACTATTTTAGATGGATTTCTGCTTGCACCTTAACAGGAATGTTCTAGTTGGGCCTAACAACTCTGTCAGCTGAATAGCTCTATTCAAATAGCCTTCAATCAGATGTAAAAACTATAGAGAAAACACTCAGACTCTCAAGAGCAACTTAACTCTGAGTCCCAAGTGAATTTGTCAAAATAGGCGTGAAAATTGCCAAGCAAACCTTTTGACCTGTAATCTTTACCTTATATAGGATTTTTTTTTTACACTTAATTTGAATTTATATAACAAATGTGAGAGACGCTGACTTTTTAGCAGATATTTTACACATCTCTCAGATGTTGGCACTCAAAGGGTTAAACTCATTTTACAAGTGAATCAATTACAATGTGGATTCTATTAATTCAGTTTAGAAATCAAATGTAGAGATGACCTGATTATATAGCTGGAACACTGGAAAAAAAAGGATTCTTTTAGTAAAAATACAAATACAGCCAAGTCAATTAATTGAAGTTTAGTTAAATATTCCACCCCAAAAAAAAAAAAAAAAAGGGTGACGGCGCTGGCTATTTTAGTAGATATTTTGAGGATCTCACAGCAACGTTGACACCGAAAAGGTCAATCACATCTATGCTTAGAATTGAACTACTAAACCCTAAAATTCAGAGTGCTGTAGTGGAATGTCAGGTGAGGGTTCTGCTGTGACATCACTGGCCACTCCCTCCAGTATGCAGAACAGGCCTGTCAGCTGTCAGTCTCTTGTGGTATAGCAGTGAATGAGAATGGTGGCTATATCCAGGAACTTACCGACTGTTCAAGAGGGGAATTCAACTGAAGAAAGTGCCCACTGCGCACACATTGCCACTTACGTTAGTGGCAACTTCACAAGTCTCCCCCTTGCACCCCGACACTTGCGATGTGGGTGGATTGCATGTGCCCTTCCCAAATTAATTCCCTTCAAGGATTTCAGACACCACCCAGCTCAGTAATGCACTATAAACGGCAAACTATGGCCTTACTCTATAAATACCTTCACTGCTGAAACGATCCATGACTTGTAGTCATACAAGACTGTACTTCAGTAGACAATACAATGAATTGTATCACTGAAGGAACCTGAATTTACGAGGACCTGTATGCTTGCACAACGGCATTGTGACATGTAGCATGTAACGAAGCGGCTGTCTAAAGCTACTATGTACAACAAACATTAGCTCTCACATACAGTACATAAGGCCGGCATAGAACCTGGGTAACTTTCCTAATCCAGTTGCAGCTGTGATACCCCAGCTGCTGTATCGCATGCGATACATCATATGCGATCCAAATCATGACTGCAACATACGACAAATTCTTGTGGCAGCCATGATGATCTCCAGATGCGATGGGTAGAGATGTACGACCTGTTCTATCCCAGATCATTCCCTGCAGGAACATGCAGACTATGCAAATACCAGGTAACCCGAGTGCCTTCACCGTGGTGTCCTGCACATACTCTATGTACGCTGGGGTATGGTATAACTCACCGACAGTCAGGATTCGAATAGTGGTTTCTCCAATATCAGAATTTCCGATCTTGCAGGATCGGTGGTGAGCTGAGCTCGCCACTTATCCTATTTTCCCTCAATGGGGGCCATGGACCGCCACGAAGGAAGATAGTCCGTATAAGTCGGGAATCCGACTGTTGGGCTCCTAACTTTCTAATTTCGACTGTCGTGTGTCATTCGGCACCCGTACATTGGCGCTCTATCACTTGTGGAAATACAAACACTATAATAATTTGGCAGCAATTGCTGACAGCTACTGGGATTAACTCCAGTTGCAGGAACCATCACCTCACAGCTGCTGGAACTAAGACATGAACATGGTGGGAGTTGTAATGCTCAAACAATGCATTACAAAGTATTCAGATCTGTAGAAATAATACCGTATATAGTATTCATTCTAGCACTACAGGTCACAGTAGGTAGCACCTCATGTCCAGGGTGTGCAGTTTAGGGCCCTCCCCCTATGTAGTATTCATTCTAGCACACGGCATCCATCAAAATCTGTGGAGCTCCTCTTCCGTGCTGGGGTGTCACCCTCTGTTGTCGTGCTTCTAGCAGAGCGTGGTCTGTATTTCAGCATGGATATGCAGACCAAACCTGTTAGAAGCCGCACCCTAGGCAGGGATACAATGAAATCTATAGGCCCAAATACACTACGCTGAGTTATTGGATGTAATACCTCGGCATACATAACACATAAGATGTATTGTATGAGATGCCAATCAAGGCTGTGGCACCTGGCAATTCCTTGTGGCAGCCATGACGATCTCCGGATCTGTCCCGATGGGCATGGGACCATGCATCGGGATGCAAGTCACATACGATATGGCGATTTATTGGCACGATAGGTCTAAATCGTGTGAGAACGAGCCATAACATACTAGTGTATTGGGATCTTACATGTATATACTGCAGGCACCGGGCTAATGCTAACATATGTACATATACAGTATTCTGGGTACACATGCGGCCTTTCCTGTGGCCACCTAGCTGCTGTAGGCCTGCACTGGCCAGTGGGGTGGGAGCAGCAGTGCCAGAACTGAGGAGTCAGGGGTGAGGGCAGCACACGGAGTGGCCTCTGGGGGCCCCGGGCACTCACCAGGAAGCAGAGCTGCGGCCAGTTGTGGATGAAGTACCGGTAGGTGTATATGGAGTAGGGCTCGGACAGGTCCTTGGTGATCAGTCTCATGATATCCGGCATCTGGAGCTCGGACTCGTAGCGGACGTATCGGATCGAGCCGTCCCCGTCGTCCCCCCGCAACGTGCAGCCGGCCATGCGGGAGGGCAGGGCGTCCTCGGCCGCCACCCGCTCCAGCCCGTTGGGGGCGGCAGTCCGACCATCGTGCGGGGGGAGCTTGCCCTTCAGGGCCTTGAGGTGCCGCAGGTCGGGCCCAATCAGGCCGTTGAGCTGCTGGTGCTGACGGCGGTGGTGGTGGTGCTGGCGACGGTGGCCCTTGGGGCCCTCGGACGCCGGCGTGTCATACCGGCCTTCCTCCTCTTCTTCTTCCTCCCCGTCTTCCTCCTGCTGCTGCTCGTCCCCCGGCAGGGCGAGGCCGACCCCGGGGTAGTGGGAGAGCACGCTAGGCCCCGACGGTGCGTCAGCCATCCTGAGGGGAGAGACAAGGCCGCGTTATGCACACGCAGCCCGGCCCCGCATCACTCAGCCCCGGCCCCGGCCCGTCTTCCGAGCTCCGCTCACCCGCGGCCGTAAAGGGAGGGTGCCGCCGGCAGTCAGCACGCAGCGCTTCCGCCTCGCTTTTACGACACTTCCGGCGGCGCTGCTGCTGGCACGGGAGCTGGTGGGGGGTGTGAGGGGAAGGTCACGTGTCATTGCTGGAGGCCGCTGCCTGCTGCATCCCCTTCCGCTCATGTACTCGGTGCAGCTGCAGCACGGGAAATTGCCTGCGCCCCCTACAGGTCACATACGGAGGGGGATATAGCCCCCTCAGTATTATATATAAATAGTATCCCTCTCTGAGTGTATACATACCTCCCAACATGACCCTCTCCAGGAGGGACACAATGCTCTATTCCTGGACTTCCCTCTTAATTTAGGATCACCTGTGTGGAAACACCTTTCTTATCAATGAACCTGTTTAACCCCTTCAGTGGCAGTCCCGGAAATTTTCTGTGCCACGCGGGCAGTCCCGGAAATTTTCCGGCCATGCCACAAACTTACAGGTGTGCGGCAGTGGTGCCTGCAGGTGTGCACCACTGGCGCAACCCCTTGACCAGCGACCCCCACCAGGCAGCTCCCTCCCCACCTCAATTGTTGTAACCCCCCCCCCCCTCCCCACCTTTGCTCTGGCGATCATACAGAGCTCCCCTGCCGCCGCCATTACTATGGGAGAGATGGCGCAGGCTTGGGGATGTTCAGCACGACTCTGGGGACTCGGGACCGCTCGAGTGTTCGGGCGCCCAAGTCCTCCCGAGCCGCCCCGAACATCCCCGAGCCTGCCGCCTGCTGACGGTCAGTGTACTTGTATGATTGGCAGCGGCCACAGCGGCAGGGGAGCTCCGCTAAAGACCGCTGGAGCGGAGGGGCTGGGGGGGGGGGGGTCACAGGAGGGGAGGGGAGTGCTGGGACTCCTTTCCCTCATCAGTGGACGGTTTCTCTGGGACAGGAAAAACCTGTCCTATTTAGGTACTCCTGCCCCAGAAAAACCCACCACTGAAGGGGTTAAAGCAGGTGATGGCAATCCTGAATTAAGAGGGAAGTCCAGGAACAGAGCACTGTGTCCCTCCTGGAGAGGGTCATGTTGGGAGGAATGTATATATAACATGTATGCACTGTATAATAGGCTCCAGCCCTTCAAAGTAATGGAACAGTAATGCCAGCTGCGGCAGGTGTTATAGAAATGGCCATCGGTGCCTTTGCCATCGATGGCAAAAGTACAAATGCCCATCGATAGTGTAAAACTATGCAATAGGTGGCCATCGATAGTTTTATATATCGATGGTCATCTATTATGTTTGAGTGATTGGCCTGTGGGTCAAGCAAAACACGTGGGCGGGGTTTTGCGGGTGACATCGGCCATAAACCATCGATGATTTTGAATCATCGATGGTTGATAGCCATCCCTAGTGTATGCTAGGGATGACCCTCCACCATCGATGATGGTCATCCATCACATAGTTTATTACATCGATGGCGACTGCACCAATGGTCATCCCTAGTGCATACCTCCCAACTGTCCCACTTTTCGCAGGAGCATCCCGTTTTTTTGGGATGTTCCTGCATCCCACCCAGGCTGGCACTGTCCCGCGGCGGACTGGGGGGGCAGTTGGGATTCCCCTTGTGTCGCCCATGAATATACAAAGCATCTATTCCTGCAGCCTGACGGACTGGGGACATAGTCAGCAGCTCCCAGAGCCATGCCCCCACAGTGGCGAAAACAGGGTCATGGCCTCGTGGCAATAGACCATGCCCCCTTTCACAAGGCCATGCCCCCAAAATTTCAGGCTTCCCTCCACTTCAATGTTGGGAGGTATGCTAGTGTACGCAGGCTTCCCTCCACTTCAATGTTGGGAGGTATGCTAGTGTACGCAGGCTTCCCTCCACTTCAATGTTGGGAGGTATGCTAGTGTACGCAGGCTTCCCTCCACTTCAATGTTGGGAGGTATGCTAGTGTACGCAGGCTTCCCTCCACTTCAATGTTGGGAGGTATGCTAGTGTACGCAGGCTTCCCTCCACTTCAATGTTGGGAGGTATGCTAGTGTACGGAGGCTTCCCTCCACTTCAATGTTGGGAGGTATGCTAGTGTACGCAGGCTTCCCTCCACTTCAATGTTGGGAGGTATGCTAGTGTACGCAGGCTTCCCTCCACTTCAATGTTGGGAGGTATGCTAGTGTACGCAGGCTTCCCTCCACTTCAATGTTGGGAGGTATGCTAGTGTACGCAGGCTTCCCTCCACTTCAATGTTGGGAGGTATGCTAGTGTACGCAGGTTTCCCTCCACTTCAATGTTGGGAGGTATGCTAGTGTACGCACCCGAACAAAGATACACTTGGAATGCTTTATATAATTATTATTGTCGTTTGTTTATTTATATGGTGGCACAAGGGTTCTGCAGCACCTAACAATACACAAATGAGCGGAAAAAAACAAGAAAAATTAATTACAGTACAAGCCAATTTAGGACAAGGACATAGTAAATAAAGAACATTGTAACAAGGAACATTACACATTACTGCTGCAATTACTAAGGCCGCAGATATATATATTTTAAGAAAAGCACTTGAGAGAGGGCCCTGTCCGTGTGATCTTACATTCTATGGTGTGTCGTGGCTGCCCTTTGTTGTAATTTAAATGGTGGTCCCGGCGGGGGCCGGAGTTTAAGTGCTCGCGCATGCACAGAAGTAATGTAACTCCATCCACAGCAGACCCCAGTCAGGGGGGCGGGGGGGGGGGTTGTTCTACTGAGGCAGCCTCCGCTGCCAACCCCACCACTGTGCTGCTTCTAGCACTGTGTGGGCCAGGCTCTGCTCCTGCCCTCAACAGGAATCCTCTCTGCTGCTCCTTTTGCCCTGGCATCAAGCATGAAGGCCCTGGCATCAAGCATAACAACAAGGGTGTGGAGCGCTAATGAGCTGAATGGATCAATGGAGTATTACAATTAATTTATTATTATTATAAAAAATGGTAATTTAAACAATTATATATCAACAGTTGTACAGAAGATATAAATAAAAATAAAGGTAAATTGAATTGCATAAAGGACGGTTGGGTATTGTATACTTATACACTTTAGCGGTCCCTCTGGTCTCTCTGCTTATATGATATCATGTAACTCCTGGTGCAGTCCGTGCTTATTGGTAATGGGAATCCATAAACCTGGCTGGATGATTTGTGTTCGCTGGAGGGAATGGAATGTCCTCTGTTGTTTAGAGGTCTCCTCACGATTTTATGCGAAAGTCCTATCCAAGAATTGAGCAGGTGGTGGTACCCAGTTGTAGAAAAGTTACTTGTCACGGCTGATTTTGCAGGTAAATTCAAGCATAGACCAGTGTAGCCAAGGGGATCGAGTCCAATCAGTCCAACATGCGATTTAAAAGTAGTTAAAACAAGCTGGTGCTCACTAACATGTTTCGCTGTCCTCTGACAGCTTTATCAAAGGGAGCAGCTAGGCTCAATACACATATAGGCGCCCATTTTTTCTTTTCTGACCCTTTGGGGTCATAAAGGAAAAACCCCCTCTTCTTTTCCTGGCATCAAGCATGAATGCCCTGGCATCAAGCATGAAGGCCCTGGTATCAAGCATGAAGGCCCTGTCATCGAGCATGAAGGATTTGGCATCGAGCAAGAAACCCCTAGCAATTAACATGTAGGTAAGCAGTACTTATATGGCACAAAATGTAATAGCCATTATGGTGTGTGGTATATGTAATGGGCATTACGGAGCTTGGAATAACATGTAATGGGCATTACAGTGTGTGGCATAACTTGTAATCGGCATTATGGCATGTAGTATACTATGTAATGGGTGTGTGACGTATACTAGGCATTACGGCGCGCGCCCTAACATAATTCGTAATGGGCATTATAGCATGTGGTATAATATGTAAGATTGTAAGATGGATTGTATGCAGATTGTGTGCACATCTTGTGTACACAATCATACAATCAATCATAAGATGGATTGTATGACTGATTGTATGATGGATTGTATGCAGATTGTGTGCACATCTTGTGTACAAAATCATGCAGCAGATGGATTGTATGACTGATTGTATGATGGATTGTGTGTAGATTGTGTGTCCAAAAACCACCAAGGACTGCCGGGGATTTCAAGGGAAATTGTACACAATCATGAGTGCAATCGATCTTAAGATCGATCTTTCTGATGTATGGCCAGCTTAAGGTTCAATGCATGATGCTGTGCATTTTATAGATAATGTTGGTGTTGAGAATTAATTGATTGGTGTGTAAGAATGAAAATAAAGCAGAAAATCACAATGCAGTTACTTTACTTAGAGGCGAGTGAAAAGATGCAAAAAATAGGAAAGGAAATATATTGGGTTATTGGGGGAAGAAAACAAGCAGGGCAATGAACTGGTAATGCTTTATACATTCTTAGGGATCCCAAAAAAGGTCTTCATTGACCAGGGTGCACTTTTTATTTCTAAAGGCAATCAAAGATCTGTTGGGGGTTGAAAGAATTAACACCTCTGTGTGTCATCTGCAAACAGATGGATTGGTGGCATGCTTTAATTGCACATTTAAGCAAATAGTAAAGGCTGGTGACATCCCAGGATAAGAGAGACTGAGAGTTGCTCTTATCCTATCTTTGGTTTGTAGTTTGGGAATACCCCAATCCTCTACAGGGTTTTGTCACTTTAATCTCCATTATGGGAGACAATCTAGAGGAAGTTTAGATCTTTTAAAGGATGGGTGGGGACAACAACTGTTCCAATAGCATAAGATTTGTGTCTCAACTTTGTGGCCGCTTGAGACATATTGGGCTAAAATAATATATGGACTCAGCTTAGCAACATCAAAAGCGTAATTACAATGGTACGACAGTCAACCGCTCCTTTAAGCTGGGGTCAGTTTGATGCCTAACCTATGTCTCAGGTTGACGAACTGGTAGAGAACTTTGCAAAAGCCTCTTGTCTTGACAAAAGGTTTCTGGCAGATCTACTTAACTTCCAAAGCAAAAACAGACTTCGCTACCCCACATGGATTGTTCCAATATACAGTGCTACCATTTGGCTTACATTGAGTCTACTTTTCAGGTAAATTACAATTTACACTTTGGATTAAAGGATCCTGGTAGTTAATGTTTCAGCCACTAGAGGGCCTTTGTCAGGACAGCTTACTGCAAACAACCTCACAGCTCAGCTCGGATTCTCTAGTGGCCGAAACCTCGACTACCAGCATCCTTTGATCCAAAAAAGTAAGATGTAATTTACCTTAAAAGTACAATTAAAAGATATGCTGTTTTTTCTGGTGAGAGCTCTTCTTGGATTAACTATCCTACATATGTTATATATATATATATATATATATATATATATATATATATATATATTGATATATATATATATATATATGCACACACCCCATGAAAAGCCTGCATTTGTCTCTCTGTACATTACTCACAGGTTCAGCTCAGCCTCTGATTAAAAACCCTCCCATGACCGGGCCGCTGCTGTCTTCCATGGGCCTGAGAAGCATCTGATGAGCTCCATCAATCAGAGCTCAGCACAAGCTTCTCAGCCTCTGACCTCTTGTGCAAAGTCTCATGGGACTTAGTCAACTCCCAGTAATGCACAGTCAGTGTGCCTTGGCTCCCATGCCCAGCACCATTAATCATTGTCACATTGGCAGATAGGTGAAGCTGCAGCTCTACCCCACTCCCATGCACGAAACCTTTGGATAAAAAAATAAAATACATGCTGACCACAGGGGGTCCCTAGATAGGGGGGGGGGGGGCATGGGTACTGACCCCCCTCCCCCCCTTATCAGCCCCTGTTGTAGATTGATGCTTCTGGAACAGGGTTGGATGAAGTCCTTTCCCAAGAGGATGACAGGGAAAAACAGCCCATTTTATCTTAAAGCCAGAAATAATTACCCAGGGAGCACTCTACTGTAGATCAAGAGAGCTTGGTGAGTAATTGGGCAGTAGAGCCCCTATGGTATTCTGTGTTAGGGAGAGCGTTTCAACTAGTTATGGACCATACACCTGTGTGACCCACTTTTTCTTGGCCCTGCAGCCAATTTTATCTGCAACACCGCCCCGGGATGGGGTGCCGGATGACGTGCCAACAGTCAGGATCCCGATGTTCAATATATCGACACTGCAATCCTGACTGTTCAAATGACTGACAGGGGCTACTTTCCCTCATGGGGGTCCACGACCCTCATGTGGGAGAGTAGAATCGTGGTGAGCCACTGAGCCCGCAAGGGGCTTCTTTGCCCTTGCCCCCATGTCATGGATTCCGTCGGAATCCCAACTGTCGGGCCATCAAACCACACCCTCTGGGAAGCTCTATCTCAATGAAGATGCCCTCTCCGGGGAAATGTATGACTCCCGATCCTCCAGTCAACTATGCGATGAAGCCATGGGTGGGGGGAGAGGGTAATAAGGAAGGATTGTGGAATGAGGTGGAAAAGAGGTGTCTTCCCAGATGGGTAATGGAAATAAAGGTAAGCGAGGTAGAGTCTTCACCTGAACTGGTAGCATCACCAATATGGTTGAAGCTAATGGGTAAAGGAATGTGACGGACAGCATAAATATACCTAGCATGGATCTAGAACCACAGGGTCGTAGTTGAACAGAATCCAGCCTTGGAATTCCATTTGAACAAGCCAAGTAGACAGCAGGCATGATTGCAGAAACCTGTCAGCTTGCTTTAAAATGATGTCAGACAGAAGTAACAGCGTTCCTGATGGTGAACTAGCTGCCCAGGTGATAGGCTGGGGGTTGGCTACTGTGTGTGGGCCCCCCTGGCCCCTGTGCTCCACACACCCTGCACCCATTATAGATATGCCGGTACATTGGGCAGTGTACTTATTCGCTGGTTAGATCACCTGTTTGCTTATTTTAAATTGGTACAATTTTTTTTTTAAACTAGGGACATGGAAAGGAAATCCCTATGGATGTGTTTATTGGACATCATTTCTGTCTTCTTTTTATTTAAGTAAACAGCTGATTAAATGAGAGACAAGATAGCATGTTGTCCTGTACATAATAATATTTCTTATTATGGTCCTTTAGTTACACTTAAAGAATACACAAATGCATTTCTAAAGAGCAACACATGAGGGCAACCTTGCATAGGGATTGAGTGACAAAATGTCCATACTGCACAGAACAATATTTTTTGTTCCCGAAATTCTCTTTTTAAAATTGTGTTCTTGACGTGGAAGCAATTTGGAAATATTCAGCAGAAAATGATTCACCACTGCAGGTTTGTGCAACACAAACAGTCACTGTGTGGACAGCCCATACAGTTATTGTACAGTATTACCTGATTCCCTGCTACATACTATACAAGCCTGAAGGCCTTATTCAGACCCGATTGCAGAGCTGCTAAAGAGCAGAGCCTTGCAATCACATTACCGCCGCTCCGTCAGAGTGAAAACCCACCCTTGTACAAGCCTGTAAATGGGCTGCCTATGGGTTTCTCCCTGTCATTCTGTGCCTCCCCCTATCTTGCACTGTCACCCTCTTCCTCTCTCTGTCACCCACTGCCGTGGCATGATCACTGTATAATGTGATACCTATGTCACTGTATACTGTGTCGTTACTTATTAGCTATTATAAGCAATCATGGTAAAAAAATAATATTCTGTGCTAGGCTTTAAAATAAGTAGTAGTCACAACCACAGTCAGTGGCATAAGTTTGCCCAAGTTGCCCGGAGGCAAGACAAATATTGGTGTGTGTGTCGGACACACCACCTTATATAAATATATGTATGCATGTCTGTATGTATGTGTACACTGTATAGGCAGGTAAAACCACAGCACTCACTTGGACTTCTTTTTAAACAATACCAGTCACAGAAGGTCTAATCGATGTTTCGGATGTCTATTGTCCTGCTAGGGTGGGTAGTCAGCCACAGATGCACTATCAAGCAGGGGAGGAGAGGTGCCCCCTTGGGAGCAGGAGCCCGACAGCAGATAACTCCATTGCCTCCGATAGTTACACCTCTGACCACGGCTATCCTGTGAGAGGTTAATCTCTTCCCACATTTATTGCATTAGATGTAGGTGGTGCTGCTACACCATAGGTCACTTACTTTAGGCCAAAAGTCGCCATCTCTCGTGTAGAATCATATAAACTGAGTAGACTATGGTGAAGACTTGGTGGTTGTAAGAATAGAACCAGGCAGCTGTGCCCTCCTGCCAGAAATGTTCAGCCCCCCCCCCCCCCCCCCCTCACTCCTCATGGTACCTGCTATTCAGTCCCCCACTGCAGGTCTACCATAAGTGTTCTGCTCATTGTCAGTGGAATTCCTCTCCCAATCCAGCTGCCGCCAAGTGTGTCTCTCCTGCTCCCATTAAAAGCCCCTCCCATTTTGGTAAGAACATTTTCATTGGGGCAGGCACACAGCGGGACTGCAGACGAGAATCTGCAGGTCCCAGTAGCACAGTAGCAAAAACCCAAGCAGACCCACAGCGCCTACATCTACCCAGTGCCACCGCAGGGTCAGGATTTTGCAGTGAGATTTTTGAATACTGAATGTGTGCATCCGGTGCCAGGGGAAAGGATTAAAAATATGTGCAAAACTCATTTAATGTTCAGTAGCAATAATTACAAAATCAGATACTGAACGAAACGTTTATTCGGGCGAATTTACCTCCTAACCATGCTACCATTTTACAACTTCCGAAAATACGTCTGTTCCTAGGAATCACAGCTTATTACGGTTTATCCACTTAAAATATTTACCCGTTCCACACCCTCTTCAGGCAGTGCTACATTGTAGCAGGTTTTACTAAGCATATTTACCTAATGGATTAATTTCAGGGATGGCTGCGAGTGACTTGCTGAATTGGCATGGCTCCTGGCACATAGCGTTCAATGGATGCCAGAGGCCTAGCTCCAGCAGACTCCCCTGACATCTATAGCTCATTAAAATGTGCTGTGTACTATAATATAGAACAAGGGTGGCCAATAAGCGGCCCTCTAGCTGTTGATGAACTACACATCCCAGCATGCCTTGCATCAGTTTTCAGAATGGCCAAATAGTAAAACTAAGGCAAGGCATGCTGGGATGTGTAGTTCCTCAACAGCTGGAGGGACGCTTATTTCCCACGCCAACATAATTCTGCTGCACTATAATCATCTAGCACTGGTATTTCAAATCCAATTCTTAATTCCCACCAACAGGCCATGTTTTCAGGATTTCCTTTATCATGTACAGGTGAGATAATCTATTTAGCTTGATCAGTAGTTATACCACCTGTTACTTCAGGCAGAAATCCTGCAAACATGACCTGTTGGGGATACTTGAGGACTGGAGTTCCCAACAGGGATCTAAAAGATATCAGGGAGTCTAAGTGCAAGTAGAACTTGGGGATGAAATGAAATGCTGATGAATGGGAGGTGGAAGAAATTCAGTAATATAGTAATGTATATGGCAGATGCTGCCCCACAGGTAATGCTCCAAGTCCCATCAAAAACCGCTCACCCCTAGAGTAATGCGGAAGTTGCGTGTGACGGAGAGGAAGTACTTTGTTGCTGCAGCTATAAGACAGAGTAGCAGATTTCCTGGGGGGAAAAAATGGTGTCCATTTATATTGCTGTGACCTTCAAGCATTTCAGCACTACGGACAGTTCCCCATCATCCTGTTTTCCAAGGAATCCACAGAGAAACTGAGGGGGAAATTTACTAAGATGTGCATTCTACTTCACATGTGATGCTGCTCCGGGCAACCAATCAGCACCTACTTCTTATTTATTTAACACTCTCTAGAGGATTGTAGACAGGATCTGATTGGTTGCCTTAGTAAATTTCCCCCAGAGGGTGCTATAGATGGAAAGAGTGAGGATTAAGAAGGGGCTAGGAAATGATGGCGAAAATATCAAACCAACACAAAGTAATTAAATAAATAATACCCGGAATAACAATTCTCTCAACACAGCACTAAGGGGGGCCACCAGAGAGGCAGCCCGCCCTCGCCTGTCTCTGCAAGAGGAGAAATCATGAAGAATGATTTCTCCTGGCTTTGCAAAAAACTGTCCTGTGATGTCAGCCGCTCGCCCCCAGCAGGCATCAGCCCACCCGAGTAGCCATGGGAATGCCCAGCGTTTTCATGGGGATGCCCACAAAACGCTGGGTGTTCCCATAGGTGACCCCCGTCCTCGCCACCGTCAGGCCCCCGGCTCACCTTGATCCCTGCGCGCAGCTCGGCGACTATGCAAGTCACCAAAGCCATCCGCAAAGGCAATCTGACCATGCGCATAAAGACCATGCACATTCGCAGTCCCACAAACATCAAGACGGAGCCTAACTCGCAGAAATGTGAGCAGATTAGAATCACCCCACTAAATGTAGCAATATTTATTGTACATATATATAGAAATGTCGGAATCAACTCTATAAACATAAGCCCTGTACACACGGGAAAACCCGTCCTCTGCGCTGAGGGACGGCCGTCAGAACCATCGCTTGGCACACATCGCAGGACACCCACAATGCACCTGACGATGCACCCGACGATGCTGCGTGCTCAGTGATTGTGCTGAGTGGGGCATTGCCTATTATTTATAGGCAAAGACATGTGCTGGACCGCACACCACCATCGCTGCAAGGCACACACATGGAGCGATAAGTGCTCCATTTCTAATTAGAAATGGGGCCGTAATCACCCCATGTGTATGTCCTTATAGAATAAAAATAAATTGTTAAAATATCTCACTGCAAATTGAAAGTCTGCACCCAGATTGCATAAGGGCGGCTTTAGAGGCCCAAATCTCCTTCTGTATTCTGGGAAAACTGATTATATGTCCAGAAGATTGGATACTGTCTCTGGGACAAGGAACGTTAATCACACATGCTTGGGAACGCAGCAGCTGTTGTGGTACAGAAGGTAATAGGCAGCAGAAGAGCAGACTGTCATTCTGTGACGTTATTCAGCAGTCTAGAGAGACAGAAGAGCCCTCTAAGAGCATTTGTATGTGTGCGTCCTCTAGGCAGATTCCACCATTCAGTGGCAACTGGGTGCATCTGAGTCATTTTTAATGGCAGTCTTATATTTTTGGACCATATAAATATACTCTGATGACTCAAAAAAATAAGAGAATATGACGTTTTTAATTTCTCGTGACTTTTTTTTTCTTTTCTAGAACTGTATGTATTTTTTCCTGTTTACTCTTTTGGCATAATGGGCAGGGTTCATTGTCCAATTGTACTGGGGCTTTGGTGCGGCAGTTATCCTGCTAGATTCAGTATGAAATCGCGGCGGTCGGGATCCCGGCGTTCAAAATCCCGACGCCGGAATCCCGATCGCCAAAATCCCGACAAGGGGGGGACGTGGATTGCCCCCCCTTGCGGCCTCACACTAGAAAATGCAGGGACTAGGCTGGTGTAAAAGGGACCTGCATGATCCTCCTGGGACAATATTCCTGAGTAAGTCCCTGCATTTTCTGGTGTGAAAGGGGTATTATTTAAAATATCTGCAGTGTTCTGAATACAGCCGGGCAGCCTTCAGCTCTCTGCCCGGCTGTTAATGGCTGTAACTACTGCCTGGCGGTGGTTATCCCCCAGTTACCACAGCTGTCCCCCTTGGCAATAAGCATGAAGATAAGCAGCACTTATGTAGCATCATTTTTAATAGGCATTATGGTGTTTGGCAAAATACGTAATGGACATTATAATGTGTGGCTTAACATGTAATGGACATTATGGTGTAAAGTTTTAATGCACGCCTTTGGTGAGCAATGTCCCTGTTTATGAAGCATATTGTGAATTTTGACTTAATCTCTGTGGCATTATGAGAATTTTTGCTCATTCCATTTGGCATCATGTGTAAGGGGCAAGTATAATGGGGTCTAGTATTATATAGTATATATCTACAGCATAATGTGTTAAAATTGTATATGGTGTGCTACACTACACTTGGACATGCCCCCTTTTGAGTGGCCACACCCCATTTTCCAAAGCGCGCCTTCGGCGCGCTCACAACTACATTTTTAAATTTTGTCACCAAGGTGGGCCTGTGTACTTTATATGCCAGGGCCTATTTTTAATCCCATTCCCGCCCTCTCTCCCGCATGTACACTGGCATCACTAACACCCTCCCCTCCCAAACCCTCTCCTACCATGGTGCTCCCCCTGTCATTTTCTCCTGGATCCGCCCCTGATCTCAACCAATTGTATGTAAATTGGGCATGTTTTAGATCTGATTCCGATCCGATGCGCATCCCCGCAGGTCGTTTGGTCGTTCTGCAGATCCTACCTGCTGCAGTCCGGATTTGAAAATTACCCCTTCAACTGGGTACAGATCGTGATCGGATCGAGTGCTCCAACAGATCTTGCGACCATCGTATGGTCGTCTCAAATCTGCACACGATCACGATTGTTCTGGTGGGTGTGTACCATACATAAGAAGAAGACATGGAACTCCTAAGACGCCACCTCCACACATTCACTTGAGGGGCTTCAAAAATAGTATTGGTGGCAGTGTGGGGTTGGGGGGGGGGGTCTTACCTAGGGTGCCGAGAACCCTTAAGATGGCCATACACTGCTGCAACTTCTCGCAGCAGTATATGGGCAGCCGATCTCCCTTGAGCCACCCGGGACCTTCAAGGGCGGAGATGTATAGCATGCGGACCTTTGACATATGATGTATTGCGTGCAACCCTGTTCCCAGCTGCCGGGAGGGGATCCAGGTCGGATGTGCCCGGATCGGATGTCAAACACTTATGATTTGGCCAGTTTTTAACCAATTTCTCATCCCGATACGAAAGATCAAACCAGACTATTGTATGGGGGCCTTTAAACTGGCGCTGCCTATGCCTCCTCATAGTCCTATAAAAGTGGACAGGTTTCTTTTTCAGCTGGGAGTCTATTGCTGTCTGAACATATTGCTGCATTTCTTTTGTTCGCAGGAATCTTGAATATCAATTGACTCAAAAAAATAAACAAAAAGCTAAAAACCCTGTGTAACGTTACCTGTTCCCAGATCCAGCAACCAAATGAGGGAATTTGTCTAGAACTGGTTCAATTCTTCGGAATTAAAACCAGATTTCAAGGTCTAATGTTCACAACCCGGGACGGTACCAGGAACCCACAATCAGCTGCCTTTCCTATATATGATTGCCTCTTCTACGTCTGTGCGTACGAGTCTGCAGAATTCTTTGTCCTGTGAAGTATGAAACCACTCTGTAATTCCGTGCAATGCTGGAGTGTATGGGCCGGTGCAGTGTGCCAGTGTGAGACGCAGGATAATGGCAACTTACAGCGGATGGTTAGAAGCCTGCTCCACCATAAATATAATGTGACCCCATAGTAGAAACAATGAGATTACAAATACACCTACCACCTTCAATTACTGTAAGAGCAACAATTACAAGGTTGTACTCCTACAGTCGCCCTGCCGTGAAAATGAGAGGAAAGTGTTCCATTAGCTTAATGAAGAGAGCGTGAGGAAGCTCAAAGCAACATTTTATCTGTATTATCCCCAATGGAGTGTGGACGTGCAAGATAAAGGGTAACAATTAAACTTCCCCACAATTAACCCCTATGATGTTTAAACCATTTACCTGATGAGGAAATGAAAGAGAGCGACATTAAAAGTTTCACATCGTTCCTGCTCATGCGGGAAAAGGGAATTAAGGGGAAACTGCAAACACAGTTCTTTGAGTTTTTTTTACAGAATTTACAGATTGCATGTACCAGTGCATGGAGAACATTTGGATAAGGGATAGTCGATCATTAATATCAACTACATGGTGATTGGTGGTGGACTGGAAGAAGGGGAGCCCCTAGGCTGGACTCATCAAAACTCCATGCTGAACACACAGTATGCCTTGACAAGGAATAAAACCTATGGGAAGAGCAGATGACTCGGGAACATAGAGAAGCTATTACTGTTTCTTGCTAAATGCACTACTAGCCACCTGCCAGTCTCTGACCTGGGACTTCCTCCTTTCTGTTACCGCTTGTCCCAATCACAACATTACCTTTGTGCGCATAGTCAGGTTAATGCTTGCACCATAGGAGAATGCAATTTTTTTGTGTGTACAGAGGGACAGTCCCACTATTTAGAGACTGTCCCACTGTACCTCTCACGGGTGGCAATGTCCCATGGGGGGGTGTCAGTTTCGGGGAGACGTAGATCACTGCAATGAATGCTGAAGAGATGTTATGTGCAGTGAAGGAAGGGAGGAAGTGAAGGAACCCAGGGGGGGCTGCCCATTTGCTAAGGGAGCGCTGGGCACGCCCTGAAAATGTTATAAACGCGGAGCTAGAAAAAGCCCCTCCTTTCTCCCACCCACTTCTTAGCCCCACCCCTTTTTCAGGGCGGATGATTCCAATTTAAGAATTTTAACAGTTGGGCGGTATACTCAAGGGCCGATGTTGAGTTGCATTATCGCCCATGTGTTTACAACCTATCTTGTATGGGTCTTATGCAATTTTGGTGCATTGACTTTTCCGACTACAGAAGAATAGCCAAAGTTCTCTGAGGCCATGTTCACCAAATGTAGCAAAATTCCTTGGGGTAAATTTACTAAGATGGGGGTTCTATTGAAGGTAGGATGTGGCCCATAGCAACCAATCACATTTCTCAATATTAAAATGATTACACTACTGTTACCGAGCACTGAACACTCATACTTCTCTTCATACAAAAATACTAACACACACGCAACAATATAAATGCTCATGTCCCTTGTTTTTCTTATCTTCTATTGTTTGTATTGTTTTATTACATTTTCAAAAGTTTTATTTTTCCTTGCATTTTTAGATAGTTATCATTCAACTTTTTATTGATTTTGTAGTTTTGGTTGAAATACAATAGTTTGATCTAAATAGAATTATTTAACTGGCTCTCACTAACAATATCCTCTGTCGCCCGAAATGTACAGACGGGCGAGGATATCACAAACGACCTGCGGAACTGTGCTTAGGAATCAGTGAGCGCTAGTTAGTATGAGAGGTAGGGATCAGTGAGCGAAAGTTAGTAAGGGCAGTAGGGATCAGTGAGCACTAGTTAGTATGAGCAGTAGGGATCAGTGAGCACTAGTTAGTAAGGGCAGTAGGGATCAGTGAGCGCTAGTTAGTAAGGGCAGTAGGGATCAGTGAGCGCTAGTTAGTAAGGGCAGTAAGGATCAGTGAGCGCGAGTTAGTATGAGCAGTAGGGATCAGTGAGCGATAGTTAGTAAGGGAAGTAAGGATCTGTGAGCATTAGTTATGATCAGTAGAAATCAATGAGCACTAGCTTGTATGAGTGGTAGGGATCCGGGAGCGCTAGTTAGTAAGGGCAGTAGGGATCAGTGAGCGCTAGTTAGTATGTACAGTAGGGATCAGTGAGTGCTAGTTAGTAAGGGCAGTAGGGATCGGTGAGCACTAGTTAGTATGAGCGGTAGGGATCAGTGAGCGCTAGTTAGTAAGGGCAGTAGGGATCACTGAGTGCTAGGTAGTATGTGCAGTAGGGATCAGTGAGAACTAGTTGGTATGAGTGGTAGGGATCAGTGAGTGTCAGTTAGTATGGGCAGTAGGGATCAGTGAGTGCTAGTTAGTAAGGGCAGTAGGGATCAGTGAGCGCTAGTTAGTAAGGGCAGTAGGGATCAGTGAGCGCTACTCAGTAAGGGCAGTAGGGATCAGTGAGCGCTAGTTAGTAAGGGCAGTAGGGATCACTGAGTGCTAGGTAGTAAGGGCAGTAGGGAGCAGTGAGCGCTAGTTAGTAAGGGCAGTAGGGATCAGTGAGTGCTAGGTAGTAAGGGCAGTAGGGATCGTGAGCACTAGTTAGTACGAGCGGTAGGGATCAGTGAGCGCTAGTTAGTAAGGGCAGTAGGGATCACTGAGTGCTAGGTAGTAAGGGCAGTAGGGAGCAGTGAGCGCTAGTTAGTAAGGGCAGTAGGGATCAGTGAGTGCTAGGTAGTAAGGGCAGTAGGGAGCAGTGAGCGCTAGTTAGTAAGGGCAGTAGGGATCAGTGAGCGCTAGTTGGTAAGGGCAGTAGGGATCAGTGAGTGTTACTCAGTATGGGAAGTGGGGATCAGTGTGTGCTAATGGGTATGTGCAGGAGGGATCAGCAAGCACTAGTCAGTCCTACTACAAACCCCTACAATAACCTTAATACCCTTACCCCAAACCCAACCGAAATACCCCAACCCTAGAGGGCAGACTGGATGGACCATGTTGTTCTATTCTATGTTAGTATGACTATACAAATACACAAACCTGCTCAGGCAGCAGGACCCACTGAAGGTGAATTTCCCCTTTAAGCATTCTATACTTTTCATTTATGTCAGAGCGAGAGCTGAGGAGGGAGGCGAAATGTATGCCTTTATATTACGCCGCAGAGAGCATGGCTTCCATGTCTGGGTTTTGCATTATCTCAGTACTTCTGTCCAACAGGGTTGTCTGGCCCAGCTCCTCCAACCAGCAATTTATTATTTTTTCTAATTGCAATGAATTTCCAACAGTATATTTCAAGTCTGCCGCCATCCTATATAAGTCAGAAACATTATTATTATTATTGTAAAAAGGCACTGCAATTTATTTTTTACCTTACTGGTTAAATTAACATTCATTTGTAAGGGTTGCAGGGAAGTATACATTATTTTACCCACTGTGCGTTCAAAGTGGTCCTGTCACAGCAACAGCATGCCAGCGGGAAAAAGCTTTTTCACAAATAGGCAAATACCAGTCTTTTGTGAATTAAAAGGTGTAATTATATCAGCTTCAATACATCGCAGAGTAAGGAGCTAAAAATAAATGAAATAGAAATGTTAGAAAATATTGAATATTAAAAAAGGACAAAATAACGTATCATTTAATTTGGGCTACGCAGACACAAAAGAATTGGAGTTTACAGTACTTTACGTTTTTTTTACCTTTATTTCTTAGTGGCTATTGTGCTGTTTTTATGAAGGACTCATAAATTAAGGATAATAGATAAAAAGCTGACATTAATGTGTCTGAGAAAATGGCTGGAAAGACTGAAGGCCGTGCTTTTAAAGGCACAAGGCCACCGCCAAGACAGGAAGAAAAAACACCCTTGAGAATGAGTCCCAAATAGCATTGTAATTGTACACCCAGTCGCAAAAAACGAACCATCTGTTTTTTTTCCACTTGCGCCAGTCTAGGGATACCACTAATCTGCTCAAGAACCAGGCTGGAAGTGGTCATCGCTGATGTGAGAGAATCACCCGAAAAATGCTTGGGCACGTCTGCGTATTCACAAACACACCCAAAAAACGTCATGTCAATCAAACTGTGACTACTCTGCAACTTGTGGACAAAAGTCCTTATTCTGGTTCACTCGCAAAGGCAAACTCCTTCTCACATGGACAAAACCTTGTGCACTGCAGGTGGGGCAGATGTTTCTTGTGCAGAGAGAATTAGATTTGAGTGGGGGTTTTACTTCAAAGTGAGATCTATATTGCAGTGTAAAAATAAAGCAGCCAGTATTTTCCCTGCACACAAGCAAAATAACTCACCCAAATCTAATTCTCTCTGCACAATTTACATCTGCCCCACCTGCAGTGCACATGGTTTTGTCCATTTGAGAAGGAATTAGCCTTTGCGAGTGAACCAGAATAAGGGCCTGTGTCTGCGAGTTGCAGAGTACTCACAGTTTGAGCGCATGTGCAGTTGTTCGATAATCGATCTATGTGGGAATTAGCGGTACATGCTGAATTAGACCCAAAGTGCCAAAGTTTTGAATTTGAATCATTAACATTCAATTAGGGGGAAATTTCCATTTAAAGAACAATTTTAAATTACATTTTTGAAACATAATTACATTGTCCACAGTACAAACTGCGAGTAAAACATTTTACTTCTTCTGAATTATATATTGTGTATTCATTTTCTTGATGCTAAATAAATTTCCACTAGCTAAGCCCGCTCGAAGCAATGGTCTGCTACCTTGTGATTGCCTCTGTGTTTCTGTATGTGTGAAAAATAAGTAGTTTTACTCGCTGCCAGCAGATGGCAGTGTTTCGGTTACACACGGACACTAGGGGTGAGATTTAATAGGATGAGAGATTCAGAAAGTGAGAGATTTGGTAAGAAATCTCCAGTTTTTTTAAAGAAGCAATCATTTACACTGCAAAACCAGTTTGATTTTGCTGTGTCAATGATTGCCGCTTTAAAAAAACTGGAGATTTCTTACCAAATCTCTCACGTTCTAAATCTCTCCTCCTATTAAATCTCACCCTAGGCATCTATATACTAGTAAGCCTGCTCTAAGCAAATGCTTTGAATGCTAGTAGATGTAGTTTCACTTGCTGCCAACAGATGGCAGTGTTTCGGAGTCACACAGACACTAGACAGAAAATCCCATGGTCATTATGATCTAACCACAATATACTGTATAGAAAATGAACTGGTCAATACAAACCTCTTTGGGGGCTGTACTGTAGATGTTTTTTACATCACCCATGGACCCATTTTGGATGTTTGCAACCCCCCCCCCAAAAAAAAACACAGGCTCAACTCAGTAGTTGGAAAATAATATAAGAAAACAATTAGCCCTGGTATTAGTATAACATATAGACAAGTCAATCCTTCCCAATCTATCAGACTTTTCAGGAACAAGTAACATCCTTGAACATTCACTGTCTCCTTCTTTATGAGATATGAAAGAAGCAATCTTGTATGTATGCTTTGTAAGATAGGCCTCTGGCCCTTATTCAGATCTGACCGCCGTACACATTTGTTCTCAAAATGGGAAAAACCATGTGCGCTGCAGGTGGGGCAGATGTAACATGTGCATAGAGAGTTACATTTGAGGGGGTGCTTTGAAACTGAAATCTAAATTGCAGTGTAAGAATAATGCAGCCAGTATTTACTCTGCCCAGGATCAAAATAACTCTCTCTGCACATGTTACATCTGCCCCACCTGCAGTGCACATGGTTTTGCCCAATTTTGAGGACAAATTTGTCCTGCGATCAGATCCGAAAAAGGGCCCCCTCTACGGGGGAAATTTACTGAAACAGGAGTTTTATTTCATATGGGATTTTGCTACCAGATACTTTCTATTATCTTCTAGAACAGTGATTTTCAACCTTTTTACCTTGCGGCACACTAAATAAGATTTTTAAAATGCCAAGGCACACCATGAGATCAACACAGGTAAAAAAAAAAAAAAACCCTATTGGCCCCCATATAAAAAACAATCACACTGGTCCCCACAGGTAACAAAGATAACAATACATTGGGCCTTTACATGAAAAGAAGAGACCAGTAAACAACAGTAGAACTGGTGGTGGTTGTAAACTAGATTGGGCATCTCTAGATCTGGGGGCACACTTGAGAACCGCTCAAGGCACACTAGTGTGCCACGGCTCAGTGGTTAAAAACACTGCTCTAGAAGGTGCTAAATAAATAAGTAGATTCTGATTGGTTGCCTATAGCAACTACCCAAGTGAAATAGAACTCCCATCTTAGTAAATATCTACCTATATCTGCGTTAAGTGTCCAGGATCCTTACCTAGGGGCCAATGCAGACCTGATCGCTGGACTGCGAGTTTCAACCCCGCACCGCCATGCACACATGATCTCTTGCCCATGTGCATGGCTGCAAACTCGTTCACAGTTGTGCACACGAGGGGAAAACCATTCGCAGTCACTCACCATTGAATGGTTTCCCCCTCTGTTCGCAGCGCCGTGTCATTCAGGACTTACTCAGAGCTGCTATGGCTGTGGGGAGAAGGACGCTGCTGCTGATGTCATCGGCCCTCCCTCCTTCCCAACGGCACACCCAGAAAACTCAAGGTTACCGCCCCCAAATAGCCGCAGGGTGTCAATTCTCAGGTTGTTCCTGTTCTCAAGATCCTCCCTTTTATCTTGTAACGAGGTAACGGTGGATTCTTCAGGAGTAAGTGAGCCTTGAGTATGGAGATACCACTTTTGCCTTCTGTAAGTCAATGAGTTATTTGCTTCTGTTAACCTGCCTGTGTCTTGTTGAGAGGTGATTATATATCTGCAATGTCCTTGTCCCTTTCTGCAGAGAGCTAGGTCATTTTGGAAGAGTCAATAACCAAACAGTCTTTTCTAGTTGACAAAAGCAGAAAGAGAAACGATTTAGAGACAGAAGGTTTATACATAGACATTTTCCCACCTATGGCACAAATCCTAAGATCGAGAACCCATCCACTATTTAAATACTGAGATTATTACAATAAAGACAAAATTACAACATTGAAATGTGTAAGTTGCAGGTTCTAACCAGGATGCTGTTGTCCAGTTCAACACCGAACGATAAACTCTTATGCCAACTGGGCCGTTCATCGGAAGCCAAATGGATGTTTTATTGTAGCAGACAGCCGCGTACACAATCAGACGATAACCATTTCAATCAACACACTCATTTGAGCACATAGCAATATTAAAATTGCCCATACCCCAGTAATATCCTGCGCACAGGGTCACCTTTAAAGCATAGATGTTTGGATGCTGCTATCTTGAACAATAATCCAGGTCATGGTCTACAATCTCCAATACACACAATAATAAACGGTAGATATTTTTTAACCACAGTAAATACATCTCCGTTTCTGTACGCATTAGGATCATTACAAAGACAGAATGCTGAAAAGACACAAAATGAGTTAAACTGTCCAATGTAACGGGGGATAAATTGGCGCTAATTCTACATCCTGAACACTTAAATAAATGAAACTGACTCTTGATCTTTATAATGAGCCTCTTGTTAACAGAAAGAGAAAAAAAAATCCCCAAGAGTTTCCCCGGCCCTCTGACTCTCAGCGGGGACGGCGCTGAAAGAATTTTTCAACAGCAATTTGCTCTCGGAGGCTTTGTGACCCGACTGTTATCGAGCTATGTAAAAGGAGATATTTCTTTTAATTTGGCTGAGTAATTCTTCCTGTTGCAGTCATCTTTAGTTTCCCCGGCAGCTTCGCAGAGGCAATTAACGGAGTCAGAAGCACAAGCAGCAGCCTCCGTGTATAGTTCTGTATACAGAGCCACCTGCAACGTGACATATAAACTGATAGAAGACACCTGCTGCGGAGGCCATGTTTTGATGGCATTATAAAAGGGAAAAACTTCTGCATTGTAATTGGTCGCCATAAATGTGTACTTACACCGCCTGCCATGATTTTTATGATAGGCAGGGACAGCCTTTTAATAGTTATAAATAAAGCCGCTGGTTGTATATGAAAACCACTATTGTGATTTGCTTTGATGCATCCACATTCAGATTAAGAGCCAGAGCTTCAAAAAGTGATAAGTGATAAACAGCCAGCCAATCAGCTTCTACCTGTTATTTTTCAAACCCAGCCTTGATATGGCAGGTAGGAGCTGATTGGCTGGTTGTTTATCACTCTCCATTTTATCACTTTTGAAGCTTAATACATCTGGCCCTAACAGTGGTGGTGACATCACCCACTTTCGCTGTGTACATATCTAGCTCAAAGCAGGATTTCAACTGGTGCCACCAGTTCAGATTAATATGCCACAATTTTAAGCCCCTCCTCTTGGTGGCAGCGGCTGAAGTAGTTATGCTGCTGAGAGAGGTCACATGGTCTACTGGTAACTCCTCCGTACAGCTCCCTACTGGTACGGATGTGGTTGAAAGATGCACATTGGTGGCTTCTGTCAGCCTGACCTGGCCACTGCAACTGCTGGTACCCACTGCGTCTTTGACATTGGCCTTTAGGGCCTGTGCCCAGAGTTGTCTCAGTCTGTGTGACATTAACACATAGGGGTGTATTCAATGATTTTTTGCGAGCTGTGGCAGCGAGCAGCGTTAATATTCAACTGACCCCCTGCACACGCCATTTCCACATGGCTGGGTTTTTGTAGCAATAGGGAAACGTCCTGTGCGGCCTCTAAAATAGTGAGACTCGTGGCTAAATGCAGTTTGGGGGAATCCTCACCATCCTCTGACAGCAAGGATTCCCCTGGAACGTAGACTAGGGTAAGCGGCCGGCGCGGGGGTTAAACGGCGAGGATCGCTTGATTTCGGAAATCCCCACCGTTTAACCCACTCGGCGGCCACATTAAATACGGCCCATAATGTAGGATACAGAGAGGTGGTTTAGGTTGGTCCCAGGTTCATAGATCTACAGTGGGAAGGAGTACACAGCCAGGTAAGCTGAAAACAAAATTGTTACCCTTCAACGTAATACTTTAAACATCTGTGGGATTTTTTTAACTGTTTAACACAAGAGAGGAGTGATGCCTTATTAAGAGAATATAAATAAAACAATTTACAATATTAATAATAATATATACATGGAAGAGTCCTCTGCTATGCTAATATCAGCAGCACCAAACATAAAATAAAATACATACAGTATATAAATACATACATTCTACCAATTCTTACTTCTTGATTTAAAATGCAAAAAAAGCGACATTTAACTCAAAGTCAAATATCATTTTTTTGAATTTACAATGTTGTTGTTACCTCTAGTATAACATGCGCTCTGCCAAAGAAATCAATCATTCACTGAGCTGAACTTTTATGAAGTCTTTCCGCTGACAGTAGTACATGTATATTGCCACCAGGGGGCAGAACATATACCACTAAATCAAAGTATATATAAGTATTCAACATGACACCAACAGAAAATGTACTGTACTGTACTAATGAAACGTAGGCCATACAAAATATTCTTACTAATGCTTATAAAGGCAGCATGGACGGTGTAATGGTTAGCATTACTGCCTCACAGCGCTGAGTTTGATTCCCACCATGGCCCTAACTGTGCAGAGTTTGTATATTCTCCCCGTGCTTGAGTGGGTTTACTCTGGGTGCTCCGGTTTCCTCCCACAATTCAAAAATATACTGGTAGGCTAATTGGTTCCCAACAAAATAACCCTTGAATGTCTGTGTGTGCGTGTACATGTAGGGAATATAGATTGTAAGCTCCACTGGGGCACTCACTAAAGATGATAATGTCTTTAATGCATCAATATCCAAGCACCATCATGTTTGGGTTCTGAATTACCCCCAGTATCACAATGTCTACTCTAAGATCTCCCAAATTCAAAGGAAACCCCCTTCTTTTTTTTTTTTACACGAGTGAGAAACAAACTTCATTAGCGATTCCGCTGACTTCCTAACTTAGCTGAAAAGATTCTGCCTGCTTTGAATGCTGAAAATAGATTACATTCCAGGCCCTTGCTTAAAAAGGTTATAGAGAATAGATGCACACCATACTAGTATTCCAGTGATCTCCCTAATCTCAGATGCACTTTGTCAGGGCGAGGTAACTGGTAGTTCACAGAAATAGCCTAGATCAAAGAGGGGATTAATCACCAGCCGAATCCGCGCTGAATAAACCTGTCATTCAAGAAAATGATTTCCACTGAACTTCGAAGGAGGATTGAAGGTATTTGCATAAGAGGGACCAACATACTTCAGCCAGGTTAAAAGGTTCCGAATTTATCCCGTGTTTAGGTCTTGCCATCTTTTCTTTTCAGCGGCTCCGTACAATGGCTGCTAATCTGATAATACCGCTAACTATCTAAATGATGTCAGAACGGGAGAGTTTTGCAAAACTTTGGATGAGCGATAGATCAATTTCACTTTCCCCATCTCCTAAATCAGATTTGCTTGAATTTAAAATGTAATCCCACGGAAAAAAAAAAAAAGTCCTCTAAACCCAAGGATTGTTTATTAACACCCTTAGTGACCTTTTTGTCTTAAAACAGTGATTAACGGTTGCACATTTTTTTTTCAGATTAAGGTCAAGTCCATTGCAGGATTTCAGTTTAGTGTTAAGCATCTGAAACTCCGCCGTACCTTGTAAGGCCCTCCACAGTTGAGTGTGACACAGACTTATGTTGTTAATGAAGCTTTGCCGTCCGTTTACACTCATAATCCACATTAAACCAATCACAAAATGCCAAATATAGCATTATACTTCACCATGCTTGGCCTCCACGCGTTCCGCCGCAGCAGAGCTAGCGTTAAAGTTTGCTGATGGATTTTTTTTAACTCCTTGAGTGCCGAGTAAATTTGTCAAAATAGGTGTGAAAATTGCCAAGCTAACATTTTTATTCATCATACGGACCTGTAATGTTACCTTATATAGGAAATATAATCTTTTTTTACACAACATTTTGTTTTAATTTGAATTGGCATAACAAATGTGAGAGATGGTCATTTCTAGCGGATATTTTGCACAACTCTCAGAGATGTTGGCACTTAAAGGGTTATAATTGATGACAGAAGAATGAAATACAAATAACCGCTTCAACAAAAAAAATCCATGGAAGAGATTCACAAAAAATAAAAGAAATATATTTAATAATATAATTACTAGATCAATCTGTAAAAAAAAGTATACATTATTAGCTTGTTCCCCAAGGATGATTATGGAGACATTTACAATAAAGACCTGAATAAATTTTTCTCGAATATAAATTTCATTAATAAAAAATGATTCATGATTTACAGCCTAATGGGCCCCATACATCAGCAATTAATTGTGATTGCTGATGTATGGGGGCCATGAGGCTTGAAATAACACAGCATATAAATTTATTTAAGTGTATTCTGAGCCATATAGAAAATCTTCGCTTTTCAGCCAAAAAATAGAAATAATTAGGTGATAATATAGTCTAAAGGCTCCAATACACTTTGCGGTTTGGACCCGATTTTGGAGTATCTGGAAGGAGAAATTGGATGAAATCGGCCCAAATGGCGTGTGTATGACATCTGATCCACAGTTTTCTGCACATCAGGTTGGAGTCGGAGGTCAGACGGGCTGCAGATAAGAGAAATCGTATGTGCGGCCGTCAGCGGCACATCGCGGGTGCTTTTTAGCATCAGATGCGGTCCGATCAGATGCGCTGTTTTTGGGACACATTCACACCTTCAATATCATTCATCTGACACCGTAATGACAACGCGTTTTAAGGATTAACTGGTGAAATTTAGTGATTAAAAAATTAAGAATGAGCATAATGATTACAACGATTACAAATTAATTAAGAAGAATAACATTTATGAACTTGTAATAAGAACAAATTCATGATAAAAAACAGTAAAACTGAGAAAAAAATGGTCAAAATGCAAATGAAAGCAGTGTCAGTGCATGAAGTATTCATTCGAATGGCTTCTCTCCTGCCAAACACTTCCTCCACAAAAATTCCTCCAAGTAAGACAGCAGATGGTGCTGTGCAGTCCCCCGTTGGTGCTTTTTTCGCCATTTGCAGGCGCCCCAAGGGCGTGCGATAGTCTGTGTATGGACACCTGTATCAGGGTCTACAAAGTTGTAGTGATGAATTGAGTCGGGCGTGCTTATACCCTGCCTGCTCCAATTGGACAGAACTGTACCCTTGCCAACAGTCCGAGAAAATTGTTGTGCCCGGCTCTATATTGTCTCTAATGACAGACATCAACGTTGTGGCATCTTGGGTTGGTACTTGCACAAGGAAATAGAGGCCAGTTTCTCTACAGATCCCTCCAAAGACCCATTGTTGGGGCAATACACGGCCAACATTGTACTTTCTTTTCACGTAAAGGGTCTCGTCGACCTCCATGATTTTTCCAGGCCCACCAATGTATCGCTGCGACTGGGCCATCAGGTCTACGGTACAGGCCTCCCGCATCAATCCGTTGTACTGCACAACTGTCTTATTTGACAGGTGCAGCTCACGCTCACAAAAATTTATAGATGTGAGCTCTTGTGCCCAAAAATAGATAAAAGTGAGAAATGGGAGACGGCAGCCCGAAGAAAAGGTCCCCTCTCACAGATTCACCTCAGAGTGATTCTGTCAGGGAGCGAGAGCGGGTAGAACACTGACTACGCAAATAACGTATCTCTGACTGACTACGTCAATTCAGAAACCAGAGTTACGCATAAAAAACTACAGAAACAGTATTAAGTACTGAAATCGCATCGCATGCCTTTATTGGTGGCGATGCGATTTAACTACGGTGCCGTTACGTTACGTATGTTAATTAGGTGCCGTCATAATACACAAGTACCGTCTATGACAATGAAAAGTGAAACTCACTGGACCAACCTTGCACTGGATTTAGGAAAGAGTTGGCTGGAACCATCAAATGGCTGGACTCAGCTGGAACAGAGGACTTGCTATTAGCAATGGATACAAGAATGCGGTACTAGAATTTATTTATTTTATTTATTTATTTACAGTTTCTTATATTCACAGCATATTCCGTTGCACTTTAATATTGGAAACAACAGTGATAAAACCAACTGACTTTGTATGTATATGTTTTTTAGATGCATGTAACATGATTTAGAGACCGATTGAATGTGAGGAATGAAGGACAGTTCAGAGTCGAGAAAGACCCCTAGGCAGCGAGCTTGTGGAGTAAGATTGATTTTTGTGTTCTCAACAGTAATAGAGATATCAGGTTGGTAACTACTCTTGGCTGGTGGGAATATAATGAATTCTGTTTCAGAAATGTTGAGTTTGAGGTGGCGAGATGACATCCAAGATGAGATGGCAGAAAGACATTCAGAGACACGGAGCAATACTGATGGTGACAATTCCAGGGAGGATATATAGAGTTGAGTATCATCAGCGTACAGATGATACTGAAATCTGAAAGAGATGATTCGTTTCCCAAGTGAGGAGGTATAGATTGAGACAAGCATAGGACCTATGACTGAGTCTTGAGGAACTCCGACTGACACCAACAGAGGGAGAAAGTGTCGGGAATTCGGCGGTTGGAATTTTGACCGCCGGGATTCTCACTGCATCCCATATTAGCTAATGTTCATACCTTAAAAGACTTTATTGTGGAGGAGGGGGGGTTGGTGTCCGCAATGGTAAAGAGCCGCAGCTCCTGGACAGCTCTAGCTCTCTAGATCTAGAAGAATAAGTAGTGAGCAATGGCCTTTAGAGTTGGCAGTTACCAGATCATTCACCACTTTAGTCAGTGCTGTCTCAGTGGAGCGTTGAGAGCGAAAACCTGACTGAAGTGGGATTCTCTGATGATGATCATTGATAGGATTTTTGATATACCAGGAAGTACTGCAGGTAAGTATAGGTGGTCAGGTAAGGACCGCTAACACAGGCACAATGGGAGTGCACCAAGGATTACAGCGTATTGATTTTTGGAGCACTTATGGTGTCTATCAATACCATTCTCTGAATGGTGACTGGTAGAAGCGGGTGGTACTTGGGTATGAACAAAGCAGCTATTGAGCAGTGAAGGCTGTAGGGAGAGATGATCCGTTAGTGAACTGATGTTAAAACGACGGTAATCACAGATGACCAGGATACCTGTTATAACCGCTAGAGAAGCTAGGAAGCTCTCAGGAACAGAGGATATAGGGTGGAACCAACAGAGTGTCGAGGATGAATCGATGGTGACCCGATGTAGTGTTGAGGGTTACTTGGGAACCAACACAGGATAGCTTGGAAGCTATAGAGGGGTTCTGATAGTTGGCTGGATCCAGTGGGGTATCGATGATGAATAAATGGTGACCCAATGTTGGGTCGATGATGACTTGGGTAACCCACAGGAGATTTAGCCGAGATGCTAGCTGGAGACTCAGTAGATCATCTGGAACCAATGGAAAGAAGCAGAGTAAACTGCAGAGAGTCAGGCTGTGCTGAGAGGGGTAAAGCACTTGTCTGGAGATTGGATATCACACTAGCAGATCCAAAGATACTGCAAGGCTGTGGACACCAATGCATTGACAATTTGGTGAATTTCTTCCAGCATCCCCATAGGGACCAGGTGTTGCTGATTGACTGAGAATAAATTATGTCAGAATAGAGTTTGGCTGCTAAACATAATATGACTGTAGAAAAGATAGTGGCACCCATGTTTGGGAATTGGATGGAAACTTGGCATGCTTGAAGCGTGGCTGTGGTCTCTGAACTTAGCAATGGAAATGAGCACTGCCAGGGAGAGGGAAGTGCAGTAAAGTGTTGCACCTGGGTGACCGTAAAAGCGTTACTAGATGACCACAGGTGACGCTGGCCAAACACCAAAGCACTTGTCTGTTTACTGTGCCATGAACCTTTAGAGCACTTCAGAGCAAGCCTAGAGAAACACTTTGAAGGTAAGAATGCGTTTCTCAGACACCGAATTATGACAATAGCAATCATCCACTTATCACCAACTAGCACTGAACACCCAACTAGAACGGTTTGGGTGCCAACCCACTAACCCCAATTTTCTGTAGAACTCAACACCTGCAATGGAGCTCCATTTGATGCTTTTCCTCATTAATACAGTGGGAAGGAGTGACGCTAACAGTGCTTGTTAGTGTATAATACTTTGAAAATTCCCCTTGATTGTCAATGCCAACAGCAATACTAGAAATTCCTTGTAGTGGCTTCCCCTGAACCATTGTCCCTTACTTGGGACTCTCACAGGTCTACTAGCTGGGTAGGGGTGGATTGTGGATGAGTAGCATCTTAGCAGTGTGAACCACTTGGTTACAAGCAAGGACACTTGTGCCCCGTGGCCATCAATATTTTCCATTATAGCAATTGTGATGGTAATCAACTAGTCAGCCTAGTGTGTTACTATAGCTGAATAATTTTATGTTTTTCATTCCATAACCATGTAACCTTAAATTCAAGCAAGTAGTCTAATGTGTCCTTTCAAGACAGATTAATTAATGCCACATTCGGCATTTATTAAGCCTGCAGATAAAATCGAAGGTGATAACGCACCAGCCAATCAGCTGCCAAGTTACAGGCTGGGTTTGAAAAATAACAGAAGCCGATTGGCTGAGTATTAAATAGTCCTGCAGTGATTTATCAGGGGAATGTCACTTGCACAAAGGACTGCCCACAGGGATGGAAAGGGTGGGGTCACGCGTAGATCGGGGTTCTTAGCCATTATTACATTGTACTTAGGGAAGTCAATCCCGGGGCATTTTTTCAATCCCGGGATTCGGGATTGAAAAATGCTCAATCCCGGGATTCCCGGGATCCCGGGATTGGCTTTCCCAATAAAAAGACTGCCCCAAAATTACTCACATTTTGAGGGGTTGCTGGGTGGGGGACGGGTCGTCAATGCCGCTGGGTGCGGGCTGGCGTGTTGGCTGGGTGGGCGGGTGGATGCGCTGGCTGGTTGGGTAGGCGCGCGCTGGCTGGCTGGGCGGGCGAGCGGGTGGACGCGTTGGCTGTCTGGGTGGGTGCGCTGGCTGGGTGCGCTGGCTGGGCAGGCGGGCGGTGCGGCATTACAATGCCGGGCGCGACCTCTTCCTGCGCAGCGTGACCTCTGATCTCACGCTGAGAGGTCACGCTGCGCAGTGCTGCCGGGAGAAGTCGGGCAGCGTCTGAGCAATGCTCAGACGCTGCCCGGCATTAGACTGCGCGCATGCGCAGTCTAATCCCGAAATCCCGGGATTGGAAACTCCAATCCCGGGATTGAAATCCCGGCGTTTTGGGGGCCAAATCCCGGGATCCCGATCCCGGGATTGGCCACCCTAATTGTACTATAGAGGAACTTTTGATAATGGGAGCTATTGTATGTGCTAGATAACAGTATTTGCTTTACCTACCCCAAAACATTTTTGTTCTACTTTTAATTGACCATTGAGTTATTTCTCAACATTTCTCAAAAAAGATGTGGGACTAGGATTAAGAATTGTCCTTGGGCCCAACATTTCCCTGTACATCAGTGTGTAAGTTTGGTATTTGCGATACATCGCTGATTTGTATACTGCACATGTCTGCCAATTATTCCTATAGATTTTATCAGTAGTACGCTTTTAGCTGTGGTTAAATTCACACATGGTATGGCCAGCATTATCTTCCTTCTCCTTCCTGCAGAGCACCAAAGTATAAACTGTACCTAAATGGCCCACAGCTATTTCCTGTTTGATGTGATTGGATGGCATTCCATCCTGGATATATTTCAGCTCCATGATATAGGTTATCTGAAGCCTTGTGCTATGAAATAAAAAAAGATAGAATAAAAATGCTTCTCATGGTTTAGAAACATCTTTAAAAAAGTTTTAATGACTGAATTATTATTACTTATAATAAAAGATGACACAAAATGTAGAAGATTGTGGATTATGCTGAAAAGGCAAAGGTGCAAATATTATTTTCAGGACATCTTAATGGGTTTGTGCAAGGGGATAAGGTCGCTAGGTTGACATGGCTAAGGTTGACGGGGTTGGAAGGTCTAAAAAAGCATTAGATCGACAATGGGAAAGTTGACAGTCAAAAGGTCGACACGTTTTTTTTTGAGCCAACTTGTACGAGCAGGCGGAATTTCATACCCTACCGTCCACTAGGGTGTGGAGGGAGAGTATAATAGTGTGCCGAGCGCAGCGAGCCATGTTAGGGGACCTGGTACACTAATAGTGGTACACTAATATGGAGTATGTTGAAATTAAGGACAACAAAATGTGAAAAACTCATGCTGACGTTTTGTCTGTCTACCTCCCCATTGTCGACCTAAGCCCCATCAACCGTCATACAGTAAACACTATGACCCATACCCTGTGCAAGTACCTGGCAGCTCCCCACAAATCAAAGGCCATTATCTCTGATACGTCATAGGCTCCCTCCTCTGATCTATTCTAATACTTCAGAGTGAGGGACACGTACAACCATCCTGAGTGACTCGCATGAATAAGCACGGTGTGTGATAGACAATGCTTTGTTCTGCGCCAGCAAAATCGAAGGGCATGTCAATGTTATAATGTGAGCACACGTAGGCTAAGCTAGAAGGATGTCCCAAAACAAGAGATCACAAGGGAGTGAAGAAGAACCTTGGTTCCTTCCAAGATGATCAAGGACAGGTCTGGAAATGTTGCAGAGATGGAAGAGGCAGGTATGGGACACAGGTTCTATATGGGGCTCCAAGAAGTTAGACAGTTTACATTTTTTGGGATTGCTTGTTAACAGAGGGTTACAGTTGATAGGCACCTGTATATATGTATTTTCCCAAATGTTGAGCTCTTGACTATATTTAATTGTGTACTGTCAGGACTGATAACACCGGGTGAAGCTATAGCTGCTCTCCTTTGCGCAAGGGGGGACTGAAGGGCAGATGTATTAAGCCTGGTGAAGTGATAAAGTGGCTGGTACTTTATCATTGGCCAATCAGCTCCTGTCATTTTTCAAACCCAGCCTGTAACTTGACAGAAGCTGATTGTCCAATGATTATGGGGTAGATGTACAGTATGAAGCAGTGATACGGGAGGAGAAGTTAGCCAGAGGTGGTAACTGGGACGTGCGTGCGCAGATGGAGCGCCGGCGGGGGCATTCTGGCGAGAGGCGCTCCATCTGTATTAATTATGTGCCTAAGCATGAATATCCTTAAAACCTGGAATGTTGGGGTTCCTTCAGGGCAACTTTTGTCAACCTCTGGGAAAGAGTATTACATGCAATGAACATAGGGGAAGATTGGGAAGTTTGATAATATCTAGAATGGACAACTAGAGTTGACAATTTGAGTATACATGTGATATAGAGGCCAAAGCAGCTGGTGAAATCGCCAAAGGAGGCGTTTGTACAGATAAAAGGAGAGAGACAAGAAAAGATTCTTGGGGGAATTGGAGTGCAGATTAGCTGCAGATAAGTTAGAATGTGCAGGAGCTCCATGTGTTAGGTGACTGAGTGCAATATGGACCTCACTCATGTCTGGTTGGATGTTCTCCCTGAAGATTAGGTTTAGGCACAAATGAAGGACTTAGGGGAGTGAGACAGTTAGGTTAGGCAGCAGGGTAGGGTGCAGGTAGGGAGGGTTAGTTGGAGACGGTTAGAGTACTTAGGAGCCCCTGTCTGGATCCTCTGTATTGGGATGCTGATGTCTGTCTTTTAACTGCCGGAATCCCAAGCACCTGAAACACATATGTATTCCCTCAGTATAATGATATGTAGGACATAATAACAGACATGTTTCCATCAAAGGACAAGTTGCAACAGAGTTGTGAACAATTCCCAAGTTATTTATCTGGGGTCTGGCGAGATACAACTAATTGTATCATGGCTGGCTCATGCCTGGTACCTTGCTCTCACTGGCAGCAGAAAAAAGGGTACTTGTGTATTATCACGGCGCCCATCGCATCGCATACCATAAGGCATGCGATGGTATGCGATGCGATATCGCGCAATGTTCTACAATGTCATACAATTTTAAAATTGTATGGCATTGTATATGGCATACAATTAAAAATTGTATAAGCACCCTAATGGGTGCTTACAATGTTAAATGCACCCCCACGCCACCCCCCACTATAAACGTGAACCCGAAGCACGGCGAGCGCAGCGAGCCCGCGAGGGGCGGCGGTACGCATCCTACGACCTTTTCATACCCCCACTATCCACGTCGGCGTGGAGTTGATTTTATAAAGTGTGGCGAGCGCAACGAGCCATCAAGCCCGAAGCGTGGCGAGCGCAGCGCATAACTTCACAGGTATACGCGTCCCCTCACCACGCTTCGGGCTCGGTGGCTCGCCACACTTTATAAAATCAACTCCACACCGACGTGGATAGTGGGGGTATGAAAAGGCCTAGGACGCGTACCGCCGCCGCTCGCCATGCTTCGGGTTCACGTTTATAGAGGGGGGGTGGAGTGGGGGTGCATTTAACATTGTAAGCACCCATTAGGGTGCTTATACAATTTTTCATCGAATAGGGGGCTAAAATCGTATTGCATCGCAGTGCATCGGGTGTATGGCATGCGATGCGATAAAAACATTGCACGATCAATATCGGGGGCGCCGTGACAATACACAAGTACCGAAAAAAGATAGGGGGCCAGATGTACTGTCTTGAAAAGTGATAAAATGGAGAGTGATAAATGACCACCCAATCAGCTCCGAACTGTAATTTTTTTCAACCCTAACCTGTAACATGACAGTTAGAAGCAGATTGGCTAGTATTCAATTCGAATCCCACTTGCGAATGGGTGGCGCCGGCTAGCCATTCGCAAGGCGGGGTTAGGGTGACTCGCAAGGATGCAAATTCATATCCGAGTGAGTCAACCAGAATAAGGGCCACAGGTCTCAGAGCTGAGAATACCCCAATGACCTTACTATGACAGCATTGGCCAACTCCCTGTATGGCACAGACCATATGTGACCATTAAGCTTGCCATGCTGCTAGTCACTCTGTGCTCAGGGCGGTTATCTGATGCAGGGGAATGAATGAGAAGGGCGAGCTTAAATAGTTCCACACTTTTTTTACTGTATGGTATATAGGTAAGTAATATGCAGTACAACCTATGCCATATAAAAGTGTCTTTATTTGTGATGGTGACCTGTTTGCTGTGTAGTCTGTCATTCCACAATTTTTGAATATCATTTGATATATTTTAACTGACTCGTCCACTTGAAATATGATTTGGTGTTCTGATTATGTAACTTTTTAAATGGAAGCAAGCAATCTCAACTTGTCTATAATATTACATGACTCAAAGCACTGATTTCTATTCAGAACAATTTGTATGGGAGCTGATGAATGGGAATTAATATAGGTGTACATAGCTTATGCAAAACGCATATAATAGCAATCTCCTAGGCCTGCATCAGAATGCCGCTGGCGGTGTCTGTAAGAAAAGGACACCTCCTGCACCCAACTAGTCAGCCCTGGTCGGGGATTACCCCCAAATAAAGGAGTTGCCCCTTAGCGGTGGATGCCGAGTTGATAGCTTTCAGTTGTAAAAAGTAGAAATTATATGGTCTTTTACAGGTGGAACTAAAAGTCCCAGCACACCTTGCCTGATTGCTGGTACTTAAGAGAACCACAAGTACCAGCATGCAAGGCATTAAAGGACCTGCTGGTATTTGTAGCCCGCTTGAAAATAAATATTAAATTAAAGACAAGACATGAACACCGGAGAAAGTAAAAGTTTACTAAGCATACACGCACTCTCCAGCAGAATTCACTGGTATCTGTAAAAAAGCTAAATAAAATACTCACCCTTTTCCAATGTAGATCGGTCCTCTTAGTTCTAAAGAAGGCATCCCAGGGATAAAACGATAAGAAGTTCAAAACCCAAACAACCGGACATGTGAAAGTGTATATGTGAGAAAGACGGGGCTCCATGTGGATCCAGTAAGCCAATCACACTGGAGCACCTGAAGAGCTCTGCAGTGATTGGTTCTTTGCGGCTGAGTTGCCAGTCAAAGTGTGGAAGTCTAGGTACACACACGCCATTTTGTGATAGTATGGCCACCATTTTGGTTCGCAGAGTTGCGCAAATAAAGTTTCCATACCCGAGTATGTGTGACAATGTGGACCAGAAGAGTAGACATACTATCACACATAAATTCATAATAACACACTTACACGAAATGAAATATAGTTAAAAGGTTTAGAACGCCACACATAGCTTAGTTAGCCCTGCACACACCTGTCTATATCGTGTTTAGTACCGTTCCGCTCAGTTCATTATGCGAAGTATTCCGGTCATTGCGAATATGTCGCAATGTACATTGCCCGATAGTTATGGACATAATCCATATTCCAGAGACAGTTTCTGTTGTAAGTAGTTAACAAAGGAAACTAGCTCAAACCGGTTCTTATCCTTGCTGACGCCGAAACCACCAAACAAAGGACTCTTAAAGTTCACTCCCCTGCACCTGGTCAGACCAGGTACAGCGTCTAACCTCCAATCACAGTGGACCGGACATATGATCTCTGACCAATGAGAATGGCCTTTGACCTCCCCCTTCTGACCCTATAAGATAGGCGACCCGGAGCAGGCTCGGTCTCTTTCGGCACATCTACTTTCCCTGGACCTTCCTACCGGACTATAGTTCATTCCTGAACGATAGTGAGCTCTGACCGGACTGCGCTTCGCTTACTAGATGACCACGGTAAACGGTTGCATTTTCACGGTATTTATTCTTATAAGTATTGTTGGCTGATTGTGTCTTGTAACTGTATTCTTTCCCCTTAGTAGAGTCTGTTTAGTATTCATTGTTAGTATATTGTATTACCTGTTATACCAGTTTATTCTTATTTCTGTAACCCCCTTTTTGTCCATTAGGGACTCAAATACAACCTTTTTACGGAGCTCTTATCTCCATATTTCTATACAGTGGTCGTTGTCTGTTTATTCGCATAATAGCGATAAGGTATATTGCGGACACAGTCCGATAAGGTATATTCGCAGATTAGAGACAAAGTACTACGAAGGAATCTCTGATTAAGGTATTGGTTCTTGGTATACATAATACAATAAAAGGTACGCTACGCTTTGTTCACACGTAGCTAGGTATAAAGGGTACGTTGGTTGCGGACTTATTACGTAATCAACGCTTTTCACTTATTGTCACTCTGGTTATATTTTAATCACCATTAACAATTGAGGGCTCGTCCGTCCGCTCCACAGTCCAGAACTCAGTACCAGGCGTGCGACTCGACCTATACCAGCAAAAGGGTGGAAGCATTTATTTGTTTCCATTGCTGGATAGGCCGAGTCCGCGGCGGTGCGGGGTTCGGGAAGTGCTAGCGCTGAACCCGGAGTACAATAAGTGAAAGCCACGTGTTTTAAAACATATATTAAGTGTTTAATAAACTGTACTTCTGCCTGCCACAAGTAGTTTAACGGGGTATAGTGTCTTGAGTTGCTTGTTCATTACAGTATATGTACCACGTGCGATAAGGTTCGCACACGTGGAATCTGTGTTTATTATAGTACATAGAGGATCCCCTCTGTGCAAAACTATAATTGTTTATTGCTAGTTACCACAAAAAACAGGGACTCCGCCACGTGGCGACAAGTCCTGGGCCTTTTGCAGTAACGTAAAGCGTCTATTGTGTATTACGCAAGGTGCGCGCGCACGTGCCCACATCGGGAAAGTTTCGCATCTTTGTACGTGGTTTACGGATTAAGTACGGGATTTATTTCGCATCTTGATACGTAACTCTCGGACAGAGTTAAGGGATTTAGGTACTTGTGAGTTATCCGGACGCCCGATTTCAAAATCGGGTCGGATCGGGCACATCGCATTGCATCGCATGCGACCATCGGATGCGATGCGATGCGATGACCCGATTTTTCCATAGGAATCAATGTTAAAATGGACTGAGTCCATTTTAACATGGAATTCAATGGGAAAAAGGGGTCCTTTTCATACCCCTACTATCCAAGTGGGCATGGAGTTGGATATAAACCTGTGGCGAGCGTAGCGAGCCACCGAGCCCGAAGCGTGGCGAGCGTAGCGAGCCCCGCGAGGGGACACGGAATACCGTCCCCTCGCGGGGCTCGCTTCGCTCGCCACGCTTCGGGCTCGGTGGCTCGCTACGCTCGCCACAGGTTTATATCCAACTCCATGCCCACTTGGATAGTAGGGGTATGAAAAGGACCCCTTTTTCCATAGGAATCATTTTAACATTGATTCCTATGGAAAAATCGGGTCATCGCATCCGATGGTCGCATGCGATGCGATGCGATGCGATATCGCATCGCATCGTATCTGATTGTATGCCTTAACTTAAGGCATACAATCAAAAAATCGGGCGTCCAGATAACTCACAAGTACCGGGATTTATTCCACATTTAGGCGCAATTACTGCGTATAGCGAAACCCGAGCGCAACCTTGCAAATACACTATAGAACACGTGGGTGGCCGATTCATCGGCGGCCTGTGAACAACGCACGTACACACGTGGATGTTCATTGGTACTGCACACGCAGCACACATAGGAATTAAGAGGTGAACAGTATTAAACCACTAGCTTCATTTAAACAGTATAGTAATATACTGCGAATGAAGCGGTGATTAATAAAAGAAAATAAGTTTCTTTTTCTTTTTGTTCATTTTCTCATAAGCAAGCAACTCAAGCATTATTTTAATAGATTCCTATAGTTTATTATAAGGGATTTATACCTGCATAAGAATCTAGTGAAAAGCTACCGGCCTGGGAAAATTTTCTGTACAGAAATATTTAAAAAAATAAGCATAAGACCAAGGTGTAACTAGCGCCCAGTGTGAAAAATAACTGAGGCGAACGGGTGTGTGACAACACGACTCAAGCGCAGTGTAGTCCAGTGTAGGACAGTCCAGGTAGGACAGGGTTAGGGTTCACGTGACGACGTGCCCATAGGAACTGCCCCTTCAGTGGAATTGATTCCGCTAGGAGGGTACAAGAAGATATATCGGAACGCACTTGTTTCCGATTAGCTACTTTAGAAATCCGATTTTTGGGGGTATAGGAAAACAAGTTTGTTATACCCTGGAAAAATTGTGCCGCGCCAAGCAAGTTGGCTAGAAGTTCCCTGCTAGTTGAAAGACTTGGTGATTGAGTACGTTACCTCGCATTGTGGGCTCTTCGCTTGATTGCGTTGAAGTGTCGCTGTGTGGAGAAGTGAGTGGTTGGGGAGCTCTCAGATAAGAAATAACCCACCGATTATCTATTAGGCGTGAACGTTTATTCCGGTAATTATGGGTAATAACGGGTCACGCTGTGATAACGTGCATGTTAGGGAGAAAGCAAGCCAGCCAAAAGGATCGGCTGCTTTTATTATGTGCAGGAAGCACGGTGAACTCGCAGTTGTTTACCAAAATAAATGGAGAAAAATGACACAAGGCAGCAAGTTAGAATTTCCCAGTGTTGGTAGCTTCGATCCAGAAATCTTATCGGCAGTAAAAGATGAAATATGCCTACTCTCCAGTCGTAAGGAGAGAGTGAAGCATATAGATATTCTTAAATTGTGGCAGAAGGAAGGACAGGAACAATGGGGAATCAAAGGTCTGGCAGTACCGGACACAATCAGCCACAATAAAAATGCAACCGTTGCCGCAATAGAATCAACTCCCCCACCCCCATATGTGCCGAAGGGGTTAATGACTCATAAGAAAGACATGAGTAATAATGTATCTGTTACTAACTTGTACCCTGTCTTACCCCCTTATAAGGAAACCCGAGAGGAGAACGAGCAGCTGTTGGCACTGGCCGTCTCCCATGCCCTTAACATGCTTGAGGGAAAGGCGCAACCCACTGCTGGGGTCCCAGCACAGGAGGAGGAGACGGCTGATGTCAACAGCATAGTATTAGACACAGGTAAGTACACACAACACAGCACAGAGATAGTTGTTCCTGGGATGTTCTCCAAAGGTGCAGGGGGGATACAGATCCACCCTCTGCACACAGTGGAACCTCCTTGTGGACGGGGAGGCGGGGATGAGGTAATGCCTGTAAAGGATAGTGACATGCACAATACATGGACGCGATTGGAACGTCATTCAATCATCAAAAATTTCCCTGATCCCAGCAAAGATCTGGCAAAGTGTCAGAAATTTGTAAGGGAGCGAGGAAATTCAGATGAGCCCACCAATAAGGATTGGCGATACATGTTGAGAGCTTGCCTTCCTTCACATATAGATGTCCAGAAGTTCATTCGAGACAGTGGTGTGGAGGGCGATAAGATCTTAACTGAACAGGGCAACCAGGAAAATATACGCCTAATAAATATACAATTGGGTGTATATTTCCCAGGGACAGTTGAAAATACCCTAGGGTTCACCATCACACAGAAAGATGGTGAGTCCACCAGCGGATATTTCAACCGTGCTTTACAGGCGTTGCCAAAACACTCTGGTATCCACAGCCCCAGGGACAACATACATCTTAAGGGAGGGATTGTCTCTGTGCTGATACAAGGTCCGAGGGAAAATCTGAGAACCAACATAGAAACCAGTCACCCCAACTGCAGACAGATGTCAGTACGCACTTTAAAGAAATCTGCTGTTGATCTGGACAAACAACTTATGACAGAAAGACAAAACCAAATGGTATGTTTCAAATGTGGAAACAAAGGACACATAGCCAGACATTGCAGGGTAAGTAACCATAGAAAACATAACACACATGTAAGTAACTGGGAGACACGATGAGGGAAGACAAGTAGGTCTCAACACATAGCCATAGCCCCACCTAGTAGCCAACGCTGCCCTAAGCATGACACACATATGCAAACAGGGAGTAGGACACACATACACCCCACATCCAGGTAACATAAGACAATATCTGAGGGAGGAGCCTCAGATATGGGTAAGTGGAATAGTTTAAATATAAAGGTTTTTTTTTTGTATCTAACCCGTTAACAACATTCCCTCCTGGTCTAGGTTGTGTCAAGCAATTAGTAGCAGCAATTGGGGTAACAGGAAAAATACAGCATTACCCACTGACGAAACCAGCAGATGTTACAAGCGGGCCTCTGCATACCAAACATTTTTTTTGTTGGCTGCAGCGGCCCGACTAACCTCCTGGGTAGAGATTTACTATGTAAAATGGGATGTGTCATCTATTGCACCCCTGATGGGGTATTTCTGGACACTCCTAGAAATCTTACACAAGAAGTGCAAGATATGCTGGACAGTCCTCAGAGGCTAATGTTGTATTCCACTGTTATAGAGTCAAATCCATCTAAGGTAGCTAAAAACTACAGCACAAATACCGAGTTCCCTTTGAACTAAAGATGGGAAGGACACAGGATCAATGGCAACCATAGCTTCAATAGAAACCCTGTTAAAAACAGAAAGTATAGCGCCCCAAAGTACAGAATTACCATTCGAAATCTGAGGTTGAGCTGGAAAAATACCCAGTGAAATAACAAGGTTCCCAAAAGAGAACTTTTAGCTAAATACCCCTAGACACAGCCCGTAGTCACAACCACACTGGGAAACAGAAAGAAAGGGAGGGCTTATGAATCAGAACAGGAGTTGAAAAGGGTAAGAACCAAATAGTTGAGAGCCAATTCCCCCATAGTGCTAAATCCTGGCGTCATCAAAAAAAAAAAAAAAAAAAAAAAAAAAATGTTTCTGTTGAAAATAAATGTACACATTACTGTCATTAATATTTTCTACCCTTTTTGAGTTTTTCTCTCTTTTCTTTTTTTCCAATTTTTTTCTCCTTCCCCTACTCTTTTGTTCCAGAAACCCACAAATCATAGATAAATAATTCGAAGAATCTGTCGCACTCCAAGCAGAGAAATACCATTGTGAATATGCGGTACCCTGTAAAGCGAGTAGTCACAATATAGATATTTTTCAGTAAATCTTGAACAAAGTCCCAATAACTTTAAGCATTACTCCTAATGTTACCCAGGGCAACCACAGCCACCATCTTGTGAAAAACAGTCCAAGTAATGCACAAAGCATTCCCCTTCTACAAAGAATGAAAAGGGTTGTAAAACGCATTTACATATAAATAGGTGCAATCACAATACCCATGTCTTCACAGACAGATGTGGATAATAAAGAAGGAGAAACAGGCCTGACTACAGCCTTTTGCCATGGGTAAAACTGACACAAGAGACCATGTGATTTAGAATATTAGACCTGCTGAGGGGGCGACAGATATAGTGACGTAAGAAACCTGGTGATGCCAGCCTGACCAATGTCGTACTGCAGTGTGCAATTAAACCCTATTACTTAAGCACTTCATACTTGTCTACACAGTGTAGTCGCCATAGCACTACTGGTAAACAAAACTGAGAATGTGGTGTTGGGGTGTGTTTTAACTGTTTATGCTCCTCATATAGTCTGGACACTCCTAAAATTCTGCCTAAACATGTGAAAAATATTCATCAGCCAAGTTCACTAAATGGGAACTTGCATTGATGTTACCATGTAAAATGGGTAATATTGTAAACCCAGCAACACTCTTACCAGGTGTGCCCGCCAAAGGCACAAAGGGTGGATTGGTGCTGAGGTTGCTGGAATGGTGGAATTTAGTGGGAGCCGAGACGAATATGATTGCATGACATGTTTGAGTCAGACCTTTTGCAGCATGCCCCCAAAGGGTGGTAACAACCCATTGGAAGAGGTAATTCATTTTTTTTTCCGTTCTTTCCACAACACCGAGAGGGAAAATTGTACACTGGCTATACCGTAATAGATGGAAAAGGCATAGTAGAGGCTGAACCCATTGGACGTCTCACTCAGCAGCAGCAGTCTCATTAATAGTACTGCGAACTGAGAGAAAAACAGCCAATATTCATGCCGACTCCAAGTATGTTTGTTGGGGTAATACAAAAGATCTTAGGCCCTATGGCGCCTCAGATGTTTTGTTTCAGTAGCTGGCACTCCAGTGGCGCAAGCGTTGTAAGTTTAAAAGATTCTCGACAGTCACACAGCTGCCGGACAGAGTGGCCGTTATCAAGTGTAAAGCCCACATCTTCGATGAGGATTCAGTGTCACTTGATAATGAACATGCTGGCAAGGCAGCTGGGTGAGCCATGCGCTCTGCGGATAATGTTTGTGTTCCCCCTATAAATGTCAGTATATTCACATAGTAATACAAGATTTGTGTCCCCTGCAGGAGAGGCAGTCTGGAAGCCGAAGGGATGTGGACAGGAATAGAAAGATGGACAAGGTAAACCAGTGACTCTAAGAACATGCCAAACTGTCAGGACAGAGATAGCCCATGGCCTGATTTGTCTTGACAGGGAAGGTATGTGGAAAAATTAGTCCAAAATTACTGGCGTGCCCACAGATAGGTAAGACGACAGAATCATGCCTTACTTGTCTGGGGGAAACAAACTGCAACGGCTGTTCCCACAGAGCCATCTCCACATCCCTCCTCCAGCAGGATCCTCTGCAGGTAATACAAAATTGGCTTTGTACAGTCCACTCTAGAAGCATTTAAATTATTTATTTATTTTTATATATATATATATATATATATATATATATATATATATATATATATGTTGACGTTTGTGTGTATAGATATGGCAGCCCAGAAGCACCCTTGAGTATGCAAATATATATAAAAGGTTTAAGTCATGTGTTAACCTTCAGGGACTGATGGTACACCCCATAATCTCTTTTTGTAGTAGTAAAATCACTCTCAGAACTCCACCTCACTGGTTCCCATCGAAACATTGCTTGGCGGGCAGCCACAGGTTATGGTAATCCCACAAGGAGATCCTAGACCACAAATGCAAGTGATGTATCCACACCTGGAAAACTGCAGCAAAAGGACTTTGTTGACACCTGTTGTGAACTGTCATAACCATGAACCAGGAGATGTTGTTGTTGTTTCCCCTGCTTTGCCATATACAGGTTGCTTGATAGACCTTTGGAAAGGACCACCCCAGATCTTGTTGACCAGCACTACCTCAATAACAAAGTCGCAGAGAGAGATTCGGGTACGTTCGTCCTACTGCCAAAAGAACTGAAAACCGGAAGGTCCCTACACTCGAGGGCGAAAGAAAGAAATCGCTAAGAGACACCATTTCGGGAGGACTGGAGAGCAGCTAAGGTCAAGCAACCTGTACAAGCTACAAAAAGGGACTGTGACACACCCCACTGGTAACAGGTTGAAAGGATCACTAACAAAATTTTTCCTTTCTCAGTTTTCTCTATTGTTGTGGGTCCTATTCTTGTCTCCCCCCCACTGTCCGTTCTTATCCTCAAAAGCAAGGATACCGCCGCCGCCCTGCTGCCAGGCATTGGACGGACGATACAGAGTTCTGAGAGTGTGTTACCCGTCCCAGCTTAGGTTAAGGTAGAATCTATAAACTTGACACCTTACCCAGGACCGGATGTTTTAATACCATCATACTTAAAAGCATACCAAAAAGAGAGACAACAAAGAGTTCAAGGGTCTGTTGTCACAAAACGATACCTACCAAAGGATGCCATATTTGTGAACGTGTATATGTTGTAACCACCCCTGTTTTTATTTTTATCCCTAAATTGTACATTATCCTTCGTGACCCTGAGTAGATTGTTCGATAAATGCGGCCCATCGTTTATCCATGATCCTGGATCGGCCGAGAGCAGATGGTTTACTCCCCTTATATGTTTATTTCATGTATCCCAATTTCTCTGTTTGGATTATGAATTTCTGTATTGTCGTGTGAAATGTTTTGTAATGTAACAGTTTTATATTTACTGTTAAAGGGTGGACATTGTTAATGGTGATTAAAATATAACCAGAGTGACAATAAGTGAAAAGCGTTGATTACGTAATAAGTCCGCAACCAACGTACCCTTTATACCTAGCTACGTGTGAACAAAGCGTAGCGTACCTTTTATTGTATTATGTATACCAAGAACCAATACCTTAATCAGAGATTCCTTCGTAGTACTTTGTCTCTAATCTGCGAATATACCTTATCGGACTGTGTCCGCAATATACCTTATCGCTATTATGCGAATAAACAGACAACGACCACTGTATAGAAATATGGAGATAAGAGCTCCGTAAAAAGGTTGTATTTGAGTCCCTAATGGACAAAAAGGGGGTTACAGAAATAAGAATAAACTGGTATAACAGGTAATACAATATACTAACAATGAATACTAAACAGACTCTACTAAGGGGAAAGAATACAGTTACAAGACACAATCAGCCAACAATACTTATAAGAATAAATACCGTGAAAATGCAACCGTTTACCGTGGTCATCTAGTAAGCGAAGCGCAGTCCGGTCAGAGCTCACTATCGTTCAGGAATGAACTATAGTCCGGTAGGAAGGTCCAGGGAAAGTAGATGTGCCGAAAGAGACCGAGACTGCTCCGGGTCGCCTATCTTATAGGGTCAGAAGGGGGAGGTCAAAGGCCATTCTCATTGGTCAGAGATCATATGTCCGGTCCACTGTGATTGGAGGTTAGACGCTGTACCTGGTCTGACCAGGTGCAGGGGAGTGAACTTTAAGAGTCCTTTGTTTGGTGGTTTCGGCGTCAGCAAGGATAAGAACCGGTTTGAGCTAGTTTCCTTTGTTAACTACTTACAACAGAAACTGTCTCTGGAATATGGATTATGTCCATAACTATCGGGCAATGTACATTGCGACATATTCGCAATGACCGGAATACTTCGCATAATGAACTGAGCGGAACGGTACTAAACACGATATAGACAGGTGTGTGCAGGGCTAACTAAGCTATGTGTGGCGTTCTAAACCTTTTAACTATATTTCATTTCGTGTAAGTGTGTTATTATGAATTTATGTGTGATAGTATGTCTACTCTTCTGGTCCACATTGTCACACATACTCGGGTATGGAAACTTTATTTGCGCAACTCTGCGAACCAAAATGGTGGCCATACTATCACAAAATGGCGTGTGTGTACCTAGACTTCCACAAAAGTTTCCAGCATATGCCGCGATGGAGATTAATCTGCATTGTAGCCTAGGTTGGGAACCGGTACTGTGTTGCTTGATGCAGGTGGAACTAAACCACATAATTAGGCTGTGTTGGAAAATGACAGGAGCCGGTTGGTACTTCATCTTTAACCCTGGGTTACTTTCCGCTGCCAATGCCTCTATGGAGTCCAACAACGCCATTTTATAGGGGAGTGGTTGTGACTTTGGGGAGGTGGCACATAATAAAAATGTTCACTATTATTATTATTATGTTTGTAAACAGTGCATTGCATATAGGACAGAAAAAGCTCACCACTACGCTAGTACAAAATTCAATAATATTGCCTAGTGGAGAATGGCCATTACCGGCCGTTACAAAAAATGTGTGCTCTCGACCCCTTTAAATTAATCTCGATCCACTCCATATAACCACTTTACCAGGAAACTCTTCATTCCACCGCTCTGTCTGAGTACGCTTCTACTAATTGGGGTTCCACGTGCTCAGGTGTCAATGTCAATATTGTGCACGTTGACCTACAAATTGTTTGTGAGCTATACCACAATCTTGTAAATGACCCCCAAAGTACACCGTTTAGCAGAACATATAATATATGTAAAAATACAATATTTAAAAAATACAAAAGTAGGTGAATTTTTTTTAGGAATGTTGCAGTCATATTCTGAAAATTAATTTTATTCCAGATATGAAAGGCTGTCCGTATCTTACATAACATACCGCGCTGATCAGCTGTAATACGACCTTATAAAGAAAGTGGCTGTTCCAATGCACCTGCTTAAAAAGCGGCCTATTCTCCTTGCATTAAACGCCGATACACAGGTCTCATTGCGCTATCAATATTTCCTGATACAAATGAAAGCCTGATACCATTCAGGCCTTCAAAGGAAACTCTTAGGCACTTAGAAGACTCAAAGCATCTTTCAAGTTAAATGTATGCAAAGAATCGCTATCAAACAAAATTAATAAAATCCATATTGAGATAATTTTATGGAAAATGATTGAAGTTTTAACCCAAGAAAGGACTCTCTTATTTTCATATAGCTTAGTATAAGAACTTGTCAATCACGATTAAGCGTCTGGAATCGGAATCCCTTTGAAATGCAGCTGTTTCTTCTTTAATTGTGGCAGTGGACTCCGAAGAAAAGAAAGGTCTGGTCTTAAAGATGAGCAAGGAATACAAACTAGCTTGGGATTAGCTGTGGAGAGCAAAGGTCGCTAATTACACTAAGGCGTTCCCAGACACAGGGAGAACATTAAACAGGTCATCTCCCAAACTGGGGACACAGACCTTGTCTTCAAAAATGTATCTTGAAGTGACAGATTTGGAGACAAAATCAAAAGCTTTACAGCAGGGTGATCAGAACAATAGTTGCTTTTTAGCACCACAGACACTGAAGAAGAAGTGGCTCCTGAAGATGGCACCGGACCACTGTTCTAGCTGTGTGCGCGGCGCCCCGTATGCGGCAAAGATTGCTTTATGTCATTTGAAATGCTCATCACACTTTGATTAAAAAACGCGTGGTAGCCATTGGGTTTGTTAGTAGCGATGTCCAACTAACTGTGTTTTAAATTAACTCTGCGGTTGAGCAGAATCCATCAGATCCTTGAGACGCGGTTAGGAGGCACCATTGTGACAATGGTTTGAAAACTCTATCAGGCCGTTGTACAGCAGGCGGCTGCTCTGTACCCGCTGAACAGCGAAATGAGTGGAAAACAAAATATTGTGTTTTTTTTCTATTTTTTTTTAAAAAAACAACAACACAAAAAAAAAGATCATCCATGGTGACGTTTAAACAAAATAATAAATTACATTGGAAAAGTATTCTAAAAAAATTATATATTTGTGTCTTATCGTCTGTTTTGCTGAGCGTTCTAGATTAAGCAAATCGCTGACCTTCATAGTAATCATTCTCCAACTATGCCCAACCAGCGGCCAGGACTAAGATTTTTATGAAGTTGGGTTATCAAGGCTACTGAACTTTCAGGGTTTTTCTATTAAAATATCATCTACCTCAATGAAGTCCGAGTTTGGTGGCTTTGTGGGGCATCGGCCGAACTGGGACATTTGTTAAAGGGGCAATCATTTACAAGGCAAAACCATGCCTTGTATATTATTGCCACTTTATAAAAAATGTCTGAGTTCGGCCGGCATCCAGCACAGCCGCCAAACTCGGGCCTTCATCACATCCAGCCCTTGATGACTGTATAGGTTGGCAAGTAACTTTTATCATTTTAAATCCAACTTGAGCTTTACCAAGTTTAATGCCTCGGCCCCACACAGATGAGAAAGTTATGTCTGACTGGCATCCATGTTGTTTTGTGTTCAGCACATTTAATATGAAGTGATGAATGTCTCTTTTGTCTATAGATTATGATTTATTTAGTCTTAATGTTTAGTGCGCAGGTTCTCAAACTCAGAACTCCGTTTAAGTGCATATTTTCCAGGTGATTTTCCAAGCGTAATAATTAGCTCCACCTGTGGATATTTAAAAAATGCATCAGTGAGTAATGATTACACCAGTGCACCTGCTGGGTGACCTGGAAAACAATGACTGTGCTGGGGTTCAGAGGATAAAGTGGTAGATGTATGGGTACTCTTTACCTAGAAGGGGGTAAAAAATCGCGGTCATCGCGGGTAAATCGCGGGTACATAAAAATCGGCTGCCCGCGATGACCGCGATTTTCCCATAGGGAACAATGTTAAAAAGGATGATTGACCGCGATTTTAATGTAAAATGCCTCAATGCCCGCGATTTTACCATAGGAATCAATGTTAAATGGGCTACAGAGCCCAAATAGGCACAATTAACCCTTAAATGTCCCCCCAAATTTTTAACGCCACCCCACGATCCACGCCAACCCGAAGCGTGGCGAGCGCAGCGAGCCCGCGAGGGGCGGCGGTACACGTCCTCCGACCTTTTCATGCCCTACTATCCACGTCGGCGTGGAGTTGAGAATAGAATAGTGTGGCGAGCGCAGCGAGGGGACGCGGATACCTTCACAGATAAACGCGTCCCTTCGCGGACTTCACAGGTGTCCGCGTCGCCACGGACCGTTTTTTAGGTATAGCGCATTTTAACACCCCACCCTTTCTGTATTTGGAGTGTGTAGTCAACTGTGAGAGCTGAGCATAATGTCGTAATGTTTTGTTGACTGTCTGGATCCATTTTTTTTTTAAACACTGTTCCGATACCCCCCCCCCCCCCCCAAAAAAAAATAATAATTTCGCTTTTGCTACTTTTTAAAATTTATTATACTGAAAAAGCATAAGTGAGCAAGTAACAGTTGAAATACATTTAATGAAATATATTCCAATTTTATGGGTGATGTATTTTAATTGGTAGAAATTAATCAAAGAATGACCTGCATACAATAGGCGCTGGAGCCTTGGAGTTCCATATATAGTAGTCAGCAGAGATGAGCTCTCGAGCTGTAATAATACAAAGAGGGGGGAAAAAAAGGCAAATGTAACGGCACAAGGTGTAACTAAACAGGAACACAAAGGGAGAAATGTAATAGGATGAGAGATTCAGAAAGTGAAAGATTTGGGAAGTTTTTTTTAAAGCGGCAATCATTTACACTGCAAACCCAGTCTGATATTGCAGTGTAAATGATTGCCGCTTTAAAAAATCTGGAGATTTCTTACCAAATCTTACATTTCACCCAAAGTACGCCATGTAATCCAACCATAATCCTCCTCCTCGTAATTATGAGGTTGCACTGGAAGTGTGCCATGGTACATCTCCAGAAACCCATCTAGGTCTTCCCTGAAGGTGGCATACAGAACTTGGGAAGGGGATTATGTCGTAGGATGAATCATTGGCATATAAAAAGGGTAATTTGTTAGATTACTGGCCATCATGCAGACTATGTATTACTGTAATCTTAAGAGAAACAGACCCAAATGACAACAATGCATAAGAGGATCCCAGGATCGCTAAGCAGTGGTTGTTCACAGTTTAGCGAGCCCTGACATGCCCCCCTCCCCCCCCCTTGGCCAAAATGTCCCCCAAGCATCAAATAATTTCTCTCCCCTTCGGAAATAAAAGTCAGTCTGAACTGACTTTTACTTCCTTATTTCCGTTGGTGTCTGCTGAAGAGGGCGCCAGCCGTCCGCCCCCCGGCAGGCACCAGCCCACCTACTCTCCCATTGGAACATCCAGCATTTTCATGGGGACACCCATAAAAAGGATGTGCGTTTCCATGGTCCATCCTCGTTTCCAACCCCGGCCCTCCCTACCTGCGACGAACGGCCCGGCAAGTGTGTAACTCGCCAAAGCCGTTTTGTGCTGAGATTTGCACATGCATCGGGGCTGAGGGCAAAATCGGATGCTACGAGTGACTATGAATCGGACCAAGGGTGCTATAAAGTGGTGTCTGAAGCAACAAACCTAGGGTGAAATTTAATAGGATAAGAGAAGTAGAAAGTGAGAGATTTGGTAAGAAATCTCCAGGTTTTTTTTTTAAAGCGGCAATCATTTACAGTGCAGAACCAGTCTGATTTTGCAGTGTAAATGATTGCCGCTTTAAAAAACTTAGAGATTTCTTACCAAATCTCTCACTTTCCGAATCTCTCATCCTATTAAATGTCACCCCTAGATCGGAAGCAATTAGGCACATGCTAGATTCTGCCAGCATCTCACCCTTTAGCATGCGCACGTACTGAGAGAATGGAAGCGGACAGAAGACGGCTCTTACATGTTATAGTTTTGTGCTTTGCCGATGAAAACACCTGGACGGAATGCTGGTCCGTGTAACATCCGGTCAGGCTGTAGTCCGGGATTCTAAATGAAAGCTGTGGACATAAAATGAACAAACAGGAAGTTTTGTAACTGGACCGTGCCCTGCGAAATACATTCACCTTATTTATACTCATATCATCTTTCATGAATGGTGATATCATGGATGGGTTGGATCGATGGGTCGACAGTCTAAAGCTCGACGCAAGCAAATGGTCAACGAGGTTTTCTCTTTTCTTGGTGTCAATATCGACACCTGAACACATGGACCCCCGATTGGCGCAACTCATACTCTCGCATGGCTCGCTGCGCTCTGCACATTTTACCGTTCCCGATCGGAGTCCAGGTTGATGTTAAAGTATGATTAAGGCCCCTGTAAAATATGTCGACCATTGCCATGTTGACTGTTGACCTAGACATCCCAGACCAATCATCTGGATAACAATATTTGTCACAGATATGTCCATTCTAGGACACCCCGTGCCTGTAAAAGTATAAACCCTAGGGCCATCTCTGTATCTGATTATCGGCAAATGCACCCGTTTTACAGGAAGTCCAACCAACGCTCTGTGAACCAAAGTGGGGCATCTACGGGAGGGGGAAACATACAGTGTTGCATTTGCTGGTAAGTAGAGTCGGATGAAGTCTAAGTGAATGGAAATGGACAGATTCTAATCAGCAGAACTGTGAAACAATGTTCTTACATTTCCCATTGCATGTCATACAGTATAAATGCACTAAGATAACACCGGGAAACCTTCAAATAGCGATTGGTAAGTAATGGACTGTACACACTAAAATACGTAAGTTCTGCCATTCTGTAAGTCCCTCTTACTTTGGTTAAACTCAGTGGATGCTCCGTATATTAAGGGGAGGGTCCTTTATAATCACCAGTCTCGAATCAGTATTATGTCCCCGGTGGCCGTGTATTATTATGGTATCCTGGGCCTTTATATCCAATGTGGGAAATGTCCCAAGGTGATATCCCTCCTCTGTTACCAGATATGCGATCCGGACGATTTGGAGGTAAAGATTGATATGCGGATACCTGGCCCATACAGCTCAGAACGCGTTTCTCCGCCTGTAATAGATAAGTCAGCGGCTTCCTCAGTTGAAGTCACAGACCTTTACCTCCAAATCGTCCGGAGCGCATCTCTGGTAACAGAGGAGCGATATCACCTTGAGACATTGGGGCAGATGTATTAAGCTTTAACAAGAGATAAATGCAAGGGTGATAAGGAGAGATAAATGTCCAGCCAATCACCTGCTAACTGCCATGTCACAGGCTGTGTTTGAAAAAAGTCAGTAAGGAGCTAATTGGCTGGACGTTTATCTCTCCTTATCACACTTGCATTTATCTCTTGTTAAGGCTTAATACATCTGCTCCCTTGCCCACATTGGATATAAAGACCCAGGATACCATAATAATACACGGCCACCAGGGACATAATACTGATTCTGGACTGGTAATTATAAAGGACCCTCTACTTAAAGTAAGGAGCATCCACTGAGTTTAACCAAAGTAAGAGGGACTTACAGCATGGCAGAACTTACGTATTTTATGTGTGGTTTTTTTTGTCTTTGTCTAAAGTACATGTATTAATATGAAGTGCACTTCAAATAATGTCTTTGTATGAAATACTTTTTAATAAATTTGTATACATTGTATAAAGATCTGCATTGATTGAATTAATATACTGAACACAGATGCGCCTCTAATGGTGCCTAGAAGTTCATGCTATAGGCATTATACATACTGTACACCAGTTTGTTCAAATTGAGGGTCACATCCTCTTAGAAAGGGGCTGCAACAGTGCTCAGGTGTATATTTAATTTGACCTTTTATTTCTGAGAGTGTTTTTTATTGTTGCTTTTATTATTATTTTACATTGTAAAGGTATTCTAGCCTTGCTTTGATTACATTGGCCCTCATTATCATTATTAGCCAGCGCTCCTAAGTAACCTTAGGGTCACAATTGTTTAAGGGGAGGGGGCTCCAACTGCCTAGTACGCCACATACAGACTCCACGTGTGTGTACACCACGTACACACACACAAACACACATTTTTACAGATTATGGGTTGTACCCTTGAATGCTTTTTTCCAGTAAATGTTTGTCCAACCTTATTTTAAATGTATTTATTGTGTCTGCCCAGACTACCTCCTCCGGAAAGGAGTTCCATAACCTTACTGCCCTAACCGTAAAGAAGCCTTTCCTCCTAATGGTATGGAATCTATTTTCCTCCAGTCTGAGTGCATATATGACATTATATTTGTACGGACACCCTACTTGGAAGTTATGTATTTAATTATCTATGGCTACAAGCCCTTTGTATCAGCATTAACAGCCGGGTTCTTTCTACAGTTGTATTACTGCTGGTTGCTGTTGTGATTGGTTCTCTGCTTTGTATCGTCCCTCTTGTTTTATAAAATACAATGAACAGTTATTTAAAAAAAAAAAAAAACACAAAATCCCCCATTAGCTAATTTCTGTCCTTATACCGGACCTGGCCTCTGATGGTGAAACATCCTGTATCAGGATAGAAATTCAAACTTAAGGTGGCCATACACACGCAGATTTATCTGCAGATCTGTCTGGTTGGAACAAAAACATGGTTATGGATGAGAGCAAATGACAGTTGACCATTTGCTTGCAAATGCTGGAAAACTGACAAACTGTCACTCATCCATAACCATGTTTTTGTTCCAACCAGCCAGATCTGAAGATAAATCTTACTAGTGTATGGGCACCTTTATAGTCAGTTACAGTCATGTGACCGGCACAGGCATCATACAGCCGGCCATTGTGACACGCGCATATTCTATGCACCTGTTCCTGAGCCTCACTTCTAGGCAAGCGAGGGAAGATGGAGGTTGCTTATGATGAAGCTATGGATTGTTCTGAAGACGATGATGTTTTCAGCGCCAATGTCTCTATAACGGATGAGGGATGGAAGTCTGTAGACCCCACCGCCAATATAGAGACGCTCTTTAATGAGTTTGATGAAAAGATTTTCGGAGGGAAACTTCAGGGAGTTAATGTGGCATGGAGTAACCATCTGAAGAAGTGTGCAGGTATCTGCCAATACCCAAGCCATTATACCGGCGGCCCCTGGAGGATAAAACTCAGCAGGCCCCTCCTGAGGCAGCAGTCCCGCAGCGATGTAGTGGATATCCTCCTGCACGAGATGATCCATGCGTATATCTACACCACGCAGCAGAGAGACACTGGTGGGCACGGACCGCTGTTTCTACACCTCATGCAGAAGATTAATGACCTGACTGGCACTAACATCTCTATGCGCCACAGGTTTTTCACCGCAGTGTCCAATCTGCGATGCCACCAGTGGCAATGTGACAGGTGCCACAGTTACGTGAAGCGCTGCATGAATCGGCCCCCATCAGGCCAGGAAAGGTGGTTCATTAACCACATCATCCTCTGCGGTGGCACTTTCCACAAAGTGAAGGAGCCTCCTCATCAAGGCACAACAAGATCTCGGCCTTTGGTGAGTGATGATGAAGCGGATGATGCCGGAAGACCATCAAAAAGGTGCAAAACAGACAACGCTTAATCATCTGGTGGAGGCACCTTGCTGCAACTCCGGTCCTACAGCCTGTGACACCTGGCTTCCCTTACCTGGATGCTGCTGATTGCATCCCCTGGGACCCCTACTTGTCACCTGGGACCACTGCTTGTCACCTGGGACCACTGCTTGTCACCTCTGTACCAACAGCGTCATTAGACCGGTATTCTATGGTCACAGCAGCAGGCGTTGGCTCACTGCAATGAGGACGACATCTACCGGTCCACTAATGACAGCTGATCACGTCCCTTGGGACCCCTGCTTGTCACCTCTGTACCAACAGCGTTATTAGACCGGCATCCTCTGGTCACAGCAGCAGGCATTGGCTCGCTGCAATGAGGACGACAGCTGACTGCACGACTCCTAAACACAGGAAGCTGCGCAGGTGCTTACAGAGCCGTCACACAGCAATATATTGCACTACACCCTAGCTTATTGTAGGAAATAATAAAAAACATTTTTTTGCATCTATTAATGTTAATGATTTATGTTAGTATAGTAGTTTTACGCTTCCTTTAATGGTGTCATGCATATGGGTTTAGTTAATAAATTCTGATATAGATATTTCTGAAAACTAACAAAACCCGTCCCAGTAACACGCGCAGCACTGGTCTCCTGTAATACCCTGGTCTGGGCCCCATGATAAATCTATATATAGTAATACTGCTGGTGTATGTATGATAATGTACCAGAGTAATAACAACTGAGATAAATTTGATTTTATGCTCACTAAAATCCCTTCATCCTACTCCATCTGGGGGACATTTTAGTCCTGACTATGGGTTAGTGGGTTTGCACTAGGGTGGCCAATCCCAAGATGAGGAACGTCAGGAACCCAGAATTTGGATCTAAAATTGCTGGACAGCGCCTCTGGACATGTTACATCTGCCCCACCTGCAGCGCAGTATGGTTTTATCTATGTAAGAAAAAAAAAGCAGCTTTGTGATCAGGTCTGAATAACCCCCAATGTCTAGGTCAACACCAAAATGTTGCAAACGGTTGATTTTGACACGATGGGGGAAATTTACTAAGATGTGTATTCTACTTCACATGTGATGCTGCGATGGGCAACCAATCAGATCCTGTCTACTATCTTCTAGAGGGTGCTAAATAAATAAGAAGTCGATTCTGATTGGTTGCCCATAGCCACATCACATGCGAAGTAGAATACATATCTTAGTACATTTCCCCCGATGTGTGCAAGGTTGATAGAGACAAAGGGCCGACAGAAGCAAATAGTCGACACAAGTGTTTAATAGGGTTTTTCTTGCGTCAATGTTGACACCTGAGCCCGTAGGGGGGTAGCCTAGGTAACGTATACACACAGTATAACTTTTTCTTCATCTTAGTCACTACAGTCAGAAATTAGACCCAGAGGGGTGTATTTTTTATTGAAAGCGGTACATTTACTTACTAAGACGGGAGTTCTATGAATGACGGGATGGACAACCAATCAGAATCCATCTATTATCTTCTAAAGCAGACATGGCCAAAAGTTAGATCTCGGGGCATCCCACGGCCAAATGAACAAAAATACACTTGAACTGACATCTGAGGTGTCAGAACGCCGGCTCCCAGTACTGCAGCGGGCCCCTGATGTTATGCCGTTACCTGGATGCAGCACAGAGCCCAGTGCTGCTTCTATCCATCTGCCTGGCCCCATACCCACAGACTGTAATGCCGTGCTTACCACTCTGTACTGGCACATAGACGCCTCACAGCCCCCAGTACATCCTGAGAGCGGCTCCTGGTGTTGACGGTTTAACTGTCTGATATGGGCGGTACAGAGGCTGTTGGGTAATGCTGTTGGAGCACAGCCACCTCCTGCTGCATTCATACTGTATGCCACTCCGAATACGTGGTTCCATGCTGGTGTCCTGGTTATCAGCTGCTGACTGAGTAATAGATCACACAATAATGCCAGTTTCTTTTCCACAGTACAATGTACTATCTGGCAAGGTGTCTTTCATAACCCCCCCCCCCCCCTCAATAAAACAATCGCTTGAATTCTTGTGCAGTGTATATAATATACTACAAGTTTAGGTTATGTCGGGGAGGATGCAAGAGGTTGCAAATTTGAAGTGTGTGTGAGAGCGGTCAGCAAACAAAACCTGTTGTGGGAAGCTTAAGAAGCGCAGGGCCTGTGAGCCGGATTCAGAGGTGGATGCTATGTGTGCGCAGTTGCCGATTCTTATGTATTCATACCAGTGGCGTAAAAAAGGGGCTATGCAATGCACTGCCCTCTTACCCCACTGCTTGCCGCCGTGGCTGTGGCTGGGACCCACAACTCTACTACTTGTCTGCGCCGCGGTCCCGGCTCTCCTCCTGGCTGGCTCCTGCTAATTAAAAATAGCCCACACAAAATGTCTGCCCCTTTATAGCAGACACTTTTTGAGGATCCTAGAGGAGGCGGTGCCATTTTTATATGCAGGAGCCAGCCAGGAGGAGTGCCGGGACTGCAGACAAGTAGATCTGCGGAGGAAATCAGTATATGGGCCGCTTCTGAATCAGGCCCATTGACAATGGTAGATGTCTACTAATTATGTGAATTAAAAGTAGATCCCGGGTCACAAAACTTTGCCCCCCCCCCCCTTCTATAATAAGTAGATTCCATAGCAGCATCCCATCTTCAATAGAACTCCCACCTTAGTAAGTGCATAGCTGTGTAATGGGCTTTCATTTCTTTCAATAAAAAAAATACAAAATAATACAATTTATCAAAACAATACTGTAGTGCTTCATTGATTTAACAATATAAGAACTCACGTATGAGAATTGCTGCTTCCTAAACTTGGTTTGCCATATTGTATTTTTATTTTACTTATCCACCTACTTTGACGTAAGCTGTGTTTCCAACACATATCGGATCCGTGGGGTCATTTGTGTGTTGTTCCGCGCTGAAGGTCACAGTCCCCGAAAGAGAAATTTCCAAAGATTTTGGAAACTTCGGTCCTGAAAATGAAAGTATAATTAATAAATGAATCTGACATGATTTTAGAAGCCCTTCATCCAAATCGCTAATAGACTTTTACATTTGTCTCCACTAACAAAAGAACCTCTCCAACTAAATGAGAGCCTTTTCCTTGGAGATTCAGACACCTAAAATGCTGAATAACACTTGCTTTCCATTTCTGAAAGCCTCCTACAATTTCACAACCATTGGGGCAGGGCTATGGTAAATACCAAGCATACAGCATAATCAATTTGTTACGGTGCCCATACACTAATACAAATTGGACACTTTTCATCTGATTCTGACAGATCGGACCAATAAATTGGATAAATAGTGTCAAATCGCATGTGTGTGTCACCTCCGATCCGATGTGTGGTGCTGTGCGCATCCGATCGGACCTGGACACCGCAAGGCCGGCACTATAGATGTATCGGATCACGCGGGCCTTGCTGGGATCGAATATGATGGGCGATTCAAGGGGATGACACGCAACTTCTACCCTCGGAGAAGTCGCATAGTGTATGGGGGCTTAATAACAGTTGTATTCCAACTGAGGATTATTTCCTTTACAACGTCTGTATCCTCTATACCAGGGGTCGGGAACCAATGGCTCGCGAGCCAGGTGTGGCTCTTTTGATGATTGCATATGGCTCGCAGATAAAACAAAATATTCTCGAGGGGCGTGACCTGACTGGGGAAGCAGCAGGACGTGTATTTGCTGAGCTCCTGCTGCTGATCCCCCTTAACGGCTATAACAACGAATTCTGGAGGCACCCCCACTCCAAACTACCCTGCCCTTACACCCCACTAACCTGAGCTGTGTGCTGCGGAGCCGGGAGGCCGCTCGGAGGCCCTCGGAGGCCTCTGCAGGTTGCGGCCTAGCTCATACCCTGAAGCCGCGGCCTAAATTTGTGACCGACCAAACGCCGGGCGCCATCTTGGAGGCTGCGGCCCCACTAACCCCGCCAGCCTTGCACCGGGACCTGACGCCGCAGAGGAGAACCGGGGGACCCAGAATACTCCTACCCGCTCTTGCCTCCTCACACCAGACTGACAGACGCTGCGCTGCTCCCGGAGACGGAGCTGAGACGCAGCAAACCACAGACCGGACGCCATCTTGGGAGTTGCACCCCCACACACCCAGGCAGCCCCGCACAGTACCCTCAGCCCGACACCGCCGGGAAGGTAAGCGGGAAACCCACACCATACCCGCCCGACGCCACCCACCCCCACCCCATATGCCACCTTTAAACGCCGGATCCAGCAATAAAATAAAACGTTTGGAGGCGTTTTATACTGACATTTAGTTGAATTCACTTTTAAAATATATTATATGGCTCTCACTGAAATAAATTTCCAAATATTTTGCTTTCATGGCTCTCTTAGTCAAAAAGGTTCCTGACCCCTGCTCTATACTGTATGTATTTATTTAGGCATTACCCAACCGCCTAATAAAAGGGTGACTAAACCGCCCCTTGAGAGCTACCAACAGGTCATGTTTCCCAGGCTACCTGTGGGTCTGTAGAAAGTGTCGATTAGGAATGAACGCAGCAGGTTTGAAAATGTTCTCCAGCTAGGGGGTCTGGGAAATGGGACAGTTAGTAATGACCACATCTGTACATCAGCTAGGTGGTCTGGGAAATGTGACAGTAATGACTGCACCTGTGCACCAGCTAGGGGTTCTGGGAAATGTGACAGTTAGTAATGACTGCACCTGTGCACCAGCTAGGGGGTGTGGGAAATGTGACAGTTAGTAATGACTGCACCTGTGCACCAGATAGGTGGTATGGGAAATGTGACAGTTAGTAATGACTGCACCTGTGCACCAGCTAGATGGTCTGGAACACGTGAACTGTTGGTAGATCTCCAGGACCAGTTTGGCCAGTCCTGGTCTATTGCTGGGTACACATTAGACAATGTGTACCAAGCACAACATTGTTGAGGGTGCTGGCATCAGCAAGTGCACTCACTTTTGCCTATGCCGGGAGCAATGAGCAACGGCAGGGGGAAGGGGGGAGTTGGGTTCCAGACGGGGTACAGACAGACGGGATCCCGACTGTTAAAACACCAACAGACGGGTTCCCGAAGGCCACGGCTATTCTCCCACTTGGGGGTCCACAACCCCCATAGAGGGAGAATAGAATAGGTGGTGAGCGTAGCGAGCCCGCAAGGGGCTTTGTTGCGCTCGCCATTCTGTCTGAGTCAGGCCAGTCGGGATCCCGATGTCGGGCTGACGACTCTCGAGATCCCGACTGTTGGAACCCTATACCACACCTGGGGGTGTTCGCTTTATTCTCTGTTATTTGGCATGTGCAGGTGACGGAGGACATTGCTAAGGACCCGCTGGAGCGGGCATTGTTAACGATATAGTGCACACACACACTATATTAGTATATATACAACAATGTTGTGCGTATATGTCATTATCGGGCATGTCGTTTTAAAAAAAATCATATATTGTGTAAGCCCTTTAATACCTGTATTTGTACTTGTAGAAAATATCGGTACTCACCGATCACCCAAACTACCAGACTCTTCTCCCGTGATAATTCAAGCTGCCCATGGCTGACTTTGTATTCAAAATGTTTTATCTGACCTCTGAAAATACAAAACAGTAATGATACATACATGACACAAATGTTACCAGCTTCATGACTCAGTATTCTGACTCTATAGCCCTGTACACATACATCGATTTGTCCTGATTTTCGATTCGATTTCGCTCATAGAAGCAAAATCGAATCGAATCCTAAACGAAATCAAATGATTTTTGTGTCACATTCGATGCGATGCGCGCTCCCGTTTTCACAAAATCGAACAGAAAAAATCTACTGTGCAGCCAAGGAAATATCGAATTCGATCTAGTAAATCGAATGTGTACAATGTACCATGAATGTATATCGAATTCGATATCTAATGCAAAAGTACAGATCTAATGCCAAATCGAATGGAAAGATCGAATGCCAGATCTAATAGAAAACCGAATCTAACATCGAATCAAAAGCAAATCGATGTGTGTGTACAGGGCTTAAGTTTGATCCCAGCACAGGACAGAATTCTGATTCCAGGATTAATTATACCATAAGATCATAAAAGAATACTGCCTTCATTCCAAGTACAAGCTTATGTTAATGAATCACTACATTTGTGCAGTTGCAGCTTTTTATAGTACAAATTAAGAGAAGAAATAACAACAACCAGTTCAAGGATTTATTTATTTAATTATCATTCACAATCTGATTGGTTGCTACGGGCAACATCCTATCTTCAGTCTGGGTTACTGAACACGGGTTGGTCACAGCAGCTTGAAACTCATCCACACCTGGGCTTCACCTCTGCCAACGCTTGGGGGCTACATCATCTTCAAGTGCACACTGCCCCTTAACACGGCCCTGCTCGGTACCTGGGTTGGATCCCCAGGACACAGGACCCGGGTCATTTTTCAGGGACCCTTTCACATCGAACAGCAACCCAGGTAACCTAGGTAAACCAGGCAATAACCTGGGTTTCTGTGACAGTGTGAAAGGGGTATTAGATTGACCCTTCCATGTTTAACCCTCTGAGAGAGATCCTCTGTTAAAGATGCCTTTTTTTTGGGTGCAATATGTAACTAAACTTCAATGAATTGACTCTGCCGTATTTGTATTTATTCATAATAAAAGAAGAGTCGCTGTGAGCGGCGCTGGCATTTTTAGAAGATATTTTAAGGATCTCTCACAGCAACGTTGGCAATCAAAGGGTTAATGCTCTCTGCACACTTTCACCCCCTGCAGTGCAGCATGCTTTTACAGAGGTGCATAGTTATTCTGCATGCTTACACGTGCCTACCCATTGTGATATCAGTCACTGGTAGCAAGTGTACATAGACGCAGCACAATGAGCCTGTATATCGCCCATCAGTGTGCTGCAGGGCCGGTACATATGTGAGTGAACGATGTTCACAGACAAATCGCTGGCTCATGCACCGACAATATATCGGCCAGGTTTGCTTACTTTGCTTGCAGCTCAGAACCAGCCCTAGTATATGGAGTGTATTGAGAATAATACACTCCAAATACTGATTAGATTAGGCCATAACAGTAGCAGCAATGTGATGTGATTAATTACAGATCTGAAGAATTAAGATATTTAGAAGCACTGTGAACAGGGTGGATATACGAGGGTGGATCAATAAGCACCTGTGTTTGCAGACAGATGGCGTTGCTGAGGAAAGTTGGCATTACTTTTGTGTACTACCATCTTTCAAACAACACCATACCAAATTTCAGATTGATTCATAGTTTTTTTTCCACCACGACAATGCACCAGCTCCTTCATCCGGAATTGTTGCGTCCAAACTGCATGAATTGCGCTATGGATTGTTTTTTTTTCCCCGCGAGCCATGTTTCAGGTTAGGGAACAGGAAGAAGTCGCAGGGAGCCGAATGGGGTACGGTGGATGCGGCAACGATTCATAGCGCAATTCAAGCAATTTGCCGGAAAGAATTCCGGATGAGGGAGCCGGTGCATTGTCGTGGTGGGAAAAAAAACTAACTTATGAATCAATCTGGAATTTGGTATGGCGTTGTTTGTAAGATGGTAGTACACGGTAGTAATACCAACTTTCCTCAGCAATGCCACCTGTCTTCAAACACAGGTACTTATTGATCCACCCTCGTATTTCTATAGACATATACTTACTTGTTGAAGAAAGGTATTTGAGCTTCACAGTAATCAAATCCGTTTTTTACACTTTCGTGAAGCTTCAGCTTAACGGATATCTGTACCTGGTGTCCATCTCCTGTCAACTGGTAAAAGCCCAAAATTGGTGGCACCGGTACCTTTAAATTAAAAGAAATAAATAATGGAAAACAACTTATGTTATGTATAGGACTGTTTTTTTTTTATATCAAGGCAATGTTCTGTAGGACAACTGGTTCCGCTTGTTAGGTCGACAGTAAATAGGTTGAGTACAGTTGGTCGACAGGCAAAATGTTGACATGGTGAAAAGGGTCGACTTGCACTAGGTCGTCACTGACAAAAGTACCACACAAGCAATAGGTCGATGTGGAAATGGTCGACGCTTGAATAAGTGAACGTTAGTTTTTCCCAATTTGTCTTCCAGATATCTTGTTCATAGTTTAAGATCTATGTGGACCACATTTGAGAATGCTGAGCGAAGAAAGGGTACGCATTACACTGATTGGGGGTACATATCGACAGATGTTAACACAGGCATCAAAAACCTGAAAAACTCACGTCAACCATTTCCTTATCAATCTACTGCTTGTGTCGTCCTTTTCACTACGTTTACCACGATAGTAGTCAACCTAATGACTGTCATGGGAATTTTAGCAGTACCTAGAATCTCCCATAATTCATCTGGGGGTCGAGCTTTTAGCCCTGCAGCTCTGACTCTATGGAACTCACTTCCCCGCACAGTTCGAGAGACCCTCACTCTAGAATCCTTCAAAAACAGACTCAAGACTTTCCTGTTTACTCAAAGCATTGCCGTAATTCCTTTAAGTACAGTTTCTGAAAAGCTTTTCTTCATTGTTCCTGTACTGCATTACATTCATTCTATCTGTTAACCGCCTTGAATACTATTGGAGATAGAGCGCTATAGAAATCAAAAGTATTATTATTAACCCCATGAGTGCCAAGTGAATGTCAAAATAGGTGTGAAAATGGCCAAGCAAACATTTATATTCATCGTAATGACCTGTAATGTTTACCTCTTATCTAAACTATAATCTTTATGTACAAAACATTTTTTTAAATTTGAATTTATATAACAAACTTGAGCGACGGCGGCATTTTTTGTGGATATTTTGCACATCTCTGTGCACTCAAAGGGTTAATAGTAATCCACACACAGAACAACTGTGAATGCCGATCTCATATGAACTATTATATATATATATATATATATATATATATATATATATACATATACACATACACTCACACACATATGAATAACTCTGTCCTTCTTGTTGTTTACCTGTGATGTGTAGTAGCACAACTGAAATAAATCAAAAGGCGGAATGAATGGAAATTTGTACGGCCCGTTGAAAGCGGAATCGTCCGATAGAGCCACACTGCTGGAGATAAGCATGGACGAATCAATGGAAGTCACACAGGGATGGACCAGGATATCCTGAAGCGGGGAGCCATTCGCAGGAAGATTCAAGCCAACTATTACATTTGGGCTGATTGTTTCCAAATTACACTTTTGAGAAGAAAAAAACAAAACAAAAAAAAAATGATGACGTTAATTAGATCTGTCTAAATGCTCGAAGCGAGGCTTTTAATCCACATGTCCACTTACCCGGCACAAGCTTCCAATGACCCCCCGTGGAGTTTGTGCATTAAATCAATCAAATGTACCTTTTGCATAATAAAAAATAATCATAATGATTTACATAGGTCCGTAGATGTTAATAAGTCCTTGAGCCACTTTAGGTTGACTGCAATCAAAGAGTCATTATTTTAGGTAGTGCTGAATACGTTGGTCCCTCGGAGCTAATGTGGCTTGTACAAAGATAAACAAAAGGAGAAAGCGGCAGGAGAAGAGCTGAAATAGCTCCCACCATGGTCATTGACCACCACCTGCATAAACATTTCCCTGCCCTGCGCTATGTTCAGCCCACTAGCCTGTTTTGTCAATGCGGTTAATACATTTCTGCTGTGTAAACAGGCTACTGCTAAAGATTCCTGGCAGCACTTGGAACCTGCTGAAAAATGACTTCATTTCTTTTGATTTAATCTGTTCAGTTATATCCAAGCGGTTCTGTAGGAGAAAAACAAATTCATGCTAGGACACTCGATAAAAGGCCATGGACACAATCAGCCAAAGGAACTGTATAAACGAAGGGTTCTGGAAGTCATCAAATCTATTAAGGTGAACACACTTTTTATTTTTCCTTATTTAAGGGTCTGAACTTCCATTCCCTCCATAAGGCCTAATTCTGGTTCATTCAGAATGAGGCAGATTGGGCCCTATTCCGATGTTTGGGGGACAGCGCAAGTGCATTGTCTATTATGCGCATGCACAGCTACCCTTTGCGAATGGCTTTGGCAACTTGCATAGTCGCAGAGGCATACGCAAGCATCGGGGCGGACGGCGGAGGGAATGGGGCTGGCCCAGCGTTTTATTGGCGTCCGTCTGAAAACGCAGGTGTGTGGCTGACGTCACAGGGCGCCAGCCTCCCACCCCGCCTTCGTCCAGGCACATGCAAATTAAACTTAGTTTTTACTGACTTCTATTTGTGAAGGCAGGAGAACTCATTCGATGGACGGTGACCATCGAATGATTACTCCTGCAGCGGAGGCATGTGAGGGGGTGTGTTTTCGCATGTTATTGAGGAGAATCGGAGGCAGGATGGGGGGCGGATAGCGTCTCAGGAGCTCAGTAAGCTGCGATGTTCGCAGTTTACAGAGTTAGCCTGAATCAAGCCCCTAGTGCAGTGGTTCCCAAACTGCGTGCCTAGGCACCCTAGGGTGCCTTGGTAAGCTTGCAAGGGTGCCTTGGGTTTTGGGGGGTCCATGACCAAAAAAAATTACTTCTGCTCAAAGTGATAGGCAAAACTGGTACTAGTGGCTGCCAATCATAAAATGTATGGACAATTAGAACCACGGCTATGTTTCCCACTACATAACTAGTGTTCATTCTAGCAGCCGCTATCTTCGAAATACCATGCAGTTCCTCTTCCCTGGGGTGTCGCTGTCTGCTGTGGTGTTTCTAACACAAGTCTGGTTTGCATATCAGTGCTGATATACAGAACACACTGTGCTAGAAGCACACCAGCAGACAGCGACACCCCAGGCAGGGAAGAGGAACTGCATAGGTTTTCAAAGATAGCGGCTGCTAGAATGAACACTACATAACAGAACTTGAACAGTTAAACACAATTTACTTTATTTATTTATCCACAGTAAACTTTTTGACTATGGGTGCCTTGAACAGATACTGATAATCTTGGGCGCCCTGGTCCAAGAACGTTTGGGAACCACTGCCCTAGTAAACAACCGATGTTCCAGATGATCATAGTGGCATTTCTTATACATCATCATAATCACATATCTTTATCTGATGTTATTTATTAGAATTATTTATATGGGCAGCAAAGTAATACAATGAGGCTGGGTATGAACAGACAGAGATATAAGAGGACCTTGCTCACCTGCTTACACTGCATATGATACATTTGATACAGGAGCATAAAAACAACATAAATCCATCCAGTGTAAAAAGTGCCTGGTGCTCTATACAACCCAGTCAGACTACACTGTAGTTCTGGGATCAGAGGATTGATTGAGAACAGAAAGAGAACACATGTAAGTTTTGTGCAAACTGTGCAGAAGGGAAGTCATTTGGTCTCTCATGAGCGGGGCCCTCTTAAACTAGCTTCTACTACATACTATGGCACCTAACTGTTTTAGTGCCCTGTCCGCTGTCAGCAATGTTTATATACAGATGTGTCCAAGTACACATATTTGCACCTTTGGCGTCAAAGAATGTGACTGTATCTGCATTTGAAAAGCTACATTCCATTTCTATGTAGATACAAACTATGACCCTCCAGCTATTGTGAAACTACAAGTCCCATCATGCCTTGCCACAGTTTTGCTACTAGGGAATGCTAAAATTATGACAAGGCATGCTGGGATGTGCAGTTTCACAACAGCTTGGCCATGCCTGGATTATGTGTTTTGCTAGGTGCTGCAGAACCTCATAGGCACCATGTAAACGATAATGGGATGCATTCAAAATCCCGACGGTCAAAATCCCGACAGGGTCAAAATCCCGACAAGGACAAAATCCCGACAGGGTCAAAATACCAACATATAGAATGTACAGATGAAACAGTCTACATTACTTTCCGTCGACAGGTACGAGGTCGACATGGGTTTTTTCAATGTTTTTTGAGCCGACATGTGCCGACAGGCGGTATTTCATGCCCTACCATCCACTAGGGCGTGGTGGGAGAATAAAATAGTGTGCCGAGCGCAGCGAGGCACCGTGCCCGAAGCATGGCGAGCAAAGCGAGCTATGCGAGGGGCTGCGGTTCACTTCCAACTGTGTCCATGTCGACTGTCGACATTCGGGTAAAAAAAACTGTGAAAAAACCCATGTCGACCTCACACCTGTCGACGGAAAGTCATGTAGACTGTTTCACCTGTACATTCTATATGTCGGGATTTTGAACCTGTCGGGATTTTAAATGTCGGGATTTTGTCCATGTCGGTATTTTGACCCTGCCGGGATTTTGACCGACGGGATTTCATACTGAATCCACGATAATGATAATCGGTGGTGGTTGCTCCAGGGGACGGGCTGCAGCACAGTTCAAAATTCAAATAGGGGAGACACACCAACTGCCATTCCATACTGACTCACTGGCAGTGGGTGTGGCTTCCCTATTTGAATTTTGAACTGTCCGCCAGCCCCTTCTCTGGAGCCACCGCTGATAATAATACAATACTTGAACAGTAAAGTGTGCTGAGCGTAGTGTTAGTGGAACAAGACACCAAGCCCAAAGCACGTTAAGCAAAGCAAGCTCTGTGTGGGGATGTAGTACACTAATTAGGGGTCTATATGCTCATGTGACAACACAAAAAAATTGATTGCTTACTTGGGCGTAGCATCATCGGCTGACATAGGAATATCAATGTGAGGGTACGAGGTTCCTCTATCACTCAGACACCGAGCAGATGAAACCAGAAGAATGGTTTATTTTCCACAGCACGCACAAATAGACAATAAACAGTGGCAAAGGTAAATTGCAGAGTAGAAAGATATTCAGGTAGCAGGCCCAAACAGACAGTCCTTGTATAGTCACAGTCCCAGATCAGTTCCACAGGGCAAACTATCACTTAGCCCACCCAGCAGTGATAGCATATAAGTCCACACGATACCTAGACAGAGCATAACCTCTTAGTCCAGGACAGTCCATCAAATTCTCTTTCTGGCTTGTGTGCCAGTCATTTTAAAAACTTCCAATTTCCCACGCTTCTCCATACCATCAGTGGGCTTGCACTCAATCCCTATTGGTGGATTCAAGTCAGGTTTATCCCCCCTCCCAGGTACTGCTGCTGCCCATCTGCTTCTGCCCCCTGCTGGGGTCGGTTCCAGAAAGTCTGGAAGTGGCCAAGATATGCATAGCAGAGTCAACACAAGATACAAAACACAGTCTGATTACATTATGTGGTGGTCACCCCCTGTGGACAACCTTCCTGTTGATAGTAGGGGAATTTGATCACCCCCTGTGGTGATTGTCCTTCAGCTATCCCCCTCATGTAAACAGCAGGAACAATAATCGGCTGATTACATTATGGGCTGATCACCCCCTGTGAAGATTGTCCCTCAGCTTCCACCCTCCTGTGATAGCAGGAACAAAAGTATGGTAATTGGACATAACCTTTTGGTGACTTATTTCCTGGGTATTTCCTGGCAGACCATATTAGGGCAAGAGCGATCTGATCTGGAAATACACACAGATTTGGGGTATGGAAACATCTATGGAGAATAAGAGGGTACCGACGGACTAAAATAGTACATTAATTACTACACCTAATAAAATATAGTAATTACAGATTTACAGTGAATCTGATAACCTCACATTCCTTCCCCTACTATTGTAGTCCCGGTACCAAGCTGTTCAGGAACCAATAACAACCTGGAATAGCGGGATGCAGAGCCGAGAATCTGGGGTTTGGATATACCACCTGAGTCCCACAGGGTGACATCATACCAAACCCATCTTGTAAAAGGCGGCTGGTTTGCAGAACCAGCAAGGGCATGATTACAGTCTAAGTCATACATTGGAACTAACAAGGGATGTAGCGATTCCTCTTCTTCGGATTCTGGGTACCCCCCCTCTGCAACATTGTAACCTACTAATACTTTTGCCTCGGGCACAATGGGGCAGGGACCACTTTCCACCTCCCCCTCTTGCCCAAGGAACAGGGGCCAAACAGCAGGCCAATATAGGGGCTCTGGCCCTGGCACTTCCACCACCCCGTCATGTCCTTCCTCCCCCAAACCCAAACTAGGGGCATGGCAAATTTCAGTCCAGCATTTGGTCTCAATGTCCAGGGCTGAGGAGGGACCCTCCATCACAAACAATTCCGCTGGTGGCTGCAGGACAGGCTGTGTCAGCTCTGTCCCCTTAAAAGCCAGATGCTCACCTGCAGCTACTTCTGCGCACACCTCCTTCTCCGCGATAGCCTCCTTCCCCAGCTGAGTATGCTGGGCAGCCCGAAACACGACGTCATCTGTGACTGGTGGGCTGGTGGCCTGGATGTTGTCGGATACTCCTCTAACCACGGCGATCTCTTCTTGGACGCAGTCCTCATAGATCCCCTGGCAGCAGGATAATAGCTCTGCATCTCCCACCTCAGCAAAAGGGAAGCAGTAGTGCAGCTCCTCCCGGGGTGCCTGGCTCAGAGGCCTCACTTCCTTCACGTTGGGGATAACCTCCCCCTGCAGAGAACACTGAGCAGCTTCCTCCCTAGGATGGGGGAGAATCAATTGCAAACGGTGCCTTTCATCACGCCCCCTGCGACACTGATCTTGCCATGCTGGGGTATCCAGGAGCCCCCGATCAATCGCCTCTTCCTCTGCCACCACGAAGCACTCCTCCAGACACTGCAATTGTTCCCACACACTCAACTGTGCACCGAAATGGAGGATCCATGCTCGATAATCAGCAAATGCATTTGTAGGATCTCCCTGATCGTGAAGGATCTGCTGAAGGATTTCCCCGCGAGTGCAGGATCGGATGGGTATACCTCGCAGCTGACCTTCTGCTATCAGCTCCTCCATACTCATTTCTTCAAGGGCAGTTAGGGGCCCCCCTGACAACGACCCTTCTCTTGCAGTAACAATTAATTCTGTGGCAGACCCCTCGGTTGTCTGCCCAGATTGCAGTAGCCCCCTTCTAGACCTTTCCTCTGGTTCTATCTGGGGCATCAATGTATTCTGGACTTGTCCTTCAGCCTCAGAATATTGTCCTCTTTGTAGCATCTGGGTAACTGTAGCAATCACTTCCTCTGTAAATTCTACAAACTCTGGCTCTCCCAGCAGATTCCAAGAGGTGGCCTCACCTTTACAGTGCAGAAATGCATCCCCCAGGTAACACAACTTGTCCTGTATGCTGGATACTCTCCACCCGCTGACCATCTGCTGAGCGTCTTCCCAGTACTTCCAGATATACTGCATTTTCCTGACAATAAATAACAGATCCGGCTTCCCAGCCTGCCGATACACTGAAGAACCTCCATCCCTGAGCTCCTCTGCTACAGGGGTCTTGAGGCATCGATTTTCTTTCCTTGGAAACATTTTCCCTTTCCACAGGAATGACACCTGCTCACTTGCTGAACATCACCTTATTGCATTTTCCGTTTCCTTACATATGGTCTGATCCTCTGTTCTCTGTGCTTTCTGTGCTCGAAGGTTGGTGTCTGAATGATCCCACTGTCGCTGCCGCCAAATGTGAGGGTACGAGTTCCTCAATCACTCAGACACCGAGCAGATGAAACCAGAAGAATGGTTTATTTTCCACAGCACGCACAAATAGACAATAAACAGTGGCAAAGGTAAATTGCAGAGTAGAAAGATATTCAGGTAGCAGGCCCAAACAGACAGTCCTTGTATAGTCACAGTCCCAGATCAGTTCCACAGGGCAAACTATCACTTAGCCCACCCAGCAGTGATAGCATATAAGTCCACACGATACCTAGACAGAGCATAACCTCTTAGTCCAGGACAGTCCATCAAATTCTCTTTCTGGCTTGTGTGCCAGTCATTTTAAAAACTTCCAATTTCCCACGCTTCTCCATACCATCAGTGGGCTTGCACTCAATCCCTATTGGTGGATTCAAGTCAGGTTTATCCCCCCTCCCAGGTACTGCTGCTGCCCATCTGCTTCTGCCCCCTGCTGGGGTCGGTTCCAGAAAGTCTGGAAGTGGCCAAGATATGCATAGCAGAGTCAACACAAGATACAAAACACAGTCTGATTACATTATGTGGTGGTCACCCCCTGTGGACAACCTTCCTGTTGATAGTAGGGGAATTTGATCACCCCCTGTGGTGATTGTCCTTCAGCTATCCCCCTCATGTAAACAGCAGGAACAATAATCGGCTGATTACATTATGGGCTGATCACCCCCTGTGAAGATTGTCCCTCAGCTTCCACCCTCCTGTGATAGCAGGAACAAAAGTATGGTAATTGGACATAACCTTTTGGTGACTTATTTCCTGGGTATTTCCTGGCAGACCATATTAGGGCAAGAGCGATCTGATCTGGAAATACACACAGATTTGGGGGATAGAAACATCTATGGAGAATAAGAGGGTACCGACGGACTAAAATAGTACATTAATTACTACACCTAATAAAATATAGTAATTACAGATTTACAGTGAATCTGATAACCTCACAATCAACATGGTCAAATTGAATTGCTCTGTCGAGCACCTATTAGTAGGCGCCCCCTAGAGGAAAGCCAGTGTGAATGCACTGAGCGGCTTTCCCCCCAGCGATGACAGCAGTCATCGCTGTCCATACATGCTGGGCATAATATCCCAGTGTGTATGGACCTTAACAAGTCTGATTACTGCTGACTGAACCGTGTTGCAGTGTGAACAAAATATTGTGATGATGCAGGAGTTTGGTTCTGAGGGGGATTCCCAGGAATGCAGGTGGGGAGACAGGCCAGAGAGGGGAGCAGTTATTCTGCTGAAGGTTAGTGTTACCAGGCTAACAACATGCTGCTTTACCATCATGTTTAATGCTATAATGCTGATGTTAAAAAGCCTTAATTAGCATTAGTACTGCAATTGCATTATGGGGGTCAGCATTACACTGTCCGCATAGTAATTAACAACATTATAACTTGATAGATATACCACTTTGAGCAGAGACACGAGCTTGGGAGCACCCCCAGGTGGAATACTGTTGCCCTGACCTAATTGTGAGCCAAGTAGTGGGATCCATAAGGTCCAAAACTGTATTTAGTAGTACCAAGGGGTTGCCAGAATGTCAGCTCTTGTGCTATGCTAAATAATGCTGTAACCTGCGCTATTGTGCTACAATGCAAGAAGGGGATACGGGCATTGGGTCTACAGCAAGCTGGTCGACACCGCTAGGTCGATATGGGGATGGGTCGACAGGTTATTAGATTGACGCAAGCATTAGGTCGACAGTCAAAAGGTCGACATGGGGTTTTTCACTGTTTTTGAGCCAACATGTGCCAACAGGCGGTATTTCATGCCCTACCATCCACTAGGGCGTGGTGGGAGAATAAAATAATGTGCCCGAAGCATTGCGAGCGAAACGGTAAACTGGAAACTGTGTCCATGTTGACTGTATCGACATTCGGGTAAAAAAACAGCGAAAAACCCCATGTCGACCTAGACACTGTCAACCTAATGCTTGTGTTATTGACCTGTCGACCTAACCCCATGTCGACCTAGAACCATGTCGACCTAACAATTGTCGACCAAATTGCTGTAGACTTAATGGGCCTTATTCTAGTTCACTCTTTCTGACAAAATCCTTCTTAGATGGACAAAACCATGTGCACTGCAGGGGGGCAGATGTAACATGTGCAGAGAGAATTACATTTGGATGAGTTATTTTGTTTCTGTGCAGGGTAAATACTGGCTGCTTTATTTTTCCACTGCAATATAGATCTCACTTTGAAGTAAGACCGCACCCAAATCTAATTCTCTCTGCACAAGTAACATCTGCCCCCCTGCAGTGCACATGGTTTTGTCCATCTAAGAAGGATTTTGTCAGAAAGATTGAACTAGAATAAGGCCCAATGATCCCAACCCGAAAGAACCTCTTTTACCATCATTAAGATAGATGGTCTGATGCCCATTTATTTTAACTAGCACCTGGACACTGCTGCACCTGATTACATACATGGATGCGCCTTACCTGCTTATTGATCGATTAAGATTCAATCAAACAGCATGCAAAACACATTCAATTTTGACTATATAGTACAGATCTGTTCTTCCTGAGGCATCTCAGGAAATTCAACATCCCACAGGACCTGCTGTGCGTATTCTACACCGCCATCGTGGAGTCTGTCTTATGTTCCTCGATCACAATCTGGTACGTTGGCGCAAGCGAGAACGACAAACAAAAACTGCAGAGGGTAGTGAAGACTGCGGAAAGGATCATAGGGACCGACCTCCCCCCGATAAGGGATCTGTTCTCATCCAGGGTAAGGAAACGTGCTGAGAAGATCGCAAATGACAAGCTGCATCCTGTTCGACATCCTACCATCCAGAAGACGGTTCAGGTCCATCCCCGTCAAAACGTCCAGATCCACAAGAAGCTTCTTTCCGTTAGCCGTCCATCACCTGAACAATCCAATCAAAGCGATTGCAATCCCAATATCAACAGCCAAACAACGTGTCCCTACTTGGCAACCTGACCACCATAGTCGTAGCTAGAAATTAAATGCTTGTAATGTCTTTATGTAATATATGTAATGTCTCCCCCCTTTTCATCCCTGCTTGATGCTGTACTGTAATCCACAAAAAATTCCTAGTGTGCGCAAGCACACATGGCCAATAAAGTTGATTCTATTCTATTCTATATAGTCTTGCCTGCACAGTCTATTTTACTGTTGGATTCACACTGAACAGGAGCGCGCATAGGGATCGAATGAGGCTCAAAATCGTTCGCTGTCCATTTGATTTGGATTCAACTATATAATTAAAATCGAAAACAAAATCTCACCGTGTGTACACAGCATTAGTGATCTCTATTAGACGGCTACCGCAACAGCAGTAGTCACCATTGCACGGCATGGAACTGCCCTAATAGAAAAGCTGTTGTTCTCGGTCAGAACTTGGGCCTCGTTCAGAGAAAGACGACAATAGGATCAGGAGCGTAATACAACAAGCTACAGCCGTTCAGGGTCCAACAGATTTGACCAAACTGCCACCAGACTTGCAGATCGAGTTGTTCAGCTGGATCGCCGAATCCATGGGCATGTGACCAAACATAGGGCCTGATTCAGAGTTGATCGCAAATGCAAAATCTTTCTCAAATAGAAAAAAACCTTCTGCACTGCAGGTGGGGCAGATGTAATATGTGCAGATTGATTTAGATTTGGGTGTGGTGTGTTCAAACTGAAATCTACAGTCCAGCGCAAATATAAAGCAGCCAGTATTTACCCTGCACAGAAACAATATAACACCAAATGTAACTCTCTCAGCACATGTTACATCTACCCCACCTGCAGTGCAGCATGGTTTTGTCCATTTGAGAAAGATTTAACATGTGTGAGCTACTCTGAATTAGGCCCATAGTCAGATACTGTCATTTAATGGTCAGGCTAAAACCCAGAATCACACAGGACCCAAGTAGTGCAATCAGTTGATGACTGCACAGAAACATAACTCTCTCTGCACATGTTACATCTGCCCCCCCTGCAGTGCAGCATGGTTTTGTCCATTTGAGAAAGATTTTACATGTGTGAGCTACTCTGAATTAGGCCCATAGTCAGATACTGTCATCTAATGGTCAGGCTAAAACCCAGAATCACACAGGACCCAAGTAGTGCAATCAGTTGATGACTGCACACAAACATAACTCTCTCTGCACATGTTACATCTGCCCCACCTGCAGTTCAGCATGGTTTTGTCCATTAGCAAACCTAATGTGCATTGCGAGTGAACCTGAATCAGGCCCTTTATGTGTTCGGGCAGAGCGGCTGATCACTGTTTCCATCATTGTACCATGTTAGTGTATAATTATTAAGCATAAAAGCAGTTTAAGCCACATATCCTGCAACCACTGGACAATTACCCATATAAGTTTGCATGATCTTCATAAGACAATAGAGAACATGACATCATTTGTAGGATACGTAACAGAGCTGAACAGGAGAACAATATGTGATAGAATTAACCTATGATTTGGGACGGAGAACAAACCAATGGGAGCTGTGGAGTACTGGCTGAAGCAGTGAGGAACAGAATGCTGCTGATACAGACACTCACCTTGCAGGAGACTGTCCCATATACCTGCCACGTGTCACTATCATCGCCCTTGTCATACTGAGTGGAATTAACTTTCTCTGTGATGTATACTTCAATCTGCGCTTTACCCTTCTGCTTGCTGGTCTTCCATGCTGGCGATTTATGACCTTCGGCCAATGAGGTGCTGCTAACATTATCAGGCAGCGAGAGTAAGTCCGTATTCACCGGCGAGCCCAGCGGACAAGCCTGAGTGATCAGAAAAGGAAGCTGTGTGAGCTTGGATAAAACCTCTGCTTCAGTGTTCAGTCCGGAATTGATGAACAGCGTCATACCGGACAGTAGGGCGAATGCTTCGGAGATGCTGTTTATGTTTATAAGCGGTGGAGGAGGAGTTAGTGACTGCTCCACTAAAGGAAGACACACGTAGATGAAGTTGCCATGTTGAATGGCCACGACAGGCCAGAGTTTCCCTTCAGGAACGATCACGGAGTACACGTTTGTTTTATTGATTCTGGAACAATTATCTCTGTATTCAACAAACTGTTTATTCTCTTCCGTCAATCCCAGTTCATGGAGAAGGGCTTTTAAGAGGTCTTCATCGTCGGGGACGGTCACATAGCTCGACCTGTTAAAGGCCTTGGCTCGCTTTTCTACTGTAGGGTAACGCCTGCAAGTCACAGATATACAGCATTCAATATTATGCATTATTTAACTTTATTTGAGAAAACAAAAGTACGAACTCTGCCCCATACACTTGTACGCTGTCTAATAGATGTCATTATTGATCTTACAATAAACACAGAAGATTTTGATACTTGTCCTGATCAGAAGCAGCAGTGAGTGTAGGTGTGGGAAGTTTTTACCAATTCGGAGTAGGGATGGCCATCGACCATCGATGATTAGAAATCGATTTGACATCGATGGTGGAGAACCAGATGGTTTCCCACCATCAATGTCAGGCTTAACTGAATAGTTTAGTTTTTATTTTTTCATTAAGGGGCCGGGACACAGTGCATAGCTCTGCCCCCCAACAACCGCGAAGCCCCTCCCCATATTTTGATTGGCCCACAGGCCAATGGATGACCATCGATATGTAAAAAACATCGAAGGTCATCCAATGCGTACTTATACACCATCGATGGCCTGTTGCACTTTTGCCATCGATGGCAACCATCGATGGCAAAGGCAACGACAGCCATCCCTAATTCGGAGTTACTTGCTTCAAACTTTAATGGAAAGTCTCTTATAGGCTAAGTTGCTTGTAAGCTATAGGCCCGATTCAGAGTGGATTGCTGTTGTGCAAATTTGCAAGCTGGTCGATTAAAAAAATGACTTTGCATGTGTTTGGGTCGCAATATGCATGTGCGATGCCAAACACCGATAAAAAAAGTATGAAGATTTCATTCGCAACCCGGACGCTATTTGACTGACAGGAAGCCGCTGTTTCTGGGCGCCATCCTGCCGGTTTATGGGTGTGTCTGAAAAAATGCAGGCCGGACGTGATGTTTTAGGGGAGGGTGTGTGAAGTCAGCGACGGCCTTGATCAGCTTGTCTCTGTCACAGAGCTATGGAAGTCTCAGAGTTACGCACACTTGCACACTGTAAAAATCATTCGATGGTGAGTGGTTTGCGTATTGTTTCACACAGAGCGGCCAATCAGCGATCCATTCGCAAACTTGCACTGGGCGGAAACTCACCCTGGCTGGGCGGTGGCTTTCTGATGACAGCCACCGTGAGTTTATGTGAAGTTTATGACGTCTGTTCGGATCTGATGCGCAGTCCCATATGCATCGGATGGGCTGCACATAAGATAAATCTTATGTGCAGCCGTCGGCGGGACATTGCGGGTTCTAAGTGCAGCAGAGGCCAGGGGAGCGACGGGCAGGGTGCGGCTAGGAGAATTTAGAAATCCTATTTAAAAGACTGTGTGGCCGCTGATTGGCTGAGGGAGCTTTCTCGGCTAATCAAGGCCCCCCCCCCCACGCGATTTATCACATGTAAAAAAAATGGCACTTCAAGTGCCAAATCTTAGCGAGATCTGTGAAGCTGCTGGGAAAACTCAGGACAAGTCTGCCTAATATGGGGGCCTTCAACCAATGGTTCCCAACACATTTGGGTAAATGCATATATATATTTATAGAGATATAGAGCAAAATAAGGAACATTATTACCTTGAGAATTTGACCTCTCCACACTCCCCAACTCGGTGGCTTAAGATCCATAGTCCACGAACAGGCATTATTGTGCTCGAGAAGCACTCCCATTAAACAGGGACCTATATAACATAACACAGATTTTAGCAAACTGGCTGTATCACAGATATACTGGCTGGGCGATTACACTACAATGTAAGTACGGCTGTGCTCTTATAAAATAGATATGGAGACCCAGTATTATGTCATTGTATTTAAGGCGCTTTCCACTCTATAAGAAATGAAAGTTTGTAACTGGATTAGAATGAGCATGGAAATGATTGGTGGTGAGCGTGGTCAATGTGTACAAGTGGCGCTGGTACAGCCAGGATAAGGACACCACACCTGTCTGTGCTAACTTTCCCTTGTGCAGAAGAGAGGTGTGCAGGAAAATAGGTGATGTTTGCTCACTGTATATGGTAAGGTGGGCAGCTCAACATTTTAGTAATGTCTGGTAGTGCACTGCCCCCTTAGTATTTTTAATAAACATACTCAGTTTCTTCACATAATTAAAATGCACTCTAATTGGAACAGCATTGTGTTTATTACAATATATTGGTCACTTTCTTTCAACCCCAACATCTGGAGACTTGGATACATGGGTATAGAAATAAAAAACTCAGCATCATTATGTGCCTGATGATGAAGTAACGCAGGCATATGTATATATGTGGCTGTAAAGATGTAGCCATGTTCAACTTTGTCACAAACTATTTAATTTGCAGCATAGATGGTGCGGCAAGTGTGCCCCCAACTTTGACGCATGGATGCGCATGGCCACAGGAATGAATGCTCCACACATGGTTGTAGCACGTGTGCCCGTGCTGTGGGTAAGCGTGACTACATCTGTAGATTATATAGGTTTGCTGTGAGACATCAATCAGTTTGGCCTTCTATCCACAAGACACCAGTTGCTGAATACAGGTGTAATTACACTAACATCCAGGTCTGCACCGCTTCCTGTCCAGCTGGCACCTTCTGTGGGCATTACCAATGTCAGCACGCCTGCTGCAGTCATCAGTGTACATGCAAATGTCCCCAATTGTCCTGTTCCGGGGTGGTATAGTAATCATGTTTTTTTTTGGGGGGGGGGGGGGGGGGGTCACTGGTTCAGCAGCAAAGGGTCCCTTGAAAACATTTCTAAATGTTTACACTAATCTCTGTCAGAGCATGCTGGCACTTGTAGTTCCACAACACCTGGCTTGCCCCAGACTGTTCTCTCTGCTATAAATGACAAGCAGAGGCTCAACATCACCACTGAGCCGCAGAGCACTGGTGTCTATGCTGTTGCTGGCGGACTACAGGTCACAGCATACCCTGAATGTCGTACAGAATGAAGCTACAGCGGCAAGCTCCTGGCTGGGACACTCACACACGCCCTCCCCGCCGTCCTGCTGTGCGCCGCTGACAGGACATCCACTTCCGGGCTCACCCGCCCGGGGAGTCAGCTGCTGTGCGCGCTCTGCTTCCGGTGTCCGCGTCACTTCCGGTAAGGATGGCAGCTCCAGTCTGATCTCCTCCCGGGGACTTCATGGTGCTCGGAGCCTGAGCCTGCCCGGGAGCCTGCCCTGCACATACCCGGCGCCATGGCCGCCACCGCGGAGCTGTTCGAGGTACGTCCGGGGGCCCGAGGATTGCTCCATCGCCCCACCCCATACAGGGTCTCTGCGACAGTATCCAGGAGGGTGTGACAGTATACAGGGTCTCTGCGACAGTATACAGGAGGGTGTGACAGTATACAGGGTCTGTGCGACAGTATACAGGAGGGTGTGACAGTATACAGGGTCTGTGCGACGGTATACGGGAGTAGTGAGACTATACATGGGAGTATATGGGGTCTGTGCGACAGTATACATGAGGGTGTGACAGCAACAGGGGCTGTGTGACAATATACAAGAGAGTGTGACAGTAATGGGCTGTTCCTCTTCCCTGCCTGGGTGTTCTTCTAGCACGTGTATGGTCTGCATATGACTGCTGAAATACAGCCCACACTGTGCTAGGGGGTGTGGTACAGGGGTCCGACGTTAGGATCCCGACTGGCCGGACCCAGACAGCATGGTGAGCGCAACTAGGCCCCTTGCGGGCTCGCTACGCTAGCCACCTATTCTATTCTCCCTCTATGGGGGTCCTGGACTCCCACGAGGGAAAATAGCAGGTGGCCGTCGGGAACCCGGCTGTCGGTGTTTTGACAGTCAGGATCCCGATGTCGGGTAAATACCAGTCTGGATCCCGTCCGGCACCAGTATGATGGTACCATACTACTGTATATGATGGATCTGATACCGTATGATGGCTCTGGTACCGTATGATGGAACCATACCGTATGATGGATCTATTTATGAATTGCACACTTTCGCTTTTTGTTTTCAAATACATTTATTAAGTGGTGTAATTGGAATGCAATGTTTGGAGTAGGAGTAAAATCTGTTTGCTGTATGCACCTATAATCTAATATTAAGGGCTGATGTTGGGATCTTACAGAATCACAGGAGAAACTTTAAATACTTAAGCTGGGTACACACTAGACCAGGGCTGGGCAACACCTGCCCTCCAGATGTTAGTGAACTACACATCCCAGGATGCTTTGCATTAGTTTTGCTAGGTGGCCATGCTGAAACTGATGCAAGGCATGCTGGGATGTGTAGTTCATCGGTGTAGGCGTGCCCGGGCCGCCGCGTCATCAAAGCAGGCGTGCCCGGGCTTCCTCCGTCGCACAGTCAGCGACATAGTGGGTACACACTGACCGCACAACATGCCCAATAGGTCGGTTCTACCCACCCACAAGATCAAATGACCGATCGTCTAGTGCAGGGCTGGGCAACACCGGCCCTCCAGATGTTGATGAACTACACATCCCAGCATGCCTTGCATCAGTTTCAGCATGGCCACCTAGCAAAACTAATGCAAAGCATCCTGGGTGAATCCTAGATGAATTGGGCAATGTAGAAAAGGGCAAAATGCGCCCTGCCCCTCCAGCAGCGCCCCGCTAAAAGAGCCTGCTGCCTGACTAATGTTGTGCCCGGGGAAGCTCCAGGCACCGCAATCTCGGCGGCGCTAGGCTTGTTGAAAACAAAAAGCGAAAGTGTGCAATTCATAAATAGATCCATCATACGGTATGGTTCCATCATACGGTACCAGATCCATCATATACAGTAGTATGGTACCATCATACTGGTGCCGGACGGCTTCGGGTTCACGTTGATCGTGGGGTGGCGTTAACAATTGTGGGGGCCATTTCAGACTTCAGGGGGACTATTAGGGCTCTGTGGTCCATTTAACATTGTTTCCTATGGAAAAATCGCGGGCATTGAACAGTAAAATCGCGTCCAATCACACTTTTAACATTGATCCCTATGGGAAATCGCGGGCATCGCGTCGCACCCGTTTTTTTAGTGCATGCGATGCCCGCTATTTTTTACCCCCGATGACCGCGATGGACATCGTGGGCGCCGTGCTAGGTAAAGAGTACCGTTTTGAGATATTCTACAACTCTTTGTTTTAAGAGTGTTTCCATCAATTTCCCTACTACTGATGTAAGGCTCACTGGTCGATAGTTGCTTACCTCTTCCTTGCTTCCACTTTTGTGCAGTAGGACTACATTCGCTGTTTTCCAGTCCTCTGGGATTACTCCAGTAGCTAGTGACTGGTTGAATAATTCTGTTATTGGTTTTACCAGCTCCCCTTTAAGCTCTTTTAGTATCCTTGGATGTATCCCATCTGGCCCCATTGATTTATCCACTTTAGTTTTGAGAGTTCTGTGAGGACTTTCTCCTCTGTAAATGTACATGAACCACACATTTCATTGTTGCAGCAATTATTAAGATTTTTTTTTTTTTTGTTCAACATGAGTTTAAGCAACAAAGTGAAGGTTTTTGTAGACTAATTTGTACCTGGACCTCCAATTTTTAAGCGGTGCAATTTTTACTAGACAGCTCAGTGTTATGTAAATGTTAGACTGCTGACTCCAGCGGCAGAAAATCATGTTGGATATGTGTTTGTGATTTCAGGAGCCGTTTGTTGCTGATGAATACATTGAGCGACTGGCATGGAGAACTCCAGGCGGAGGGTCCAGAGGAGGAGCGGAAACATTCGACCCTCAAAGGTACTTATTTGTGACCACAGGTTTTTATATCTTATGAGTAGACTCAAATTGCCATTTATTGTGTTGCCTCCATTTGCATTCACATTTAGGCTGGTATCCAATTAGTCACGATAATTTGCCATGGCTATTTACCACCTCTGGGGATATTCAATTAGCCCCAATGCAGGCAGGCATAACCAAATCTGCCATGAGCTTGTACTTATCCGGGTGCAAAATTGCATAGGTTAGTGTTCATTCTAGCACTCTACACTATTCAAAATCCGTGCTCCCTTTTTCCTACCTGATGTATTGCTCTACTTTGGCGTTTCTAGCACAGTCTGGTCTGTATCTCAATACAGACCAGATTGTGCTAGAAGCCTCAAAGCAGACAGCGACAACCCAGGCAGGGAAGAGGAACTACACGGTGCTTGACCGGTGCAGGGTGCTACAATGAACACTATAGGTCTGTGGATTTCGAAGCATTCTACCACTGAAGGTCGACATGGCTAATGTCAGCAGGGCTGGAAGGCTGACAATGGCAAGGTCGATTGTCAAAAGGTCGTTTTTTATTTACCCGAATGTCGACATGGACACCGTCAAAGTGTTCCGCTGCGCTCGTCATGCATCGGGCATGGTGTCACTCTAAGTCCTGTCATGATTGTATCCCGAAAGCATTCATAGGTGGGAAAATTGTAATGCTCGCCCAGTTATTATGTCAGGGCCAACCTATCAAGCGGTCTGTCGGTAAGTCTATATGCTTACCTGTATCTGACACGTGTACCCAGTCTTTAGGTGTGTACACACAGTGCGATGGCCTTGTAATGATACATTGTTGTAACCTCCTATGCAGATTGTTGGAGGAGTTTGTGAATCACATTGAGGAACTGAAGATGATGGATGAGCGGATTCAGAGAAAAGTGGAAAAATTGGAAAATCAGTGCCAGAAAGAAGCTAAAGAGTTTGCCAAAAAAGTACAAGTACTTCAGAAAAACAACCAGGTGAGAGGATGTGTTCAATGTAAGAACAGAAAGAAGAAAGAATTGCTCCATCACAGTATATACCGCCGTGTCATTATTTCAGTATTCATTATATAGGTTCTGCCCGCACTGTTTTGCAGGGGTTCTCAAACTCTGTGCTCAGGACTCCACACAGTGCTCGTTTTCCAGGTCACCTGACAGGTGCATTCATTATCCAGGGACACATTTTGAAAGATCCACAGGTGGAGCTGATTATTTCACTTGTGATTCTGTGAGGAGACCTGCAAAACATGCCCTGTGTGGGGTCCTGAGGACCGAGTTTGAGAACCTGTGCTATATTGTATATCATTGCGGTTCTGTTTGGTCATATGTTAGTACGCCGTTACTTGGGGACCTAGTAAAAGCATAGAAGTTGTAATGCGAATAGATTTTTACTGTTTGTTTTTCTGCTTATTACGGACTGTGAAGAACAGGTCTTGTAGCTATACAGAAGCGGAGGCTGAAATACTTCATAAGCTTTGGTCACAAATGGGAACTATTACAAATGCTTCTAAGTGCTCTGGTTCCCAATGGGGGAAGTAGCATGTGCTTAAGGCACAGGCTTGGTATTTATGTCCTGAAACCTCTAATGGTGTGACATGCTTACTGGCACATGTGACGTGTGCATGTGATTTTATATTTTATGTAAATAAAATTTTAACCCTATAATAGTATGAGTACTTTTAGGCAGGGACGTGCGGTGGTGGCTGTGTCCAGAGAGACATACCCCCCTGCGGTCGCAGCTGACACTGGATGTGATGTTCCACAATCACAGCATCCCCTGTCAATGAAGAACTTCTAGAAGTGCCACATTCACAGTTTATTTTAATGGGCTTTTTTAGGCCACGACTTAGCCCTGCCTCCCCGTCACTTCATACCCTTATACGCTTGTTTGGGAGGCATGATTATCGCTGCCTCCCAAACTGTCTTACAGGGTACAAATTGAAAAAATAAGGTACTTGTTTCCTAGCACGGCGCCACCGATTATAATCGGGTCTGAAAAATCGGTTGCATTGTTAACGCCACGATCAACATCAACCTGAAGTATGGCGAGCGCAGCGGTACGCGTCCTCCGACCTTTTCATACCCCCAGTTGATTATAGATAGTGTGGCGAGCGCAGCGCATTACTTCACACGAATTACGCGTCCCCTCGCGGGGCTCGCTGCGCTCTCCACGCTTCGGGTTGATTGTGGCGTTAACAATGGGGGGGCATTTGACATAATAATTAACCATCAGGGTGGGTTTACAATAAAAAAATCGGGTCTGGGGGGCATTTAACATTGGGTCCAATGTAAAAATCGGGTCGGTCGCATCGCGTGCCATTATAATGGCATGCGATCGATTTTTATTTTTTTATTTTTTCATTTATTCTATTAAAAACGTCTTTGAAGCCCGGGTCGGTCGGGTCCCATCGCATACCTTAAGTTAAGGTATGCGATGGGACCCGACGGGCGCCCTGCTAGGAAACAAGTACCAAATATAATACAAAGAAAATACTTCTGACACAGAATATGTGTAAAAGGTATGTACCGTATTTGCTGTCATATAAGACGACTTGGCGTATAAGACGACCCCCAACATTTCCACTCAAAATATAGAGTTTGTTATTTACTCGCCATATAAGACTACCCCCTCTTCCGCACACCTTCTACACTCCATGTCACTAGCAGCTGTCTGGTCCGCCCTTGAATCCATATTATGGATACCTGTAGTACCAGTATTAACCCCTTGAGTAGTGGGTTTTGCTGGGGTAGGAAAACCTATCAGCGCAGGTTTGTCCTGCCCCAGCAAAATCCACCACATAAAGTTGTAAGCCCCCCTCACCTGCAGCTTCCCTGCAGTGCTGCCGCTATCCCCCCTGCCTAAGCCCCAAGGGTTACACTTTTATACATGTCATACACTCTCCTCCACCCCACCCTTCTTATGCATACCTTGATACTTTTTAGAGACATGTCAGTGACGTCGGCGGCAGGCTCGGGGATGTTCGCGGCAGCTCGGGGGGACTCGGGTGCCTGAGAGCTCCCGAGTCCCCCCGAGCCGCCGCAAACATCCCCGAGCCTGCCGCCGACGTCACTGCAGAATGTGACAGGCGGTTAGGCAAGGAGGACAGCGGCGGCACTGACATGTCTCTAAAAAGACATTTGAAGTATCAAGGTATGCATAAGAAGGGGGGGGGGGGGCGAGGAGAGTGTATGACCTGTATAAAGGTGCAAACATCGGGGCTATATGTACTGTCTACGAAGTGCACCCGGCGTATAAGATGACCCCCAACTTGGAGGCATGTTTTCCAGGGGGAAAAAGTCGTCTTATACGCCGGCAAATATTCTTTGTATTATTTTAAGCAAAATAACAGGGGAAGCACTGCCTCCCCTGACTGCTCATCCCCTGCATTTAAGTGCTCAAACATCTCTGTTCAAAAATCCTTTTGACTTCAAGAGTGGAGATCTGTCCTTTAATTGTGGATTAAATTAATTAACTTTGGGGTCCCAGAAGTAAGGGCCTATAGCAGTCCTCAATAAAATGGGTTATCGACAATCAGTGGACTTCAAATAGAGATTTTAGGGTCCCTATAATTCACAATGGGTGCAGTATGGGATTTTGGTAACTGTGTCTCTATGCTGGTTCCCCGTCATATCACATACATAGGGCCAGAAATGGTTACGGCAGTGGTTTGAAAACGCGGTCCTCAAGTCACCCAATCAGTCCAGGCTGTAAAGATATCCTTGTTTAAGCACAGGTGACTTAATTAGTTCCCCATTCATTTTGATTACAACATCTGTGCACAAGCATGGCTATACCTGTACTTAAAACCTGGAATGTCAGGATATCTTGAGGATAACATCCGGAAACCTCTGGGTTAAGGACATCGTTTTAGGAGGAAAGATCATTTTGGTGGCAAGCCTCTTTTAACCCGTTGAGTGCCAGCGTTGCTGTGAGAGATCCTCAAAATATCCGTTACAAATGACAGCGCCGCTCACAGCGACTGTTCTTTTATTGGGTGCAATATTTTACTAAAGTACAATGAATTGACGTGGCCGTATTTGTATTTATTTATACGAGATAACTGAGCAGCGCTGGCATTTTTACCGTATATTTTGAGGGTTGCGAACGGCGACGTTGGCACTCAAAGGGTTAATGAAAATTCCCTTCGAAGGTAATACCACAACAGACCGTGTTCTTGTTCCGTCATTCCACCTTCAGTGGTCGACCCATGGTTAAAATGTTGGGTTTAAACTTGCTTTTCGATATTTTGTGTCACATTTGTGCTCGTTCACATGCTGAACATGTCGACATTATGACTGTCACCATGGTGACATGATACAACCAACCCTTTAGAACGTCCCTTGGCTTTTACAGTGTTTTTACTGCATCACCTTTAACCTGTATATATGGGCAATATTTAGCCTAAACATCACACAGAAGATAGATGCCCGGATCCTATGACACATCTGGCTACGTGCAACCCACTTCCTGTCACACTCTTGTTCCTTCCACCACTGTTTTAATGACCTCTCTCCTGCTAATATCTGCACTAGCCTTTTTTTTGTGCTTCTTTTTCTCCTTTAATACACTACATCGATTTAAGCCAATTTCACCCGTTTCCGACGGATCGTATGGCCCATTTAACATTGAATATGTGTAAAAAGCATGGTTAATGGCCCCCCAAATTTTAAACACCACCCCGCTATTGACGCCAACCCGAAGCGTGGTGAGCGCAGCGAGCCCACGAGGGGCGGCGGTACGCGTCCTCCGACCTTTTCATACCCCTACTATCCACGTCGGCGTGGAGTTGAGAATAGAAAGTGTGGCTAGCGCAGCGAGGGGACGCGATACCTGTGAAGCCCGCGATACCTGTGAAGGTATCCACGTCCCCTCGCGGCGCTCGCCGCGCTTCGGGCTCGGTGGCTCGCTGCGCTCGCCACACTTTCGATTTTCAACTCCACGCCGACGTGGATAGTAGGGGTATCGCGGGCTCGCTGCGCTCGCCATGTTTCGGGTTGGCGTCTATAGCGGGGTGGCATTAAAATTGGGGGCCATTTAAAACGTCAGGGAGGGTTTCTATAAAAATGGGGTGTTTTGGGTCATTTCACATTAAAATCAATGCAAAATCGCGTCCATCGCATGCGATTTGGTTGGCATGCGATTGCGATCGACGCGATTTTTTCCGACGCGATGCTCACAATCAAAATCGGTGGCGCCATGCTAGGAAACAAGTACCTTTTATTACATTAAGGAAATATGCAACTTTTACCCGGTAAGCTTTGTGCTATGTTCAGGCTTTTTTTCCTTTGTCTACCAGATGTTCCTTTACGCAGTGTACGTACAGAAGAATACAGCATTATCATTATTTTCTATGGCACCACAGGGGGTCTGCAGCACCTTACAAAGCACATAAAAAGGATGAGCAAATGTACAAAGTGACATATAGGGGGTCATTCAGACCTGCTCACTAGGCTGTGTATATTTGCTGCCTAGCAAGCAGGTAAATGACATACATATGCCCACCCCGCCACTCGAATCCCCGTGATATGATGCGGGCAGATGTGTACACAAGCCCTATACACACAGGGGGATACATCACCGAGCGATATATCGCTCAGTGTCCCAGAGATGGTCGCTGATGAAAAAGAAACTGCCGGGGGAGCCCGGCAGTGGTAATCAGCTGGTCGCAGGAGCATGTTCCAGCGAGCAGCGATCACTACGGGGGAGAAAACGGGAGTGCGCACCCGGCGATTTATGGCCGATGCACACTCCCATCGCCCCCGTGTGTACACAGCCTAACACACCTGCTCGCAGGCACCCACACAGAGGATAAATCATTCAATGGTTACCCACCATCAAATGATTTCTCCTCTCTTTGCAGATAACAGTAAGGCACACCCCAACCATCACAGTCTGAATCGGCCCCATAGTACAGAACGTTGCATGTATAAGGTGTAGAAACATCACCGCAGCAGCAGCCGTTACACCTAAATGAGCCACCCGGCGGCCAGACCTAAAGGTTGGATGATGGTGGCACAGGGGAGGGGATGGTGGTATAAGTGAGCAAAGTGAAACTACAAGTCCGATCATGCCTTGTCACAGTTTTGCTATTCGGGAATGCTGGAACTATGGCAAGGCATGCTGGGATGTGTAGTTTCAAAGCAGCTTGAGGGCCACAGTTTGGACATGCCTGGACTATATACTAGCAAGCATCATTGACAATATAGTCCACATTGGGCGTTCAGCACATATTTGAGGAGGGGAGATACTGAGTGCACACACTATCATGGGTCTTCAACCTATGGCCCTCCAGATGTTGTGAAACTGCATGTTCCAACATGCATTGCCACATTTTTTCCTATAAGAGCATGCCAAAACTGTCAGAGCATGCTGGGAAATGTAGTTCCACAACATCTGGAGGGCCACAGGTTGAAGACCTGTGCACTAGATGATATGAACAATGATATATCATTATGGCATTATTATGGTTAACGATGTGTTGTCTAGTGTGAATGGGTCTTTACTCCATATTAGAACTTATTATTGAAGCAAACCGCAAAGAGGTCGAACAAATAGGTGTAAAATTAGTACAAGACAACAATTAAAACAAAGTATCAGAAGCATCATAGCCAAAGCAGCTTGAGGGCCACAGTTTGGACATGCCTGGACTATATACTAGCAAGCATCATTGACAATATAGTCCACATTGGGCGTTCAGCACATATTTGAGGAGGGGAGATACTGAGTGCACACACTATCATGGGTCTTCAACCTATGGCCCTCCAGATGTTGTGAAACTGCATGTTCCAACATGCATTGCCACATTTTTTCCTATAAGAGCATGCCAAAACTGTCAGAGCATGCTGGGAAATGTAGTTCCACAACATCTGGAGGGCCACAGGTTGAAGACCTGTGCACTAGATGATATGAACAATGATATATCATTATGGCATTATTATGGTTAACGATGTGTTGTCTAGTGTGAATGGGTCTTTACTCCATATTAGAACTTATTATTGAAGCAAACCGCAAAGAGGTCGAACAAATAGGTGTAAAATTAGTACAAGACAACAATTAAAACAAAGTATCAGAAGCATCATAGCCAATCAGGAATCCGTGTGCTGCTAATTGGCCGCTGTGTTTCTATGACAAACTGACCAAGGCTCGTCACCTTATTTTTCCTCAGGTTGCTTTTCAGCATTTCCAAGAGCTTGACGAGCACATCAGCTACGTGGCAACGAAGGTGTGTCATCTTGGTGACCAGCTGGAGGGGGTGAACACACCACGGCAGCGAGCGGTGGAGGCGCAGAAACTGATGACCTATTTTAATGAGTTTCTGGATGGAAATCTGCAGTCTGATGTGTTTAACAACTCTGAAAAGGTAATGGCCGCCAACAGGGCGTGAAGTGATTGCAAGCGACAAGCAGCGTTGCCCAAATTGCTTCAACTTGTGCTGGTCACACTTACAGCCGTTGAAAGACTGACTCGTTAAAGTTTAATTGTTCACAAGTGCGCATTTACAATGTGATCCTGCTGAGCTAGTCCCCTATTTATTTATACTGTAAAATGTTGGTAACTGGTCTTTTCTTATGTTAGATTTGCTGCCTAGCAGATTTAATGTTCTATTTAGCACCACACAGATGTGTTTGGGTTTGTTTTTTTGCCTTTTTAGATTTTTATTTTTTATTTTTTGAAGCATCATCTTAAAAACATTTTAAAGGCAATACCGTGCTTTTAACCAGAGATGTGCAGGTTCGATTTTACTCCGTTCTTATCCCCAAATTATCGCAAGGTCGGATTTTTCCGATTGGCTGTCGTGTTTTGGATAAGCCAATAAGATCCAGGTAAATCCGAACCCGCACATCTCTAATTTTAACAGCTAACTATATAGAAAATGATTGCTAGCTTTTAAGACTCTTAAGACCTATTTGTATGGCAGATAATGAATTCATCTGAGATGACCGTATCCTTTATACAGAAATTCAAATGCTCCGAAAATTAGAATCGAGAAATCTACAAATTATCATCGTTTGGCTCTCTTATGCATTGTGTCTGACCTTCCCAGTACCTCAGTGGTCCAAGAATTTACCTGATCATGGTCAACTCATGCAACCTGGCCCCAGCCAGATATGACCCAGCTGGTCACCCCCAAAGGACAAACTAGCCTCACTAGTGGCACACCTATATTAGTGTTATGGTACACGGTCGTTACATAACAAAACAGTCGGCGTGGCTAAAGTCGACCTGGTCAACAATGGGAATGTCAACAGTCAAAAGGTCAACATGATATTTTTTTTTTTTTTTTGAGCCGAAATGCAGTATTTATTGCCTTATCATCCACTAGGGCAGTGATTTTCAACCCTTTTACCTTGCGGCACACTAAATAAGATTTTAAAATTGCCCAGGCACACCATGAGCTCCCCACAGGGCAAAACACATCGGCCCCCACAGGAAAAAAATCCAATTGGCTCCCATATAAAAAAACAATCACACTGGTCCCCACAGGTAACAAAAATAAACTACATTGGGCCTTTACATGAAAAGAAGAGACCAGTAAATAACAGTTGAACTGGTGGTGGCTGTAAGCTGATTTGGGCAACACTAGATCTGGGGGCACACTTGAGAACAGCTCAAGGCACACTAGTGTGCCACGGCACACTGGTTGAAAAACACTGCACTAGGGCAGTGATGGCTAACCTTGACACTCCAGCTGTTGTTGAACTACACATCCCAGCATGCCCTGCATCAGTTTTAGCATGGCCAAATAGTAAAACTGTAGCAGGGCATGCTGGGATGTGTAGTTCAACAACAGCTGGAGTGTCAAGGTTAGCCATCACAGCACTAGGGTTTGGCAGGAGAATATAGGGTACTTGTGTATTATCTGGGCACCCAAGATTTCCATCGTACGACATAGTTTTGGTCGCGTTGCATGCGATGCGACAAAATTGAACCCGATTTTTAATTATACAGGCACCCTGATGGGTGATTACTATGTTAAATGCACCCCCACTATCAATGGCCACCTGAAGCATGGCTAGCGCAGCGGAACGCATCCTCCGACCTTTTCATACCCCCACTATCCACGTCGGCAAGGAGTTGATTTTAGATAGTGTGGCGAGCGCAGCGGATTACTTCACATGTAATCCGCGTCCCCTTGCCCGGTGGCTTTATCAATAGGGGTGCATTTAACATAGTAATCACCCATCGGGGTGCCTGTACAATTTAATATCGCATGCCATTTCTAATGGCATGCGATGCGATATTTTATCGCACAATGCGGGTCTTTGCGCCCGGAAATCGGTTCCCATCGCATACCATAATTAGTGGTATGCGATGCGATGGGCGCCCAGATAATACACAAGTACCGAAGCAGTGCACGGTTTCGATGTCCATGTCGATTGTGTAGACATTCGGGACAAATGTGAAAAATTTGTCGACATTTTGACGGTCGACCTAATGCTTGTGTTGACATTTGCCCCTGTCGACCTCAGCCACGTCAACACTTTTTCATGTGCCAAACTAAGCCCTGTCAACCTTAATTTGGTCGACCCAGTGACCCATACCCAGTGTCATACAGCATTAACACTTGCGTCCTAGTCGCATCTAAGAACCATCTTCTGGCAAAAAAGACATCCAAACTCCAGATTCTCATGCCACCTGGCGTATTAATGAGCGGCATCTTGGCACAACTGCAACAAATGCAAAAAGAGGACACATGTTGGGCAAATGCAGACTAAAAATGAGTAAGGTGTAGGAAATTATTTGATTCTGATAATATATTGGGATCTTGGTACATATTTCCTGAAGTCTGCTTTATCGTGTACATACATTTTAAGAACTAGAACAGGCATGTCCAACGTTGGCCCTCCAGATGTTTTGAAACTACACATCCCAGCATTCTATAATAGCAAAACTGTGTCAAAGCATGCTGGGATGTGTATTTTCACATCTGGAGGGCCATCGTTGGAAATGCCTGAACTAGCACTGTAAACTATGCAAATTTAGTTAGTACCTACTAAAGTTTCATTTATATAGTGCACATTCTTCAACATGACCCAAGGCGCTTTACAGATATTAAAAACAAGTCACATAATACAGAGGATGTTGGTGGTACAGTAACAGACAAGGCACAGAATACAGAGGATGTTGGTGGTACATTAAAAGACAAGGCACATAATACAGAGGATGTTGGTGGTACAGTAACAGACAAGTCACATAATACAGAGGATGTTGGTGGTACAGTAACAGACAAGTCACAATACAGAGGATGTTGGTGGTACAGTAACAGACAATGCACATCATACAGAGGATGTTGGTAGTACAGTAACAGACAAGTCACATAATACAGAGGATGTTGGTAGTACAGTAACAGACAAGGCACATAATACAGAGGATGTCGGTAGTACAGTAACAGACAAGTCACATAATACAGAGGATGTTGGTAGTACAGTAACAGACAAGGCACATAATACAGAGGATGTTGGTAGTACAGTAACAGACAAGGCACATAATACCGAGGATGTTGGTAGTACAGTAACGGACATTGCACATAATACCGAGGATGTAGGTGGTACAGTAACGGACAATGCACATAATACAGAGGAAGTTGGTAGTACAGTAACAGACAAGTCACAGAATACAGAGGATGTTGGTGGTACAGTAACAGACAAGTCACAGAATACAGAGGATGTTGGTGGTACATTAAAAGACAAGGCACATAATACAGAGGATGTTGGTGGTACAGTAACAGACAAGTCACATAATACAGAGGATGTTGGTGGTACAGTAACAGACAAGGCACAGAATACAGAGGATGTTGGTAGTACAGTAACAGACAAGGCACAGAATACAGAGGATGTTGGTGGTACATTAAAAGACAAGGCACATAATACAGAGGATGTTGGTGGTACAGTAACAGACAAGTCACATAATGCAAAGGATGTTGGTGGTACAGTAACAGACAATGCACATCATACAGAGGATGTTGGTAGTACAGTAACAGACAAGTCACATAATACAGAGGATGTTGGTAGTACAGTAACGGACAAGGCACATAATACAGAGGATGTTGGTGGTACAGTAACAGACAAGTCACAGAATACAGAGGATGTTGGTGGTACATTAAAAGACAAGGCACATAATACAGAGGATGTTGGTGGTACAGTAACAGACAAGTCACATAATACAGAGGATGTTGGTGGTACAGTAACAGACAAGGCACAGAATACAGAGGATGTTGGTAGTACAGTAACAGACAAGTCACCGAATACAGAGGATGTTGGTGGTACATTAAAAGACAAGGCACATAATACAGAGGATGTTGGTGGTACAGTAACAGACAATGCACATCATACAGAGGATGTTGGTGGTACAGTAACAGACAAGTCACATAATACAGAGGATGTTGGTAGTACAGTAACGGACAAGGCACATAATACAGAGGATGTTGGTGGTACAGTAACAGACAAGTCACAGACAAAAGAACCCTTGAGCACACAGTAACCATAATGCAGGTGTGGGGGCAGCATTTTGGATAATAACTTCCATGGGTTGTGTACTCCACCATGACAAGGTACCAGGTGTGGCAGCCATTTTAGGCGCTCTGCATAGGATTTCCCAGGTGGAATAGATTACCCAAAATGGGTGATTTCAGTGTATACTTAGGTCCATGTATTTTTCATCCCATCCACAAGTGCACCAGATGAGGCAGCCATGGTGGGCGCACTACGAAGGTTACAGGAGGTAGGAGGCGAGCCATACCAGGACCCAATGCAGATACGGGAAAGCAAATGCTTGTGTAGTAGTATGATAAACCCTGCACAGAAACATCCCCGTGACCCACATCCTGCCCGCAGAGAAACCATCTGGGGCAACCATCTGGGTGCACTGCATAGGTCAGCGCTGGCAGGGTGTGCAATCTGCGGAGGTACACATTACAGGAAAGCACATGGTGGGGTAGATGTATGCTGCAGAGAGGGGGGGGGGGGGGGGTAGTCACATTTCTGTTTCTGGTTTGGTCACAGTTTTCCTGTGTGCCTGCTTCTATAATTAAAGGTACCTGAATCACAGATAAACATTACTGAACCTATGACCTCATCAAGGATTTGGATGACCTATTTCTGTCCACAGAACGCATATACAATACAAGTAATACAACTTATTGATTAAACATAATTATTGTATCCACAGATCAAAGAGGCAGCTGACATCATTCAGAAGTTGCATTTGATCGCCCAAGAGCTGCCGTTTGATAGGTAAGTAATTAGGCGGGTGTGATATACAGCCACATCTCTGATCATTGTTCCACTACCCGCCATGCTGTACCAGCTGGCTGCTAGACTAGGTCTTCTACAATGGCCTGTCTACAGTATGGAGGATAGGTGGGCTGTGATTGCCATTGTGCACAACATGGAACCTTGATGGATGTTCCAGTATAATTTACTTGACCAACAATCAAATTACAGACATGTTCAAAATGGCAAAATGCATTATGCAGAAATGGTCAAAAGGTCGACTCAATCAGAATGCCGACATTTTAGGTTGGGTATGTTTACATGGACAGTGTATTGGTGTGCCACGTCCCCTCGCATGGCTTGCCGCGCTCGCCCTGGTTTGGGCATTATTATAATCTATCTTTATGCCCATTGGGATGAACAATGAAAGGATGAAAAAGTCATTTTTTTTTTTTAAATACTGAAAAACTCACATTGCAAGCATCTGCATTTTGACGGCGTCGGAATAATTCATGTCGGCATTTCGGCTGTCGGTCAGTAGTGGTCAGTATGCTGGTGAATTGACTGTATACCCTTCATGGCTATATTATAACGTTCAGTGCCGCAGATTACTACTGACCCGGCCTCATAACTTTCCTTGAGACCCCCCCTTCTCTTTTTAGCTTATTAAAATCTTTGCTCCACTAGAATAATAAATAATGGAGATTTAGTTCATGAATTGATCAATGCATTTAAGCCTGTAGCCCCCTTCACGGGACCCCACATTTCTTGCTCAAAATAATGACCATAAACATAGCGATCACATTATTGTAATGGTGTGTGTACACACGGTACAATTCAGCGTACAATTTTGACTACATATTCAAGATCGCATCGGGATCGCATTCAGATTGCACAGGTTTTTAACCTTGCGTTCCCGATGCGCACTCCTGCACAGCACAAATCGAAGCCAGATAGACAGGGCAGCATTGACTATATAGTACAGATCTGTACTATATAGTCAAAATTGCATGCATGTCTCATGGCTTGCTGTGCGATTCGATCAGCATCGAGATCGAATCGCACGGCCGTCGACAGTGTGTAAACACCATTAGACTTCAGGCATGCAACCTGGTCTAATTCTCTCAGCAACTGTGCCAGCTGAGGCTGTTACCAACACACCTGTTGCAAAGCACCTAGGGAAATAGTTGACACCAGCTGTAGTCCATAAGTTAGAACAGGGTGCATAAAAAAAATGTGACCACATAGATTTAAATAGAGGTATATAAAATTTGGGGTTGGAGGGGGGGGGGGGGGTGCTTTAAGCTCAGAAGAAAAACATAAACGCTACTGGATATTGCAGGAGGTTTTTTTTAAACCATTCACATCAGCCACAAAATGTAACTGTGCAGTATGTTGCCCGCTGTAAATTGTACCCTTGCCGTTCTGTTATTTACAGCCAATTATTTTCTTCTTGCAGGTTTGCCGAAGTAAAGTCAAAAATTGCTAGTGAGTTCTATATTTTTATTATTGTTATTTGTTGATTTTTTTGCAATGCGCCACAGTACCGGATGTCGGTGGAAGTTGAAGTAAGCTCTAATACAGAGATGGGCTTTCAGAAAACGTTTTTAAGATTTAAAGTCCGTGGGAGATCCTGATGGAGCATGGCAGGGAATCCCATTAGCGGGTAGCACCACGGGAGACGTTGACGCACGCTGCCACATATCTGTGTTTACTTCCTTCTGTTTTTGGAACTGTGGTCCGCTTGCTGAACTTGACTGGCTGTTGGCTTCTTATAGGTAAATACCATGATCTAGAACACCAGTTAATTCAGGAATTTACAAGTGCCCAGAGAAGAGGAGAGCGATCTCGTATGAGAGAAGTGGCTGCGGTATTGCTTCACTTCAAGGTACTTGAACCACTTGAAGTGCAGCCGTCGGCGGTTTTGTGGCTGAACCGATATTCAGGAGAATGCAGTGTCTAAATTATCTGGGGACCAGTGACGTCATTCCAGCTCTGCATTCCTGTGACTATTGCTGTAGCTGTTGTGTCCACAAACTTAGAGAATTTTGTATTGTTTATTAGTTTTGTGCTAATACCCCTTTTACACCTACAAGCCGGGTCGCAACCGTGATTTTAGACCCGGCTGCCACCCGGGTCTGACCCAGCTTGTGGCCCCTTTTACACTGCCCTCCCCACCCGGCATAATGCCGGGCGGGTGACTTTACCCATTTACGCAGCACCATTACCCGGGTCCTTCCCATGTTCAAACCTGGTCAGGACTCCTGTGCCATTTACACAGACTGCTGACCCGGGTCAACACGGCAATAACCTGGGTTATTGCAGCAGTGTAAAAGGGAGCATAAGTTTGCTTTCCAAAAGTAAAATCTGGTTATTTGTAAACTCCAATGAAAGTGGCAAAATAGCATAGTACATTAGAAGGCTGATTGCTTGGTATTACCAAGTATTAACTTGTACATTAAGGGACCCCTCACCAAGAAGTAGAACATTATATATTGTGAATGTAAATTGTCTAATTGTATGTTTCAATGTTTTCTCCACAGGGTTACTCACACTGTGTTGATGTGTACATAAATCAGTGTCAAGAGGTAATATAAGCGGTGGAACATTCTATCTGCAGAGCAAGGTGTGTTATTCATTATGCAGCCTGTATGATGTTTTGTATCGTCACCTTCTATGTTCTAGGGAGCCTACAAGAGAAATGACATATTTGAAGATTCGGCTGTCTTGTGCCAGCGTGTGAACAAAGAAGTTGGGGATATTTTCAGCAACCCAGAAATTATTTTGGCAAAGCTAATACAAAACGTTTTCGAGATCAAAATCCAGGTACGCCGTTTTGCTGTACTTTTCACGTTTCCGCGGTCGGGCGGTGGCTGTAACCTTTTCTTCTAAAGGCTTTGTTGGCAGAATTAGCTGAAAACTTCTAAACTTGAAAGGAACTATAAATATGACAAGATACAAAGTATTAATAAGGAAGGTTTTAAATATGGGTACAGATTCTTGTCACGACGTCAGTGCATGTGATACTGTGGGGTAAATGTATGACGATTGGCGAAGTAGAGTCTATCCCCGTAAAGAATGTTAAGTGCAAAATGATCATGCATCAGCCAATCAGCTTCTAACTGTCAATTTACATATTGGAGCTGATTGGCTGGAGAATTATCACCTTGCACATAACGTTCTTTACTGGGATAGATATCACTTCTCCAAGAGTCATACATTTAACCCGGTATTTCATACTTTTTCTTGACTATATTTACATACTTTTTCATGTCTATATATTATTTACTTGGGTTCAGTATGATTTCCCGACATTCAAAATATCGGCAAGCATTGGCATATAGTTAAAATGCTGACATTCGTAATGCCGACACAATCAAAAATGCTGTGATTTAAAATGTTGACATGTCTAAAAGCCGAAATGAATTTTTTGTGGGGGTCTTTATTTTGACGTAGATGGATATGGGCAACCTATAAAATGAATCTCCTGTATAGTTAGCCAGATGTGTCTGTGTGTATAACGCTGGGCCGAGTTAGTTACACAGTTAACCCCGCCCCCTCCCAGCGTTATATATATATATATATATATATATATCACACACACACACACAGTCCATCCAGTGGAGCGCTTCTAAGCTGTCCACATCCCCATACAGCGGGTCACGGGGGGGGGTCTTACCTTTGGTGGACTAGGATGGCAGATTGCGTAGGTGCAAACAAAAATTATTCCGATGTTTATTTAAGCAATGTGACCTCTTGTCTAGGGATCCCAGGATTGGAGTCCCTAAAAAAACACCCTGGGTGGGCAATGTGCCCCTGGAACCAAGAGGGCAGTGCTGCCGGGAGCGGCGTAGCGGTGGTACGGCCTGCACATTGTGAGCTGTGACAGGAGAAGCTGGACAGTGTCTGAGCAGTTTAGATGCTGCCTGGCATTAGACTGTGTTTGCGCAATCTAATCCCGAAATCCCAGGACTAAAACCCTGGCCATTTTGGGGGCCAATCCCAGGATTGGCCACCCTACTCTGGTCCGTGAGGTTGGAAAAAGAAAGAATGTGCCCCATCAAAATCATCCGCTTCAAACCTTTAACAGAGCCCTCCCTAATGACCAGATACAGAGGGGGACACATGAGGGATCAGCTGAAGAGGATGCAGCCGGAACAGTATTTTGTAAACAGAGGCTTCTTGCATCTGAAAATGCAGGGCCTGTCGCACATCAGGAACATCCGTTCCACTAACTGACCTCTAAGCCACCCACAATGCCCATAACAACTGAGACACCAAGGCCAGAAGCCCTGCAGCCAAAGACAGTCACTCACTCTGCTGCCCCAAACCAGACGTGACAGTCCTATGTATTTGTCAATAAATCTGCCACAAAGACTGATCCCATTGTCCAGTTGCAAACGAATCAATACTGCGTCGACTACTAAATCTGGCCACGGACCTTGCGCTTATTTCCAATGTTTCTCCTTGTTTCATCTCTAGAAGCCTGATACACCGTGAGATTGTAGCTTATTTACATGAAGATGAAAAGAAAACATAACCATTCCTAATGCTGTTTACATAGGCTGCGGCTAATTGTACAGGACACGGATAACATGCCAGCTAAGACTCTGCTTTTTCTCCCCCTAATGTAACTGTAGAGTTTTGTGAAAGAGCAGCTGGAAGAATGCAGAAAATCGGATGCAGAGCAATATCTCAACAATCTCTATGATCTGTACACAAGGTAAAATTGATTAAGTTGGCAAATTTATTTTGAGTAATGTGCATATTTAGGAGAGGGGGGAGGGGGTGCGTGTGTTTACAGAGGTATTGACTGCAGGCAACAAGAACTGAAGTTGATGATGTTACTGCTAAAGTCTTGCTTTGAAATTCTGTTTGGCGTTTTAAAGCATACACGTCCTATGTATGCAGCAGCTTCGCTCAATAGTTCGACATGCATATGGCCGACACGGTCAGATTTCCCGACATGACGCTGGTCGACGCAGCATATGGTCATTGTGAGTTTTATGCTCTTTTTTTTTTTTACTTTACGTGGACCCCGATTGGGAACAGGAACATGTTGATACCAATTTACATGTTGCCTGTGTTGACTTTTTTTCCCCCCATGTTGACCATTTTAGGTCGACCTATCCCAGTGAGAGCAGCCACTCATAGGGCAACTGCCGTAGTCATAGGGATCCAGCCGACCCTTTTTTTATAGTACCCATCTGGCATTGCATCCTGCCAGAAGCTTAAACTGTCAGACAGATCTCTGTGCACAGTTGAGATGTACGGATTTGGTTATACTCTGTTCTCAAATCGTATTGGCTATCTAAAACATGTGACCGCTGATAACCAATAAGAACAGAGTAAATCTGAGTAAAACTGAACCTGCACATCTCTAGCGCACAGACATAAAAAAATGGCCGTCCGGATCAGTGAAATTGGGTGTTTTGTGATGGCAGCAATTTCAGTGCATGCATTGCCCTGTCCTTTGGGAGCATGAATATAGCAGGGGTCTCTTCCATCTAGCATGGAGCTGGGGCAAGTGTTAGCAGCTGGTGTAAAGCCAGGGTTCTGTACTGATCTCTGCTTGCAGATGCACCGACTCCTGCATTAGCCCTTCCACCACTACAGCTGCAGGGCCTGATTCAGAGTTAATTGCAAATGCAAATCTTTTGCCAAAAGGAAAAAAAAAAACAATGCTGCACTGCAGGTGGGGCAGATGTAACATGTGCAGAGAGAGAAAGAGAGCTAGATTTGGGTGAGTTATTTGTTTCTGTGCAGGGTAAATACTGGCTGCTTTGTTTTTACACTGTAATTTGGATTTCAGTTAAAACACACCCCACCCAAATGTAACTCTCTCTGCACATGTTACATCTGCCTCACCTGCAGTGTAGCATGGTTTTTCCCATTTGAGGAAGATTTTGCATTTGCGATCAACTCTGAATCAGGCCGCAAATTTGTGCTACTCAAGGTGGTAACGCATCTAGCCAACCAGCCCCTAACTGTCAGTTTACACACAGTCTGTAACATGGCAGTTCGGCGCTGATTGGCTGGTGCATTATCACCTTTGATTTAATCTCTTATGGAGGCTTATTACATCTGCCCCACTGTGTATTGATGCATACTTATTGTCTACCTAATGACTGCAATGCTTTTGGGAGATATCTAGTAAATAATAGCTGTAAAATTGGCCAATAAGAGGTTTGTGATGAAAGAAAAAGAAAATATTCAAATATAAATTGCTTTATTCATTGACGCAGGCTTAATATATTCAGTATAGTCCCTTTTCAAGAATTGGATGTAATTGTTTTTTTTAAAAGTTGTCTGTTGGGCATAGCTGAAGACTTCCTAGTGTTCATTCTAGCACCCGCCATCTATGAAAATCCATGCAGTTCCTCTTTCCTGCCTGGGTGTCTCTGTCTGCTGTGGGGTTTCTCGCACAGGTCTGGTTTGCATATCAGCGCTGATATACAGACCACACTGTGCTAGAAGCACTACAGCAGACAGCGACACCCCAGGCAGGGAAGAGAAACTGCATGGGTTTTCAAAGATGGAGGGTGCTAGAATGAACACTACATACAGATGGGTCTCTTGGCATGCAATTATTTTTGTTGTATCTTCTACAGAACTACTAGTCTTTCTACTAAGCTCATAGAATTCAATTTGGGAACCGACAAGCAAACTTTTTTGTCAAAGTTGATCAAGTCCATTTTCATTTCTTACCTGGAGAACTATATTGATGTAGAAACGGCTTACTTAAAAAGTCGGAGTTTATCGATCTTGCAGAGATACTATGATTCCAAAAACCATCAGAAGAGACAGATTGGAACTGGAGGGTAAATACCGCTATGTTATTTTCCCCATCCCGTTCTTTATTTGGGTTTTGTGTGGTCTCGTCACCACTATATTAAATTCCTATGTATGACAAAAGTTTTGTCGTTTGAGCTTTTTCTCCTTAAAAACTGCAACCTTCTATGATATTCTATAATGACCCCATTATGTGTTGGAATAACTGACCACAACCCCCACATTTTAGTTTGCATTGTTGTAGATTTTTATTATTTATTTTTTAAATATAAAAAAAAAAAACTTGTTTGCAGCCTAACTGAATATTGTAAACTAGAGATACAAATGTAATTATAATGATTCTTGTATATCCTGTAACAGAATCCAAGACCTAAAGGAACGTATTAGGCAGCGCACAAACTTGTCTCTGGGACCAAGTATAGAAACGCACGGCGAGACTTTTTTGGCCCAAGAAGTGGTGGTAAACCTCTTACAGGAAACCAAGCGTGCCTTTGAGAGATGTCACAAGGTACGATGCAGCGGAACTTGCATATGGTCATGTATTATCATTTTACTCGTATTCATCCTGTAGGAGGAGGTGATCGCATATCCCACCTGAAGTCTTGATTGCTACTTATGAGATTATGGGGGGTATTCAATTCTGGATTCCGACTGTTGGAACCCTGGCCCATTTTCTCCCAGCTCGACAGTTTCTCGACCTGCAGTATTCAATGTTCCGTCTGAGTGGCGAAAAGGGGGTGGAAACTGCCGTGGATTGTCGAGATACGCCTGTGAATTCGACAATTCTCAGCCGTTTCCAAAAAAAAAACAGATCCAACTGGTTTGGAAGTCAGATTGGTTTTGTCGAGATCCGCCTTCAATGCTGTCGGAAACGGCAGCATTGAATAGGCGACGGGCACTGTCGGAAATAGCGCCCGGGATTGAATAGATTGTCCTCCTTCTGGGGTGTGAGGAATGCGGGCGTGGCATCTTCTAGAACACCTTATGGGCACTCACCCTGATCTGTGCTTCTAACAATCTTCCAGAACAATGGAGGAACTTATTACGCCCTCTAATGAGTTAAGAAGTTGCCCATAGCAACCAGTTTGCTTCTACCTATCATTTTATAGAATGAACTTCATAAATGCTGATTGGTTGCTTTGGCCAAAGCTTCCACTTGTCTACTTCACTCTTGACACGTATGCTTAATGCAGTGAACATTGATGCCACACATGCCATTGTGGCTGTAACCATAGGTTGCAGGATTGATCCCATTTCCTGTGGCATTTATACGCTGCAGTTTGCTGTCTTTGAGAAGCATTACAGTGAATGTACGGTGTTTTATCGATGTTATGACTGCAAACGTTTTCCTTTCTCGTCCCCAGCTTTCAGATCTGTCTGATCTCCCAAGGAATGCATTTAGAATATTTTCAATACTTGTCGACTACTTATGTATTGAACACATTGATTATGCCTTGGAAATAGGATTAGCAGGTAAGAGACGGACATCATTTTTTAAAAATGTGTTATATATATATATATATATATATATATATATATATCTCTTGTAACCAAGCTGTACCAACTCTTGCTGAGCGACCTACAATGAGCAGATCGCTCGGCAGTGTCTCCCTGTGTTTAGCCCCATTTGGGAATAAAGCATTTAGCTAATTTATTGGAGACCATTTACAGATGGAGCGCATTTCTTCTTGCCGGGGGCTATGGATGGAATCGCCAACTGCCAGCCCCCAGAAGGGGACGCGCACGCAGGAGACACTTGTGTGTCCCCTGCTGATGGAGGTCTCCGCCGCCTTCCCAACGCTCCCCAGTCTGTCGTTCCCCCCCCCCCCCAACCTTGCTCGTCTCCCTGAAGCAAAGACGTGCAGGGCATTCTAGAGATTCCTGGCGCTCCATCCGGAGGGCCATTTTTAATCGTTTGGGATATTGATTTTAATTTTTTTTTCTAAAGGATCATTTTCTGTCTTTCCAGCAATCCCCTCTCCGGACTCTAAGAATGCCAACCTCTATTTCTTTGATGTTGTACATCAGGCCAACACTATATTTCATCTATTTGACAAACAATTCAATGATCATCTAATGCCTTTAATCAGGTGAGTTTCCGTTCTTCCCATCACGTAGTCTTCGATATAACGACACCGTCAGGTGGTAACGCTGATGACCTTTTTTCCCGGTTTCTCTGCAGCTCTTCTCCAAAACTGACAGAGTGTCTGCAGAAAAAGAAAGAGATCATCGAACAAATGGAAGTGAAACTGGACACTGGTATAGACAGGTAAGCGAATACAGGGCATTGATGCGCAGATTGTATAGGGGAGTCCGGAGATCTGTGTGCCCGTACGATGACCATTCCTATATATTCCGCTCACTGGTTTCCGATGGGGTGGCGTGCTCGAGCATGTCTGTTCCTGTGTTAAAACATATTTCAAATTTACTTGCAGCAGCTTTCAATGCAGAGAAAGAAATGTGTTATGTTACTCTTGTGGATCACTTGTTTTTGTTAATAACAACCAGAAAAAGAAGAAACGATCTTTCTGATGTACCTACAGGACACTAAACTGTATGATCGGTCAGATGAAGCAGATCTTGACAGCGGAACAGAAAAAGACAGATTTCAAACCGGAGGATGAGAATAATGTAGTAATTCAATACACTTCTGTAAGTACGGTGACCTAGTCAGGTCTACTGTTCACATGGCTTCAGTAATTACTTTGATAGTAAATCCCGGCAAACCTTATTAACGATTTATTTATAGCCACAAACCAGTCATATTAGAGGCGCACATTATGTTTACAGTGTAAGACATAGGGCATTGCTTCCAGTGTCTATGTCCATAATGAAAATCAGACCGCTCTCTGACTCTGCTCTATAGTTTTCTGATGTGGCTGGAAACCTCTATTGGGCATAGGGCTCCAGGTGTTGTGAAACTACACACCCCAGCATGCCTTGCCAGAGTATTGCTATTAGGAAATGCTAAAACTGTAGCAAAGCATGCTGGGATGTGTAGTTTCACAACAGCTGGAGGTCCACAGGTTACCTATCACTGCTCTATATGGAGTGTCAGCCTCCAAGTTGATGCCGGTTTTACCACATGGCACACATGAACACCGCAGCCTGTCACATCTACTCATTTAAAGCCATCGAAAACCACACGGGTGGTGGTCCGTTTTTGACCATTTTTCCGACAGTCAAAAAATCGTCAGTCTTCGATGATTTACATTCAAATTTACATTCGACCTATTCAATGACGGTTGGAAAACTCTCGGATCGACTAATTACTCATGGATCCAGGTGTTCTAGTCGAAACTGCAGCCGTTTTCGAGTATTTATCGCCGATGCAGTTTCGACTTTTTAAAAAGGTGAAACTGCATCGGTGGAAAAACTGTCCGAAAACGGCCGCAATTGAATAGGTAAGTCCGTTTTCAATGTTGCATTCAACTTGATGATGATGACTTTGACCGTCGTACTTTGATCAAACAGGCTTGCTCCAAGGTTTGCCTTTACCTTCGAAAGCAAGTGGAGAAGATCCGTAATTCAATGGATGGCAAGAATGTGGACACCGTCTTGATGGAGCTGGGGTTGCGCTTCCATCGCCTTGTATACGAGCATCTGCAGCAGTTCTCGTACAGCTCAATGGGCGGCATGCTGGCCATCTGTGACGTTGCAGAGTACAGAAAGTGCGCCAAGGAATTCAAAGTTAGTATTGAGTCGCAGACTACATTCTCTGGCCACTAAACAATTAGAGCTTTCCGTGTGACGAGTTTATAATGAGCGATTATTTTGAGTTTAAAACGCTTTCTATTATGACTGTTTAGAATAGTTTTACTATTACCAGTGTAACTATTGCTAATCATTACTGAACTGTATGATAGAGATCCTACTGATTATTCCTTGGACATTCCTCCCCATTAGTGTTACGTAATTTAGGTGCTCCCAACAGTTTGTCTGCTAAGAAATGTTGTTCTATAGGCCAGAAAATGCCTAATTACTAAAATAAGTGAGAATATTTGTACAGATGGGATGCCGGCAGTCACAATACCGAAGCCGGTGTCCTGACTACAGTCAGGAGACTGGTGTCAGAATGCCAACATCATTGATTCTTCCGGCACGGGAATCCTGACTGTTGGGAGGTTAGGGATGGGTGGTGGAGGTTAGTATTAGGCTATGGTAAGGGACGGTTAGGATTAAGCTATGGAGAGTAGGGAAGCCAATCCTGGGGCATTTTTTCAATACCGGGATCGAAAAATGCTCAATTCCAGGATCGGCTTTCCTAATAAAAAAAACGCTCTGGCTGCCCCGCATTTACTTACATTTGCAGGTGCAGCAGGGTTGCCGGGTGGATGGGTGGCCGGGTGCGCGGTGATCTTCATACTGCCGGGTGTGGGGACAGGAGATCCATGCTCCTTGCCTGCTTGCTGGTGCGCTGGGTGGGCTGGTGCGCTGGCTAGTTGGGGCGGCACAGCTTCATACAGTCGGCGTGACCTCTGCCTGCGCAGAGTGACTTCTGATCTCGTCACGCTGAGAGTCAGCCGCTGCCCGGCATTAGACTGCGCATGCGCAGTCTAATCCCGAGATAGTAGTAGTAGTAGTACGTTTATTTATAAGGCGCCGCAAAGTGTCCGCAGCGCCGTACATAGCAAACAAAAAACAAATGACAGGGTAACGTACAGGGTGTGTTGAAAAATACAGTATAAATAGGGGTATAGCTGGTAGAAATAAAATCAGCATCAGTTCAGAAGTAGGTGTCAAAATTGTCGAGGAGACTGAAGATGAAGTAGAGGAAGGGAAGAACAGGACAGGAGGACAGCTAAGGTAAAGAGGTAGGGTGAGTACGTGAGGCAGGAGGACCCTACTCATAAGAGTTAACATACTAAAAATAGGTGGGTGGACGAACGAAAAACAACAGGATAAGTAGGAACGGAGGGGAACGGAGGCAGGATAGGAGGATCAAAAGAGGTTAGGAGGAGGGATAGGCTAGTCGAAAAAAGTGGGTTTTGAGGGAGCGCTTGAAGGAGGTAAGGGAATCAGAAAGCCTGATGGGTGGCGGGAGGTTGTTCCAGTGCAGGGGGGCAGCGCTAGAGAAGTCTTGGACACGGGAGTGGGAGGAGGTGATTAGGTGAGAGGTCAGTCGGCGGTCAGCGATGGAGCGAAGAGGACGGGAGGGAGTGTGGATAGAGATCAGTGAAGAGAGGTAAGGAGCGGTGGAGGAGGAGAGAGCCTTGTAGGTGGTGGTGAGGAGTTTAAAGAGAACTCGGAAAGGAATGGGGAGCCAGTGAAGAGATAGACAGAGGGGGGAGGCGGAGGAAGAGCGGCGGGAGAGGAAGATGAGCCTAGCAGCAGCGTTAAGAATGGTTTGGAGAGGTGCGAGGCGGGTGAGAGGTAGCCCAGAGAGAAGGATGTTGCAGTAGTCAAGGCGGGAGATGACAAGAGAGTGAATGAGAATTTTGGTTGCGTCAGTGGAGAGGAATGGTCTGATGCGCGAGATGTTGCCTAGGTGAAAGCGGCAAGACTGTGAGAGAGCACGAATGTGGGGGGTGAAAGAGAGGGAGGAGTCAATGATGACACCGAGGCAGCGCGTTTGGTCGGTGGAGGTGATCTCGGTTTCACCAATGCTGATGGAGATAGTGGGAGAAGAGGGGATGTTCGGGGGATGGAAGATTAGAAGTTCAGTTTTAGCCATGTTTAGTTTCAGGAAGCGTTGGGTCATCCAGGCTGAGATGGCCGTGAGGCATTCGGAGACCTTGGACAGGAGTGATGGGGATAGGTCGGGGGAGGAGAGAGAGATTAGGGTATCATCAGCATAAAGGTGGTAATGAAAACCATAGGAGCTGATGAGGGTGCCCAGAGAGGTGGTGTAGAGGGAGAAGAGGGCCAAGGATCCCGGGATTGAAATCCTGGCGTTTTGGGGGCCAAATCCCGGGATCCTGCCTATCCTGGGATTGGCCATCCTAATGGGGAGGGAGTGTTATGGTTAGGTGTGTACGGGTTATAGGGTTGTGTACTAGCCGGGAGGATATTAGTTATGGTATTGTGGGGTGGGGGGGGGGGGGGGTAGGTAAGTATACTTCCTTGCCTCCTGTCGGGATTCCCCACCACTGGTTATCTGTGTGTCTCCCGTACAGATGTGTCTTCCTACATCATCATTTTAGTCATGCCAAACAGCCCCTCTCATGCTGAGTGAACTCTGAGGGTTATTTAAAGGGGCATTTATTTATAACACATGGTTTTGCCTTGTAAACGACTGCCCCTTTAATAAATAGTCTGAGTTTGGTCGGCATCAGTACATCTGGTCCCTATCCTCTGTGCGCACCTGCTTTATTTTATTTTAATTTTTTTTACCTTTGTACCTGACTCATTGTCGTTTTACTGTCACATTGCAGATTCCTCTTGTGCTGCAGCTTTTCGATACCCTTCACTCCCTCTGCAACCTTCTGGTTGTGGCCCCAGATAACTTAAAGCAGGTTTGCTCCGGAGAGCAACTGGCCAGCCTGGACAAGAACATCTTACACTCCTTTGTACAGCTGCGAGCGGACTACAGATCCTCGCGCCTTGCCCGACACTTCAGCTGAAGAGCTTACCACCGAGATGAATGTGTATCTGCCTATGCCAAGTCGTGGCTAGAAAATAGCACAGGAGCCCATTCCTTCATACATAAGGGTGGCTTTAGTCTCTACAGCGCAGGACACTGGCTTTAGAACGGTAGTGCAGCTACTGTGTGTATAACCCGCTCCTTCTGCCTCTGTCATCGTAAGAGCATTTCTTAGGTGGTGAAGGTAGAGCTAGGTGTGTTCCTAATGTAGAGACCACACTCCTTTCTGAGATTGTTATTACAGTGGGATACATTACCCATTGCCTGATTGGCTAGCAGAGTCATTTTTTAAAGGGACTCAAGTTACGTAGGGAAGTGTGTTTTATTGCTTCTTATTGTGTATTGTGATGCCATGACGGGTGATTTTACTTCCGAACCCTAGTTAGCGTTTCAAGATTTATACGTGACCCTTCCCACATCCTGGGCACAAAATGCCCTATTCCTAGCTGGGCCTGGGATGGCATACCACGAATGTACTACCTTCAGTATGATTACAATATTTAACATTTTCTAATTGACCATTGTTGACTTGCACGGATCTCTGTTTTGTTACATTTGGTGAACGGTCTCTCCTGTAACCCCTTTTTACATGTTAAAATCCCCCAACCTTGTGATTTTCTCTCATGACCCTTAAAGCCAATTTAACAATTTACACATTGAGAACTGTGTTTTATCCCAATTCACCATTAACTTATTTGTACAGGGCATTAAGCTAGATTAGTTTATCGGAATGATTACACTTTGGTCTTTTATATGTGTGTGTGTTGTGTTAACCTGTAGCCCCCCCCCCTCCCCTCCTCCTCCTCCAGCATTGACAGATGATACAGATCTATTTTGTTTCATTGATTCTATTGCGGAACAGTGATGTATGTTTGTCTTGGGATCTTTACAGGATTTTAATTTGCAGATTTAACCCAATTTTGTTATTTTTTTGCAAAATAAACCTTCAATGGGAGGCCAGTTGCAACTTATCCTTATTTATGCCAAAATGTGATTCCAATTTTCTATACAGATGAGTACCACAACACAATTCTCCTGTGTCGAGCACTATATCAGAGAAGTATGTTGAGAGATTATTTTATTTTCCTATGTCGGTCACACAGACAGGTGCAGGTAAATCCTTGGCTTCCAAGCTCGGTCATTGGCATACAGGATGATGAGAATAGTTACACACAAACACAGTGCATTTTGTGTGCTGCAGTTTGACTTCTTTCTATTGTCTGTGTGTATTGTTTTCCCCAGCCATGATAATGTCCACAGTCACCTTAACCATGGTGATATAAACAATTCGTTCAGTTAATGAACTTGATCATCATGAGCCGAAAGCTTATTCAATAAAATTAATACCAATATATGTTCTACAAACACAAATGGTCAATACGTTGTTTCCTATGGTGGGGATTTGCATTGTCCAGAAGAGAATGTTGTGCAATGAAAGCAGAAATCTAATGCTGTAATGCATTCACTTACAGGTATGTTTTACACTTCTTGGATTAAATATCTTTTTTATCGGTCTTTGTCCACAATGCGCTTATCTCTTATAATATGTATTGGAAGTACAGATAGCGACCACTGCCAAAACACTTTAAGGTCTGCAGAGATCACGTTTAAATATTTGTTCCAAACGTAAGAGGAAACTGGTTAAAAACCACAAAATATGGTTAAAGGAGAACTCCACTTGTATTTATTTTCCTTACTAACCTTCCCTCCTCTGAGTAATGGGAATGCACAATGTACAGAAGATAATCTCTCATATGCACCAGGCATTGAAAGTGTTCGCTTGCCAAAACAGCCAGGAGAAGTCGGAAAGAAACCTGCGGCTTCCATTGGCTGTATCGTGTCCGCATTCAAATTGGTCTTTGCTGTTGGCTTTCTATAATCCTTGCTTTCTGGCGCTGAAAAGCATCTCCCGTGCAACAGGCCTCCGTGTGTTGACCATACTATTAAGGGAAATGTTTAATGAATCTACACCATTATGTTTTCAACAGCCAACATGTTGACTTTCTCAGAATGTTGATCGGTGAAATATGAACATTCTAAAAATGTTGCCGTTTGGTTAAAGCATCTAGAGGAACTAGAGGTGGGGTTAGAATTTGGGATCTAAATAGCAATGAAATACTTATTGGAAGACCAAGGTTTAGAGGTCTGACCCAGAAGTGAAGGTCACATGATTTCCAGGACCTGGAAAGTGCCACTAGAAGGTAAGTCCATTACTGGGCGATCAGGATGAAATGTTGATATTCTAACGTCAACATTTCATACACAACCTGGTGGTAGCACTCTCTTCCGTCCACTTGTATGACTGCTGCTTATTTGGCCACAGATGAGATCTTTGGCCATTGTATGAGACAATATTTCCCGTAAGCCTATGATCTATTTCTCATCCATACATATGATCGATAACCATAAGACATCTGCTGTACCAACAATGTTATAATGCACTGCTACTTTGAAAATGAATGCTGCTATAAAGCTTGGGGGCAGCCCTATTTGTGGTCTTGGTTTCGTCTGGTTATATTATGTCATTAGCGCCATCACTCCAACCTTTTGTTATTAGGGCGTCGCTAAATGTAATTTATTTTTCTAAGTCAACTCACTTCCAGCTAACTCACATTTCAGATCCCAGTGCCTGGCCCACAAGAAAGATTTTAATCTTAAAACATTTTCTTTGTCAATTAAAGCAATTGTTTTATTAACATACTGCCAAGAGTGTGTGCTTGGGTTTTACCAATGGAAGTGCTACTTTGACAAAACGTAAAATGTTAACATCATTGGTTGAATCATTCTGCTAAACATTGCGTCTTGTCCGCCCAGTTATTAACAATCCAAGTCTTTTTGACCTGAGTTGGGAGTTTGTTCACCTTTAAAAAATATCAAGGACATACACATAGTGTTCATTCTAGCACCCTGCTCCTTGTAAAATTCTTTTAATTCCTCCTTTCTGCCTGGGTTATCTCAATATTGAGATACAAACCAGACTGTTCTTGAAGTACCACAGAAGACAGTGCCACCCCAGGCAGGAAGGAGGAACTGTGATGATTTTTCAAGGACCAGGGTGTAGAATGAACACTATTGAGATATCTCACTGTATATCGGTAATGAAATCTGCACTCTGCACTCAGGGAGGAGACCTTTCCCATTACCACCCCTGAGTAGGGACAGGGTTATGTCCATCGATCAGCCACAGTAGGTCTTACACAGCCCAATGCGGCCAACTCTCACCTTAAATTGTTTTTGCACTGAACGGACGTTCTTAATGATCTGGCAGGCCCAAATGATCAATATTTTCGGGTTGATCCCCCACATACACTCTAGACATATCTGGGCAATCAGCTGATATCAGGCCAGATAATTGGAGAATTTATGTCTAGTATAAGGCAGCAGGTTGAAATAAAAGGTGGATCCCTGAATGATCTTCTATGTCCCAGCAGCTGTAGAGACATGTATTGCCTAACTGTAATGTTTTTGGAAGTGTATATTTCAACGAATTTGACAGAAAAGTCGGCATTTAAGACTATCTCACGGAAATGCTTAATTTTTTTTTTATATTTTGTACTTATTGTTTTTGACCCTTATTTTAAAGTTGTATAAATGTATGGAAAACTATGGTTTCTTAATATATACTTTTTTTGTTGGTGCACGTTGTTAATTTTCTTTAGTGCAATATCTACTTTTGCCTGCTAAAAGGGCATCAATAAAAATGTTTGCAGTTTTGACATGTAACATTTCCTGTCAATAAATAAATTCTTTTATGTTATTAAATGCTTGTGTTATGGTTACTGTTACATATTATGCCGCTGATAGTATAATCCTGTCTTAAGGGGTGTACACATCTAACACTTTGGCATTATTCCCATGCTTTTCCTTTGATAATAAAGTTGTACCTGTGTACCAAATTTTGTTAGTAGCAGGAAACCGCTGTAGCATATCATTTTGTATGCAAATACAGTTACAATTACACATACAATATGCTGCATATTTTAATCATCAGAAGCTGCTTGTGCATCCTATTTGATGCATAAAAGTTTTATTTTTTTTAAAAGACATGTACAGTACAGTGACCTATTTTGATAGATGAAAGTATATTGTTGCTTTTTTAGGTCAGAAATTCAGTAATGTGTATTTTTTGGCAAATGTGCTGTAAAACAAAAAAAAATCTGGCTTTATAGAGCTGTTTTGTATCTAAATCCTGGCCTTTAACTGTTAGGACTGTTTCACATGCTCTGACTGATGCCGGACGGCGAAACACCGCACGGGCAAAAGCTGTGCTGTGTACTCAGTAGTTAATAATGGACAGGAGTGTGTCCATTCACACGGGACGGCCATCCCCACCATTGTAAACTTCTGTGTGCGGCACAGGTTCTTGGCCGTGCGGGGATTTGCTGCCCGGCATCAGCCGGAGTGTGTGAAACAGCCCTTTTAGTATACAATGCATTCCGGTTGGCCTGAAAAAGTTGTTGCTTCCTGGTCTAAAAATCCTGTGAGAGGTTTGTTCCAACGTACATTCGGAAGGTTAAACATGCCCGCCTTTACTTTAGCCGAGTTCTGGGAAAAAGTCTGATGTCATAATGTCAGAGTTCATGCAACTTTTTGATAAAATCTGCTACCAATGCATTCCGGCCAATATGATCTATTGCCCGATCTTGCAATCCGCGATGGATCGCACAGACCATTTTTTGATGACTTGTGTTGAATCGTGCCATCTCGTGTGCTGTGCATCAGATGAGACAATGAGATGTGCACTTATAGCAAAGCTGCACGATATACGGTATCATGTCCGGGTCATAGGGTTGACACTAAGATGGCCGACAGGACTTAGGTGGACACATGAAATAGGTCAACAGGCCTAGGGTCGGAAGGTCGACACAAGCATTAGGTCCACAATGGGAAGAACGACAGTCAAAAGGTCGACCTGTTTCACCGCTGCGCTCGCCATGCTCCACGCCCTAGTGGGTGGTAGGGTATGACATACTGCCTGTTTTTGAGAAACAAAAACATTTAAAAAAACTCATGACCTTTTGACTCAACCTTCCCATTGTCGATCTAATGCTTGTGTTGTCCTTAGGCCTGTTGCCCTATTTCATGTGTCAACCTTTAGTGGTCGGCTTTCCTTGGCATATATTCAATGCCGTGGGCGAGCGGTGACTGCGAGCAGGACTTTTTGCTCGCAGTCACCGCTCACCCTGTCAGTATTCAACGGACCCCCCCTCATTCACAAATTCCCCCTCGCTCCGTTTTTTGAGCGAGGGGGAATTTGCGAATGTGCCTCCAAAAGCTGCGAGAGCCGAGGCTAATTACAGCGAGTTTGCTGCACTAGCCTCGGCTCTCGCAGTTTAGGGGAATCCTCGCAGTTCTGTGACTGCGAGGATTCCCCCGGAACGTTGCATAGTGCGAGCGGCCGGCGCGGGGGTTAAACTGCGAGGATCACTGGTTTTCTGTGATCCTCGCAGTTTAACCCCCTCGCTGGCCGCTCGCACCGGCATTGAATACTGCACATAGTGTCCAGCTAGCAACCATATGCCAATTAGACCACCCGTCCTTAAACTAGTTATATGCCATAGATCAGTGGTTCAGAATCTTGGTCCTCAAGGAAGCCCAACAGTTCACGGTTTCCAGGTCTCCACACAGAAGCGCGAGTGAAACAATTGGCTCCACCTGGGGATCTTTTAAAATGTGTCTGTGATGAGTGCACGTGCTCCTGACAGGTGACCTGGAAACCTTGAGCTGTTGGGGGGGTACTTGCAGAGTGAGGTTGGGAACCGCCGCCATAGATGCTTCTGAAATTTTCAATACACATCTTTCCGTTTTCTGTGTCTACTTGTACCAAGGCTTATTCCCCTTTAAGAGATGATCCTGTAATCTTATGGACCTCTATCGATGACTGCACAAAGTTAATTAAAATGAAGTGTGAAGTCTTAGTGCCTGTTTTCTCTTTCACTTCGTGATCCACCGAATCAATCTAAGCAGGAAAACATAACATTTCACTCATAACGGCAAACAAATGAGCGCAAGCCCGTTCCTTTTTATGATCCGGGTATTTCATTGTAGACTGCAGTGATGCATTACAAATATTATATAATTATTTGCACTAATATTTGAGCAGGTGGAATGGATTAGTGCACAGTAAACAGCAAACTTTTGATAGCGTGATTTCTCCTAAATGAATGTGTGCTGTGCAACGTGTATAAATATTGTCCATAATTCAATGTATCCAAGATAGCTGTGTTTATATTGAAGACGGAATATGGATTCAGAACTCATTGCTCTGTTGGATTGCCTCCGCTTCTAATTATAACACACACAATGCATTTTATATCTGAAGGGAGTAAACAAGCTTGCATTTTGCTATTTGTTCATAATTAAAATTAGATTTTTTTTTTTGTCCTTTTTAGTAATTGCTAGAGTTCATATTTGGAATAACAGGTGACTTTTCAGCTGTAACGCAGAGTGCAGAAATGGTTTGGTAAGAATACGTAGCCGTTACCATTGGGTGTATCCGAAGGTCGGTTTACCTGGGAGTGGTTGGACTACAGTGGTGCTGTACATATGGGGCGCATTTTCCGGAATCGCGCCATATTGCACATTTTAAAATTGTGTGGATTTCAGAAAAAGTGCGACTTCGGACATTTTTGCGAAAAAAATCATCCCCCAAAAAATCGCATCCTGTTAAATGTCATCCTGTTAAAAGTCTCTTTTTTTTTTTTAACTGACCTGTTCATACGTTACTATCTCAGTGGACATGGAAGGGACTATATTAATGTGCTGACCGCAGTGAGACAGTGTCCAAAGCATGGCGAGCGCATCGATTATGTCAACATAGACACTAAAAAAAACATGCAAAACTTGAGTTGACCTTTTCATATTAACCTTCATTGACTATCAACCAAGAGAAAGTTGACCATTTTTTAGATGTTGACCATCACTGGTTGACCTAGACATTGGCTACCATTTATACCAGTACTGGAGATACTTGCCTAGGAGTTGGTAGGAATATATAATTATAAAATAGTAAAGAAATCGAAAGGTCAACTGGTAAAAGGTAGACCGTGTTTAAATAAACATGGTCAGCGAGCAGATGGTTGGCACAAGTTGAGTTTTTTTCCCCCAATGTCATGGGTCCTCAAACTGCAGCTCTCCAGATGTTGTGAAACTACAAATCCCAGCATGCCTTGCCACAGTTTTGCTATAAGGGAGTGTTAAAACTGTGGCAAGGCATGCTGGGATTTGTAGTTTCACAACATCTGGAGGGCCGCAGTTTGAGGACCCATGCCCTATGTCTTTGTAACTGTTGCTTGACTCACTATTCACCTGGCCTACAAATGGAAATAATTACCTATGGCGAGTGAAAATGAAGCAGAGTGAGACCTTTTGCCCGAAGCATGGCGAGTGAAGAGAACGAGTCGGGACAAGTTTCCACTGGTCAAACACAAAATAACACCCCAAAACCTTAAAAAAATAAATAAATACCTTGTTGACCTTTTGACCCTGGTAATGCTTTGTCCCTGTTGACCTTGCCCACTGTCTACCTTTTACCGGTTTTGTACCTGTTGACCTTTTGACCCTGTGAACCTAATGCATATCAACCCTATCGAAGCGACCTGATGACTGTCTATCTAGACCAGGGGTGGGGAACCGCTGAATAGGACTGACAGTCTCTGGCTGCTGTTGATTAAGAGGAATCTTGCAAGAACTACCGACCTCTTGCGAGAATTCCCCTGTACTTGATTCCCCGCAAAGCCTCCGGGTGGGAGGGCCACTCAGACCGGCTACGGGGGCCGCATACGGCCCCCGGGCCTGAGGTTCCCCATCCCTGGCCTAGACCATGTAGATCTTCTATACCACACCCAATCTGCTGCTGCTTCCAAAGACGCAGCATCAGATCAACCGTCAGACAACTGCCGACCCCTCGGGTTATCCAGGATGTACGGGAAGATCAAGATGCTGGGGTCAGTGGAGCTGCATCCAAGGAGTCCACCACTGGCTTTGGTATGTCCAGAGAATTGGCCCAACATGCCCCCATTTTCTGGAACACCAGCAGCAGGTGTACATGCACCATCTAGAGATTTACATACATCTATGAATCCAAATCTAGGTCGACTGTGTTCAAGCATGGACAGTCCTTAAACTCGGGGCAGTTAAGGTGCCTTGAGGACAAAGGGCCTTTTTCAGACCTGCTGGTTTGGCTGCGTATATTCGCTACCTAGCGAGCAGGTAACTGCTGCCGAACTCATGCCCCCCCTGCCGAGCGAATCCCTGCGCTACCATACGAGCGGATGTGTATGCATACACATCTGCTCACATGCTGTCGCACAGAGAAGAAACCATTCGATGGTCGCTCACCATCGAATGATTTTTCCTCCCTTCGTTGATAAAGTAAGCCTATACTTTTATCCTGGATGGAGATGGCCGACATGGGGGCGGGCCCTGTGGCATCAGCCACCTGCCCCAAGCAGTCCACCCAGCGTTTCCTTGGATGCACTCACCATTTTTGTGGGCATTCCCACATAATGCTGGGTGCACCCAGCGTCCGCCCCCTTCCGGTCCCTTGTCTGCCATCATTGGGTGAACGCTACGGCGAGGGCGAAACTCGTCAAAGGCGTTCGCTCTGGGGGTTTGCACATGCACATACAGATGGAGCAGATCACAGTGGAGCTGGTCCTGGCGATTCTATCGCCATTCACCAGGTCCCGCCACCAGCCGATGGAAGGCGAGAAGCTCATGCACCCCATTCCGTCAGGGCCCCACTGCTCCCCCGTCGCCGCCCGCAGCCTCCGCTAACCCTGCCCTTTTCCCTGAAGCGGGGATGGGCAGGGAATCCACTCCCCAACGCCGTGTGAGTGTGTGAGACGCGTTCCTGACAGATGGAGTGCCAGCCTGCACCAGCTCAGGACATTTGGCGGTCCTGCAGGCTGGCTGAGAGGCGCTCCATCTGTATATGTGCATGCACAAACCCCTGCCATTGGCCGGGGAAGCGAATTCGGACCACAGCGAACATGTTTGAATCACCCCCAAAATTTGAATACCACTGGTCTATGCGTCCCATACAGAGCTGTGCAGTGAAATTCATTAATGTACAAATTGTATGGAACATTTTTTTCCCCTCACCTTTTTACTAAAGCCAAAAAATGTATTCCTCATAAGAGTCTTGCTTTATAATGACTTGTGCATTAAGCCTGTAATTACTTTACAATTGGCACAAATGTGAAACCACACAGGAAGCGCATACAATGTAAGCGGCAAAGGCAAGTTAACTTGCTAAGTAACAATTGAATAGCATGATACTTTATTCAGTCCCAAAACCAGGCAAGCAGGAGCCGCTTACTTACAATGTACTTGTACAACACATTGCTCAGGGAGGATGGATTAAGAAGTGTTCTTGAAGCTGTCGGAGCAGCACATGGTTTAAAAAAGATGTCTGAGTGCTCCGAAGAGAATCCCGCAAGTGTGGCTTTCTTCTCCCCCCCTTAATCTGCCATTGAAAACATGGTTCTCAGCGTCGTATACCATGGGCACCTGTTCATTTGCTTCGCTCTAGAAATGAAACATTTGGAAAAGAACCAAAAATGTGGAATTTATTTATCCTCTACAACTGAATTTTATGTTACTTTTACTTTGGTCTATACTTGGTAAATATATATATATTTTTTTATTTTGTTAAAGAGATAAAGGCGCTCTCAATTTTGTACTCAGTGGTGTGATGTTTACCACTGCTCATGCGTATAAGTCTACCATGTGATGGTTTGACGTTGGCAGCCGCAGTGAGGAATTCAAAGTGAGTGACAGGCAGGGGGGCGCTTGTGGGAGGTAACCGAAGTGTGGAGACTCAAGCGCAGGGATGTCCCGACCGTTGTAGGCGCATGTAACAGCTTGCAGCTGCAATCCCATCTATAGTTACACTGGCCAGTGCGCGCCATTGCCAGTAGCTGTACTGCATGACCATAGGGTTACCCAAAAGGTCGATGTGTGACTGATGGGCAACTAATGGATACTTGTGCGCACACAGCAGTTTTGAAGCCCCGCCTAGAAGCTGCAAAATTTGCCATAGAGCCGCATGCCTCCAGCCACAGTCAATGGCAGTCAGAATGCTGATTGGTTGCTTGCTGGAGCTATCCACCAATCAAAGTGCTTCACTGTATGGAAGCAGGTGAAGAGATAGGGTGCGGCCATAGAAAGGGTATTTAAAAAAAATGGATTCCCAATGCTGCTAAGATGGCCCTGCTAACCCTCCATGACCATTACGTTTTCCAAATTATACATACACCTCTCTTTATACGGTCATTTTTATAAACATACTGTAGGTTTAAATTGGTGGAAGAGCCAGAGCGGCATGAAAAGGTTGTGCCTGGGAGTAGCCTAAATGTGCCAATGTTAAGCTCACCCCAAGGTTTGAGTGGTTGTAATAGTAGTGTATTTATTGATGCATTGGCGACATTAAAATATCATATACTAACCTCTTGTGTTATCATTGTAATTGTGAGCTAAGATGTAGGTTGATACATAATGTATCCTATAGCATTGATTGCTTATTGTCATGCAAATGTAATCATCTTCAGGTTAATATTTTGTATCCACTCTTGTTATGGTTATTTGGCCTACAAAATAGGCCCATGACAGCATGATGATTACCAGCTGGCCACAAGTTTGACCATACATTATAACTATTACAATTGCATTTTTTCTTACACATTTATGCAATTTTGTAATTTTATATATTTAGGTAGATATTGGGGCATATAATCTATGGGTTCTACATGCCCACATGGCATTGTCCTCGAATCCTCCACTTCTTGAAATAGGCCATTGAACATTTTCAACTGCAGACTCATTAGGACCTTAATCTGGCCCTGGCTGCTGCAGGTGTCGGAATCTGGTCCATTGGTCCCTTTTCCTGCCGATCCCCACCCTATTTGCATGGGTGACCTAGGAAAGGGTTGTACATATCTACTGCCTCAGTCACCACTTTCCAAGATCCGATATATGCAACGGTTGACAAACACACACAACCAAACCTTTAAACATTTGCACACTTGACACCCAATGAACTCATAGAGACACAGAACCCCACCACAAGTCTTTAATTTCCCATTTATTTATCCAACACGGATATAGACACAAACTCATAAATGTATAAAGTCACATCCTCCAAGTAAGGACTCAGCTCCAATTTTACAGGAGTGGGACACGACAGTCCTGAAGGTGGGAATGGAAGGAGGTATTTATGGTGGAGGAGAGGAGGTGGTGTTGTGGAGACAGAGTGGGTGGTAGGATGTATCAGGCATATGTGGAAATGATACTGGAGATATAAGAGCAGATTGCTTGAGGGGTCTGTAGGTGAAAAAGAGATTAAGGTTAATTCTGAGTGAGGCAGAGAGGCAATGCAGTGACTGGTAGAGTTGGGCAGCGGAGATGAAGCGATGAGACAGATAAATGAGGTAGGAAGCAGATGGGAGTGAGGCAGGACATTAATAGACCTAAGGCATACTTGCCTACCGGACCCTCTCCATGAGGGAGAAAATGCTCTGTTCCTGGACTTCCCTGGTAATGTATGATTGCCATCACCTGTGGGGAGCTAGGTCATTGATAAGAAAGGTGTTTTACCACAGGTGATGGCAATCCTACATTACCAGGGAAGTCCAAGAACAGAGCATTTTCTCCCTCATGGAGAGGGTCAGGTAGGTAAGTATGACCTACGTTTACAGTCGTCAAGTCTTGATATGATGAAAGTGTAAATAACAATTAGAAGGTTCTGTTGGACAAATAGGTGATCCAATGAGTAGTAGAGACAGAGAGCCCAAAATACAGGAGGGTTTGCAGGAGTCAGTGCTATGAAATACTGCTGAGGTCAAGGTGTACAGTACAAGAGAGCGAGAGAGCTATTGGATTTAACCATGACCATTGACTTTGGCGAGGGCAGTTTTTGTGGAGTAATGAGGCCAAATTCCAGATTGAAGTAGGTCAAGGATTGAATGAATAGAGAGAAAGAATGTGATGTGTTTGTATACTACCCATACAAGGGAGTTGATGCTAGATGGATTTTGTTAAATTTGGGTACAAAGTCAAGAGTACTTCAAGAGGACGGGTGAATATTGAATGGTTGAAATAGATGGTTGGATTGGAGACTGGGAGGAGATGGTAGGGCTTTAATCCTTTCAGTGCCAAGGTTGCTGTGAGCGTTCTCAACCCCGCAAAAAATGCCAGCGCCGCTCACAGCAACTGTTCTTGTAGTATAAATAAATACAAACACGGCCGAGTCAACTCATTGAAGTTTAGTTAAATGTTGCACTGAAAAAAAAAACTGTGAGCTGTGAGCGGCGCCGGCATTTTTAACAGATATATTGAGGATCTCTCACAGCATCGTCGGCACTTAAAGGTTTAAAGTAGGACTGTTTAGCAAGTGAAAAGGAGTTTCTATGACTTTTATTAGAGTGCTAATGTTATCTTTTTAATTTTTCCATGTGTGAAAGGTACACTTTTTAAGGCTTACAACAAGAACACTTTTTGAGGACACCACATTTCCCCACATAAAAATATCTATACAAACAGTAATGATGTGTTTTCTATTAGGTTTTCTTTTTTTTGCATCTTGTAGATGTTTATATTTCATGTCTTGCTGTTGTCACAGCTACAAATTCCTTCCATCTCAATTAAGCCTAAAAAAAAAAAAATGAAACTATAAACTAACAATTCATTATGAAAGCAGCAGGTGCAGTGCATTATGGGTATGGTCAGTAGCGTTACACTAAAGGGGGGATAATTATGCAGCGAAGGAAACTAAAATAAAAAAAAATAAAAAATAAAGAAACACAACGCAGCAGCATATTTCTTGACAAAAGGCAATAGAATGACAGGTTGTTTGAGGTATGCGGAATGTTTGTCCTTTCATACATACTGCCAGCCAGAGGGGGTTTATTGCCGAGAATATAAGGAAAGTTGCTGCCAGTTTCTACTGGTACTCGTGTTTAAAAAGAAACTATGGAAACCAGGACTAGGATTATTAATTAAGTTTAAATTTGGAATGTCTCTGCCAAGGGCGCCTGTATGAATTCAATAATGCTACCTGTTGGGTTGCAATTTAATGTACTGTTTGTAACTTATTAGAATGCTGAACTGTTTTTAAATTAACACATTGTTTCAATAATCTTATTAAAATCGCTTTTATCCAGAAGATTGGATTTAAAAAATTGTGATACAAAGAGCCAATGTGTGCTTTTCCTTATTGGCTGGGTTATAGAGTGGCATTTTCCTATAGCCAAAATGCCGAAGATATTATATCTGCTCACCGGCAATATTGTTTCATTAAGGCAAATATCCCATGTGTTCCTTACTATTTAAATGCCCATCAATATGACGGCTTCTGCAATGTACTTTCCCTTTGAGCTGTGACAGTTTTTACTTTAACTTTGAGCAGTGCCAGTTTTTAGCCTACGAAGTCTCCACCCCACTCCCAGCCTCTATCTGCTCCTCCTTCCTCCAATCTCAGTCTTCACACCTCCCTCTCTCCATATCCAGCTAGTTTTAAACAGATTGGTGTCCCTGCAAAATTTGCTTTCATTTTCTGTTATGACATTTTATAGCACACAAGGAGTCATTTGGGCCAACAAGTGGAATCTAGTGGTCACTGGCGGTACTTCATCTTATAGAGGTGAGGAGTAGTTATATATATATATATATATATATATATATATATATATATATATATATATATGGCTATATCAAACAAACAAGATGATCCAGCACAGCCTCCTTAGTCCCAGTTCTCCGCGGGTGCCCACATGTCGCTGTAAGAATACAGACCACAAATGAATGCAGCACTCCAGCTTGAATGAAAAATCCATTCTTTAGTGATAGCTTAATGTAGCAACGTTTCAACAATTTCTTGTTTTCGTCATGCTGACAAAAACAAGAAATTGTTGAAACGTTGACACATTAAGCTATCACTAAAGAATTAATTTTTCATTCAAGCTGGAGTGCTGCATTCATTTGTGGTCAATATATATATATATATATATATATATATATATATACACATAGGCGCCTAAACCGTGGGTGCTCCGGGGGCCCGAGCACCCACGGAAGGTGAGGAGCACCCACGGCACGGGCCACGGCAGCGGGGTCCCAGCAGTGGGGTCCCAGCAGTGGCTATGCTGTCATCAGTGGGGTCCCTGCGGCGGATGGGAACTAGTAGCGGCTCCCGGACCCCGACAGCGAGCTGCGGGTGAGTCTGGGGGGGGGGGGATGTGTGGTAGTGTGTGTGTGTGTGTGTGGGGGGGGGGGGGTGGGGGGGTGGGGGTGTTGGGAACACCCACCGAAAAGAGTGCCCCCTGAGGGAGTACCTCCTTGGGATCAGGAGCCCAGAGCCCAGTATCAGCTGACTCCATTGCTCTTACAGTTACGTAAAACTTTTTAAAAAATATTACAAAGACTTAATTAATTGCATGTGAAGATTGTGTAATATAATGATGCCACAATTGGCAGTTTATTTTTGTTTTGTTTTTGCCCTTTTGTCCACGTACAAGTGCTTTTATACACAAAGAAACACTAATGGGCTTCCATTACTTCATATTGGCAGAAGGAATCTCAAGACCATGTAATCTATTTTTAGAACAATACATTCATATAAATCATTTTAGAAATAAATTCTATGTTGATATCCTAAATAATAAACAGCAAATGCTGCTCCTCACCTCTATTGGGGGAATTCAAGTGTTGTAGATGGCACTATACTTAAAAATATCATAATAAAATTCCCATATGCCGAGCCAGAGAATCTCAAGATGCATTCAGGTATTCACCAGTTGCACAGGGGTCAGGTGTACATAAGGCTTTTTTTCCCCACCCAATCAAGTCAAAAGCATAAACCGTTTTTTTATTTTTGTTACCATTTGTTTTGATAGTGAAAACTTTATTCACTATTACGGTAGGTTTGGTTTCAATTAAAATAAACAAAAAAAAAAAAAAGCATCTTTATTAAAGCAGGTATAAGCTTGCTTTTTTGTATGAATGAAAGTAGCAAACATTTCTATAATACACCCACATAATAACATAATAACATAGGCAGGAGCAATTAAGAAAGCATTTACTAGCTGAGAGGTGAACCAGCAATCAGAAGAGACTCATTAAAGCCTGAGATCATAATCGTCATTGTGTATTTGCACCCAGGGCAGCCGAGAGGAAAATGTTGGGGGCGTGGCCGAAGTGTGGGGGTGTGGGCACCGCCCACACTTTGGCCACGCCCCCACAATGTTTAGAGGAGGGTGAAAGAAAACTGTTAAAACTGTAATCTCAGCAGCAGCTCACACCTACAGCCAGGGCCAGCGCCACCACTAGGCAGGTCTAGGCATTTGCCTAGGGTGCCGGCCACTGGAGGGCGGCAGTTCGCCCCTCGCCCCCCGTGCAAAGGGGGTACCTGCTGCGCCGTCTGGGGAGCAGGCAGGGGGGTCCATGCTGGCGTCTGACAAGAGCCTACAGTGGTGTCCTTGCTGCGCGGGTACCTGCGGCGCTTTGTATAAAGCTGGCGGCGGCAGGGGGTCCCTGCAGTGAATAAGAAATAACTAGCGCTATCCGCCGGGCTATGCGGCGGCACGGGAAGCGCTGCCGGGTTTGAAAACAATGGCGTACGGCCAGTGTTTTCAAAACAGAAGCGCTTCCTGTGCCGCCGCATAGCGCTAGTTATTTCTTATTCACTGCAGGGACCCCCCGCTGCCGCCAGCTTTATACACAGCGCCGCAGGTACCCGCGCGGCAAGGACACCACTGTCACATGACTGTCGACATAAACCCATGTCGACCTTGGCCCATGTCGACCTTAAATCATGTCGACATTGACCCATGTCGACCTTTAACCCTGTCGACCTTGGGGCCAGTCGACCTTCCGGGGTCGACCTAATGACTGTAGACCTAAGTCTGATCTGACAGATGTACCGCTTCCCCCCCCCACCTGACCCTAACCCACCCCGCTAGTGCCTAACCCTAACCCAGCGGTAGCCAACCCTAGCCCTCGAGAGCTACCAACAGTTCACATTTTCCAGACAACCTAGCTGCTGCACAGCTGCACTCATGAATCACTGACACATTTTAAAAGATCCACAGATGGAGCTAATTAGCTCACTTGTGATTCTGTGAGGAGACCTGGAAAACATGCACTGTTGGTAGCTCTCGAGGACTAGGGTTGGCTACCCCTGCCCTAACCCATTCACCCCGCTGCCTAAACCTACCCCCCACATCCTAATCATAATACCTCTTCTCAGTGCTTAACCCCAACAGCCCCTTCTAAAACCTCACCCTAAAGGTGGCCATACACACGCAGATTTATCTGCAGATCTGTCTGGTTGGAACAAAAACATGGTTATGGATGACAGTTGACCATTTGCTTGGAAATGCTTGAAAACTGACAAACTGTCACTCATCCATAACCATGTTTTCGTTCCAACCAGCCAGATCTGACGATAAATCTTACTAGTGTATGGGCACCTTTAGTCCCCTTACTAGCGCCTAAACCCAACCACCCCCTTTCTCAGCCTGACCCTAAGCTGCACCGGCATACTTACGCTTGGCAACCCAGCAGTTGAGATTCTGCCGCCAGCATTCTAAACCCTCCCCCTAACCGTAATCCCTGAACCCCACCACCTAAACCTGACCTCCCACCCCGCAGCTTAACCCTAACCCCCTTCTAAGTGGCTTATACTATCCATCCATCCATCCATCCCCTCACCTAACCCTAACCGCCACCCCTACCCTCAGCCTAATCCTAAATCCCCCTACTAGTGCCTAAACCTAACCCACCCCCTTCCTGGGCCTGACCCTAACCTTCACCAGCATGCTTACATTCGGCAACCCAGCAGTTGGGATTCTGCCGCTGGCATCCAAATTGATGTTGGGATTCCGGCTCCGGTCTCCCAGCAGTAGTCGGGATGCCAGTGTCAGTATAGTGAATGCATACACTCCGCACTTATTATAGATATACAACCGGTTCCCATGACAGAGATACATATCGCCCCTTATCTAAAACCTGGGAACTCGGATTAAACGATAACATTATATTTGTGATAGATCGACATTAGGCAAATATTCTGGGCAAACATTTAAATCTTAAGATGAATTCAAGCAAATCAAAGTGTTTTGGTCATGTCCAAACCTGTTCTATTTTGTGTGAGCTTTAATGGTTACAGTACATATTATTTTTAATGTCATATTAGAATAATGGGTACTTGTGAGTTATCCGGGCTGCCGATTTCTAAATCGGGTCGGATCGGGCACATCGCATCGCATCGCATGCGACCATCGGATGCGATGCGATGCGATGCGATGACCCGATTTTTCCATAGGAATCAATGTTAAAATGGACTGAGTCCATTTTAACATGGAATTCAATGGGAAAAAGGGGTCCTTTTCATACCCCTACTATCCAAGTGGGCATGGAGTTGGATATAAACCTGTGGCGAGCGTAGCGAGCCACCGAGCCCGAAGCGTGGCGAGCGTAGCGAGCCCCGCGAGGGGACACAGAATACCGTCCCCTCGCGGGGCTCGCTTCGCTCGCCACGCTTCGGGCTCGGTGGTACGCTACGCTCGCCACAGGTTTATATCCAACTCCATGCCCACTTGGATAGTAGGGGTATGAAAAGGACCCCTTTTTCCCATTGAATTCCATGTTAAAATGGACTCAGTCAATTTTAACATTGATTCCTATGGAAAAATCGGGTCATCGCATCCGATGATCGCATGCGATGCGATGCAATGCGATGCGATATCGCATCGCATCTGATTGTATGCCTTAACTTAAGGCATACAATCAAAAAATCGGCAGCCCAGATAACTCACAAGTACCGAATAATGTTTGCTGGTTGAATTACAGTAAGTGTTAAACATAACAATGTAAGAAATATAGTGTTTGAACAGAACGTCGAAGTCATAACTTTGAGTTTGAGCTTAAAATTTGATATATGACTTAACGATAATTAAATATAGACCATGGAAAGCAAAATATAATTTCAGTTCCTGGACTCTGACTCCCTCTTACCGGACTTGTGCAGTTGTTTTTTATGCAGTAAACAGTGCATATTGGGTTTGGTTAGCTTCTAATAAATTGGTGCCTAATCCTGGTTTGAGCACCCCATGGGTGCTGCCGTGTTGGATTAATTCATAATAATAATTTTATTCTGATAGAGCTCTTTCTCAAATATTCCAATCAGCTGACTCCAGTTTCTTCCAATCATAGAGGGGCTAGCTTCTACCTGACCAGAAGCACCAATAACTGCTCTGAGCGCACTATTTAAACCTCTCAATTGCATCTGTCATCCTTATCCTGGCACAGAAATGCTGAAACTCTATCCTGGGGCAATAACTCAAAACTGCATCCTGAAACAGTAAACTCATGACCCCCTCTTGGGACTGGACACTTTAAGCCTTATCCTGAGTTGGAGGACTTGGAGCTTCTTCCGTGGGATGGAAAAGGATATTGGTGGATTGTATGATATGGTCATCCAGCAATGTTGGCCTGGGACCAGGAGCATGGTAAAGTAAAGAAAGAGAAAATATGTGAGCATGTGTGGATGCAATTGGATCAGAACATTCATGAAGGTTATGAGGGTATTTCCGGAATTTGATAAACTTGCCTAAAGAGGTGAATTTTCAGTGAACACTTGAAGGTTTGGAGATTAGCGGAACATGTTATTGTGCATGAGAGTGCGTTCCACAGGGTGCGTGCAGCCCAAGAAAGTTCTGCGATCGCAAATGAGAGCGAGTGTGGATGAGAGATGTAGATCTTGTGAAGAGCTAAGAGGTTGATCTGGGAGATATTGTGAGACAAGTAAAGAGATAAACATTGGTTTAGTTTAGTATATGGCCTTATGTGTAAGCAAAAGTATGTTCTATTGAATACACTGGAATAGAAATAACCAGTGATGGAACGCATCAGCAGATAGTAAACATCTAATGAGGAAGATCAGCCTTACAGCTACATCCAAAATTAATTATAGGGATAAAGGTCTCTTTTTGATAGGACCAGTAAAAAGACACAAGACAGAAGACAATATACAGGGCAACATTAACCTTCATTCAGAATTGCCAAGACCTGCCAAATCACCAAGTACCAACTGCCAATATCACTCACTCTATCCTTTTGCAATGGTTTGGGGGCATTAGTGACTGATGGGGCATTTGGGCTTCAAAAACCGATAGGCATCTATGATTGAATTAATTTGCTGTTTAAAATTGTTATAGAGTAAATACTAGGAGTTTCTTTACATACTGATCAGCCATCGATGGTCACCCTTATGTCCTTAACCACATTGGCTTCCATGCGTGACTGTACAAAGTCACCATGGTAAGGAGAAACAGGTCATTCCCATATTTTAATATCTTGTAGTCACCCTTCTCACCCCATAACAAGTCCTTTGGGGACAATAACTATGAGTCTGACTTGGACACTGGAAGCAATCTTAGGCCTGATTTAGACATTCAGACCTGCATTTGCCAAAATTGTCTTGGTGCACCTATTTTCAAGTCCGAGTCATACTAATCTCTATTTTTTGTACACCCCAGGAGAGTTTGCTGAAGGATGATGCAGATGTTGGGTTGGGATCAAAAGTGGCATTATGGAGCAAATCACTTCATCAGGCATCGTAAAGATACAATTTGCTAAAAAGTGTTGGGATGGGGAGGGTGACCTGCTCTCCTGGGGGTCCAGATGACACCTCTGGGAGTCTCCAAGACACTTCTAAACACCTGAAAAGTGTGGTTTCAGCTCCTTCAAAGTGATTGTTTGGCATTTATCTGGCTTCTCCCACATGTCTTGATGGGTTTTTTCTTTTGCATCGTTTTGAGGCATGATCCTTTTAGATGCCGTTTCCACTTCCTGATAACCAACAGTGCCCAATGGGACGCCCAAGCACATCAATAGTGTTTTGCCCAATTTCTCTAATATATGCAATTGTGCTGCTTTATCTCTTACTTCTTTGAGATGCTCAGTAGTCTTTATTTGCACAGCTGTCCTTCAGATTTACAACCTGAATAATTATCCCATGTGTTCCTTTTTTTTTTTATCCCGAAAATGTGTCAGTTATTGTAATGATTCCTTTGCGGTGGGTTGTAAGCCAATTGTGTGCTTGTTTGGTGATTTCCTTTCACCAATGTAAAGTTAGCGCGTCCACAACAAAGGGATTAAGTATTTCTGCAAATAGCATATTTCAGTTGTTTTTCCTTAAGATGTATTTGTAACAAAAAAAAAAAATCCCTTTAAAAAAATATTTCGAAAAAAAGTTTGCGTTGTATACTTTGTCATACAGATCCCTCCATTTCTTTTCAAGGCACTGTATGACAGTATATTAATGTTAGTGTAGCCACATTGCATTAATGGGTTGATTCAGGCCTGATCGGTCAGGTTCAAATTCGTCCCCCTGGCCGATGGTATGGGTTTTTTTATGCGCAAATATGCCCCCCACCCCCACCCTGTACAAACGCCTTCGGCAACTCCCTTCTCCAAACTCAAGAGGAATTTATCACACTTTCTGGAAAGTAAAGGGTGTTTTCCATAGCAAACAATCCATTATAATCTAGATAATTTGTATCTTGTAGATTTTAGTCCAATGATAGCTAAAATCTATGGGCAACACGGGAGGGGGCAGCCAAGTCTAGAATGGGAAGGGGGCGTGTTAGGGAACCATGCTTCTGAATAAGGGGTGGAGCAGGGGGCGTGACCATGCCGCCATGACCATGTGCCCACTACAAAATGCAGAGCTCAAAAGCATTGTGAGGCCACAATAATACAAATGAGCTGTGGGCGGAAGGGTGTTGGCACATGTGGCCGGCTGTATGTTGTGGTCAAACCGGTCAACTTGCCCACTCTTCTGGGAGGCAGGGAACACCACCCGATTTTAGAAAGCCTCTTGACCTTTCTGGTAGTGTTGGCAAGTACAGTATGGCTTGGACCTGTTCGCTAATGCCATCTTCACATGTTGTTAGCTATTCGAGCCTACCGATTATGTTATCAAATTTTTTGGAACCTTAGGAGAAGATATCTCAAACCTTAGAGAGGGGTAAAGTGTAGATAGATAAGGTACAACCCAACCAGTTTCTGTTCATTTTACAGGCTGTGCTTGAAAATGACAGTTAGAAGCTGGTTAGTTGGTACTTTATCTCTTTACACATTATGGGGGGTATTCAATAGGGGATGTCCTGACAATCAGGGGCTGTTTTTGTCTGATCCAACAGTAGCTCCACAGTTGGAATTCAAAGTTCCGGCTGTCGAGTGTCGGAAACGGCCGAGAATTAGACAATCGGCAGCCGTTTCCGACAAAACAGATCAACTTTAAAAAAAGTCGGAATAAGTGAGTGACAATATTTTCTCTGTTGGGAAATATCATAACATATTGAATACCCCCCTATCTTTCTCCAATTGATATGGAACCTCCTGAGTATGCACCGTTATAATAGGGCAATATTAAGTAGCTTAATTAATAGACTCCTAGGGGTTTATTTACTAAGATAGGAGTTCTATTGGAGATGGGATGTTGGTGTTGCTATGGACAACCAATCAGTTTCTATCTATTATTTATTAGAAAGTGCAAAATAAATAAGTAGATTCTGATTGGTTGCCCATAGCAAAGTCCCATATTCAACATACTCCCATAAACCCCCTGGAACTCCTGTAATGTTCTAAATACACGTCATCACAAAGTCAGCATGGCTGAGCCATGTCGACACAAGCCGGCTTGAGGGATGAACTCTCCCGCACCTATGCCTTTGGAAATTGGAAGCCATTCTCCAAGATGGCTGATTATTTTCAGCTATATATAAATACATGGAAAGACGCATCTCATCCGTTCTACTAGACGGTTTCTCCGGAATGGCAGCTGGAGAACACAAAATGCAAAACACTCCCTTAATACATGCAAATAAACCGATAAGACGTATATACAATGTCATTACAGCACTCTGTCTTAGACATTAGCAGCAAATTGCTCTTCCTGCTGATCTCGGTCAACGTACAGCCTAGCAGATGGCACTAATGCATTACTCTCAGATGGTAGAAGGGGGGCAGTCTTGATTCAAGTAAATCTATTCCTGGGCACAAATCCAAAATGCCCAGTAGGCAGCAGCTAAAAGGAAGTGCTTGCTTTTAGGTTTTTAAACTATATCCCTTAATCCCGGGCGATGATTGACAATTGTGATTTAAAGTACAAGTTGCCCTGCTCTAATCCAGCAAGTTTTGATGTTATTTGTGTATTTAGCGCGGTCTTTATTCAACTAAAACTAAATGGAAGCTCCTGCAATTGATGCCACATTTCATGGAGAGTCGGTCTATTTACAGATTACCGAATGCAATGAATCCATCTTTCTTTTCCTTGTAATTTAAAGAACCACTTCCAGCAGCCAAATGTACAATTAAAATGCTTTTTTTTTTTTTGTTGGTAGCAAGCAACAGAAGCAAGATGCGCTGAATACAATTTAAATCGCAGCACATTCAGGATCCATTCAATATTATGTTAATCCTGAATTTATAGATGTAACATTCCTCTCTGTCTCCATTTGCTTGTGTCTAAACTGTACTAAAAGCCAATAATGTGTTGGCAGAATGGCAGATATTTGCCGCGGTGCATTATGCAATGAGATCAGCATTCACCCAGCTTCATCCAGAATGCAGGTCAAAGGAAAACGGTCTTTAAATACTAAAAGGCATATTGTAACATGCAAAAATATAGACGGAAGTTTCACCATCAATTAACATAACATGATTAAAAAATGATCTAAAAAATATAGTTGCAATGGCGCCTGTCCATTAGTTCTAGGGATAGCCTCATGTTCCAAGGGTTTATACTTAGGTTGCACCATTAATCAACTCGTTAATGCAATGCATCTATGTATATTGTTTACTGTGATCTGTTTGGGGTTTACAAGTTAATATTTAAGCGGTCAATGAAACTAGTTATCATTTTATTTACAGTTTCTTATATAGCTCAGCAGATTCCGTTGCGCTTTACAATAGTAGACAGTGATAAAACAAACTGGGTAACAACAGACATACTTGGAGGTAAGAGGGCCCTGCTGCAAGCTTACAATCTATAGGGATATAGGAGGGAAAGACAAGGACAAGCACCAGTAATAACATAGCAGTGCCATCATGGTGGAAGTCCAGAAGGGAAGCTATATAATACAGAGGGTTATGCGGTATATAATGAGTGCATGGATAAGAGATTTAGTGGTATCTTGTGTGAGATACGGTCGTATTTCGGATATGTTTTTTAGATGCATGTAACATGATTTGGAGACAGATTGAATATGGGGAACAAAGGACAGTTCAGAGTCGAGGACGACCCCTAGGCAACGAGCTTGTGGGGTAGGGTAGATTGTTGAGTTGTCAACAGTTATGGAGATATCAGGATGGTAACTGTTCTTGGCTGGTGGGAATATAAGTAATTCCGTTATGTAAGGGGTCCTGTGAAACTGGTCAATGGGAGTCTAGGAGCAGGCTTATAGAGGAAAGATGAGCTGAGTGCTGTGTTCTGTGTAGGATAGACAATCCCGGGATTTTAGCCTAAAAGTGTTGGGATTTGAATCCCTGAATTGGAGCTTCCAATTCCAGGATTTCTGGATTAGCCAGCAATTGTGCAATTTTTTTTTAATGCTGACCAGCACTGAGCACCTGCAGACAGTGTGACATCAGATGTCCTGCTGCAAAGCCCAATATCAGGTGCCCCCGCCCAGAATTCACCCTGCTTAAGCAGCTGAAAAGAGGACTGTTTGCTGCGGCCACCTGGTGCAGGTATCTGTCACTCAAACATCCATCTGCGAATATACTGTAGAAGCACCCAAGCGAAGATTATTACTGACAAGGAGGATACTGCAAATGACTGCCAGTGCCATCACTAAGTCAATTTTGGGATCCCAGGAATCTCAGGATTGAGGCTGTTTAGTGAACATCTGTAAGATTTTAAAAAAGACATGCGGTAAGCCTGACCTCATGGAATTGTAATACTCCAAAGTGTATGGAGACCATAAAACAAGGGACATACATAAAAGTGTCCCTCAAAGCAGCTAATTTTTCTTCTTATGGCCCCATACATCACCAGCACTGCCGATCTGCCGACCGAATCCACGAATAGCAATGATCAGCAATCCATCAGAAAATTGGGGAGACTAAACATGTTAAAAATGTCCCATTTGCCAATCCTGTCTGTACTTGGTCAGGATTTTTATTCTGAAGCAAGTATTACGGCCATATCCGTAAACAATTGGATAACTGAAGGGGGGTATTCAATGTTGTGTCACAGTTGACGGGCTGGCCCGACAGCCACGAACCTGTCCCGTTCTCGGTCTGAATTGAATTTGCAGATGGGATTCAATGTCCAGCCTGCCACGGGACGAGAAGGGGGCGTGGCCGCGAGTTTTGGCCGGGAATTGGGGAGCTGTGGCCAGGAACTCATCAATTCGCGGCTTGTGAAGTCAGGCCCATTCTGTCAAGATCCCCTGTTCAATTCTGTCGGGGAAGACAGCATTGAATAGGGCCCCGCAGCCATCTCCCCCCATCGGGAGATGGCTGCGGGAGATTGAATATTCCTATGGGCTATTTCACATGCTCCAAATCCTGCCGGGCGGCGAAACCCCACACGACCAGGAAGCCGTGCCGCACACAGCAGTTCACAATGGTGGGGATAGCCACAGCCCGGCAGCCGTCCCTTCCAGTGGTGGGATCTGGCTGCAACCGGGCGGCTGGGCCATGGCCGTCCCGTGTGAATGGTCACATTTGTGTCCATTATTAACTTCTGTGTGCGGCACGGCTTCCTGGCCATGTGGGGTTTCGCCGCCGGCAGGAGCCGGAGCGTGTGAAATAGCCCTAAGTCTTAATGCTAACATGTTTATTATTTGTATTATTGTAATTACAATCAAACCCATTCAGTACTTGCAAAGAGATTTCACAGAACTCCAAGAAATGGTTGTGAGAGGAAGGTCACAGACTTCAATTTTGGACCATGTTGTTTAGAAGACAGCGTTTGGTTTACTGAAATTTCTCCTGCGTTCTTGGCTACCAGCGATGGAACACGATCTCATTTGAATTTGGATCGAAAGCAATGGATAGGGTTGTAAATTTTTCATAGGCTTGGCAATCGGGGGGTCTTCTGCATGACATCCAGAGGTAGACTGTCCTACTTATTTTCGGTCATGAGATTCTGTTGTCCTGCAGCTCTTTTGTTGGATGAATTTTACAGAGTGAAAGCTGTTCCTGAAAGCTTTGCCACATTATGCCCATCATGACAACACTTGCCTAATAATCATTTGCCAATAATATTTGGCATTTAGAATTGGTTTCACTGAGAAAAAACATTCAACGCGCACACGGAATTTCATTAAGGTTTCAGCGAGTTATGAAAAGGACGGGGCACTGAAATGAAGTTACGGCAGTTTAATAGTTTATTCATTTTTTCCGAGTACAGATCATATTGTGAATGACTCGTTGCCATTATTAACAGTGATTAATGCATTTAAAATAAACTACTGTAAATGTTTCTGGATTCCAGGACAGGCAATATGGGAGAGGATTAGGGAGTCAGCCTCTGACGGAATGAGAGCACGGAGCCACCAGACGGGATTGGAGCTTGTTCTGGGTACTTTCAAAAACATGTGAACGTGGATTGATTTAAAGAAGTTGTGAAAACTGTTACTATTAAAAACATAGCCTCAATAACATTTTATATGCTCAACGTTCATGTGAAAAATGTATACTCATTTCCAATGCTTCTGCTCCAATAAAATAGAATAATTAAAAAACATAGGCACTGATTCAGGGCTGCTTAGCGAGTCGTTATTTACATGGATCGCCCCCCCCCCCCCTTTTGTAGGCTTGCTGCGCTCGCAACGCAGTGGGCCCGGTACCTCGCTACGCTCGGCACACTAATTTATTCTCCCTCTATGGGTGTCATGGACACCCATAGTGGGAGAAAGTGTCGGTATTTCGGCGGTCAGGGTTCCGGCGTCGGGATTTTGACTGCCGGGATTCCGACTGCCGGGATTGTAACTGTATCCCCTATAGACAACATCCCATCTTCAATAGAACTCGCATTTTAGTGATTTACCCCTTGTAGTCCCATAAGATTAACACCATACAGTGCCTTGCTAGCTTGCATCATTGGTTAGAAACATTCTATAGCAGAGTGCATTCAAATGGAAGCTGAACCCGTTGACATGGGAGAGGCTTCACCGACCATGTGCCTGCTGCAGGACACTGCCGGTCTCGGGTTGGACGCAGGAAAAAAATCGGGACAGTTGGGAGGTACGGATTGAGATGTATTGTGTGAATCATTTATTTTATTCCCAAGCAGCACAAATTCCTAGTACTCCTTAATGTGTGACAGTAGCAGTGAAGATGAGAACAGAACCTTAATACTTTCTGCAGGTTGTCCAAGTGCTCGGTAATCTGTGTGAACTGAAGGTTTCCATCAGCGCAGTGCAGAGAAGTTTCACCGTCATCCTTGTCCTAATAATTTAAGCACAAACTGTAATTAGATGTAAGTGCTGCAGTTCCCACAGTAATGAATAGCAGCATCTGGAGAGAGGCGACTGTTCCAAGCACTTTTGGCTAGCAGCTCCCCACAAGTTAGCAGTATGAAGCGAGGGCCTCCATCCAGACTTCTGTCGGCCTAATTTTATATCTTAGGATGCACAACGTTAAATCCAATACTTCTAGTGGCTGGCTGTGATGGGTGAACAGCGGAGCACATTCCAGACTCTTCTGCTGCGGCCTCCCCCCGAGAGGCCCAAAGATTTCTGTGTCGCCATGTAGTTAACAAGTAATTTTCTAGTCACCTGGGCACAAAATGGACACAAGACAACAGTTATCAAACTTGACAGTATCTGGGCACTTGTTCTACAGTTGTAGCATCACATTTATATTGAATTAAAAGTCCTTTTTGTGGACAAGGATATTTAAATCCAAAATGTGCACAAAACTTTGTCGATATAATCTTGCAACAAGCAGAACTTTATTGACAACAGATAGGCTTGTCGCTCTCGTGTGGCTTGGACTTTGGCGGATCTTGGCCAGTATGGCCGGATGCACACTAGACAATTTGCTTCTGGGCAAACGATATAGTGCATCAAGGATATTGTTCAATGGCTTCATTGGGTCCCTGCTCCGTACATTCAGTCATTAAAGAAAAAGTCAAAGTGAGCTGCATGTAAAGACGACGGAGGACATCACTAACGATCTGCAGCAGAGCACATCGTTAACGATAATGAGGATAATAAATGATCTAACAATATCGCTCAGAAGCGCTAAAATGAGCGATATCGTTTAAAATATAGCTTAGTGCGTATAGAGTTTATGAGGGTCTTGGGCCATTTTGCAACCATACTGTAGTCATTTCATTTATATTTTATTTAGTTAATTAAAAAGAACCCAAAAGCTTTGTTTAGCTTTGTTATTATTTAAAGACAAACTTTTTTCAAAAAAATTACAAATGTGATATCATTAATAGATATTATTTTCTATACTCAATACTGAATCGGGGGATTTTAAATTCAACATAACAGATACCTATGTACATATATATATATATATGTATATATATATATATATATTATTATTATAGTGTTTTATTTATAAGGTGCCACAAGTGTTTCGCAGCGCCGTACAAAGGAACAGTACAGGGAGACAAAACTTGGCATAACATTGAATAAATAACAAAAATAGGAGTACAAATAAAGAGCTATATACTATACTATAGCTATATACAGTATATCATATATCATGGTGCTCCAGCAGAAATAGTATACAGCAGACTTCCAGAAGCAGGCACCTATGCACTTTCAACAATCACAACTCACTCTTATGAGATTTCAATCACAAGCTTTCGGGCCTTTATTATAGGCCTTCGCCAGGCAGGTATATGTGAGTGAGTTGCGATTATTGAAAGTCAGTGGGTGCCCGGTTCGGAAGTCTGATATATATATATATATATATATATATATACATATATATAGATAGATAGATAGGGCGATTGGATGACGGCACTGACAAATGGATTGGCTCTGAAATGGGAGTCCATTTGAAAATCTAAGAACCACATTCTTATTATCTAGGAACCCCGTATATATGGAAACCTACAAAATTTGATGCGGTAATGCATTTATATTAAGGATCTTCAAGGGATCCTATTGTTTTTCTTAAGAAGGATGCATACACGGGAGGGAATACTTTCACTACCCAATTAATACACAGAAATTTACCCCTGAGGAAGTCGTGTCGACGAAACGCGTTGGGTATTTTCCTTGTCATACTGATGAAAAAACTGTTTTATTTGTGGTTTTAAAATTGTATTAAACTGTCAAATTGAAAATTTGTCTTGAATGACTACTGTTCGGACATCTTTTTGGTGGTGGAGTCATAGAATGGGAGTGCACACTGTTTCTCTCTTGCTATATATATATATAGATATCTATATATATATATAGATATATCTAAATATATATAGATATATATGGTACTTGTGTAGTTTCATGGCGCTGCCGCGCGCACACTCTGTCTCTGAAACTTGGCAGCCTGCCAGAGGCTCTGTTTAACTGTGCGCGTGCCGCTCTAGCTCTGTCTGACTGACTGTGCTCGTGCCGCTCTAGCTGTGTCAGCTACGTTATCAGCGTAGCACTGGGCAGCAGCAGCAGTGCGCTGCCCAGGTGCTGACAGGTCACTGTGGTACTTGTAGTTCCACAGTGAAATAGGCAGCCCTGCGTCTGAAACCGGACTACCTGCTAGCCGCTACGAAGGGGTCGTGTCCCCCATGCAGACGCTAAAACTTAGACGCTTTAGCGCCTGAAAACCGGACTACCTGCTAGCCGCTTAGAAGCCGGGGTTTCTGGATTTAGGTGCTAAAGCGTCTGAAACACGGACTACCTGCTAGCCGCTAAGAAGCTGGGGTTTCTGAACTTAGACGCTAACGCATCTGAAACCCGACTACCTGCTAGATGCTAAGGTGGTGGGGCATCTAAATTCAGACACTCAAGCGCCTGAATTTGGTTGGGTCTAGGGGTACATCTAAATTTAGACGCTAAAGCATCTAACTTTAGCTGGGTCTAGGGGTACATTATTAAAACCTGTCCACAATGCCACTAGTCGACGCAACAGCTGTCAACCTTGTAAATCCCACTATCCACGCCAACCCAAAGCGTGACGAGCGGCGGCGGTACGCGTCCTATGACCTTTTCATACCCCCACTATCGACGTCGGTGTGGAGTTGAGAATAGAAAGTGTGGCGAGCGCAGCGAGCCACCGAGCCCGAAGCATGGCGAGGGACGCGGATACCTTCACAGGTATAGTGGGGGGATCAAAAGGTCGTAGGACGCATACCTTCACAGGATAGTGGGGGTATGAAAAAGTCGTAGGACGTGTACCGCCGCCCCTCACGGGGCTCGCTGCGCTCGCTGCGCTCACCACGCTTCGGGTTGGCGTGGATAGTGGTGCTGTTTCAGGAACACATTCACACCTGCACACTCATACACCTGAGACAGTAATGACGACATTTTTGGCAACTGTTAACTTTTTTTTTGTTAAAATTTAACTTGATGAGAACCTGAGGATATAAATGATTCAAAGAACATGTAGGTAATCAGCGTAAAGAACAGTCCAATATTAAGTAAAAAGTCATGATTGGTCAGTGGAATAGGAAGGAGCTTGTGCGTCGTCACCGCCACCACTTGCAGAGAAGTCAGCCGGCTCGGCGCTCTCATCATCCTTCTCGATGAGGGGAAGCAGGGTCAGAGCATGAAGGATGCGTTGGAAGTGGTCCTGGGCCCCTAAACTCTGCCTCCACATAAACTATTGGAGGTAGGAGTCCAGGTTATGGCGCGCGGTCCCCCTTTGGCGCTTATTGCAGCTGCCCCACAGGCGCTCTATGGTTTGGGTGTGCACCCGAGTGTCCGGGTCAACAAAATTATATTTATGGTTGACCTTGCCATGCAGGTAACTGGCCTGCTCGAGCTGCTGGGTGTTGTTCAACATGGGCCTCAATGGCAGCCATCAGGGTGGCCGCATCCCGCCGCTCCACCGCAGTCATGAAGCACTGCCCGGTCTTCCTGGAGATACCTCCGAACACCCACTGCTGGGGCAGGAGCTGTCCCACGTTACTCTTCCTCTTCACATAGAGGCTCTCGTCCACCTCCACGATGTGACCCGGGCCTCCGATCCGCCGCTGAGGCTGCGCCAGCAGGTCCACCGTGCAGGCCTCCCTCATGAGATTATTATACTGCACGGCAGTTTTTTGTGACATGTTCAGCTGCTGGTCACAAAACTTTATGCTGGTCAGCTCTTCTGCACCTTCAGACTTTGGATTGGCACACATATAGGAGAAATTGCTGAGTTGTAAGAGGACTGACAGACAAACCTATCATATAGCCGTGTTTGCCCTATTCCATACTGGAGTTGAATTTAAAGTTCGGTTGGTTTAAGACTACTGAAGAACCAGCCCAGTCGTTGCTTTTTAACTTGAAGCTTCTTTTTATTTGAGTCTATTGTCACCCCTGATGAAGTCCGAGTGACGAAACGCGTCGGGTTATTGCGATGATCAATATAATTTGACTCCAAACAAATTACTATACGAAACAACGCTATAAATCTGAAATTTGTTTTATTGATGTTTTAATAAATTGTACTATCAACTTGTCATACTCAAACAAGTGATTTATTGCCATCCTAAACAAAGGTGGTGGTGGTGGCTTACGTGAAGGCGCACTCTATATTCTTGTTGTCCATATATATATATATATATATATATATATATATATATACTGTAGATAGATAGATAGATAGATATATGGGGCGATTGGATGGCGGCACTCTCAGTATAAAATAATCACAGGACAAGTAGTTTCTTAACGTTTCAATTCAATGTGAATTTTCATCAGAAGAACAACGTACAAAAGGAAAGGTACATACCTATATCCTGTCACCCACACCACGTGCACTTAGATAATTGTTCCAGGTGATCACCGCTGTTCACGTCCCGGTGCTAAGTCACACCTGTATGACGTCATGCTGCGTGAACGGAACATGTAGTTATGGAAACAAAATAAACAAATAATACGGTACATAATTTTGAAGGAAAATATTTAAAAAAATGTAGTGATTATCTTTAAATATGACAAAAATATAAATAGTATATCAGTTATTGGTAGCTGCTACAACATTTATCTAAAAGAGAGGGTGTTATAAAGAGCTATAGGATAGGTCATATAGTAAACCGGACTTAAAGAAAACAATTTATGTTAAGCTGTTCATTTAAGCCATTGGGGCTTACTGTGTTTAGTCCATATGTCCAGCGAGCTTCTTTTTGTAACAATAAGCGTCCACAATTGCCTCCTCTGATATTCAATGGATCTCCATCTATGTATATATATCCGCCAGGCGCAAACGTATCGCAGGAGCGGCTATACACACAGTAGTCACAGTGGGCGGTATTCAATGTGAATACCGGCGACGTGCAGCGAATCCTGTTTAGGATTCGCTGGACATTCGCCACTGCTCGCTGCGTTCCGGAGCCTCGCCGGCTCCGGTATTCAACGAGTCAGGGGCTCGCTGCCCCTGACCGGCGAATTTGACTTCCTGCGGCGGATGCCGCAGGGAGCCTGAGGACTGTGGCAGGCAGGGAGATGGAAGTCTCCCTGCCTGCCCCAGAACGTTTGTGGGGGGGAGGTGGGCTCCCCCGGGAGCCAGGCAGCACAGGCTGCCCCCCCGGGGGTGCCAGCAGGGGACCGGGTATATTCACTACAACCGATCATGAATATGTAATGATCGTGTGAAGTGAATATATGAATATCTAATGAGCGGCTCAGCTCCGGCCCCCTGCTGGCTGGTCTGTGTAAAAAAAAAAAAAAAATTTTTTTAAATTAAATATATATTCATGTGCTTACAGCACATGAATAAAAATAGCATGCCCCTCCTCAGAATAAAATTCCAGATTTTTTTACACCAATTGTAAAAAACAAAACACTTTATTTTAAAAGTTCACCTTCCACTTCACCATAATTTATTTATTTTATTTATTTATTTACAGGTTCTTATATAGCGCAGCAGATTCCGTTGCGCTTTACAATAGTAGACAGTGATAAAACAAACTGGGTAACAACATACAGACTTGGAGGTAGGAGGGCCCTGCTGCAAGCTTACAATCTATAGGGATATAGGGGGAAACACAAGGACAGGCACCAGTAATACCATAGCAGTCCCACCAAGTTACAAGTCCAGAAGGGTAGCTATATAATACATAAGTGCCTCAGAGGGTTATGCATGTAGAACTTAAACATTATAGGCTTGCCTGAAGAGGTGAGTTTTAAAAGATAGCGATTGCTACTCGGTGAATCATGGCGAAAAAAACCTTGAAATGTATTCGCCATCTGGTCATTGAATAGGGTGATTCACCGTTTTAGTCAGAAATACGCCTTACAGCACAAAATCGCCATAAAAACCTGGCGAATCAGCCTCATTGAATACCGCCCAGTGTGTGTACACACCATGCATTCCTATGGAAGCGGAGTCCTATGCACGGGGCCAGTGGTGCCGAGAGAGGGGGAGGGGCTAATTACCCAGGCCCAGGTCTGATGGAGGGACACAGAGGTGCCCCCATTACCTGGCAGCAGCAACAGCTCCTCCCAACCAAACCATATGCACTGCAGGTGGGGCTGATGTAACATGTGCAGAGAGAGAGTTCAATTTTGGTATTTTATTGTTTCTATGCAGGGTAAATACTGGTTGCTTTATTTTTACGACAAAATGAGTAGGGGAACCCAGTATTTTGGAAACCAGCACCAGGCCCAAACAGCCAACAGGGTAATGCCGCAGCCGGGGGACACTTTTATGCAAGTACCCCCGGCCAAAGCAATAATCCCTGTGGCTGGTCAGCCCATGCAGGGACCCTGGAGGAGTGGGGACCCCCTTCCCCAATAAAGAGTTACCCCTGCCCAGGCTTAAGCCCGGGGCTGACCCCAGTGCCCCTGGTAAATGGACCCAGCATGTGGTGCATTAAAGGGCCCACTGGATCTTGTAGTTCCACGTGACAAATAGTGAAAAAAACTCACACACACACGAACAGCATAACTTTATTACATACTACATGCATTCACACACACATTACCTATGGATTCCCAGGAAGTCCTCTTCTCCATGTAGAATCCAAACAAGTACCCGTTGAGGGAAATTATACTCACCACACGCCTCCCAGATCGATGGATGTCTTCTCCGCCTTGCAGTACCCCTGCGGAGAAGCCCAAATAATTGTTTACATTCGCGGTTCCAACCACATGCCTAGATTTAGTCCCGCCCACCAGCCAAGTGCCTTTCCTTATTGACCGAAAGGCAGCTTTCACCTCGTCATCAGACATGAAGTTTTGACCCTTAAGTTGCTCTCTCATCTTTGGGAAGAGGGTTGCAGTGCCTGCAGTTCAAGGAGGTTCTACCACTCCCGTCGTACAGTCACGACCTTGCACCCTGCGATTTTCATCTCTTCCCAAAGATAAAAGAGCAACTTAAGTGTCAACACTTCAACTCCGATGACGAGGTGGAAGTTGCCGTTCGGTCCTGGTGTCTTCAACAGCCAGCAGCTTTCTGCTCCGATGGGTTTGCCCGACTCTTCAAGTGTTGGCGTACATGCGTGGAAAGCGATGGGAACTATGCTGAAAAGTGAACAGTGCATTACATAGAGGATAAAAACGAAGTTATCATGTACAAAAAAAAAGTGTTCAAATGTGTTCACAAATGAAAAACATAGCCATGCAGGCATTACTTATCAATCCAGCCTCGTATATATAGAGCCTTATACAGCGTAAGTTTGTGACTTAGGCCAAGGGGTTATATAAAACGAATACAGTCAATGTCGCAATGTCAATGACGCAATGTCTTCCGTCCAAGCTTCTGTGCATTCCTCATTCATTTAGTGAAATTCCGAAAGTTACACGACTTTTCCCACTAAGCCTTTCCCTTCATTGTTCCGTCCACCAAAACTACACTTGTTAAAAATTCAAAAGGAAGTGAAATAAAGCTTTTGTTGCCATGTCTGTGTGAGATCCCGGCAGCTGCAACGTCCTGCCAAATATATCAACGTTACAGAGCCACAGGCAACAGAAAACACATGGCTGCTGTTGTCTGCTACTACAGCTCCCTCATTTACTATGACTGGATCCAGCTGTGTCGCTGGCTCTGCTTTACACCTGAGAAGAATATGGCCATATGTCATTGGGCTGTGGGCTCGGAAAGGCCCGCCCTCTACAAGGGCAAACACAGTGCAGGAAAGTCATGTTAATATCAGCTGCCATGATTTTGAAGACTTGAGGCAACACTATTTCTTTATAAATATTAATAATAACAATAATTTACAAAAATAACTTTCCATCTTTAGCAAATCTGATTGGTTATTATTGTTTATTTCAATTGTGTTTATCATGGTTATGATGGGCATATATCTATTTACTAAGACATCAGGAGGTGCTGCATGAAGGCTTAGGTGCATCCAAAGACCAGAAACGGATCAACATTGAAACCCTTGGTGGCAGCATCAGACAACCGAGTAACCCTCAGCCACTGGCCTTGCCATATGCCCAGGGATGCCATAAGTAATTTTGGGGTCCGGGACTCATTTCCAGTCCAGGCACCGCCCCCCCTCCTCACATGACTTACCGTAACCCGGCTCCTGCTCTCCCATATTTTCTTCTGCTGAACTGCAGCCCGGAGGTCCCGGAGCACAGGCTTCTTCAACTCATTTTCCCAGCACAGCACCAGAGATGGGGCTGCCGCACAGGTAAATATACGAAATAATTTGCTGAGACCCCCTTTATCAATAATGACGCAACAGTGCTGCAATAATATCATTGGGGTGTGCTACCGCCCATGCAGTGATTGATTATACGCATATAAGACAGAAAAGACTGCTTGGGTGGCGGTGCACCCTGAGAAAAATGAGAAAATGAATATTTTTAAAACATAACTTTTATTAAGGCCGTGATTAAAATATATAAGCAGCGAATATATTCGACATGTAATTTAAAATCAAACCATATAAGTGAAGATGTGATAACAGAAAGGAAACTAATGTATCCTAATCAGCTCACGGGGGGGGGGGGGGGGGGGGGGGGGGGGAGGGGGGGGGAGTGAAGCAGATGTTTCAAGTGTTGTAACTTATCGGTGTTTTAACACATAACGTGCTAACCATGCCCACTGTTATTGTGATCCTTTAATGAGGTATGGATACAGTGGGTACAGTTAAAGTGTTAGCTAAAAATTACAACTGCTGATAAGTTGTGCCAATCATAAGTACCAGTCCAGGAATAATGTCCCGGATTGCCTAGCAATTATAGCCCTATCACTCCTGTAATATTGTAGGTATATTATCCAGGAATAACACAGTGTGTATCATGGGGTTAGCAAGTTCCCCTGATGTATCACTATCCTAATGACACCTGGTGGATCACCTAAATCCTGAGGACGCCGTAGCATAAATTAGAAGCGCCGTGGAGCCACTTCAATATATGGACAAAAACGTCCTAATGGTTCCACGTCACTAGTTACACACTGTGCTTATTGCAAGGGGTTGTGATTAATCCCCCAACATAAGTGGCACCACATAGAGATAATAAAGTCCAATGTTGAACTATTGCTGTCTCACTCTATGTTAATAATGAGGTCCCTAGGGTGCTCTATTGGAGGAACTCCCCTATATGGGAGCCCTGCGTGAATGGCACAACCTAACAGCATAAACAACAATACAGATAAATTCCCCTTGTAACAAGCCCCCCCGCGGTATAACAGAACGCCGACGCGCGTTTCGCTGTCACCGCTTTATCAAGACTGATACATCAGGGGAACTTGCTAACCCCATGATACACACTGTGTTATTCCTGGATAATATACCTACAATATTACAGGAGTGATAGGGCTATAATTGCTAGGCAATCCGGGACATTATTCCTGGACTGGTACTTATGATTGGCACAACTTATCAGCAGTTGTAATTTTTAGCTAACACTTTAACTGTACCCACTGTATCCATACCTCATTAAAGGATCACAATAACAGTGGGCATGGTTAGCACGTTATGTGTTAAAACACCGATAAGTTACAACACTTGAAACATCTGCTTCACTTCCCCCCCCTCCCCCCCCCCCCCCCCGTGAGCTGATTAGGATACATTAGTTTCCTTTCTGTTATCACATCTTCACTTATATGGTTTGATTTTAAATTACATGTCGAATATATTCGCTGCTTATATATTTTAATCACGGCCTTAATAAAAGTTATGTTTTAAAAATATTCATTTTCTCATTTTTCTCAGGGTGCACCGCCACCCAAGCAGTCTTTTCTGTCTTATATGCGTCATTTTCCCAGCAGCCAATTAAAATGCAGCACCAGCTGGTGAGCCAATCACAGCTCAAATACCTGCAGCTGCTCTGATTTGGCTGCTGGTATGTGAGCTCTGATTGGCTCATAAGCCGGTGCAGCATTTTAATTGGCCCTGATTTGTTCAGCGAACTGAGCGCTGCGCAGCGGAGGCAGTCGGGGGAGGGGGGGGGGGAGGTTTGCGGTGGGCAAAATGAGCTGCCTGACCCTTCCAGAGGCCAGGACCCGGGACAGCTGTACCCACAGCACCCCATTATTGGCTGCCCTGCGTATGCCCATATTGGGCCATGCCCCAAAATGCATGCAGCCTGTCAAGTCCAGTTGCGGCATCCAGAGTACTGCAACCAGTGCCGCAGGATCATTGCAGTCCCAAACACATTGGTCAATTGTGACCAGTTTGGGATTGTTTTTGGATCTGAATAAGCCCCTTATTGGTAAAATAGCCTGGTGGATATGAAATTACTTGTTTTTGGTCTGCCTGGTTGAAAGTTACGCCTTCATATACAGTAGGTACTTTCAACAATTTTAAATGCATGGCAGATGGCCAAAAATAAATATAATCCTGTAGTTTTGGAGTTCTTTTGAGAGATGGTCAAATCAATGATGCCGACTTGTCCAAATTTGAATGGGTGTCTGGAGAATCAGCCAACTCTGACCTGTGACAGTCCATGGCTAGCACCTTCTCTACACTGCCATTATATTATATGGGAGCTAAGTCTGCCATAATAACATTTCTCCTGGTTTCAGGATCAGTAGGATGGACTACTCGAACATCAACTCATTAGGTAAAGGAAACTTCTTGGGAGTAGTCCGGTTTGTCTTTGAGGGTGTGGGTCAAGAAAATTGTAGATAAGTTCTGTATTTCTTATACCCACTGCGATACAAAAAAATAAAAATATGAGGCAATTCATTTTATTTTAGTTATTACTGTAATTAGTACTCTGAATTATTTTTCTATTGGGGACACTATTATTGTTGTCATCATTGTGGGCACTATGTATTATTGATTTATTATTAAGAAAACACTTAAACGATAGTGTAAAACGACATTTGTAACAATGGTGTCACAACTCAATAGACAATAAATATAAATAATGTGTAATTAATTGCATCTTTGCTCTGTGTTAAGCCCCATATACACTAAGCGATATTTTGAACAATATCGCTCATTTTGGCTCTTTTGAGCGACATTGTTTGTAATATCGCTTAGCGTGTATATATATCATTAACGATGGGCGTTCCCGCAGGGTCCTTAATGATGTCCTCCATCGTCTGTACATGCAACTCAATTTGACTAGATCGTCAATGATTGCATGTATGGAACAGGAACTTGATGACATCACTGAACAATTTTGTTAACGATATCATTCAGTGTGTATGCAATATATCATTTGCCCAGGAGTTCAGTGGGAATTGTTAACAATATCGCTCATCTAGTGTGTATGGGGTGGGTTGTGTCTAGATCCACTTCTGTTTTTTGACCAGTATGTGACATTAGGTGAAGGCGGAAATTGTTAGATGCGCTCACAGCGTTCTTTCTTTTATCTGTATTTACATAGGTGGAGGTTATTTTCTTTTATTTCAGCTGGATTGTACCCTTCGTTCGCCATGCCATATCAACCCTCCAGGTATATGTGGACCCAGTGCATGATGGGAAAAGTGAAAAAAAAAACTGAAGTGGTTCTAGCCGCAACCATTCCCTTATATCCGACTGAGAATACACACAGGGGTAAATTTCCTAAAAAGGGAGTTCTATTCAAGATGAGATGTTGGCAATAGTAACCAACCAGTCAGATTATGCTTCTTATTTATTTAGCGCCTTCTGATTGGTTGCTATGGGCAACAGCCCATCTTCAATAGAACTCCCATCTTAGTACATTTACCCCATAGAATCTAGTGTAGTGCAGTGGTTCCCAAACTTTCTTGACCAGGTCACCCTAGAATATCAGCATTTGTTCAAGACACCCCTAGTCAAAAAGTTTCTTATGGATAAATAAAAAGTAAAAGGAAATTGGGCTTAACTGTCCCCCTCAGGTTCAGTTATGTGGTGGGGAACATAGCTGTGGTTCTAATTGTCCATACATTTTATGATTGGCAGCCACCAGCACTGGTTTTGCCTATCACTTTTCCTTGTGTCGACATTTTGACCACGTCAACCTAAGGTATTGTGTAACTTTTTTATGTGTCGTCATATGGCCTGTCGACCAATATTTGTGTCCACCAGCCAACCACATCCTACAGAAGGGAGCAGCTAGGTTGCATGGGAGGGGCCATGGACCAGGTGGTTCCGGGAGCATAGAGCAGAGCTCTGCCCAGTTGGTGGTTCAGGGAGCATAGAGCAGAGCTCCGCCCCCAGTTGAAGGCTCAGCAGCTATTTTTCATGCTCCGATTCTCTCCTGACATTAGTTGAGATATTTTCTTACAAGTGGCCCCTGTTGCTATCTATTTAATAAAACATCTTTATGCTTGAATTAGAACAGGTCCGCTATCCGCTATGGCGACCGCTATCTTTCACATGTTTACATCCATGTATAAAGCAGGGTTGCCGACCCTCCCGGAATTACCGGGAGTCTCCCGAAAATCGGGTCCCCCTCCCGGCCCCCCCGTAAGGGTGGGCAACCCTCCCGGAATCAGGTCCCCCACTGAGCCCCCCAATCGCGGCATTTAAATGCCGCAATCTGCAGACTCAGAGGAGGGGGCGCAGCTAAAATAACACACTCGTGTCTTTTAGCCCCACCCCCTCCATGGAGATCAGTGATTGTGTCTATTTCCTGTAATGGGGGCGGGGCTTAATGATGTCACAGTCAAGCCCCTCCCCCTCCCGAACAGGTAATGAAAATCTCCTCTCCGGGCTTCTCCCGGAGAGGAGCATTTGAAAGTCGGCAACCCTGGTATAAAGTACATGTTTCAACGTATAATGAATGTAACTACACAGAATCTTCCTTTTTCCATTGACAATGCAAACACAAACGTAGCTGTCAAAACTGCATGCGCCGTCTACAGTAACGTGTCATAGAGTAAATACAAAAATGCAAACAATCATTTCTTTTCTAAGGCGTGATTTCTTCAATGCCGAATTACATGACGTTTACCCAAGGAACACCAGGCGACGGGGTAATCCACAATGCTCAGCCATTCCTCTTTTATATATGTCCTTTGGTGACTGCAATTACAAGTCATTTTTATAAAGGATTTTCAATTTTGTAAGAAAGCACACTTTTGTACTTGATCCAGCTAAAGGGATTTTCTTACATTACTCCATATAAAAAAAACCATCTTCAAACTTGTAATGTTATTTTCTTATTCATTAGTATGGTTGCCTGTAGGGCACATTCCGAAATGGGTTAAAGTTACAAAGTTATGCTTATAAAGGCTCATGGTAATTTGGAGTATCAGGAGGTTTTATTAATTTTCAAATCTTAAAAGAGCAAAAAGCTAGAAAGAGATTGGATTTAAGTATATTCTTGCGCACAGTTATTTCTAAACACCCTTAAGGAGCGCAGTCCAAGTAACAGAAGATATTATGCAAATGAGAGTCTATCTAAGTCCCTCGTAGGGCTGCTGATGTAATATTTTGCATGGTTAGTTAAACGCATCAAGAGAAAGGTTTGACCTTGCTAGAAAATAACGTTAAAGGTATTTATTTTCAAAGTGTCATTTTTTAATGGAATAGCATAATGTATCCAGCGAGCGTGGAAGTAATTTCGCAAATGAAATCTCATCACAAATGCCTCAGTCAGAAACACAGATTGCAATAATAACTAGGCTTCTATAGAGACCAAAGATTCCTTTCTTAATTTATCTCTATTACAGCGCTGCCCTGACTGCTCGTGACGGATTATCACCATTCCCAGACGTGGCAAACGATACAAGATGATTTTCATTAGTATGGAGATGGTAAGAAGAAAGGGGAACCTGGGGCCTCATTCACAAAACAGCGATAACAGAGGGCTTTAAGTAGGCTCAAGTGAATGATTTACTTGACAAGTTGTGTATCTTGCGCTGCGCCGGATGGTTCTTAAATAATTAATTTATTTGATGTGTTTTGTAAATCTCGTGCTGTCCTATGTCAATAGATTCCTCATTAGGACAAGATTTTGTATAGTATTTAGAAGTCCTTTTGGGCAAATTTATTTTTTTCGTTCATTCTGTATGTCATCATCGCTGTTGAACACAGCAAACACACAACTGGATTTTGTATGATGTACCGGTTATTGATAGATTTATCTATTAAGATCAATAAACTCACAAACATGATAATCATTTTCACCCATGCTATTATTCATTCTACCAAGGTCAAAACCTGTAGAAGAGTATGTGGCACGGTGACACCTTACTAATAGAGGAAATAGCTTTGATATTAAGGTGTCTGTCTCAGGTGTGAAAGGTCAGGGGTTCTAATCCATAAGAAATATGTGATTTAAAATAAATGTAGTACAAAATATATTGAAGATATGTATAGATAAATATATGTATGCATGTATACAGGGGCGGATCCAGGAGAAAATGACAGGGGGGGGGGGGGCACCAAGATAGGGGGGGGGGGGGGGGTGTTAGTGGTGTGCACGCTGAGGAGGAAGGGAAGGAGGACAGAGAGAGGGCGGGAATGGGATTAAAAATTAGGCCCTGGCATTGAAAGTAGGCCCACCTTGGCGTCAATACTGAAGGATGCAGTTGTGCGCACGCCGAAGGCGGAAAAGGGTGTGTGGCCTTGAGTGTTGTGTACCACACCATATACCACATCTACACACTATGCAACATAATAGTAGACCCCCATTATACTTGCCCCTTACACATTATGCCAAACTAAGGGGGTTATTCTAATTCACTCTTTCTGACAAAATCCTTCTTAGATGGACAAAACCATGTGCACTGAAGGGGGGCAGATGTAACTTGTGCAGAGAGTGTTAGATTTGGGTGGGGTTTTACTTCAAAGTGAGATCTATATTGCAGTTTAAAAATAAAGCAGCTATTATTTTCCCTGCACAGAAACAAAATAACTCACCCAAATCTAATTCTCTCTGCACATTTTACATCTGCCCCCCTGCAGTGCACATGGTTTTGTCCATCTAAGAAGAATTTTGTCAGAAAGAGTGAACTAGAATAAGGCCCTAAGTGAGCCAAAATTCACATTATGCCACATGGATTGCGGCAAAATTCACAAAAGACACCACAAACATGGGACCAAAAATTTTCACCATAATGCCCATTACAAGTTGCCGCCCGCCGCCTGAAAGAATTCACAGCCGGGCAGAGCGTCCAGCTGCCCGGCTGCATACAATGTCCGTCACAGAGATCACTGCAGCAGCCAGCCCCCTAGGACACAGAGCCCTACACACATTCCCAATTACAGCCGTGCATAGAAGCATATGGGAGACTATTCTGCCATTTTTATCCGTGTTTTATGCAATGCAGGTGCAACTGCAGCCATTACGTGCAATCTGCAATAGCCCCATCACAACTGTAAAGTAGAACAGCTCAGTCACAAGAGCTTACAAACACGAATGCTCTGTCATCACCTCTGTATTTATTATTAAACTATGAGATTTGTTTTTATATAACAAAGATATCAGCTCCTTCTCTATGCATTCATTTGGATAAAAAAAGGTGATACAATGAGTTCATGGGTCACATGGTTTGTATATCATTGTGTAGTGAAACATTACCTGCACAGTTTCCTCCTTCTTGCTTGCAGGCTTTTTCTCAATCTCAGGGGAGGGGATGTCCATCGTTAACTATGACCTATTATTTATTTATTTTTTATTTAAATGCCGCCCCCCGCCGCCTGAAAGAATTAACAGCCGGGCAGATCGTCCTGCTGCCCGGCTGTATACAGTGTGCGTCAGGCTCAGGTCAGCTCTGCAGCAGCCCCGGGACCTCTGGCTATTTTGAAGCTTAGCTCGCGCTGCCGGGCCGCCTGTCGGGACCGCGAGCCAATCAGAGCTTGCTCGCGGTCCAGCAGCCAATCAGGAGTGGTGGCTCCTGATTGGCTGCTGGACCGCGACCAAGCTCTGATTGGCTCGTGGTCCCGGTAAGCGACCGCGGCAGCGCGAGATACGCTGGGCTGGGACTGGCAAAGCTGTGTGTTGGGATGGGACCAAGTGTTCTGGGAATGAGGCAAGCTGGGATTGCAGATATGTTTCCCTGGCTGGGACCAGTAGTATGCAGCAGATGAGAATTGGAAATAGTATTCACCAGGCTTAAAAACATATATCACTAGAAACAGTACTGCTGCAGAGTAGGTCAGAAGTACTGTACACTGGTGTTGAATAGCGGAAGCCTCACAGCTGGGAAGTACAATTAAGGGAGTCTGTAATCAGTGAAATGCAGCTGACAGAGGCTTATACCTTGAAATATAGATAGAGCTGTATTGTAATGTAAATGGAGTCCAGCAAGGTGGAAAACTCAGGAACAAGGAGTCAGACCAGGTAGTAAGTGATGTGACTAATTATTGTTCTGGTAATGGTGAACTGGAAGGGTTTAAATAGGCTGACCTGGGAGTGGTCATGCAGTGATCATGTGGGATAATGAAGGAACTGGTCAGGTGAAAGAGTGATCACATGATGATAGTTAAGATGGCTTCACCCATGCTGAGCTGGACATACACTGTCAAACTGGAAACAGAGGCAATGTAGAGAATGGCATGCACAGTGGAACAAGGGAAATGCCAGGGTGTTATCTGAAGGAGGTACAGTAAGCTGATCAAGTATTGTGACAGGGCTTCCTGCTCGCTGTCACCATTCACCATGTCAGTATTCAACACCCCCCCCCCCCATATGCCAATTCCCCCTCGCTCCGTTTTTTGAGCGAGGGGTAATTGGCGTATGCGGCTCCAGAAGCAGCGAGACTCACGGCTAAATACAGCGGGTTTTTTGCATTAGCCGCGGGTCTCGCTGTTTTGGGGAATTCTCGCTGTCCTGTGATGGCGAGGATTTCCCCAGAACGTTGAATAGGGCGAGCGGCTGGCGAGGGGGTTAAACAGCGAGGATCGCTGGTTTTCTACAATCCTCACTGTTTACCCCCTCGCCGGCCGCATTGAATACTACCCAATGAGTATTATTGGCATTGGGGAAATGGACAGTTAGTACTGGCAACAGAGTCCTTGTGGTTGTCTAGTACTTAATATGCTGAGGAATGCTAAAGTGACTTTCCCTATTTAGTAAATACTGTGTTGGCAGGTATGTCCAAACTATGGAAACAAAGGAACTCTGTCCAATTAACTGCACTAGTTATTAAAGAGGTGCATATACTGTAGGTCTGAAGTAATGCTGGACACAGTTTTCTCAATTGATTTTTTTAATAAAGTGTAAATAAATAAATATATCACAATACAATAAACACAAAAAAATGGATAAAAATAATAATAATGAAAAATAAAAACATAAAAAATTAATTAGTTAATTTATTATGCGTATACTTGGAATATTTATTGCAGGCCAAGTATAAGCATAAAATCATACAAAATATATGTAAATGTGCACAAATATAAAAAATCTGCATAAAATGGACCCCGAAGTGATATCTTCCACTTCGTATGTATAGGGAAGAATGTCCCAATCAATGAGCCAGATCCTATTCAAATAAAGTCTAAAAATAATCTGTAGATATGAACCTCCACTATTGTGCGCGAAACTCACAGATTCCAATGATGACAAGTAGTAAATGGCAGTGTTGATGCAGGGAGGCAGGAGGGCTATTTTGTGTAAAGTTCACTGCCCTCCGTTCTGGTACCCGCTGATGTACTTGGTGAAGGTGAGGTGCCAGGAAAGACGACCAACCTGAATCCAGCAGTTGTAGTCAGTCCAGTACTGCCGCATCTCTCACACGTGGCAGCAGGTGGTCTCACGTCCGGCTTGTGCAGGCACCTGTACAACTCACAGAGCCGCGTCTCTCACCCGCCGCTCTGCCGTCAGCGGCGCTTAAACAGTGCGTGGCCGTGCAAGCGTATGTGAAGGCTCCGTGCGTCTACCAATGTAGACAAGGTGTGAGGCGCATCAAAGGGGGTTTATTGTTTCTGGCTCAAAGATCTCCTTATCTCCAGGGGTGCCGGATCCACTAACGCGTTTCACTCTGGTATGAGCTTTTTATAAGCTTTTTCTCTTTGAAAAAGCTCATACCAGAGCGAAACGTGTGGCTGTGGCGGAATACCCTACTTAGGCATGTCCAAACGATGGCCCTCCAGATCCCAGCATGCTTTGCGAGAGTTTCATTCCCTAATAGCAAAACTGTGGCAAGACATGATGGGACTTGTAGTTTCACAACAGTTGGAGGGCCATAGTTTGGACATGCCTAAGTAGGGTATTCCGCCACAGCCAAAGATAAAACCTACTGTACGTATCCTAACTGTTTTCATCGGTTATAACACAAATTTATATCCATAAATTGCGCGTCTTTTCTAATGCTAGTTATTATTGGATCGTTTTTTTTTACAGCAATAGTCCGAAGCATCTGACGGAACCCGAAACTCTTCCCACAGCGCCAATCCCCACTGCCTCCATTTTGAAAATCAAAGTGCAGCAATTGTTCAGGGATTGTTAATTGAACTCCCAAAACATCATCTTCAAAGACGTTCTATCCACTGAGAGATCAAGAATGAAAACAAAAACACGCAGTGTGTCCACATTGCCTTAAAATTACACATCAATAAGATTTCCAGTGACAAATATTTCAAGGCAAACAAGCCGAACAGAAATTAAAAAATCTCTGTGGGGCACAAATATGTAATTACACTCACACAGGGAGAGTTTTATCAGGTAAACCATCCTATTTTGTTAATTGAAATTCTGCTGCACAGAGACTTTTCTTTTAAACAAAAGCTCTGGATATAATGTCTATATTTTTGTATACTCCCGACTAGTGCCAACATCATGACCTTATTTTTCTGATCATGTATATTTTCTTCCCACAGTGGAATTGGGAATGACAACTATTAAACACTGCGCATATTGCTAATGCCGTATTATATTCACTCTCACTTTTTTTTAAAATTCTATTCCAGGCACAAATCTCCAGGGTTCTCTAGAACACTCACCCTTTGTCGTGTGTTCTCCGCAAAGCTTCACGGCTCCGCATTTCACGTACTGACCCATACACCATTGTGCACATTCAGAAGTGGGCACATTTGCGCTCCAAATATATATATATATATATATATATATATATATATATATATGGCTAATTACTCCTCACCTCTGTGAGGTGAACTACCAGCACTGACCACTAGAGGCCACTCGACGGACCAAATTACTCATTTGTGTGCTAAAAGATGTCATAACAGAAAGTGAAAGCAATTTTTACAGGGACACTGATCTTGTTTCAAACTTGCTGGTTATGGAGAGGGAGCTGTGAAGACAGAGATTGGAGGTAGGAACAGATAGGGACTGGGGGCTGGGTGGAGAGCTTGTGGGCTAAAAACTGTCACATCTCAAAGTTAAAGTTAAATCTGTCACAGCTCAAAGTGAAAGTACATTGCAGAAGCCGTTATATTGACAGGCTTTTAATTACCATATACCTGTCCTGCATTATCTTGTACTGTAAGTCACTTTTTTGCACACAAATGTACTTTGTTATATGCTGAGGAATGCATGTGGCATCATATAAATAAAGGATAATAATAATAATAAGCCTGTAAGAAGCAGGGTAACATATTATGCCTGCATTTTTGTAGTGGCATTAATGGAAGAGTGGAATCAAATTGTATCTATTATCTTCAAAAAGGTACTAAATGAAAAGGTAGATTCTGTTTGGTTGCTATGGCAACAAGGTTGGCCTGTGAGGTCATGCCACCTTTCCATGAGGCCACACCCCCTGCCACTGATGTGCGTGGGGGGCTTTTTCACCGCACCACATTTCAGTAACCTCAGCTCGTTATCCGTCACACCTTTTCCTACCAACACACCGTCCCACCACTTCACCCTTTCCCCTCAATCCGTATCATGTCCCTCCCTTGCCACATAATTAGAGTTTTTGCATTCACATTTGATGTTTTCTAAATCTCATAAAATAAAAAAAATAAAATAAAAAAAAAGTGACGCTCAAAAATAATAAAAACTATTTCAATTCTAACTTGCTGTGTTCATACACAATCATCCCCGATCCTGCCATATCTTGTTACAGTATGTGTCATTTCTAAAACCTCTAACTTCATATCAACCTACCCTAAGTGCTTGTCTGGCAGATAATATAAAATGTAAAACAATAAAAATATTTTTGTAAATTTGAAACCACAAATTTGTTTTTGTTTTCGTTTGCGGCATTTAAAATTATGTTTGAAGCTCCTGCAATAATAATTGTATCTGGACAGCTGACAGACAATGTCTAGGGTGCCACCAACAAGTAGACATTCACAAGGTCAACTTTGACAAAAGGTTGACACATGATAAGGTGGCATAAGTTTTTGGGGATTTCAATTGTTTGAATTTTTTCATATTGTGAAAAGGATCAAATACAAGACTTCAAATCAAATCAAATTCAAATCAAGACTTTGATCTTTATTTTTATAAAGCAGGTCACAGCATACCAGATTAATTCCATAGGCAAGCATAGTTATAGGCAGCAGCACACAGGTACAGTTTCCAGCACAGAACAGACTCCCTACCACAGCCCACACCCTGGCCTATCGCTTGGGCAGCTAATCCACCATAAGAAGCATTTACCCTCTGCCCTGGAAACACTTATATCAGGAGATCACAGGTGCTGCTGATTACCCAACCTTCCTTCTGCTACTGCTCCAAAACCTGGTCTGGATCCTCCACATTACTCTCATGTGGAGTTATGCTGTCTCTGCCACAATACTTTATGTGGACTGATAAAATGAAGCAAAGCGAGCCCTGTGAGGGGATGCGGTACAATAACTGAGGGTCTACGTGGCCAGGTTTCACCACTGACGATAAAAAAAAATGTGAAAAAGCCATGACCATTTCATGTGTTGACCCTGTTCATGTCAACCTTTTGTTTGTGTCACTCTTTTGCTGTCAACCTAGACCAGGGGTGGCCAACCCGGTCCTCGAGATCTACAGACGGTCCACATTTTCCAAATCACCTGGCTGGCGCATAGCTGTAGTCATTACTAACTGTCACATTTTCAAACATGCTGCATTCATTCCTACTATAGATCCACAGGTTGCCTGGAAAACATGCACCGTTGGTAGATCTTGAGGACATGTTTGGCCACCCCTGACCTAGACATTGTCTGTGAGCTATACCACACCCAATAGTAATACTGTAGAAGTCTTGTATAGATATATATTGTTGTGTAAACTCAACATTCTTTCATTGATTTGTAAGACACCTGTAATAAGAGGTATGACGTGGTAGACCAGGACCCATAATGCAATGGGGTCCAGAAGTTTCTTTTTCATAATGTGGTGTCTGGGTAAAATATGGATAAATCTGATATGAGTAAAGCTGGATGTGGAGTGAGCAATACAACAAAATAAAATATATAATAAACCATAACAAGAAATTTTGGTATTTGAGGTTTGCCGTATTCAATAATATGGATCCAGGGTCTCTATTTTCATTAAACGTTGTCTAATGCCAACCATTGGAACTTAAATAACGCAGTTAAGCTGGGTACACACATATGTATACCCAGTGAGATCAGCAGCATCAAGGACCCAGCGTGGTGCTAACATTGGCAAGTGCATACACACTTACATTGCCGATACCAGCCACAATGGACAACGGCGGGGGAGGGAGCAGAGGCCACGTTTTATTCCACAGCATGGCTCTCACTAATTATGTCCTCCATCTCCCTGCATGTACAGATGATGGAGGAGGCCCGTGAAGACGATAGGGAGTGCGCATCTTAGGCAACATTGTACAAACACACTGGAAGCAATTTGAATTTTGTCATTTGTTTGGAAACGGCAAAAGGGTTATGAATATTGCCCATTGTGCGCCCAGCTTAGGAAGAGTGGCCTGGCATAGATTTTAGAGTTTAATTTCAGAGTTGCATCTGGTAAAAAGCATCATGTGGCTTCAGCCTGGAGTTATTATTTGTCAATACAACTCAATACAATAATGATCTAAAAAATATAGATACATCTACAAAAATTGTTTACATGTTTTGTCAATCCCAGGGACAGACTGAGGCTTGAGCCCTGGTATATATAAAGTCCGGAAATAGGCACTTTAGTGTTATATATACATTATACAAAGTAACTGCCGAGGTGCACTGTGCCCGTGGAGATCATCCAATAAATATTCAACTGTACTTGAAGACACTCAGCTACTCAGATACTACAAGCCCGCTGAGTGCCTTCAAATACAGTTGGATATATATATATATATATATATGAGTGTTCTGAAATACACGAATACACACAGACACACACATATATATATCTTATAGATGCACTAAATGGTGGCTGAGCAGAACGCCGGGAGGTGGAGCAGTACAGTCAGCCTGTCTATATAAGCTGGTCAGCTGAGTGGTGGGAGGCTGAGTTGCTTGGGAAGCCTTGGCCTAACTTCAAGGCTGAACTGATCTATCAGGCCATCATCCTTCATAAGTGCCAGATGAGCATCAAACCCTGTTAAATTCTCTAGAGCAGGAGCTATTTTGCTCTGGGACCCATTAGACAATAAAAATAATTATGGGACCCCAGCAAGTGACTGCAGAAGGTCATCACATCACATGTGTAGTCAGCAGACATCACATGTGTAGTCAGCAGACAGCACATGCATGGCAGCATTGTGGAGGTACAGAATGATGGAAAGAGTCTAAAATAACAGACAATTCAACAGATTTTTCAGACTACTTGAATCACTGACTGAGATTAGAAAAGTCACCAGCCTGATGGTCAGCAACATGGAGTCGCGACCCCATGCTGAGAAGGTCAGGACCCACTTTGGGGTCAAGGCCCATAGTTTGATAACTGCTGCTCTAGAGTTTATAACATTGGGGGTTTGCCCAAGCTCCTGGGAGGTGTAATTCTGTATTGCCATACAATAAGACCTTTAGTCTTCAACACTAAATCTATGGAAAACCAGTGGACTAGACCAACTGATCCAAGCATAAGGTTTAAGGAGAACATGTTTGGAACTATAGAACAAACACTACTCTATAATGGTTCAGAAACCTAAGGAAGTACCCTTTGCAAAGGGCATTAGGAAGATCTTGGTTACGCTTTTTTGATTTGAAACAAAAATGTAGGGTTACCAATATCAACCTGTCTAGAAAATAAAAGCATATTTGGGAGATGTATCTTGAAGAAAGATAATGTACCATCACACCAGCGTGTGCACAATGGTTGTTCATCTCATCTTCCCATCTGACGTGCTGCACACCAGCTGAGACAATGCAATGAATGGTGGCATGCTGTAACAATATATAATGCCATGCAGAAGTATCCCGCGGTGGGGTGGGGGCAGTTTCCATACCCCCTGTCCCTCGCTGATCTGTTTAGCAGAGCAGCAGTGAATAGATGTTGTGCACATCAGAGAGCGGGCTACGCCCTCACAGTAACGGCAAGCGGGGGCATGGCTAGTGATTGCGGCTTTGTCACAAAACCACGCCCCATTTGGCAAGACCATTACCCCTTTTTTCTGAGTGCTAGGTTTGCATTCTGTGTTGGAAAAATCCCAGGAGCTGATCGGTTACTACTTTAACTCTCTCTTCGAGCTTTGATACCTATGTCTGATTGGTTGCAGTGTATCCATGTTTTTCCTGTGCACTCCTTTCCCTAAGTGTTCCTGTTCTCGGTACCTTGAGTGCAGCAATGTATCTGTACGTGCCAGGCGCAGCCTGATACATTGAGAACCCGTCAGGTGCAGAATAAGCCTCTGTATTGTACCAACGCTACTTTCTTTTGAAAACCGTTCCCTTACTTTATCCATCTCTGGAAGAGAGCACTCACAATAAATAATTGGCATTGCCAGCTGCCATGAAAATTGAGGATTTAACTATCGCAAGGAAAATACACTTTTATTTAAGACGCTTGTTGCTCTATTTATGAGGCTGTTGCTAAGAGACGCATTTAAATGGTTCCTCCCCCCCCCCCCCCCCCCCCCCCGAAAATCTACCCTAGGAATCATTATTTAGGTCATAGAACTGCCAAGTGTTCTGTATCTGTGGCAACACCTGTTGAGCTGGTTGCTGAAGGAAAAAGTAAGACGACAAGAGTCTGCTACGAGCTTGCCAACGACTATGGGAAGCCGTATCCTTGTTATGGAGAGATATGTGGAGCTGTCTGGATCTGTTTCAATAAGCTTGGTGTCTGTTGTCTGCCAGCCAACAAATGCATGATAAACGTCTGTTTAAGTACTTTTGCACGGAACAAAACCTTCTTAAACATGAGGCAATACACTTTTCTTTTTTTTTTTTCCTAAAGTCATGGCCAACATTTCTGAATTTCATAGTGTGCTTTGCAAAATGTGATTACATTTGTAATATGGGTTACCTAATCCCCATTCTCTCCAGGATCAAAATACAAATATCTGTATTAATGCTAAAGTTTTTGGGCATGTGTTCAGAAGCCTGGACAAAGTGATATTTTAATTAGAGTTTAGGATCCCCCCCCCCCCATTATTTTTAAAAGAGCCATCAAACAATATGAGTTAACCATGTTTAAAGGGACATGACGTCTACCAACGGACCTCTTCACGACTGGAGTGCATTACATCTACATGTGATTCAGAGGTGAATGCAGCTCAGATGGTACCTGGGGAGGGGGAAGGGTGCTGATATTGGTGGCTGAAGCCTCGATGTTGGTGAGGAGGCGGATAGATACTAATAGCGTAGGGTTGTGATTCCCACGGCGTGCCAACAGAGATGGCTGTTCAGCAATGGAGGGATTTAGACAGACTTGGGTGTGACAATGGCAGCATCTAAAAATACAGTAGTGCTGACACTATATTGCAAGGTTTCGGTTCATTTATAAAACAAGAAGAAAACGAAGACATCAATGTCATACCTCACAACTGTCCCAATTTCAACGAGACAGTAACGCTTTTTGGACGCTGTCCCTCTGTCCCATCCAATGGCAAAGTGTTCTATAGGTGGGGGGGGGGGGGGAGTGGATGAAACCTTTGATCACTGACTGCTCTGCAAAGCATTGAGTGATTCCTGAATAGATGCCATGCACATGGTATCTATCCGGAGCAGGATGGTAAGCTGGGGCTGTCCAGCTGCCTGGGGAATGCTGGTCCCACCCCTAAAATGCTGAAAACAGGATTGTGCCATAAGGCCACATCCACCCACGAAAGGATGAATCTCCTACCAGAGATCCCACCCCCATTTCAGGTCATGCGTGCGTTGCTAATATTATGGCACAGTATAGTGCCTCCATTTCATTTTGTGCCACATTAAAGTGTCTCATTTCTTATTATTTCCTAATAATAGTGCTCTATATAAGTGTCTTCCCTACTACAATGAGCAGATCAGATTATGACACAGTACAGTGGCCTCCAGTTCATATTGTGCCACAAAAAAGTGCCCCAGTTCTTATTATGTCCTAAATATAGTGCCCTCCATATTATAAAGAACAGATCAGATTATGACACATGTCCATTTCATAATGTGCCACATTACAATGGCCTCCAGTTCAAATTATGCCACAATACCGTGCCCCCTTACCATTATAACATCCACCACACACTCACACACACCTCTTACTGAAAATGTAATTCAGGCTGGGCAATGGATCAAACAAAATTGCTTAGCAGACAAATCTGGAAAATTGGTAATCAACCTTTTACCCTGCGCCCAGGCCCCCTAAGCCTCTGGACCCCATAGCAATGGAATCCTCTTCTGATGAAAGCTGACTGCAGTGTATTTCTAATTTTAAATATACCCAGAAGCTACTCTAATGTATTTTACAAACTCCTAGGGTTTGATTGTGACGAGTCACTGGGAGCTAGACTGGGAATCACCCCAAGTACCGTGTTTACATTCAATATTAGTCTTAGCATGTAACATTTATGTAAATGCACTTAACGTTTCCAAAACATTGGACACGTGATATAAATAAAGTGTTCAGGGGGACATTGGGGGACATTGCAGCGATGGAAAATGACATAAATCTGAAGCAATAGACGTTTCGTGCCATGGAAAACACAACTAAATCATCAATACATATCACATTTATCACATACACAGATGAAAGAAAGACAGTCAACGTGTCGACAGGGTCAAAGTTCCACAGTTTCCTGGGGTAGAAGGCAGCCAGCAGCAGCTGAGAAATCATACAAGTCCAGTCTTTGTGGTGCAACCAGTTTTATTCAGCAGAAAATAAAATAAACATCAAAAGAAAATACTTGCCTGTCTGGCACTAACTAAACACAGGATGTTCCTAACTGTCACTAAACAAAAACACAAAGTTTCCCAGTCAACACTGGGTGGCTCACTTGTATAGGGCAGCTTGTTTCTCACACAGAGATTCTGCAGTCTCCCCAGGCAGTCTACACACACTGCTCAGTCTGGCAGCCTTTTCTCATCCCACTCACAGCTACTCGCTGATTAGCCCTCTGTGAGGTCAAACAAAATCGGAAAAAAATAAATAAAAACAATTAAAAAGAAAAATATAAAAAAATTAATAAAAAAAATAAATTAAAAATTAATATATATATATATATATATATATATATATATATTATTTTTAAGGGTTAGGATTAAGGAAGTGGTTCCGAAACTTGGTTCCCAAGGCACCCCAACAATGCAGGTTTGGAAATATCCATGGCTCATCTCAGTTTATCAAATTGACTGTGTATTAATTAAGTCACCTGTGCCAGAGGGATGCAGTTAAAATCCCGGCGGTCGGGATCCAGGCATTCAGAATCCCGATGCTGGAATCCCGACTGCCGAAATCCCGACCGCCGAAATCCCGACACATTCTCCCTCTGTGGGTGTCCACGACAACCCTGGAGGGAGAATAAATTAGTGTGCCGAGCGTAGCGAGGCACTGGGCCCGCTGCGTGGCGAGCGCAACGAGCCCGCAAGGGGGGGCGATCCACGTCCCCCCCTTGTCGGGATTTTGGCTGTCGGGATTCCGGCGTCGGGATTCTGAACGCCGGGATCCCGACCGCCGGGATTCAGTACTGAATCCGTGCCAGAGTATGGATATACCCAAAACCTGGAATCTATTGTTTTGGCTTAGGCTTAGCCACTAAGGGAAGGGCTAGGCTGGCGGAGTGGACAATTAGGGTTAGCCACTTGGAGGAGGGACAAGGTTAGGCTGGGGTAGGGGACGGTTAGTGTTAGGCACTTGGCAGAGGGTTAGGGTTAGGCTGTAGAAGGGGAGAGTTAAGGTTAGGTTTATTATTAGGGTTAAATTAACACAATAAAATCTGTCAACCTTTTGACCCTGTCAATCTATTGACGTGGACCATGTGGTGTTGACCTATTGCTGTCTGTCTATATAATGTTGTTCTTTTTATCTAGACCCAACTGCCAATATTCAGGACTAAGCAATAAATGGCAATACTAAATTCATAACATATAGGTTTATAGATTTAAATATTTCAATAGATGTTTGAAAATAGTGACACGGTTAAAAAGAAAATATCTATTTACTTTGCTCAACTACAGTTATTGGAGGATTCCAATATTCTGTATGCTATAGAACCCAGTGGTGTCTTTACCCATGGTGCACATATAGTGCTGCGAGCCAGGGCTAGTAAACTCACTATCGGATATCCCCACAGGCCACACCCCAAGACCATCACATAAAACCATAACTTAGCTTAACTTATCTATAACCTTATCTAAAATAAATACACGGACACAAGTGCTGGCGTTTCAAACAGACTGTCAAAATTTATTTTTGACAAGCAACTATGTATAACTAAGAACGGTCATTATAGAAAAGTGGGGTTTAAAGATGTTCACGCATACCATCGCTGGGATTACTCTCCCTACACAACCACCCGGTCAGATGGTAAAGGCCATCCCCCGTGCAGAAGCATGGCCCACGACAATCGTTGTCAAGGGAGAGCGCCCCCCACTATCTACATACACACAGATCTATTAGAGATGACCGTTCTTTACCGCCGCCGAAGAAGAGAAAAATAGGGAAGGGTGGGCGGGGCTTCCTGAGAAAGAGGGGGATCACACTAACTCGTGATCAGTTCTTACCCTGCTAAGCCCTCCCCCTGGCTCTGATAGGCCTTGTGCCCATCCTCATCAACATAACATGTGACATCTAGCAAGTGCAGCCTGCTGGAACCCTACGTGGTTTATGTCAGCCTTATTGCTTATTCAGCATTCGGTGTCTCTATAAATATATTTGTTGTAATCAAATGTAACTGTCTCCTTGTAACTTGATTACATAGTTACTGTATTGAATCTCACTCTTAGTTTATAGCCAGAATGCAATTCTAATACAGCTCCAATATTTTTTTTATAATTTACAGTATAATTGGCTTTGATGCGCTTTCACCTGTACTCAGCTAATGGGCTTTCCAGAATTCTGCAATCCTTATTGACTTACAGTAGCACTGGTTTTAGTTAGGCAGTCTGTGATCTACATGCACTTTCTTGCATTGAGCCTTATTTATGTTCACTCCAATGCTTGTTCTGAAGTGAATGTATACCATTGTTGCCCACTCTCCCACATCTGAAAGGAGGCTCCCATTTCTTTCATAAATCTCTTGCTGCCCTGTATTGTACTTCAAGTCTCCCAGATTCTTCAGATTCTGCCACTAAAGAGTTTCTTTGTAAAGACAGTGATTTACTGTAATTGTGATTTGCTATAGCTGTTCAGGAGTCCCTGCTGATGACTTTCATTATACCCCCTTGTGGTAACTCCTGACAGGAGAGACGGAAGCATATGACAGCATATTCTTATTTGTGCTGCTGTGCACTCATCCATAGGGTGCTGCTGCTACTGAGTTACTTAGGGTGATAATGTTTGCTAGTAATCGTTCTGTAGTTGAACATGTTTGATTGATTACAGTATTTGTGGTCCATAATGATTTGGCTAATGCTATAATGGTATGCAAAACAGCACATCCAATAGATATAGGCTGTGCCTACAAGTTGCAGACAGTCCAGTGTTCACAATAAAATAAAATGTAATACGCCAAAAACATACTTATATGCTTAGGGATGAATTCGCACATTTTCAAAATGCATTTGGAATTTATTGCATATGCATCACATTTATTATATGTATATCGTGATGAGTGAAATAAATAAATATAAATAAATATCACAGTGAATATATAGCTGCAAACAAGGAACTCCATATTGCAGGCAGCACTGTTAGCATCAATAGTAGCCAAACTTCCCAAAATTTATTATTACTAATATTATATAAAAATATCTCGCAACAACAAGCAATTTCAAAATAGACACTCCCATATGTGGAGCTAGACACGCCCTTTGGGCAGCATGTGACACACCCCCTCGACCTCCTACTTATTCTAGTTTTCAAAGTAGGCGAGTATAATGTATATACTTAAGATTATTCTGCAATATGTATGAGGCAACATAAATGATCATGGGATAATTGTTACATCTATGAACAACTCAAATAAATTGCCAGGCCGAATTTGTTGCCCGTCCACAAATAAACATTTCTTACATCAGATGAAGTAAAATGACAAGTGTAGCAGAAGAATCTCAGAAGTAAATTGTAAAAATATTTGCAAATATGGTGACACCACCTTTACATTACTTCTTGGAACCTCAGTGATTCCCTTTATTATACAGTATGCGGTACTTATGTATTATCAGGTCGCCCAATTAGCATACGCACGGCACCGTAGGAAAATCATATCGCATGCGATTTTTTGCGTGCGATCGCATGCAATGCGATTTTCCTATGTAATTTATTCACTGCTCTGTACCGCATCGCATTGCAAAATCGCATGCGGTTGCATGCGATTTTATAGGGTGCGATGCCATTGACTTTGCTATACATTTGTATGAGATGCAATGAGATTTTGGCACCCCCCCCCCACTATCCACGCCACCCCGAAGCGTGGCGAGCGCAGCGGAACACGTCTTCCCAGCCTTTTCATACCCCCACTATCCACGTCGGCGTGGAGTTGATTTTATATAGTGTGGCGAACGCAGAAAGCCCCGCGAGGGGACGCGGATTAACTTACATGTAGTCCGCGGCCCCTCGTAGGGCTCGATATGCTCGCCACGCTTCGGGCTCGGTGGCTCGCTGTGCTCGCCACACTATATAAGATCAACTCCACGCCGACGTGGATAGTGGGGGTATGAAAGGTTGGGAATACGTGTTCCGCCATCCCTCCCGGGGCTCGCTGTACTCGCCACGCTTCGGAGTGGCGTGGATAGTGGGGGGGGGGTGCCTAAATCTCATTGAATCTCATACAAATGTATCGCAAAGTCACTGGCATCACACCCTACGCATGAGATTTTGCGGTGCGGTGTGATCGCATCACACCCGCGGCCAGAGTGAAGTGGATAAATTACATAGGGAAAGGGAAATCGCATAGCATCGCATCGCATCGCACGCGAACGCATCGCACGCAAAAATCGCATCGCATGCGATTTTCTTATGCAGAATCGCCCGCTAAGCAATTTGCTTAGTGGGCGCCCTGCTATTACATAAGTACCCAGTATGCTATTGCTAATGTACAAAATCCGAATTAGTTTTTTTCCCACCAAGAGTCATATTATAGAGATTTTTATTGCATTTGCCCAAAAAAAAAAAATCAATGTTGCCTTTAGCAATCAGAAATCTAACATGATTCTTATGTTTTAAATCCCCCTCTTAATCCAGTTATTTACCAAGAGAAACTTTCTACTTCTCCCACAAGAAACTTGTCCGACAAGCAGTCCGGCCTTTGAAACGTGGAACTGAACAAACACTGGTTATTCCGGATGAATGTAAAACACAATCAGGTAGTTTATTTTACATAATCCTACAAAAAACACAGCACTGGGAAATAGATTGAGTTTAGGAAAAAGCGTGAAGAGAGGATTTCCATTAAAAGGAAAAGATAACCAGGGCTTTAGTAGAAATCCAGAAGTTAAGAGCAATATCCAATTAACAAACCAAACTGCATTGTAAACTTTCATTGGCTAATAGGCGTGCAAGTCTAGGTAGGGTTCCTTGTCTGCATTCATTGTCTTAGCCAGTAGACCCATGAAGGCAGATCAGATTCAGAAACAAAGTCTAAATATATTCATTCATGTTTAGGTGCCCCGTTATGAAGGATGAGGCAGCAATGTCCTATATTTTGTTCCTTCCCAGTATTACTCAATAAATTGTTGTCTCTGGCTAATATTTTCGAGGCTGATCTCTGTCTGTTAATAAGCCTTTTATGTTTCGGTGGACAAGTCAATCTGTTCCACTTTTAGATTCTTTAGGCTGGGATTAGTGTACGAATGCTACACTTATTTCAAGGTTACCTGCAGGTGCGGGTCAGAGGCCCAGCAGTGATTCTTCAAAGAAGGTTTTGAAGAGTCCTGTTTAATCTGTTCTCTTAGACAATAGAGTTGTTTCACACAAATTCCTTCTTATATGTGCATGTCGTACAGTCTTCGCCAGCTGCGCTTCAGTCGGGGGAAACTAGGAGTTTTTTTTATTATTTTTTTATTAACCGTATAAGCATATATAAATGCAGTGCAGCATATCCTGTATATGAGCAAAACGATCCACTTTTTTCATAGGAGGGGATTAAATTCCAGGCAATAGGCCAGATTCAGTAAAGGGAAAAAAAAAGTCTGGAACAAACCATGTTGCTCTTAAAGGGGAGTAGATAGATTTATTTTGTTTCTGTGCAGGGTAAATAACTGGCTGCTTTTTCATGTAGCCCACAGCTTTATTTTGACACTGTAAATTAGATTTCAGTTTGAACACACCCCCACCCAAATCTAAATCTCTCTGCACATGTTACGTCTGCCCCACCGGCTGGATAACTTAATTTTGCCCTTTTGTGTGATTTTTTTTGCTGTGCTAACAAAGCTTAATTTAGAGCCAACGTCCGCAAACGCTAACTGGTTATTGGACCCGGGTCACTCTAAAACCAGCAGATTGCTGGATCCCCGTCACTTGCAGATGATGTCATCTCCTACGGGATGTCAAGGTGACCACCTGGCACAGGTCCAGCCTGTGGTGTGAACGCAGTTTCCAGCAGTTGGGACATGGCATGAAAAAACCACATTGAATAACTCAGGTTGGACTTGGGTTTATCGAAAGAAAAAATAAGAGGGCGTTCCAGATATGATAATAGGCAGGACACTGAAAGGTGGCTTTTTTATGTGTGCAAAAATTAGTATAATGCCATGCATGATTACTTATTAAGCAGCTCTTTTTAATAATCTATAATATTACCTTTAGTATTACAACAAATCCACTTAACTTAACTATAAGCTTACCTACTTGTGAAAACATCTAATGGAGATGAGCTTACTAATGATTACAGTCTCAAGCCATTCATTTATAAAATCACTTGTAGAAAATAAAACAAAATTTATTTGATCCTAATCTCCCCCAAAAAGAAAGAGAAGAAGAAAAAGCTCTTGTGTAACTCAAAAGCTTATCTGTGAGTGTTCTCCTTTATGTTAATTGCGTTTATATTGGGGCACAGCAAATTATGAAGACATTTTCTGGTTTAATAATGAATAAGACAGAAAGATGAAACGGCTATTATTGGGTAATATATAATATGGTTAAATTACTGAATTATCTCTAGGGAAAAAAAGGATAGTTATCAAAATGGATCTAATGTGCCTCTGACTGATGGTAGAATTGTATGTTCAAATTCTTACCTCACTTGTGTTCTCTGTTACTTCTAACTGGTTCTAATGAATGGGCATTTAAAGGTGCCCATACACGTTACAATTATTGTATACAATATTGTATACAATATTGTATCTCATCGCAACTTGGTTTTGCGATGAGAGTCTTCCCAATAAGATCACATTGTCACTGTATCGATCACAAACAGCCAAAACATGCCACAACTTCATCCACAGGTTCTCACACTTGGTCCTCAGGACCCCACACATTTCATGTTTTCCAGGTCACCTGTGGATTTTTTAAAATGTGACAGTTGGTGATACGAAGTACACCTGCCGGGTGACCTGGAAAACATGGCCTGTGTGGTGTCCTGAGGACTGTGGGGCAGATTTATTAAGCTTGGCGAAGTGATAAAGTGTCTGGTTTTTATCACCTACTAACTGATAATGAGATATAGGGCCAGATGTATCAAGCTTTAAAAAATGATAAAATGGAGAGTCATAAACAGCCAGCCAATCAGCTTTTAACTGCCATGTTACCAACTGGGTTTGAAAAATGACAGGTAGGAGCTGATTGGCTGGTTGTTAATCGCTCTCCACTTTATCATTTTTTAAAGCTTGATACTTCTGGCTTATAGGGGGAATTTTCGAAGATGGGAGTTCTATTTCAGATGAGATGTTGCCATGGGCAACGAATCGCATTCTATCTATTATTTCCTAGAAGTTGCTAACTAAATAAGAAGTAGATTCTGATTGGTTGCCCAAAGCAACATCCCATCTTAAATAGAACTTCCATCTTAGCAATTTTCACACACAATGTAATCATCAACAGATTTTTTTTAATCGATTTATATGTTAATTAACTTAAAGCCTGCCCATAGTATTGTTTTCAATTAAATGACCATTGATAAATTAGAGTACTTATATGAAGTACTAGATCGCAATTCAAAATAGAGCACGTCCACTGATTAATAACACCAACCGATTATTATTATTAATAATAATAATAAAAAATAATAATAATAAAGTAATGACCTTTAACCTGCAAGGTCACAGGTGAATAAAGGGTTAAGTATCCAGTGGTCTATTTGAATACATAACATCCTATTTATGAGCTGATTGTGTTGAAGCTGACATTATGAACATGACTGACATTTTTACCGCTCCGACCAGACTTAAAACGATTAAAGGAATGAGATAGCCGCTGACAGGTGACGGCTACTTTCTCCCAGAGGCAACTTGCCCCAGACAGTTAATGAGTTAGAAACCATCTATTAGTGCTGCTTACAAAATAACTGCTGAAAATACTGCTTGCAGCAATAGCTCTGTGGTTCAAGATGCAAATCCTGTTTTCAGCTTGGCAAAGTAGTTACTGGGAAATTTCCGTTTTTTAAAAAGGTATATACTGTACATAGCCACCTTGCCACACATCTGATAGCTGCCACGGTGCACCAGTTAAACCATCATACAGTACATGAATGTATTTGTATTGGAAAGAAAACAAAGGGGGAAATTTACTAACAAATACGAATACAGACTATGCCGGATACAAATCCATACGACCGGCATTGGCTGTATTCTCAGGAAAGTACGACTCATAAATAGGGCAGATTTACTGATCTGCCATATTTACGGGATTCGCATATCCCGATGGCCGTATTTTTTCAAGTTCGGATTTGGAGGCCATATATATACGGCCGCCAAATACAAACAGCCTGCACAGATCAGCTGAGGAGTAAAAGCCCCCATACATTAGGCGAAAAGTCGGACCTAATTTCCCCTGTGCTTCCCCCAGCAGCTCCCCAGGAGAGCTGACTAATGATTTGGCACTTGACGCGCCATTTTTTACGGATTCGGCATGAAAAGCCGGCGGTCGGGATCCCGGCGTTCAAAATCCTGATGCTGGAATCCCGAACGCCGAAATCCCGACAAGGGGGGGACGTGGATCGCCACGCAGCGGGCCCGCCACGCAGCGGGCCCGGTGCCTCGCTAAGCTCGGCACACTAATTTATTCTCCCTCCGAGGGTGACGTGGACACCCACGGGGGGAGAAAGTGTCGGGATTTCGGCGTTCGGGATACCGGTGTCGGGATTTTGAACGCTGGGATCCTGACCGCCGGGATTTAAACTGCATCCCTTTTTTACATGAGATATATCACATGCGATTTATCCTATGTAAAAAAAACACCTGGGCTGCGATGAACGCCCGGGGAGTGTGGGTGCAGCGCTGTGGCGGGGTGGGCAGTCCGCAGTGTCCGGGAAGTGCTGAGCGGACACTGCGGACAGCAGCGGCAGAATTTAAAAAACAAATTTAAAATATAGGCTGGCCACTGATCGGCTGAGAGTGCTCTCTCCCTCAGCCAATCAGTGGGATTTTCATTATTTGAGGTGGACTATATAAGCTAAATAGGCTGCGGCAGCTAGTTATATGAATCCAATGTGTTTTTAGCCATATTCAATTAAGTGCCTTTTTTGACTGGTCAAAAAAACAGCAGTTTTCGATGATAATAGGTTGAATTTATATTCGTCCTATTCAATGCCGATTTTTCGACTAGCGTAGAATTATTTGCCATTCCCCTTATTTTCAGCAAAATCGTGTCTGTTTTTTAGTCTTTTTTTCCCTGATGCAGTTTCAACTTTAATAAAAAAAAGGAAACCGCATTGGTCAAAAACTTCAAAAATATTGGACAAACGGGGACAATTGAATATTAAAGTCTGATGGCTAGCCTTAAAGCCAGCCATATAACAGATTGTTTCCTTCAATTTTGTTAACAAACCTTTTGAAATCACAATGGTTCTGTAATCTTGGCACCGAATACATGGTTCATGGTTTACTGAGGGACAGCATTCTCGTAAATCTTGGTTTAGTCTACAAAATGGCTGCCTCCACTTTGTGTATGGTAGGTGCACTTTAAGTTTTATTGATCTAAGTTTGAGGAGAGGCAACTTAGAATATGTCCTTGGTGTGACACATTTTCTTTTCTCTCACAGAAGATAAAAATTACAAACAAAACACTGCAAGCCGCCAGGCTGACCCCTTTAGTGGAATGCTTAAATATTCCTGTGCCGTGCCAAGTCTACATGTGCAAAGTAAATATTTTAATCCCTAATTAATCACTTTGGTTAAATTGGTAACACAGAACTCTGACGAAAATAATAGGAAATTTCCTTTGTGAATAACGGCCTTGCTCAGGGAATTGTGGGTAAAGTCAATAGTTTGACCTTCCATGTTTTCTACTGCAGAGTATACTGTGTGGCGTTTCTCTTTTGCCAATGACAAGTTATAGCACTTGTACAACTTCAAGCAGTTTAGCAGAGGGTTACATTTACTAAAGTTTCTAAAAATGAAAAGAGGTGCTGTTGCTCATAACAACCATTCAGATTTTGTCTAACATTTTCTAGGATGTACCCGTGAAATGATAGACAGAATTTGATTGGTTGCTATGGGTGAGAGAGAGAGAAGGTAGTGATAGGAGAGAGAGAATACATGAACAGTGCTATTCTGAGAAGTGGTGTGATGTCAGAGAGAGAGACAGAGACTGCATGGACAGTGTTAGTCTGAGCAGAGGTGTGATGTCAGAGAGAGAGAAAGAAAAAGAGAGAGAGAGAGAAAACGCATGGACAGTGCTACTCTGAGAAGAGGTGTGATGTCAGAGACAGAGAGAGAATGCATGGACAGTGCTACTCTGAGAAGAGGTGTGATGTCAGAGAGAGAGAGAGAGAGAGAGAGAGAGAGAGAGAGAATGCATGGACAGTGTTAGTCTGAAAAGAGGTGTGATGTCAGAGAGAGATTGAACGCATGGACAGTTCTAGTCTGAAAAGAGGTGTGATGTCAGAGAGAGAGAGAAAGAGAGAGAGAGAGAGAGAGAGAGAAAACGCATGGACAGTGCTACTCTGAGAAGAGGTGTGATGTCAGAGAGAGAGAGAGAGAGAGAGAGAGAGAGAGAGAGAGAGAGAGAACGCATGAACAGTGCTAGTCTGAGAAGAGGTGTGATGTCAGAGAGAGAGAGAAAAAATGCATGGACAGTGCTACTCTAAGAAGAGGTGTGATGTCAGAGAGAGAGAGAGAGAGAGAGAGAGAGAACGCATGGACAGTGCTACTCTGAGAAGAGGTGTGATGTCAGAGAGAGAGAGAGAGAGAGAGAGAGCACATGGACAGTGCTACTCTGAGAAGAGGTGTGATGTCAGAGAGAGAGAGAGAGAGAGAGAGAGAGAGAGAGAGAACGCATGGACAGTGCTACTCTAAGAAGAGGTGTGATGTCAGAGAGAGAGAGAGAGAGAGAGAGAGAACGCATGGACAGTGCTACTCTGAGAAGAGGTGTGATGTCAGAGAGAGAGAGAGAGAGAGAGAGAGAGAGAGAGAGCACATGGACAGTGCTACTCTGAGAAGAGGTGTGATGTCAGAGAGAGAGAGAGAGAGAGAGAGAGAGAGAGAGAGAGAGAGAACGCATGGACAGTGCTACTCTGAGAAGAGGTGTGATGTCAGAGAGAGAGAGAGAGCGCATTGACAGTGCTACTCTGAGAAGAGGTGTGATGTCAGAGAGAGAGAGAGAGAACGCATGGACTGTGCTACTCTGAGAAGAGGTGTGATGTCAGAGAGAGAGAGAGAATGCATGGACAGACAGTGCTAGTCTGAGAAGAGGTGTGATGTCAGAGAGAGCACATGGACAGTGCTAGTCTTAGAAAAGGTGTGATGTCAGAGAGAGAGAGAGAGAGGGAGGGAGAGAGAGAGAGAGAGAGAGAGAGAGAGAAGGCATAGACAGTGCTAGTATGAGAAGAGGTGTGATGTCAGAGAGAGAGAGAGAATGCATGGACAGTGCTAGTCTGAGAAGAGGTGTGATGTCAGACAGAGAGAGAGAATGCATGGACAGTGCTACTCGGAGAAGAGGTGTGATGTCAGAGAGAGAGAGAATGCATGGACAGTGCTAGTATGAGAAGAGGTGTGATGTCAGAGAGAGAGAGAGAACGCATTGGACAGTGCTACTCTGAGAAGAGGTGTGATGTCAGAGAGAGAGAGAACGCATAGACAGTGCAATTTTCACTATATGCTCTTTGGCCCTAGGCCAAATACATTACAAGCGACATAGTCAAAATAGCCTTATCTGCAAATTCTATTTAGCCATGTGATGCCAACTTTGCCGGGCCGTACATCGATATTGCATGCAGGCCGAACACTGTGTGATTTTGGCTAACTCTGTAAGTGATTTTGACTATATAGCAGCAGACTGCCCGTCTTCAAAAAGAGTTGGAATAATGTTTCAGTACGACTTAATTATGCTTTAATAACATAGTCGCAGCATGTATATAATACAGGTATATGCATAATGGGTGTATATTACATACATTCAAAGAATCAGGCGTCATCATGCGTTTCATGCTGACACTCCCTTACAGCCATGGGTGTACTGGGATCTGGAAAAGGCCGTGGAAATCTCTAGAAGGGACCCAACATGGGCAGGTCCAGAGGTATAACATGACACGTAGCGATGGCAGCATCACTCGATGGCAGAATTACTGTACTGCAGAAATGGAATAACAGAATGAATGGGGACAATACAGTGTAATGAGGGTGGTGTGCTGTCTGAAGTGGGTGTGGCCACACGTCAGAAAAAAGAACAGGTCTTGAATATATGTCAGCCAACCAGGAGTGTTCTCTGTTAGCCCAACGGCCAATCCTCCCCTGCTTAGAGCACTATGGATTCCCTACATTCCCCATTTTAACCCATTTGTCCCAGAACAAAGTGTGGCTGATCTGCCATGAAAGATGCAAATTGTTATGAATGACTACTTAAAAAAGAGTAAGCAGAAGCAAAAAGAATAAAAAATGCAACTCGTGATTGGCCAACTCTGAATGATCTTATATATGAGGGTGGATCAGTAAGTACCTGTGTTCGAAGACAGGTGGCGTTGCTGAGGAAAGTTGGCATTACTATTGTGTGCTACCATCTTTCAAATAACACCATACCAAATGTCAGATTGATTCATAGGTTAGTTTTTTTTCCACCACGACTTATTCATCTGTGTGTAACCGAAACACTGCCATCTGCAGGCAGTGAGTGAAAACTATGGGCCTTATTCTAGTTCACTCTTATACCACTTTCACACTGCCTAAACGTTTTCAAAACCTGTATTTTGAAACAGTATTTAAAACGGGTCTGAATTTGTACACACAGGATATATAACTTATTAACGGCGCCTGGGGTGGGTGCAGTATTTTTATATAAGATATTAAACAGGTGATATATACAGCAAAAAAATACTTCCTTTAAAACATAGATTCTTCCATGATCCTTAAGTCCCGACAATTCGGAATTCCCCACAGGGTATAGCAATCCAATATATGCAAAAAGTAGAAGGGCTTATAATAGTGAAGCCAGTTTTATTACATACATAAAAAGCACAAAATAACACACTTTAAAAACAAAAGTTTCCAGTTTACAGGGTGCAAAAGGTACTAATTACCAAAGATGTATCAGAACTGGTGGTTAGTCAGTTCAAGCGCATAAACCGATATTCACCAGTCCAATGCCCGGGTGACCGGTCTGGGAACGTCAGGTCCACGGTAATAGTCCTTTGGTCTGCCTGGTCTGGAACTCCAAATGCCACCAATACTCTGCCAACGCGTTTCGACCCAAAGAGATGTGGGTCTTTCTCAAGGCTGTGTGGCTAGGTTGCAGGTTCTTCTATTTATAGCTGGTAATCCAGGTGTAGCAGCCAGCGGTAACGAGCGCTCACCTCCTCCGCCCGCACCGCCGGGTTCGGCACTTAGTTTCGCCACTTCCGGCTTTTGGAACGCATTTTGCATTCCACTGCGCCGCACTGGGTCTGAGCCTTCACATTGCAGTAGATTACCGTTTTAAATACTGTTTAAATACCATTCACATCAGTCAACCCGTTTAATCCCCTGAACACGTTTCAAGGCAGAATGCAGGGGACAGCCTATCGCAGGTCTGTAATCTGTTGTTTTTACTAAATACCGTTGCAGAGCCATTCTCACTGCATAAAAAACGGCTCTGAAACATGTAGGACCCTGCTTTTTAAACGTTTTTAAATACCGGTTATCTTTAACCAGTAAATGAACTCTGGCGCTTTCCCACTGCAGCCTTAAACGTTTTAAAATGAAAAAAAACAAAAACAAAACAGCAATATACCGTTTAACAAGTGCGGTGTGAAAGGGGTATTAGAGGCAAATTCCTTCTCAAATGGACAAAACCAGGGGCCTTATTTTGGTTCATTCTTTCTGACAAAATCCTTCTTAGATGGACAAAACCATGTGCACTGCAGGTGGGGCAGATGTAACATGTGCAGAGAGCCTTAGATTTGGGTGAGTAATTTTGTTTCTGTGCAGGGAAAATACTGACTGCTTTATTTTTACACTGCAATATAGATCTCACTTTGAAGTAAAACCCCACCCAAATCTAATTCTCTCTGCACAAGTAACACCTGCCCCACCTGCAGTGCACATGGTTTTGCCCATCTAAGAAGGATTTTGTCAGAAAGAATGAAACAAAATAAGGCCCCATGTGCACTGCAGGCAGTGGCGTAGCTACATTTTTGGCGCCCCCCCCGCCGTTAGGGGGGGCGCCCATACCTACCCCCCGCCGCCGCCCCGTCGAGCACCCCCCCGGCCGCCCCGTCGCCCCGCCGCCTATGCTAACCCCCTCCCCCGCAGTCTTACCTATCGCGCTGGTCCCGGCGGCTCCGTCCGTTCATCTGCTGAGGACCACCACAAAATGGCCGCCCCCGTACAGCAGACATTTTCAGAGAACTGTTTGCTATATGGGGGCGGCCATTTTGTTGTGGTCCTCATCAGAAGAACGGAGCCGCCGGGACCAGCAAGATACGTAAGTCTGCGGGGGATTGGGGGGTAGGTAACTATAGCACTGCAGCCCCCGGCGCCCCCACATGCACAGCGCCCCCCCGCGGTGGCGGGGGCTGCGGTGCTATAGTTACGCCCCTGACTGCAGGTGGGGCAGATATGAGTTAGATTTGGGTGGGGTTTTTCTTCAAAGTGAGATCTATATTGCAGTGTTGAAATAAAGCAGTCAGTATTTTCCCTGCACAGAAACAAAATAACACACCCAAATCTAATTCTCTCTGCACATGTTACATGCCCGACCTGCAGTGCACATGGTTTTGTCCATTTGAGAAGGAATTTTCCGCTAAGAGTGAACTAGAATAAGGGCCTATATCTCTTTCACAAATACAGAAACACAGAAGCAATCACACATACAGAAACACAGAGGCGATCACAAGGTAGCAGACTAGCTTTCAAAGCTTTTGCTTCGAGCAGGTTTAGCTAGTGTCCTCTTTGGGGATAGATTATGTTTCTATTCTCTATGCATTGTTTCAGCACCATAAGTCTCTTAAATCTCAAACAGTCTGGTCAGGCCCCTTCCATCTCCAGTGCTGCTTCTGCCTGTACATCAAGGTCGAACTAAAAACCAAACATGTTGTTTATTGCTTTGGCTCTTGTCAGTTATTGCTGGAAAGCAGTTAACCTAAAACTTATGCCAGTTTGTGGACCGTCAGCATCCACCTGGTGGACCATCTGCTACTTTCCTACACAGCAACTATTTTGGCAACATCACCAGGTTTTATAGACATCGTACCTTGATACTGCAGCCATTTCTAATGTGGGCATTCGCTCTGAAGCCTGACCTCTCAGTAGATGCCAATAAGCAGAGTACATTACTTCTGTTACATTATCATCACCCGGCGTGACAATCGCTATTATTTCATATTATTCTAGCATGTAAAAAGCTGGGACATTTATTTACTCAACTTAATACCGTACATTGGAATGCAGCAGCTTTGGAATACTCTTTCTTTACTCTTAAGCGAGGGCATTTGTAACAGTTGTTCCCAATGTTTTTTATTTTATTTCCTAATCACTTCTTGAAAAAGGCAGAATATTTATTCAACACTTTTTCCTGTGCCCTGATTTTCATTTGATCCTATCCTTGGCCCAAATGTAATAGCCGGGTATTGGTGGAGACCATGCTGGTGTCCAGAAACTGCAGAACATAGGCGGACATGGACAAAGAGCACCGCATCCCCTCGCATGCTTCGGCTCAGTGTCTCGCTGCACTTGGCACACTATTATATTCTCCCTCCATGCTATAGTGGATAGTAGGGTATGAAATACCGCCTGTCGGCACATGTCAGCTCAAAAGTTTGTACAAGATGCATGTCGACCTTTTCACATCGACCATTTCCATGTCAACCCTTTGACCATGTCCTAGCCCTAACCCCTTTGTAAGTGCCTAGCCTATCTTCCATGCAGTCTTCACCTAACCTTACCCCTCCCCCTGCAGCCTAACCTTAAAATGCAGGCAGTTGGGATTAGGGTGATCCCCCATCCAGTCCCTTCTTTTGGTGATGTGCACTTACCTTAACCAATAATCATATTGTTTATCCCATCCTGTAAGTGAGCTTGTCAATTTTCATGTAATTAATTTTTTATTGTTGTTGTACTATATATTTATATTTATTTTTAATTACATATATAATTATTATTACAACAGTTGTGTAGTATGATTTCATTGTAGATAAGCGCTGCTACAATTGTATATATTTTTGTTATGCTTTCTTCTATAGGGATTGACTACCCCTATACTATCTTAGCAGCTGCTTTTTGAGGACCAACACATATGCTAGGCGCCCATATCTTTTTCTGTATAAGATTAAGATCTTCCTAGCTGGGATTAGGGTGTTGGTATCTTCATCAATGCCGAGTCCTGGCACTGACAGCCATCAACAGAATACACATGGATGACGTTACATCTCCTCACCATAGGTGCCGATTTATGTTTTTGCTGGTGGGTGCTCAATCCAAAAAGAGGAGTGGCTTCATGGGGAAGGGGTGTGGCCACAAAATAATACCAATATATTATTATGGAGCACAGTTGTCTCCAATATTCAAATTACGGCAACAGAGTTCCACATACATAAATGCCCCCACAGTGCAGGTACATAAATGCCCCCACAGTGCAGGTACATAATTGCCCCCACAGTGCAGGTACATAAATGCCTACACAGTACAGGTACATAAATGCCCCCACAGTGCAGGTACATAAATGCCCCCACAGTGCAGGTACATAAATGCCCCACAGTGCAGGTACATGAATGCCTCCACAGTGCAGGTACTCCGTGGACAAAATACACTCTTCCCGGCAAGCTGTTTCCCAGGTGGCGGGTCCGGAAATGTGGGTGCTGCAGCCGCAAATGAGCAAGTTAATATGGCAGCCCAGCAGCGGGACTCTGGCCCGTGGGTGCTCATCAATTTCCGTGGGTGCTCGGGCCCTTGAGCACAGAATCGGCACATATGCTCCTCAATCACTGTTGCATTTTTGGAAGTGTGTCCAATTCAGCCGATTGTGCTGAACTGCTTTAAGTGAGAAAACATGACTTCAGGCGGCCTTCAATAACAATTACGTTAATTGTTGACTTTTTTGTGCCGTTTAAGTAGTGCATTTTTATATGTGCTCATAACCAACGTCATTACAAATATGGATAAATGTGCCCAAGTGTTAGGCCCATGCGTAGGGGTGTGGCCAGTCTCTAGAGGGGGTGCGGTACACATATACGTTTCCATGTCAACATTTGTCGACATAGACACCCAAAACCATGAAAAACTCTCGTGTTAGAATTGTACTCTGTAACAAAGGGGTTAATCAGCAAGTGTACACAATGTTCTACAAAACGGGATGCAAAGTCATGTAAAAATGTTGTGCTTACACATGTGAGTTCCGCGAACCACCCAAAGCAGGATTAATTAAACTAAACTGTTCGGCTTTCTCAGATCAGGTGACGAAGGATGAAAAGTTTTTGCTTGTTGGCATCAGACTAAGTCACTCGCTTGAGCTTCAAATTAATTTTTCAATTGGATGATTGTTGAATTTTTTTTTTTTCTTGTGCTTTCTAATTGCATCTTGGGGTGAAAAAAAAATGCTTAGCAAACAGAAGGGTTCCGAGAACAAAGGAAGCCATTGTCAAATAAATATGACGTGCAGGGGAATGTTTTAAATGAGTACTTGAAGGTTGTCAAACAAATTAAGCAGAGTGTAAGCAGTATATGTTTTTCGTAGCTTGCAGAATCTATGGAAGGATTTTCTGGCATAATTACGCTTTTCTCAGCTACTTTGCATCTTATATTTTTCATTTACCCCCTGTGTTTCTAATAACTGACACAGTTATATACATAGAAGGTAAAAGTGCGCGTTCCGCTTATCCCCATCACAGCATGGCGCACGGGGTTTATAAAGGAAGTGTATTTCATTGTTGTATCGCGTACGTATGTATAGCAAATATATGTATGTACTCAACGCACATTCTTTAACAATAAAAGGATAATAATAATAATAATACATCATAATCATAATAATATAATGTAATTATTGTTCTCTGTTAAATGACAAGTATTACATTATGTACTTTATGTACTTTAATGTAAATGTGCAAACTTCCCTTAAAGACTAAGGGCCTTATTCTGATCGGAGCGGCCAAACGTGCGTACGTTCGCTATTAACGTACGCTATCCGCACGCGGCCGTTGGGGTTAAGTCCACCCACAACTCAGCCGCATACGTACGGCCAGAAACAACGTCAAAGGGGAGTGGCGTACAAATGTGCGTACGCCAACGTACACGGACGGGCCAGCCCTTACACTCCGACAACTGGCGTACAATTGAGCGTACACCACCGTTTACGGACGTCTCTCGTCCGTCTTCCCACCGACTTCTTGCGGCTATCTGAGCGTACGCCAGCTTGCACGGACGGGTCCCTATAGTTTTCAATAGAAAAGTCAGCTTATGTCACCGCTCGTGAGAGTGAGCGTACGTCCGTGTACGCTGACATACCCTTCACATATATGGACCTGCAAATCTTGCCTTTCAACTATAATTATGAAAATTAATTAATTGATTGAATTAATTAATGTGCAAAATAGTGGCCATGGGCTTAAAACATTGCTGAAACATCCTTTGTAGGTGTTAGATGTGGTTTATGTTATTGTATCATAAATACAAAACCTATGTTTGTATTAGAGTGAACACGTTGACACATGTCGACTTGTGTAGATTGAGTGTGCTACTGTGTAAAGTCTATGAAAGCACGTAGTGAATGTGTCTAACTGTTTAACAAATACCTACCTTAGCATATATAAGCAGGTCTTAAAAAGATTCTTACCTTAAATTAAACAAACCTTTAAATGTAGAGAAGTATGGAAAGATAAGCTTCCAATGTGTTTGAGTGCTGTGTGTGGCTTGCAGGTAGTGAAATCATGGTTTGGACTTAATAGACTGCAGCATTGGTTATTACATTCAGGTGTATGTGTTTGGTAGTAAGCAGCGTAAATTAGCAAACCCAGGCGCACGCTGGCATGCGGTATCTGTAGGGGTGGTTTGAGATGGCGGTTGGCGGCCGCCTGTTTTGTGTCCGAAATGAACGGTGCTGTAGGCGATCGTGCGGTAGTAGCACCGCTCATTTTTGGTGCACACCCCCGTGTACGCACATATTTACGCCCATTTTCCCTCATTATTTCGGCCGCTCCCATCATCACGCCCCTATGCCGCCCCCAATGCCCGTACACTCGCGTATAGGTTTTTTCGCACGTAGAGACCCGTCCGTAAGCGTTGTGGAGTGTTCGCGCCTGCGCATTAGCGAATGTACGCATGCGCAGATCATAAAAAACCCCGGGACGTCCGCGTACGGCCCGGCCGCTCCAACCAGAATAAGGCCCTATGGGCCTTATTCTAGTTCACTGTTAGAGGCAAATTCCTTCTCAGATGGACAAAACCATGTGCACTGCAGAGGGGCAGATGTAACATGTTCAGAGAGAATTAGATTTGGGTGAGTATTTTGTTTCTGTGCAGGGAAAATACTGACTGCTTTATTTCTACACTGCAATATAGATCTCACTTTGAAGAAAATCCCCACCCAAATCTAACTCTCTCTGCACAAGTTACATCTGCCCCACCTGCAGTGCACATGGGTTTTGTCCATCTAAGAAGGAATTTGCCTCTTAGAGTGAACTAGAATAAGGCCCTAAATGTACAAACTAGACTTTTGCTCATTTAACCCATATTCTCCCTCTAGGTTCTGAGCAGAGGGGAACTGGAACCGCTCTAAAGCCCCGTACACACGGGGGAGATATATTGCTCAGCCATATATTGCTAGACAAATGACCAGATGTACTAAGCTTGAAAAGTGATTAAAACGGAGAGTGATAAACCAACAGCCATTCAGCTCCTAACTGCCATGTTACAGACTGTGTAATTGCAAATGGCAAATGGCAAATGGCAAATGAAAAAATGAAAATGGCAGTTGAGGGCTGATTTGCTGGGCACTTTATCACTTTTCAAGATTAGTACATCTAGCCCAGGGTCGGCAGAACCAGGCCTAATGTACGTCAAAATGCAATTAGCAATAATTACACATAAATTCATGAAGCCTTTTTTTGGTGAAGTTCTACAGAATCACAGAATAAGTTCATATGACATCACAAACTAGATAACCATTATTATTAATTCTCCAACCCATACATCATTTGACTACAGCAAATTGTATTTCCATTCATAGAAAAAAAAAGCGTGTTTGCATTAATAATGTATTGCACTTTCTAATTAAGACAAATGTTTCAGTATTACCCACATTGACCCGACTTCCAGAAAAGCTTAACAAAGACCTCAGTTCATTTTTGTTAAACAAAACATTCCAATTAAACAAGTAATATCCCGAATGTGGCTGCAAAAAAAAGCAACCCCCAAACAGGTTATTTTTTATATAATCCTAGAAACTGAATATTCTATTTCCATTAATTACAGATCTGAGTTTTAAACAGTCATTGTTTAACATTAGTAAGACAGTAATTAATGTAATTGTGTTCCCTCATTATAAATGGGCCATCTGCTTCTGCTGTGGAAAAGAATCAGGCAGGATTCAAACGGAACAGAAAGCTGACGCTCTTTCATAGTTATGCTTACTTCCTATTTAGAACTAACGGAAAATATAATTTGAAAAAAAAAAAATAAGTTCAATAATTTGAATTTATAATATCTGATAGTTGCCACAAAACGAAAATCTCATCTAGTTGTGGATCTCATATTCAGCATGTAAGTAGGATTCTAGGTCATTGCAGAATTCCTGTTTTTGTGTCAATGCGCAATATATGGCAATAATCTTGTGTTCTTTTTTGCTGTTATCTCTGATATCTCATTCAATATTATTTGCATTGACACTTTCTCAGTTTTAAAGACAGCAGTCCCTCTAGATGGAAAAATTACATTGTTCAGTCTGATTTTACCATAAAGAAATAAAAAATTTTGAGCAATGTTCTGATACAGAGCATCAGGGCCGCCAATAGGGGGGTGCTGTGGGTAAAGCTGTCCCGGACCCCGGCCTCTGGAAGGGCCAGGGCAGCTCAGTGCGCTGAACAAAGCAGGTCACGGAGTGCAGGCGTATTCAACCCAGGAGAGCTTGTGTACCGAGAGCCAATCAGAGCAGCTGCTGGTACGCAAGCTCTGATTGGCTCACCAACCGGTGCTGCATTTTAATTGGCCGCCGGCATCTTGAGATGAAGAAGCCTGCGCTCCGGGACCTCCAGGCTGCAGCTCAGCGGAAGAGGAGATGGAGGACCAGGAGCCGGGTTATGGTAAGTCAAGTGAGGAGGGGGAAATGAGTCCTGGGCCCCATAATTCTTGATGGCAGCCCTGCAGAGCATTGTGTGATAGTTATGCATTCTGCAACATCGCCGGCTCTGTTCAGTGTCTGACCTATGAGCACTTGATACATGGGGTGAAATGTAACAGGATGAGAGAATCAGAAAGTGAGAGATTTGGTAAGAAATCTCCAGGTTTTTTTAAAGCGGCAATCATTTACACTGCAAAATCAGACTGGTTTTGCAGTGTAAATGATTGCTGCTTAAAAAAACTGGAGATTTCTTTCCAAATCTCTCACTTTCTGAATCTCTCATCCTATTAAATTTCCCCCATGATACTTGTTTGTTTGTTTGTTTGTTTGCTTGCTGTAAATCTGCTTCTATATTTACAATTTTGATTATATTTTTAGATTGTTTAACATAATTATTTATTAATTTAAAAATAATGATGTTATGGATGAAATCAGGATCTCGGCAGTCAGAATATTGAAACATAAGTACTGGGGTTAGGGTAAGACACTATGGGGAGGGTTGGGGTTAGGCTGTAAAGGGGGGGATTAGGGCTAGGCTGTGGGAGGGAACAGTTAGGGTTAGGCTACAAGGTGAGGGGTTAAGGCTAGGCTGTGGGAAGCTACAGTTAGCGTTTGGCTGTGGGAGGAGATGGTTAAGGTTAGGCTGCAGAGGGGAGTTAGGGTTACAATGCAAAAGATGGGGAGGGAGGGTGGGGGTAGGATTAGGCTCTGGTTTAGGGATATGGATATGGTTAAAATACAGATATTTATTGGTGTTCTTACTGTCGGTATTATTATTGCTGGGATTTCGTACATAGGGCTTGATTCATACCAGATGACTGCGAGTAGATAGCCTATGTCCAGACAGAAAGAAAACCTGCCTGAGGCATGGCTGCCAGATGATTTTTGAGCAAAAGTGTTGTCCTACAGTGGGCACACAGGTAAGCAGCCTCTGATTGGTCTCAGAGAGATATAATCACCCAAAAGGTGATAAAGAGCGCCAGTAAACTTATAAACCCTGACTTCATGTAGAGTGCTATACCTTTGAAAAAGTTGTCAGGAGACAACGAAACGCGTTAGTGGCAATAGCATCATACCTGTCTTGAACCAGCTTCCATTCCCTCCATCTTCCACCTTCCGGTACACACTCGGTGCATTTGGATACCATCATCTTGGGAAACCACCACCTGCTTACTCTTTGGGACTCAACCATCAAGGAGAGCTTATTTCCAGCTTGTGGAACACATTAGGCCAATATACCCAGTCAGGTATATGGACACCCACATTATCCAGCACTAAAAAATTGGACATCACCTCTGTGGATTACACTATTAATGGAAGCCTTGTAGGAACAAGCGTGGCAATTCATAAGTATATTTGGTACTTATGTATTATCTGGGCTCCCATGTTAAATGCACCCCATTTTTTCATACCCCTACTATCCAACTACGCATGGAGTTGATTTTATATAGTGTGGCGAGCGCAGCGAGCCACCGTGTCCGAAGCGTGGCGAGCGCAGCGAGCCCCGCGAGGGGACGTGGTCTCATAAGAAAAACTAGAGCCCAGATATTACATAAGTACCGTATATTCTATTTTCCTTACTTCAGTTTCTCAATAACTGTCAGCAATTTTTTATTATACTTTTTTATTATACTACTATTTTATTGTTTCTTTTTAAGCATTACTGATCAAATATGCTATTTTTAATGAATTGAGCAATTTATACAATAAAACAATGTTTTTACTAATGTCTGTGATACCCAATTGACCTGAATTGAGGTTTTTTATCTATATTTATAAGCGCTCCACCTACACCCTTTTTCTTTCTCTGATTGGTCTCAGTCTGTCCCAGGATCACACAGGTGAGCAGCCTCTGATTGGTCTCAGTCCATCCCAGGATCACACAGGTGAGCAGCCTCTGATTGGTCTCAGTCCATCCCAGGATCACACAGGTGAGCAGCCTCTGATTGGTCTCAGTCCATCCCAGGATCACACAGGTCAGAAGCCTCTGATTGGTCTCAGTCCGTCCCAGGATCACACAGGTGAGCAGCCTCTGATTGGTCTCAGTCCGTCCCAGGATCACACAGGTGAGCAGCCTCTGATTGGTCTCAATCCATCCCAGGATCACACAGGTGAGCAGTCTCTGATTGGTCTCGGTCCATCCCAGGATCACACAGGTGAGCAGCCTCTGATTGGTCTCGGTTCATCCCAGGATCACACAGGTGAGAAGCCTCTGATTGGTCTCAGTCCATCCCAGGATCACACAGGTGAGCAGCCTCTGATTGGTCTCAGTCCATCCCAGGATCACACAGGTGAGCAGCCTCTGATTGGTCTCAGTCCATCCCAGGATCACACAGGTGAGCAGCCTCTGATTGGTCTCAGTCCATCCCAGGATCACACAGATGAGCAGCCTCTGATTGGTCTCAGTCCGTCCCAGGATCACACAGGTGAGCAGCCTCTGACTGGTCTCAGTCCATCCCAGGATCACACAGATGAGCAGCCTCTGATTGGTCTCAGTCCGTCCCAGGATCACACAGGTGAGCAGCCTCTGATTGGTCTCAGTCCATCCCAGGATCACACAGATGAGCAGCCTCTGATTGGTCTCAGTCCATCCCAGGATCACACAGGTGAGCAGCCTCTGTAAATTCCACCACAAAACTCTGTAGTCTCATTCATCTGTAATGTTGGAGTAATGTTGCTATAGCCTGTACTGGTCTTGGCAGCAGACTGATGTTACCTGGCAGTCCCTGCATCTGCTGATGAAATGTGAGTCAAATATATCAAACAAATAACAGAATGTTTACTTCACGCAGATGCAAAGAGGTGAAATATAAGAAACCGGTTTGTAACATTGCACTTAGGTTTTAGTAATGTGCTAACCTAATTAAACATTCAGTAGCGGTGTTACATATGGTACCTTTTCTCTGCTCGTCAACCCTTTGAGTGCCAATGTTGCTGTGCAAGATGCTCGAAAAATCTGCTTAAAATGCCAGCGTCACTCACAACGGCTGTTCTCTTATTATAAATCAATACAAATACAGCCAAGTCAATTCATTTACGCTTAGTTAAATATTGCTTTGAGTGGCGCTGGCATTTTTTGCGGATATTTTGAGGATCTCTCACAGCAATGTTGGCCCTCAAAGGGTTAATAATAAAACATTTTAGCTGCTCTGGAGCAGGGAATTAAGCCTTCGGGGGCCTGGGTCACTTCAGACAAGGGGCCTCCTTCCCACTTGTACAGTAATTACTGGCTGCAAACTGCACAGGAGAATAGTACACTGTCAAAAGTCACATTAAAGGCAGTATAAACTTGGTCAGTCTGTGCCTCTTACTCTCACAGGCTTAGCGCTGCCTCTGATTAAAACCCTCCTAAGAAGAGGCCGCTGCTGCTGTCCATGGGCTTAGAAGCATGTGATAGGCTCCATGATGGTACTTCCCCCCTGAGCCCCCCCCCCCCCCACTCCCTTAATCCCGCCCTGCTCTGGAGTACAGATTTGACATCACATATTCTGTACCTATTAATCTCAGAAAATATTTATTATGTTCACTAGTCTAAGTTATAAATGTACTAAGCCTTTGAGAGTTATAAAGGAAGCGGTACATCTGTCAGTACAGAATTAGGTCTACAGTCATTAGGTCGACCCCAGAAGGTCGACTGTCCCCAAGGTCGACAGGGTAAAGGTCGACATGGCTCAAGGTCGACATGGCTCAAGGTCGACATGGCTCAAGGTCGACATGTTTTTAGGTCGACAGTCATTAGGTCGACATGAGTTTTTCACTGTTTTTACCCAAATGTCGACACAGTCGACATGGACACAGTTGGAGTCGAACCGCAATGCCGAAAATGCTTTGGGCACACTATTTTATTCTCCCACCACGCCCTAGTGGATGGTAGGGCATGAAATACCGCCTGTCGGCACATGTCGGCTCAAAAAACAGTGAAAAACTCATGTCGACCTAATGACTGTCGACCTAAAACCATGTCGACCTTGGCCCATGTTGACCTTAAGTCATGTCGACCTTGAGCCATGTCGACCTTTAACCCTGTCGACCTTGGGGACAGTCGACCTTCCGGGGTCGACCTAATGACTGTCGACCTAAGTCTGGTCTGACAGATGACCGTTTCCCGTTATGAATTAGAGAATTATAACCAACCAACCAATCAGCTCTTTACTGCCACTTTTCAAACACAGGTACTAAGCTATGTACAACCCAATCAGCTCCTAACTGCCATGATACATACTGTGGGGGAGATTTTTCATAGCTCGGAGAGTGATAAATTGGATCAGAAGTCCGGTGCCAGCACCGCATCACAAGGGACAGCTGTTATCGCAAGAGCTGTCCCTTGAGTTAATAACAGCATATGTTACAGCATATGCCGTTATTAATAATGCGATGCCCTGCGATAGAGGGCTGCGGATGTTACAACATCCCATGTGTGATAAACCATCAACCAATCAGCTCCTACCTGTCATTTTTCAAACACAGCCTATGACATGGCAGTTAGCAGCTGATTGGCTGGTGGTTTATCACCACTTTTCAAGCTTAGTACATCTGGCACGTAATCTCTCTCCACGTTATCTCTAGAATCTCCATAAACACTTATGATAGTTTCTATCTTACGTTACTGTCACCTTTCCCAATTAAAGTTATTACTGTATGTCACATAACAACAACTATTTGATTGTCTTTATATATATATATATATATATATATATATATATATATATAAAAGGCTAGCTATTCCTCACCTCTATGAGGTGAAGTACCACCACTGACAAGTAGAGGCCACTCGACGGCCCAAATTACTCCTTTGTGTGATAAAAGATGTCACAACAGAAAGTGAAATCAATTTGTGTAGGGACACTGATCTGTTCCAAGCTTGCTGGATATGGAGAGAGTGAGCTGTGAAGACAGAGATTGGGTATAGGAGCAGATAGGGACTGGGGGTGGGGAGTTTGTGGGCTAAAAACTGTCACAGCTCAAAGTGAAAGTAAAAACGGTCACAGCTCAAAGTGAAAGTACATTGCTGAAGCTGTCATTTCGACAGGCTTTTAACTAGTAATTGGTATAATCCATATACATTGCCTTATTTGTCAGGGAAAGAATAACTTTCTCAGATTTTTTTTCTAAGTTTTACAAACTGGAGTAAAGATTTTTTGTGGTCAATTTACTAAAGGTACTAAAAAATGTAAAGACATGATGTTGCCCATAGCAATCAATAAGATTCTGTCTATCATTGTGCTATTGAATCCTAGGAAATGATAGACAGAATCTTATTGGTTGCCTAGAGCCTTTAGTTAATTTACCCCATTGCCTCTTGTCTTGATTCTAATGACCAGATCGTACCAGTGTGAGGCCTCAAATCCTGACAGACAGAGCCAGTAAGCAGGGCCGGATTAAGGGGGTCAGTACCCCTGGGCCCCCCTGTGGTTGGCATGTATTTTTCAAATTTTTAGCTAAAGGTTTTGTGCATGGGAGTGGGGGAGTGGGGTAGTGCTGCAGCTTCGCCTATGTGACATTGATTAATGGTGCTGAGCATCGGGTGCCAAGGCACACTGACTGCACAAGTGTACAGTGCATTGCTGGGAGTTGACTAAGTCCCAGGAGAATTTGCACAAGAGATCAGAGGCTGAGAGGCTTGTGCTGAGCTCTGCTTGGTGGAGCTCATCATATGCTTCTCAGGCCCATGGAGGATAGCAGCAGCAGCGGCCTTGTCATGGGAGGTTTTTTTTTTTTTATCAGAGACAGCGCTGAGCCTGTCAGGGCTCCTACAGAGTAAGGCACAGAGGGACAAAGACAGGCTTTTCATGTGGTATTTTTAGGGCCCCCACTAGGCAGCTTTAGGCATTTGCCTGGGGCGCCAGCCACTGGAGGGCAGCACTTGGGAGCCCCCCCTCATGGAGCCCATGTCGACCTTTTGACCGTCTACCTAAACCATGTTGACCTAGACTCATGTCGACCTTCCTACATGTCGATCTAGACTCATGTCGACCTAAATGCATGTTGACCTAATAGTGTCGACCTAATGACTGTCGATCAACATTGTGGTGACCTAATGATCCATATTCATGCAGAGATAAATTGAAAGGAGATAAAGCACCAGCCATCAACTTCCAACTGTCATTTTCAAACACAGTTCATTGGCTCCTGCTTTATCTCTAGTTTATCTCTTCTCCAGGCTTAATACATCTGCCCCTATATTACTTTATGCTGTTTTTGTATTATACTCTGCACTCTATTACACTATTATTATGCCTGTCTTATGTTATAAAACAAAGTCATTTTCTTCCCAGTTCTGGCTTCCGTTCCCTTGCTATAATTATTGTCCCTACAGGTGTGCACCTGCAAAGTGTCCACTTACCACCAGAATCTGAATTGAGCTAAACAAAGAAGCCCATAGGAAGTGTTATGGATTTTACTCAGCCGCTGTGTCGTAGAATTCAACTATAATAAATATCCAATAATTGAACGGAACCCAGATTCTAAACCATCTGCGACACTCCCGCTTCACCGGGACACAGTTGCCTTTTTTTTTTGGTTCATGTCGTTCCAGTCCTCACAATGTTTGCCGTGTGCATGCAGAAGCGTACAATGCCGTCAGTTGTCTGAGAAGCCCGAGTTTTCTAGTGGGTGGTAGGTAGGAATTACAAATCCGATCTGCTTCAGTTAACTCAAAACAAGGATTAGGGTAAAGTTCCAGAATCTGTTAATCTTTCTTTACAGAGGTAAACTTTATAGCACTGCCATCTACCCTATGGTTTATAGTTAGTGGGAACAATGACCCAATTAAACTTGAGAAAGAAAGAGAAAAAACGCACAAGTTTACCGATTGTTACCCAGTACACAGGATTTCTTTCATTCCTAATTATTTGGCTTTGTGTCCAAGACGCTGAGTGTACAACATGACCATTCATTAACATGTGGCCTAAATAAGCTACCGCTTGTGGACCCTATGGGTCGGCTTATTAGCTGTACTAATTGGCTGCTGGCATGTCCTGCTTTTCACGTTTAGTAAAAAAAAAAATAGAAATTTAAATTTCCTTTAAAAAAAAAAAAAATAAACGTCAAAAAAACATAATAAACAAATAGCAAAAAAGTCATCCAGAACGAACAATGACTATAAGACCGATGAGAGTAGGGTTTAAATAATGTGATATATTGGCATGGGGCTGGCTGTGTATTGTATTTATCACGTCTTTGCCGGATTAAAAGGTTATCTGACTGCTGAATGGAATGCACCACAAATTAAAACTTTCCTTTTCAGACTTCTCACCACCCAAGTCGTGCAATGCACTGCGGCTGTTCTAGACAAGAAAAAATAACCAAACCCTGAAGTAGGCTCATTAAAAATTGTGCTAGAAAAAGCCTTGTATGAAGTTTAGAAATGACCCCGCGAAGATTAACCTTTGCATGATGACACTAGTGATAGGCCTTTTAAACATCGGGATGATGGACAGACAAATGGTGTAGGCAACGAATAGTGGCCATTTATACCGCTCGCACAAGTTCCCATTGTGTCCCTGTGTGAATCGTTCTCCGCTCATATCACATGGCTGGCTGACACGTGTAGGTTGGTCGTCCAGGCAATATAAAAAAATGAACATTCAGCATTGTCTTGATTAATTTTTTTTTAAAGAAAACCTCTGCTGATGATAATTTATCGGTGCCGAACCTGAAATTCTTTGAGTTAGTAGTAACAGACATGTATACAGCACATACGCAAGTTTCAGGATCAGTAAGAACTACATATATTTGAATTCATTGGATGTGGAATATTGAGGTCTAGCATTACGTTGTGCTCAACAGAAAGAACATTATCATAGTGGGACTGATACAAAGCAGAATGTACGTCCAGTTATGGAGCGTACCTTGAATGAAATGCACATACACATATGAACATAAGGCATAGCTCAGTCGTACCGGGGAGATCTCATAAAGGGAAAGTTCAGTGTATACTGTATGTGCTCATGCAAAGAGGGTCATTGAGGCTTATACGGGGCTCATGGTTATAACCAGTGGCGGCTCGTACCTCTGTGGAGAAGAGAAGCTGCTGCAATGCCGGGCCCCTCCCCCCCTCCACTGCCACCGCTGCTGGACCCCACCTCCAGTTCCCAGCTGGTCCCCGCTGCCGGTCTTGACCCCCATCACAGTCGCGTGACCAGCACATGTGCAATTGCTTCTTCGATACTGGACCCCCAGCCTCTATGGGCTGCTTCGGCAGCAGTCCATAGAAACATATTCACGGTCCACGGTCCAGCGTATGTGCAGTATTGTCCTCAGTACTGTGCAATATAATCCTCAGGATGGCGCAGTATCATTCTCGGTACTGCGCATGCTCAGAACTTATTTTTAGGGGCTGCCGCCGCAGTCCAATAAGACTGCCTTGGGTGACTGGCAGGTCGGACTTCCAATAAGAAGACACTGCCAGTCACAGTGAAGCCTGTGTAGTACTGTGACTGCGTCTGTCTTCACACAGTGGCGGATGTTACCTGGGGGGCTGCAGGTAAAAACCACCACTGGTTATATCTGTTCTGTCCTTTTACCTGGCAGTATCCATGCTCCGCCACTAGGGTTCGCTGTGCCTTTTGTTAGGTGAGCTGCAGTACTGGTTTTTACCACAGTTGCTGCTCTTCTGATTCTGTTCTCAGGTACCAGGGGTCAGGTAATTGATGATGCAATTATCAGCATAGGTCACACCTGAGACCTATATTTTTTGGACGCATCTAGTGTAGAGTAGGTGCAAGTGCCAACTGATAATGATGGCTAGAAATGAACCAGGCAACCCGAGAATGATTCCTTTAGAAAACTAAGGGCCTAATTTCAGGTTGGCTACTTACCGAGTGCTGAAATGCCACCCTGCTGAATGCTCGGCCTGCCGAATCCCCTTGGTACCATGCGAGGGAATGTGTACGAGAACACATCTCTTCATATGCAGCCGAGGAGGAGAGAAATCATTGGATGGTCATGTGACATCAGCCGCCCGCCCCCCTGCAGGCATTGGCCCGCCTGCGTTTCCAGGGGAACGCCCAGCATTTCCATTGGGACGCCCATAAAATGCTGGGCGTTCCCCTGCTGAACGCCTCCCTCCCCGCAGCAAACAGCCAGGCCAGTGTGTAACTTGGGCATCAGCAAGGTGTACTATTTTTGCTGTGTTGTGGGTGCCCTTCTTTTTTTTCTCCCTATTTTAATCCTTCTGGGTTGGTAATTGTCAATTGATGACTAATTTACTGTAGCTCTTACAATAAGTTATCACATTGAGATATTTGACTTTATTTATAGCATTAATATGGAGAAGCAGGCATCTGTACATGCTGGGGATAGGAGCCAGGATGTACGGGCACGCCCTTGCTAAGTTGGAGCATTACTGTGTGTGTACAATATTTCCTGTTGTCATGTAGGGAGTTCTGTCACAATTACACTGCAAAAACATTATAATATTCTGATTAGAAATATAGTATAACCAGGGGCGTAACTAGAATGATGTGGGCCCCATAGCAAAATCTTAGACGGGCCCCCCCAATGTTCATTAGGGGGGGGGACAGAAGAAAGAGTAAAAGAGTAACAGACAGAGGGTGTCAGGGAGAGAGAAAGGGGAGAGGACTTCATGGAAAAAGAGGGGATGAGAAAGAGAGAGGGGGATCAAAAGGGAGAGGGCGAGTAGTAGACAAAGATTGTCAGGGTGAGCGAAAAAGGGAAACAAGGGAGAGAGCGTGTCAGTGAAAGATGGGGAGAGAGTGAGAGGTTGTTGGGGAGAGACAGATGTAAAGACAAAGGCAGGTATTCAATGCGGCCGACGAGGGGGTTAAACAGCGAGGATTGCAGAAAACCAGCGATCCTCGCTGTTTAACCCCCTTGCCGGCCACTCGCCCTATTCAATGTTCTAGGGAAATCCTCGCTGTCACAGGACGGCGAGAATTCCCCAAAACAGCGAGACCCGCTGGAAGCTGGAGAGGTCGGCGATTTTTTATTCACGCCGGGGCTGGTCACTAGAGAGTGACGTTGAGCCCCATGAGTAGAGAGAGGGGGAGGAGAGAGGCTGGCAGGCAGGAATAACTGGATAACCTTCTACAGTGCTGGGGCACGGGACATCGACGCTGCGAGCCTGCCACTGCCCGCGGCATTATTTTAAAAAGTTCAAAGGCTGCAGGGGATTGCTAGCTTGGCCTCGGGCCCCCCAGCGGCCGGGCCCCATAGCAACTGCATCCCCTGCACCCTCCATTGTTACGCCACTGAGTATAACACAGCCACTATCATTAACAAACTCAGAAAATGTGAACTGGTCCCATCAAACTAGGCCACCTCCCTTTTCTAGCAGGACACACCTCCTTCAGTCGCATGCAGTGGTGGCTCCAGAGGAGGAGCCGCAGCACAGTTCAAAATTCAAATAGGGGAGAAACACCAATCGCTTCAGTTGCAGCCTCTGTATGAAATCAGGGTTGCCTACCCTCCCTGATTGGCCGGGAGGATCCCGAAAATCGGGTATGAAATCATGGTGAGAGATAAATCACCAGCCAACCAGCTCCTCCCTGCCAAGCTGCAGGCAGTGTTTACAAAATGACAGGATCTGGTTGGTTGGTAGTTTATCTCTCTCTACTGTATCACTCTCCAAGGCTTAGTACATCTCACCAAATGATACTGTGAGTTTTACGCTAGCTCATCATGTCGTGTGACATCACCACAAGGACAGTTGTCTTTTTACAGTACCTGACACCATACTATTTAATTTGCTTGATACCTTATCCACCGGTTGTCCTAAATGTCTGTTATGACTGCCACCAAAGATGACCGCTAAATTCCTCCTGGAGTTCACAGTTGGGGCTGACTTTAGCGTCTCATTAGAACTTTATAAATAACGGTGTAGATCAACATGTTATTGCATTAGAACACAGTGTTCCTATCTCAACTTACAGGGAATTCTTCAAATTGCTCAGCAGGTTCATTAAGCTGAACGTGGTCAGGAACAGGTCTGAGTAACAATGTTGGTTGCACATTGATTGCAGTAATCTGGGTACATTTAATATAGTACACAGGCTTATGTTATTAAGCGCTGATGGCCATATCAACATCAACTAGATCAGCCAAGCTATTTTCATTTGTTTGCATAACCTAAATTAATCACTCTAGATTTCTTCCGATAAACAGGTTTGAATGAAGAACATCTTCAATTCTGTATCAGTATTTTTCCGTTTTTTTATGGTGGGACATTGAGCTACGAGGAGGGGAACTGGCTGTTTTCAGGCAACATTTAAAGGAGCAGTAAATTGTTGGGAATCATTTAGAGATAAGATAAAGTTCTCGTGTTTCCAGCCAAAGGTTTAATTATGTGATCTGCACAGAATTAGATTGTCAACCATCCAGTGGCTTCACTAGGGTGTAGTAAACGCTACCAGTACATGGTTTTTTGGGGGGAAGGGGCATGAGATGCTCCGCTACCCTCAGAGGCTGACCGGGGGCTGTGACGTCACCTTCTGTCATCTTCTGAGGATGCTACCCAGCATGGTCTCTACGGTATCATGCCTAAGTGGGAGATAGGCGAGGAAGTTTTACCTAACACAGACAATGTGTTGATCTCTTCGGGCTTCTGGAAAACAGAGCTTTGCATCTTTGATTTATAATTGTTGGCATTTAAAAATGTCAAACCACAGCTCCACTTTTACAAAAGGCCGTATTCAGCGGAGACTTTTCAAAGGTTATGTATTTGTGCAGCTTGTTAACATACATGTAGTTGTTTCAGTTTCCCTTGTTTTCCTACAAATGTTGCAGAAAGAAAATTTTAAAAGAGCGATTAAATAAACAGCAAATAAAGGACATTTAAGAGAAGTGTTCATGGGAAATAAAAATGTTACAGAGCTTTGCATATCAAACCATGGTAGGTACGATATGGAAACCTATGATATGCGCAGCCTCTCTCCCTAGCTCAGCACATGCTGCTCAGTCCCATGGGCCGAGCTGGGGAGAGAGGCAGCTGCAGCGGCAGCCTGTCCTCTCTCTCCCTCTCATTTATTTTTTTCACAGGGGCTTGGCGTCCTCCATTTTACCGGGGCCCCGCAGACCTGTCGGCACCCCTGCGGATAAGATCTCCCTTGAGCTGCCCAATAGTTTCCCTGGTGGCAGGATCACATAGGATACATCATATGCAGTCCTTATGCATACGATGTATCATATGCAATCCCAGCCAAGGTTGCCAGGGTAGGAGAGTAGGGACAGAGGGGGGAAAAACTAGAGGGTTTCTATCAAAGAACCGATGTTTCCATAAGTGTTGAATGGACCTTTGGCGGCACACCCAAATAAATGTGCTTCACAGGTGATGTCTTATCCCTTGTGATACTTAAACCTTGAATCTGATTTTCAGTAAGCATCCATGCAAATAACCTGCAGACAGACAAAACGGCATCATCCACCATGCTCCATCAACTGGAAAATCCAACTTATTTTCACCTCCACTAATGCCACAGTTCTCACTTAGAAGTCTATGGGCATCACACAGTAAGGGATGGAGTCATGAGCAATACAAGGAAGAGATGAGACAAACAATCATGTGAGGATTTGGATGCAACAAATACTGGCTTTTATGGAGTTCTCAGATCAGATCAACTTTCCCTTCTTGACAGCAGGGATGCACCGAATCAGACACTTGATTTGGGATTACGCTAAACACTAAAGGATTTTACCAAGATTTAACTAAATCCTAAGGCTTCAGCTAATTGAACACGAAAGAAAAAAACAAAACACTACACTTTAATAATGGTCACATGGTGCATTTGCATATTTTTGTACACTCAGCCTGGATTGGCCTGAAAGCGATCACATGATAATAATTTTTAACTAAGGAGGTGGGGCTCAACAATTGAGCCTTGTGTGGGGCGTGGCCACGATGATGCAATCACAATGGTATTACTGGAATTGCACAAAAGGGGGTGGGGCCACGATGATGCAATTTTGCACCATCAGGTCCCGCGGACCCTCCGCAGAGGGGGTATGCATTTGGCTGTGGGGATTGCAGGGGACTTGCCCACCTTCCCGGGGGGGCCAGGAGGTGGATTTTTGGGAGCCTCCCGGCCATTCCGGGAGGGTGGGCAAGTATGGAATATAGATGCTGGATTCCTGACTCAAGGAAAGAAGACTGCGTTGGAATCTCCCAACTAATCCCATATTAGTGTTAGGCTTGGGGGATAGGGCTGCAGAGAGGGAGGGATAGGCACTAAGGATGGGTTAGGTTACGGGGCAGGAGGGTGCAGTGTAGGAAGTTTAGGATTAGGCACTAACTGGCAGGATTAGAATTAGGCTGTGCGGGGTGTGTGTGTGTGTGTGTGTTAGGGTTAGGCTGTAAGAAGGTGGGTTGGGGGGGGGGGCAGGGAGAATGTAAGTATACTTACAGGACACTTCTCAGGATTCCTCTCCTTTGGGATGCTGGTGTCGTTATTCTGGCTGCCGGCATCCTGTTTGCTGGTCATCCATATATATTCCCATGATGCAAATGTACTAAACTTCAGAGAGTGAAGATAGATAATGGGGGATATTTAATAAACATGATCATCTGTTAAAAAAATGTGGTACTTATGTTTTTAGAGATAAATTTGTTTAAAAAAAATTGATAAGTATCTTTTCCCAAGTGGCAGTTGCAGCACAGTCCAAAATTCAAATAGCGGAGTCACACCAACTGCAAGTGAGCCCCGGACAGTGATGCTTGGCAGTGTGTCGGGTGGCAGTTGGTGTGGTTCCACTACCACTGAAGAAGGGATACTAAACTCTTTAAAAAAAATAAAAAAATTATCTCCACCTGCACAGACGGTATCACTCCCCACTTTATCACTCTCCAAGACGAATTGCCTCTCCACCATGTGACTAGGTAAAAACTTTCCCCAACTCAGGGTTAAAAACTTCGGAAAGGTGTTTCAATTCTCCTTGCTGCACTATGTGAAGATATTAAAGCTATCGTTGTATCAATATGCAAATAGGGTTATTATAAAACTCAATCTCATTGAAATAGAAATGAAACAGCAACACAATTTCTTCCGTACGGTTCGCTAACCCTGTTCACACTTAGTTACTGATGCTCAGCGGGAGAGTGCTTGTGCCAGCTCAAGTCAGCCCTTGATGATTATGGAGGATTTAATTATAATTGAAAAAAAGAAAAAAAAATCTAATCCAAAAATCAATTCTGCATAGAATTTAATAATATATAGCCATTTAAATGATATATCATATAAAGTGAAACAGGTGACTCGTTAATGGCATGTCACAAATAACAAGGGAATGGTTTCTGGTCACTTACTCGGTTCCGATATGATGTCCGTTGTCATCAGTGCTCTGGGGATAATGATTGCTAGTCAGTGGAATGTTGTGTAATTGCAGACCACATGGGATGAGCAATTTAAAATAGTTTGTCGATTGATTTATTTTATTGTACAGTATATAGAGCATTAACCAGGGAAAGAAATCTCGTAAAGAAGGTCTCTCTGTTACTACTGAATTCAGTTGCTGTGAGATTTATAGATTTATTGTGTTATTTTTTGATCTTTGCTCCCGATTTAATGCTATATTTACTCAGTGGCATTATACCCGAGATTTACACTGGCAATAATATAACATGCGTAAGTAGACTTTTAATATTTTTATTGCAGGTTTAAGTTTGTGATATAGAAAAAAGGGGATTTGAGACCGCGCTCGCTAAAAATGCATGCAACAGGTGTAGTTAAAACATTTATTAATGAAAAAATACATATAAAAACTGTATAATAAAATATCAAATAAAAGAAATTGAAATTATCACAGATAAATATAGAGAGCAGGGATATTCACCCACAGTCCGGTTGGAAAATTGTCCTGTATCCGTTCCTGGGTTGCCTCCAGGTGAGTGTCCTGTACAGTGGATACCGGTATTGGGGGTGTAAGTTGGGAGAGATGGTTGTCTCCAAACCAGGGAGCTCCAGATGTTGAGTGGTGCTCTACGTGGTGGGCTTTGATGTTATTGCCACTTGGGTTCCTTAGAGAGGAGGATGTTGGTCTCCTGACCAGGGAGCTCCTGTTGGTGGGTGAAGAGACCCTTTAAAGTGTCTATCCAGACTGTCTCTGTGCTCCAGTCTGGATATCCTCAATATGGTTTGTGTGCAGATCACAGCACAGAGTCCCCACAGTCTCTCCAGTGATTACCTGATGCTGCAGTTAAGTTTGTGATATAGTAAATGTAGACCTTATGGGACTACACACGGGGTGATTTGAGGGCATTATCTAAGCGATCTAACAAGATTGCTTAGAAAATGCTCCTAGATCGCTCCGTGTGTGGGGGCCATAGCGATAGCGGTGCGAGGCCCCGTCGCCATCCCCTGGCGATTAATATCCAGCATGCTGGATAAATCAATGTTCTCATCGGAGAACACTGGGCCTTATTCTAGTTCACTCTTTCTGACAAAATCCTTCTTAGATGGACAAAACCATGTGCACTGCAGGGGGGGGATGTTACTTGTGCAGAGAGAATTAGATTTGGGTGGGGTTTTACTTCAAAGTGAGATCTATATTGCAGTGTAAAAATAAAGTAGTCAGTATTTTCTCTGCACAGAAACAAAATAACTCACCCAAATCTAATTCTCTCTGCACATTTTACATCTGCCCCCCTGCAGTGCACATGGGTTTTTCCATCGAAGAAGGATTTTGTCAGAAAGAGTGAACTAGAATAAGGCCCACTGTCCCTAACAGATCGCTTCTCGGCACATCACTCTGCAGCGCTGTGCCCTGAGCGATCTAGCATCGCGCAGAACACTCTAGCACATCTCCCCGTGTGTAGGCCCCATAAGAGTTACATTTACTAAGATGGGAGTTCTATTGAAGATGAGACGTTGCCCATAGCAACCAATCTTTATATCTATATCTATTATATCTATTATTTTCTGGAAGGTGCTAAATAAATAAGAAGTATAATCTGATTGGTTAGTATGGGCAACATCCCATCTTCAGTAGAACTCCTATCTTATTAAATTGGGATACGTTCATATTGTCTACAGCAACTAGGTCAACAACCATTGGGTCGACACCACTAGGTCGACATGCAGCAAGATCGACATGGGTCTAGGTCGACATGGGTCAATGTCGACATGGATCTAGGTCGACATGGCTTTAGGTCGACAGGTCATTAGGTCTACACAAGCATTAGGTCGACACTGGCAAGGTTGACAGTCAAAAGGTTGACATGGGGTTTTTGAATGTTTTTTGAGCCGACATGGGCTGACAGGCGGTATTTCATGCCCTACCATCCACTAGGGCGTGGTGGGAGAATAAAATAGTGTGCCGAACGTAGCATTTTAACCTGTGTCCATGTTGACTGTGTCGACATTCGGGTCAAAAACCTCATGTCGACCTTTTGACTGTCGATCTTGCCCAAGTCGACCTAATGCTTTTGTCGACCTAATGACCTGTCGACCTAAAGCCATATCGACCTAGACCCATGTCGACCTTGACCCATGTCGACCTTTCTGCGTGTCAACCTAGTGGTGTCGACCCAATGCTTGTCGACCTAGTTGCTGTAGACAATATGATCCACACCCATTAAATTTCCCACTAACAATCCAGATATTACGGATATCCATGGCTGGACACAGAAGGCTAAATCAAATTGACTACAGTTCCAATTAAGTCACCTGTGCTCATGCATGGTTATCCTATAAACATAGGCGAACCCAGAATTATGGTAATGGGTGGTCCCAGATCTAGACATAATAGCAGGGGGACCTTTGCGCGGCGCAGCCGCGCGTCAAATAGGGGGCATGGCCTCATGGGAAGGAGGCGTGGCATCACAGAAAGGGGTGTGGTATTACACTTAAGACCATACACAGTAATGCCCATTACACATTTTAGCAAACTCCGTAATACGCATTACACATAAAGCCACATGCCGTAATGCCAATTACACATAAGGCCACACACCATAATGCACATTACACATTGTGCCACACATCATGATGCCCATTACATACTATATAACAAACCGTAATGCCCATTACATATTTGCTACATAAGTGCTGCTTACCTATGTGCTCATTGCTAGGGGGTTCTTGCTTGATGGCACCATAGTACCCATTACACATGATGCCGCACACCATAGTACCCATTACACATGATGCCACACACCATAGTACCCATTACACAGGATGCTGCACACCATAGTACCCATTACACATGATGCCGCGCACATAATGTCTCTTACACATGATGCTGCAAACATAATGCCGCTTACACATGATGCTGCACACCGTAATGCCCCTTACACATTAAGCCACACATTATGCGTAATGCCCCCACATACCACCACTTGTAGCATCCCTTAAGCAATGCACCCAAAAGTGCCACTTACTGTAAATTTTTATATGAGCCTTCGCTGCTGCAGGGAGAGATGGAGAGCGGTGCAGCTGCTTCTATGGGGAGAGTAGCAGAGCGCAGCACAGAGCACGCGCCCACTCCACTCCTGGTGTCCCCTCTAGCCGAGTGGACATTTGAAATATTGTGCACGCTGTTGTTGTGCGTGACGTCGGGGGAGCATGCCGGGCGCCGGCACCACACGATTAAAGGGGGGGGCGGGCTGAGGTAAAAGCAGGGAGAAGAATTGGAGCGGAAGCTGCAGGGGTGACATTCATTGACAGCTGAGCAGAGAGCAGGGGGCTGCCCGGCTGTATTCAGAGCACTGCAGGTCACTGCTGTTTGAAATAATACCCCTTTCACAACAGAAAATGCAGGGATTTACCTGGGAATATGGTCCCAGGATCATGCAGGGACATTCCCAGGCTGACCCCTTATATACCATTTTCTGGTGTGAGGGGGAAAGACAACCACTCCCCTCTCCCTACCCCCCTTTAACCAACCAGCTATATCTTCGGAACCAACTGACCCATTTACGAGACCAGTATCATATTGAAGAACTTTTGAGTTGGCTTCGAATGATTTTGGTCCCGTGAAACTGGGCTGTTTGGTTCCAGAGAAATCTGCCCTCAAAGAACATAAACAGTCATGAAATTACATTTAAGAAAAAACGGTTTAACCTTAATATCCCTGGAACCAATTAACCCATATGGATCCAGCCTGGTATCAGATTGAAGGCCCATCGATTTGGGTTCGACTGAGATCAACCTTCAGTGATGCCGAAGGGGGAATTGGCAGCCGTTGAACTGGGTGGGGGTCAGAATTAGCGGCTCCCATGTTATCCTATAGGGAAAACGTTCCAAGTTTGCCTGGCCGTATCTCCGATTCCCATGGGGCTAGAGGCACGGGGCTAGGCTCGTTGGAAAGCTCCATCACTCAGCTACCAAATGGGCTAATGGGTGGTCCTGTGCACCCCCGGACCACCCCCTAGATTCGCCTATGCCTATAAATCTAAACCATTAGGTTGTCTTGAGCACCACATTTGTGCACCTCTGGTATAGATGTAAAATAGGTCCACACACTAGTATGGCTGTATGTTCCTAAGATAAATGCAAGTTTTATCAAGCATATTAACCCCTTGAGTGGTGGGTTTTGCTGGGGCAGGACAAACCTACCAGGGCAGGTTTGTTCTGCCCCAGCAAAACCCACCACAGATCGTAGGAGGCCTTCGCCCCCCTCCCTCACCTCCGCTCCGGCGTTAGTACGCCGGAGCTCCCCTGCCGCCGCTTTCCCCTGCCACCTGTCAGTCATCACAGCGGCAGGCTCGGGATGTTTTGCGGCAGCTGGGCAGAACTCGGGTGCCTGAACTCTCCCAAGTCCCTCCGAGCTGCGCAGACCATCCCCGAGCCTGCCGCCTACGTCACTTATGCAAATATTGAATGGCGGCTGGTTGCAGGGGAGCTCCGGCATACGATCGCCGCAGCGGAGGGGGGTGGTGGGAGTGAGGGGGGTACGACAGGAGGGGGGGGGACCCCCAAAGGTAGTGCGCCAGTGGTGCTCCACTGGAGGTACCACTGGCGCGCCACTGGAGGCACCACTGGCGCGCACCTAATGCAAAGTGGTATGCCCAGAAATTTTCCGGGGCAGACCGCTGCGGCAGCGCAGCTGAGCCAGTTCCTCTTTGTTCCAAGTAGGCAAGTTAGTGAAAGAAAAAAATGGTGTGGATCCAGTGGCGGCTCCTGCCTTTCGACTTAAGGGGGGCTGCAATTTCCAGGGTACTGCTCGTTGCAAACAGTCATTCATTATTTGCAGGTTATTAGTTTGATATGTGCTGTACTAGTGTTTGTATGCATTTACTGTAAATAAATGATGTACTCATATGCACACAAACACAGGTACAGAGCAAAATACTTTTAATAACTTTAATATTAATTAAAGTACACACAATGATACTCAATAAAGATCTACACAAAATGTTATTAAATAAAATAAACTTCCATGCACCTCTCTGGTGCAATGCATACCTTCCTTCAGCTGCATCACACTGAGTGACTCACTGAAGTCTGGGCATGCTCACTGCAGAGAATTTGCTTCTTCTGGGCTGCACAGACAGCAGCCCACAGAAGCACTGTAGCTCTGGCGATTTGCACAGAATAGCTTCCTGTTGAAAGCTATTGCTGTCATCGCTCCATGTACTGGCAGCCCAAGAGGGGGAGGAGTTTCGAGCTCTGTGTATGATGAGCAGTAGCAGCTTCCAATAGAAATCTACTACATGCTGAACTCCTCCCCACAGGGCTGGGCTGTTGCTGTGTCTGCCCTGCTGCTTCATGGACCCTGGTGAGAGGAGGTTACCAGCATGTCAGAAACACAGACAGCCAGCACCAGAGCTCCGGAGGTAGGGGGGGTGCCCAAGAGGGGATGCCCCGGAGATCTGGTGCTGTCTGTGTCTCTGGTGTTGTGATTTTAACTGGAGGAGCTGCAGTCCTGCAGCCCTATAGCAGGAGCCGCCACTGTGTGGATCATTAGTCTACAGTAATTAGGTCAATGATCTATAGATCAACCGCTATTGGTCAACAGACAAAAGGTTGACACATGAAAAAGGTCAACGAACTTTAGTTCGACATTGACATCGACATAACAAATGTGAGCAATGCTGCATTTGCAGCAGATATTTTGAACATTCTCACAGAGATGTTGCCACTCAAAGGGTTAAAAGACAGATTCAGCTCTGTCCGCGATATATATGCTAGGAATATGGACAGTAACTTACACATACGCCATGCCGCATTCATCCTTATGAAGTAAAAGATCAAGGTTATTCCTTTACAATCTCCATCTCTGGAAAAGCAGGTTGCCAGGTAATTTCGCACACTCCCCGATTCAAGCATTGTGGAATTCCATCTCAACTCTTAGTCAACCTGTTCCTGCTTTCGGTTTGCCCCTGAAGGAGCGATCTGTGGTGGCCATAGCTAATGCCTGAAGCTTTGGGCTACTGTTCTGTGAGCTTAACTTAATACTATTTGATTCAATTTACACATTAAATTATTGGAAAGAGTCACACACCCTACAGCATTCCCTGTGATGTCCGATATACTACATATTATGTATTTAAGGCACTACCACACTATAGCAGTGATTTTTATTTACAATCACTATTTTTATATTTGCTGTACTCAGTATTTAATCAACGTGATTCATATCCAATCAAGTGTTCTGTATACTTTTATTTTTGAGGTCCAAGTCTAAATGTAATTGAATGACATTAAGACAGCCTTGACTATCACTATTGCTGTGCTATGTGCAAACCCTTCTTTAAATTCAATGTGTTAAGGTTATACTATGATCTCTGCCCCAGCTTAAAGTGTCTTGGAGAGGTGGTGGAACCCATTTTTGCCCTATCTCTCATACTTTAAGAAGGGAAAGTGGTCTCACAAGGAAGTGTTGTGGACACGCAATAGTAGCCCAATGCAAATTACACCACACAGTAGCACAATCATATTCCACTTTACACTGCATGTAGTGCCCCTGATTAATTGTACACCACATAGAAACGCCCCTATTAATGTCATGACACAGAGTAGTGCCCCTTATACAAGTTACAGATGGAGCGCCTTTTGTCCTTGCCCGGCGCCCACCAGAATGCCCCTCTGGCGAGCGCCGGCGGACAGGGACTCCATTAAACTGGAACGAGCTTGCGTCTCACGCGCACGCGCATCCCAGTCTCTCGGCAGCTGGCCATCGGGACCTTGCCCGTCACTTTATAAAATTAACTCCACGCCCACGTGGATAATGGGGGTATGACGTGGATAGTGGGGATATTAACCATTATTTAATAGCACAGCTCCAGTTACGTAAATTACGTAGTTTACGTAGCCAGCATAGTGGTGTATTGGTATTCTCAATACACCACTATGCAAACTACGTAATGGGCGCCCTGCTAATACATAAATACCGTATCTTCCCATGTGCATGGTTCGAAAAAACAAAGAAAGTCAGGTTGGGGAAATGTCTGATGTCTTATTTGGACCCTCTCATTAATTTAAACCTTTGCTGTTTTATTTAAATAAAAAAAAACACTATTACTTATTTCTCCCCATATGTACTAAGTCTTGTAGAAAGAGAGATTTCAGACAGCGATAAAGTACAAGACAATCAGCTCCTAACTGTCATGTTACAGGCTGTGTTTGGAAAATTTCAGTTATGATCAGTGCCACATGCACAGCGGAAGCCCAAATCTTATCTGTCCGGAATGTCTGGCTCTCGCACCTAGCGGGCATCTGGCTGTTGGCGTCTGGTGGGTGGAGGTCAGGTTGCGCAAACAGTTTTGTGGTAGTGTCTGGCCCCCAGTTGGGTTTTGGAGTTGGTTGCCACTATTTTATTGAAATCACCTAATCAGACTCCAATAAATCAACCAATTTTTTCTTTTTGCCAGCTGTTTGCATCAGCCAACTGTTTGGTCTCCATGGATATTTAAGGGGAGTGCAAAAACTCAAATTTGCCAGAACAACGTCTTCCACAGTTACCTGTGTGCATGTTATCTGCGCTACTCAGTGTGTATCCTGGGTCTTTGCAAGGTCACATTGTAATCTCAAATTCCAGTATTCCTGGTCCAGTGCTTCATGTCTCCAGCCAGTATCCCTGGTCCAGTACTCTGTGTCTCCAGCTGGTGTCTTCAGTTCAGTACTCCATGTCTATAACCGGTATTCCCTTTCCAGTGCTCTGTGTCTCCAGACAGTATCTCCAGTCCAGTGATCCGTGTCTCCATGTCTTCAGTTGGTTGCTGTTCAGTGTGTATCCTGGGTCTCCCCGGTCACATTGTATTCTCAAATTCCCGTTTCCACTATCCAGTGCTCCGTTTCTCCAGCCAGTATCCCCACTTCAGTGCTTGGTGTCTCCAACTGATATACACAGTCCAGTGCTCCATGTCTCCAGCTAATTTTCCTGGTTTCTTCACCAACTACTTGATCTAGTTTCAATGCATGCAAAAACAGTAAATGTGACCGCCTAGCTTTCAAACCACCAGTCGTAACCCAGCAACAAATCCAGAATCAGAGTTGGATCCTGTACATTTGTGCTCTAGGTTTGCTCACTCACACATAGGGCAAATGTAAGGCTCTTGGCCAGGATCCTAAGACAAGGAGAAACACTTCTCTTGTTTTACATGAAGTTTATAATGTGTTGTTAGCCGGAAATCAGCTTAGCGTCCTGGTAAAGGATAGTTAGCAAGTGTCTATTTAGCCAGATTAAGTTAAATAGGCTTTTTACTTTCTTTCTGTTTGTTTTGGCTGTTCGCTACAGAGGTTGGCTGAGCTGTGACTGTGAACAATAATACATCACAGAAGAAGAGTCAATTTGTCTGGTGGCCTGACTCCATTTGTGTGGAGACTTTGGTTGTCCTGTGACAGTGCAGCAATCTGTTTAATCTGTGGAGATGCAGAACCGAGCCAACTGACTGTAAAATATCTAGATTTATGTTTCTAGATGTTCAGAAGAAACCAGGTAGGGGGTGGTGCATTCACCAAAGCTTCTAAAAATGAAAAAGAGGTGATGTTGCCCATAGCAATCAATCAAATTCAGTCTATCATTTTCATGGGACATGAAGGGTCCACCGGAGGAAGTCTTAGGGGTGTAGCCAGACAATAGAGGCTTGGCTAACCATTAAAAAGTGCTTGGTCTAGGCCCCTATATAAATAAATTCCATGCATGATAATGTACCTGAATAATGCATTGTATACACTATAGTCCTACCCATAATACTATAACATATGTATCATATATAATTCAAGTTCAAAGTGTGGAACCACATCCCTAGAAGAGAGGGTTGGATCTCAGACACTGGGACCCTCTGGGGTGTAGGGGCTACCTAACAACCATCTTATATGCCTGCTGCAGAAACTGCCAACTATGACATCACTAACAGTGCCTGTGGCCAGGTCTTTTTTTGGCAGCAATTTGGTAATTGTGTGATTCATTTGTGCATAACACTTACCAAATCGCTGGATCGGATGGTCCATCTGGTGGCCGGCTGACACAGGTCTAGGTGTGGACTTATGATGTGTACAGATGGTGCGATTTCCACTATTGACTATATAGTCAGAATTGCTAGAAAGTGAGTGCAAATCACATGTGTTTGCCCACACCCGATCCCGATACGAACTTGATACGTGGCCTGGTGGCATCGGGATCGTAAGTAGAAATAAACTGTGCAGCACAGTCTATTTCTATTATCTCGGAACAAGGACCATTCTGCTCAATGCAGCATGGCCCCCACGCTTCCCCACATCCCTCCCTCCCTCCCTGCCCGCTAATGCCGGCACCTGGCCGATAGGCCGCCCTTCGCACCATGTGTCCAAACCATTCGCATAAATAAATTTCTCTGCATATCTCTGGCAAATAGAACACATGTGAGTGTTAATATACCTCTTGCATGGTTATATTAAAATACAATATCAACAATATTGGAGTTTATCAAAGTTTAGAGACCGATAGATAAAGTACTAACCAGTTTCTTAACGTCACTTTGTTAAATTTTCCCTTATATAGAGTGACTTACAGTAAGCGGAATGATTCCCTATGGTAAAATGATTATGTAGTTTGGTATCATACGTAAAATAAACTTGTTGTTTATACATAATGGAGGCAGCCATATTGTGGGAGTAGCCAGACTCCAGCAAGATCTTGATGTTCAAAAAGCATAATTTTTTATTTGAGAAAAACAAGCCGCTTCAAGATCTTCCTGGTAAATGAATGTGCCCAAGTAGCCATTCTTTTGGAAAGGAACCTTTCCTCCAAGGAATCAAAGAAGTAAGGATGCCATATCATATCACTTTATATAAAAGGCTACATCCTCCTCACCTTTTTGAGGTGAAGTACCACCAGTGACCACTAGAGGCCAATCAACAGGCCAAATTACTCCTTCACAGAAATTAGAAACAAAATGATATGGTTTAGACTTCCTGGATATGGACTGAGTTAGCTGTGAAGACAGAGATTGGAGCAGATAGGGACTAAGCTGTTATTTTGAAGGGCTTTTTCAATAGGATATTATATGGTGTCAATATTAAGAAAATTTTACAACACAAGGGGCCAAATGTGATAGGCTGTGAGAATAAGAAAGTGAGATATTTTGGGACAGTTTTCTTTTTTTTTTTTAAAGCGGCAATCAATTACAGCAAAATCAACCTGGTTTTTCCAGTGTAAATGATTGCAGCTTTAAATTAAAAAAAAAAAAAAAAAGTGAAAACTCTCCCAAAATCTCTCACTTTCTGATTCTCACACCCTATTACATTTGGCCCAAGGTGTTTATGATAGTTAACTGGGTTGCCTATAGACAGAAGCTTAAAGATACCTTTTATAGATGTATCAATTTCTCTTAGATATAAGCATTTGTGTAAGCATCAATATTATTTGAAATAACACAAGATGATGTTCTATCAAAATAACAGACACTCTTATATGGATGGGGATTACTATTATGATCCTTAAAACTTCTATTGATCTACAGAAGAACCATTGAATCACTATACTATACAACAGGCTTTCCCAACCACGGTCCTCAAGGCACAACAACAGTGCAGGTTTTAGTGATATCCAGGCTTCAGCACAGGTGACTTAATTAGTATCTGGGGGATTCTGATTAAACCATCTGTGCTGAAGCCTGGATATCACTAAAACCTGCACTGTTGGTGTGCCTTGAGGACCGTGGTTGGGAAAGCCTGCTATACAGGATTCTGTTCTTTTATTCTTTTTTGCATGCTTAAACATTTTGAGAGGCATTGAAGGACCTAGAGAGGACCAGTAAGTGGACCCTAAGGTGGATAAGAGGACAACCATCCATATTTTATTGATATTATTTTCCTAACAGGGGAGTGCTTGATTTAGGTGCGTAGTGTGATCAGATATGTGTATCTAATGAGTACATCAGCAGCTGAACTTAATCGTCAACTTGTTGACGTGTGTGGTGATAGCGTCATGTCATGGAAGCAGGTTTGGTGACAGGAAATACATTTAAGATGAGCAGCAATCCAGCTGGCTAAGCCCAACCACCACAGATGACAACCAGTGCCGCTTTGAAGGTCTGACTCCGGAGGAAGACACAATCAACTTACTCATATTGCTGATACAGGTATACTAAACATCTTAGTAGTTACTGTACACAACATTGTTTATGAGCAACTGGAGTACTGCCGCCCAGAAATTCACAAAACCACTAGGATGGGATGATCTATTCTGCATGTGACATGGTACATGGGTGCACATGTGACCTGGGAGACAAAGCAATCAATCATCAATGACTTGGAAACATGCATCATTCGCACCTTCAAAGAAATTCAAAGAACTCCATCAGCAAAGAAGGTCATGGTGGCTGTGTTTTGGGACCACAAGCGTGTGCTTCTTGTTGATTTCCTCACCAATCGCAAGAGTGTGTCAATGATGACCCCTGTTGTGAAACAATGAGCCGGTTGTGGAGGACAGTTAATCATTAATGACCTGAGTTGCTGCAAACACATTTTGTATTGCTCCATGATAATGCCAGGCAACACTCACCCACACATCTGAGACATTTGAACGCAATCATTGGGAGATACTGGATCATCTTCCTTGTGGCCCTGACCTGGCACGGAGTGATGTCCATCTCTTTGGACCATTGAAGAAACACCTGGGTGGAAAACTATTTCCAACACCCTGTGAAGTTCAGCAAGTTGCCATGTTCTTGTTTTAGGCGCTCAATATTGATTTATTCTATGCCAGGGTAGATGCCTTGGTTCACTGTTGGAACAAATGCTTAGACAAATATGGGGACTATGTGGAAAAATAATCTGTACTCTAGTATTGATTAGGGGCCTGATTAAGGGTTCCAGCCGCTCTAGGCTAATACAAGAGTGCGCGCCACCACTAATTTTTGGCTACTCGTATTCAGCTAAAATCTGTAACATGCTCGGGCCTCAGCTCCATACATATTGCCACTTAACACCCTAGCAGTGCTGGCAATGGCATCAGTGGCCTCCTCTTCCTGGCATCCCTGCCTTGGTGACACCGGCAATCCCAGCAGGCACCATTGCTCCCACAGGTTCCGGGAGAGGTCTCACAAGACCTTGCTTGGCCCCAACAGTGCAATCTATTGTGCCTGTGCTGCATACTCCCCAGGAATTTCTTAGTATGGGGTACAAATCTGATACCCTACACGTTTCATCTTCAAAAATATTTCATCTAAGGGTTTCTTCAGTTTGATCAACAAATGAAAAAAATACATGCCTTCTGTTCCCATTTGAGAGGACCGATAATTCCAGATCTCATAGACTGCAAGTTGTCTATTGTCTATGTGTACCATAGAATAAATGTCATTTTTATATACTGTGCAATAGTTTAGGCAGGTGTGGAAATAATCTTGCAAAGTAAAAATGCTGCTGCAAAAAAAGAAGTGTTAATAGTATATTTAAAAATTCTAAGCAATGAACAGAAGAGAAATCTAAATCAAATCAATATTTGTTGAGATCACTCTTTGCCTGCAAGACAGCATCAATTCTTCTAGATATACTACATATCAGGGAATTTGTAGGATTATACTGTCAGGTGTATGATTTACCAATCCTACCAAACAGGTTCCATGAGTAGGTTGAAACACAGTCATTAACTGAAACAGAAACAGCTGTGTATGATACTAAAACCTGGGCTAGGAACAGATCTTACACGATGGCAAGCCCGAACAGTGCAAAAACACACAAGGTAGTTATACTGCATCAGAAAGGTCTCTCCCAGGCAACGATGTCAATGCTGACTGGAGTTTTAAGTAGGCAGGGACCCTCTTCCCCTTCTCGAACCTCTGGCATACCTGGTAAGGACCTCCAGTGTCAGCAGAAATGGCCGCACTACTCTATCACTACATTGCTTCAAGGGAAATGTAAACTTTGTTTAAGACAAATTATATTTGATAGGCTCCAGTCCTGTCCCCCTTAACCACCAGCACTGGTGTGGCCTATTATATTGACCCATAATATTTTGAATTGATCCTGCACCACCATCCCAAGGCACCCCTGCAAATGTCCCAAGGCAGCCCAGTAAAACCATTATATTACTTTTAAAATACAGGTTGAGAATCCCTTATCCAAAATGCTCAGGACCACAAGCATTTTGGATAAGGGATTTTTCCAGTTTTTGGAATATTTTTGTAAACATACTTACCTGGTCCCCTGGTGGTGCCCCAATGGTCCCCCGGTGTCCACGGTGGCATTCAGGATCCTCTTCAGTGGTCCCAGGGGTGCATTGAGCGAGTTTGCAGGTGCACCGGTGATGTCACCGGCATGCCCACGCACTCGCACAATGCACCCCTGGGACCAGAGATGCCGCTGAAGAGAATCCTCTAGCCCTCCATTGATGCCAGGGGATGTGGAAAGTATGAAAAATGGGGCGGGGGCCAGAAACTCAAATATTCTGAAAAACCACGGTTTTGGGAATATTTCGGTTTTTGGATCTATACGAATACGGGATACTCAACCTGTAATTATTAATCCTTGTATTCTTGTTTGTAAGGAACTCTACTGTGAAACTGCAGCTGCCAATAGGGTAAATTCACTAAGATGGGAATTCTGTTAAAGATGGGATGTTGCCCATAGCAACTAATCGGATCTATTTCGTATCTTCTAGAATGTTCTAAATAAATAAGAAGTAGAATCTGATTGGTTACTATTGGTTCTTCAATAGAACTCCCATCTTAGTAAATGTACCCCTTATTGTCACTGTGTACACTAAAAGGTATAGAAAAATAAAATCGGGGGTATATTTTGTGATTCCATTTGCCTTCCAATATGGACTTTATCAACATAAACTGATTTTTTTTTTTTTTTTAGCTTACAAAATGACTTACGTTTAGTAAACCATTAAATTCAGTTTAATTTCTGGTAAGGTTTTGATGCATTATAAATTCCTCTTGTTGGGATATTGCATACAGGCTCGGGAAAGGAATTCTTAAAATTGAATTTCATGCTTGCATGTGTCTCTGTGATCTGCTGTGTGTATGATCTGTAAGTGGAAAACTCCTCTGAAAGTAAATGGATTACCCTTTTCTCTGGCACTCTCTGATGTCTCTTTAGAAGCTATCACTCCTGCACTCTGTGATCTTTAACCCACTGCAATCGACTTGACAAGCGTTGCATTGAGAGCCTCTGGGTGGCGCCCTCCGCCTGCCTGGCCTTTCCTTGCAGCATGGATGGAAGATTCACATTGCAGCTTTGTCATCGCAACTCCAAGAATTGACAGTAAGCAAAATTCCTGATGGAACAGTAAAAGCTATTTATAATTTCTGAGAAACTATGCCCTTGCATTTAACGGTCGTATCCTTATTTCTTGCACATGAGACTATTTTACATGTACGTTAATATCCATAAAGGGTAGCTACTAAAGCATTATATACTTTAGTATAATAAATAGTTGCTCCAATTGCCATGACGTTCTGTAATGACTTTAATTAATATTATGTTATATACAAAAAAAAGGCAAAACAATTTAAGATTTTTGTTTTTAAATCTGTAATCAAATATAGCCTGATAATTATGTAAAACAATTTTATTAAAAGTTAATTTTTTTTAATGCTCTTTTAAGTACTTTTATATTATTACTAGCGCTCTATTTTTTAAAATTATTTTATAAAGATAAAATAGAGCGCTCATAATATAAATGTAAAACATTTTTATTAAAAGTTATTTATTGTTTTAGTGCTCTACTAGTTTTTTTTATATATTATTAGCACTTTATTTTACCTTTTAAAATGTACAATTTACGTATATTTGAGTTGCTTATTAGCAAAAATAAATAAAAGCATGGAAATATATATATATATATATATATATATATATATATATATATATAAAACATATATACTAGTAAGCCCGCTTGAAGCAAAAGCTGGTCTGTTACCTTCTGTATTTGTGTATGTGTGAGAAAGAGATGTAGTTTCACTTTCTACCAGTGGATGGCAGTGTTTCATAGACTCACGGACACTAGACATATACTGTATATGTAATGAAATGTGTTCTGTTTACACTAAAAACAGAATTTGCCTTTAGAGTCTAATAACTGAACACTTTTCATTACTTACTACACTCTATTTGTATACTGCCGACATACTACGCAGTGGTTTTACAAAGAGTGTTTAATTATTCACTGCACTCAAAAGGGTATATTTACTAAGGTGCAAGTTTTTAGAATTATAGATGTTGCCTATAGCAACCAATCAAATTCTACTTAGCATTTATCTAGCATCTTTTGTAACACATTAGCTGAAATCTGATTGGTTGCCATGGGCAACATCTCAAGGTTTAAAAAACAGCATCTTAGCAAATACACCCCCCAAGTTGACCACTGTCCACAATGGCCGCTAGATACCTATTGGTGCATTGTACTGAAGATGTGTATAGTGTACTGTAGCAGTGTGTAGTGTTCTGTAGCAGTGTATAGTGTTCTCTAGCAGTGTGTAGTGTACCTTACCAGTTTGTAGTATACTGTAGCAGTGTGTAGTGTTCTCTAGTAGTGTGTAGTGTTCTTTAGCAGTGTGTAGTGTTCTGTAGCAGTGTGTAGTGTTCTGTAGATGTATGTAGTGTACTGTAGCTGTATGTACTGTACTGTAGCAGTGTGTAGTGTAGTGCACTCTAGATGTGTGTAGTGTATTGTAGCAGTGTGTAGCAAAATTTGATGCGTTTTGGCTGAGGACAAAATGTGATATGCAACTGCAATGTTTTTCTTGTGAGCAACACATGTCTGCAGAGCAGTATCATGACCATAATCTCACATTGATATGTTTTTTTTTCTGTTTCTTTTATCTTGTATACAGTTTACCTATTTGTGATTAGCATAAGGCTAAACTCCTCAATGGCAACCAGACACCTTACATTAATATATATTTATTCCAGACACTGGCAGTGCAATCACAGCCCTCCATTTGATAGACTAGTGGAGTCATCGTACTGCATCATGACACACGATGCTGGATGACCATGTTGTGTGACATCACCGTTATGGAGATACGCGAGAGCTGTAAGATCTAATTTGGTATATAAGGTTTTATGTATATATGTTCTTGATAAAGTTGTAAGCACTGAAACATTAAACACAACAACTTATTAGTCCTGTGTACTCTTATGGTGAAGACCCATGAGTGTCACCTTGCACAGTGCTTATTATAGGGCTGTAATTGACCCATGATGGCACCAAAACAAGTAACATTGACTTTGACTGTGGACTGCCGGTTTGTATTATACTGTACGACAGAATACTGTAACGACAGTGCAACCCAGTGATGAGGAGATGTGATAAAGAATTTTACTTACACTATTTATACAGTTGTGTTTTGTCTTCTTCAAGAGACCGGAGTGAGAGACCTGATTCCCGTAACATACTCAAATGATTTGTTCATTTTTGCTTCCACACAGATGCTGGATGATGCGGGGTCCCATATAATGCGGTGAAACAAAGTTCAGTAAGACTATGCAAGTTTGTACCATATTTGTAGAATGGATTGTTCTGATAGTTATTTTGATTTTCTTCATTTACTTAGACTTTAACATCTAGTGATAATCATCATGAGTTCCAAATACACACTATAGCTTATTTATTAATATCTTTACCTCAGTACAGCGCCAGCCAAGAATGGTTGATGTTGGGATTAATGGAAGCACTGGAAGGATATGCATTGTGCACAACACAACTTGCTATACTGTAGTTTGCACAATATGACTGTAGGATGTAAGAGAGTGCTCAACCCTTTGAGTGCCAAGTGAATTTGTCAAAATAGGTGTGAAGGTTGCCCAAGCAAACATTTTTAATTATCATAATGACCTGCAATGTTTACCTTATATAGGAAATATAAGTTTTTTACACAAAATTTTTTGTTTGAATTTATATAACAAATGTTAGTCATGCTGGCATTTTTTGTGAAAGTTTTGCATATCTCTCGCAGAGATGTTGGCACTCAAAGGGTTAAGACAGAATAACTATGTTTACAAATTGATGATTATCACAGTTGTAGTTTACAAACCCAAATACTTCTAAAAAGCAGTGAAAAGAAGAATGAGTATCAACTTTAACAGTTATGAGCTACAGAGCCACCAATAGGGGGTGCTATGTGTACAGCTGTCTTGGGCCCCGGCCTCTGGAAGGGCCCGGGCAGCTCAGTGCGCTGAATAAAGCAGGTTCCAGAGCGCAGGCTTATTCAACCCATGCAGCACTGACTTTTGAGCCAATCAGAGCTCGTGTACCATCAGCATATCAGAGCAGCTGCCGGTATGCGAGCTCTGATTGGCTCACCAGCCGGTGCTGCATTTTAATTGGCCGCCGGCATCCTGAGTTGAAGAAGCTTGCACTCCAGGACCTCTGGGCTGCAGCTCAACGGAAGAGGAGATGGGGGAGCAGGAGCCGGGTTATGGTAAGTCAAGTGGGGAGCGGGGGCCCGGGGCCCAGACTGGAAATGAGTCCTTGGCCCCAAAATTCCTGATGGCAGCCCTGATGAGCTATGAGCATTAGAAAGAGCACAAAAGACTTGTTGGTAGGATTGTGCACCGGCCACTTTTAGTGTTTCGTGAAACATGTTTTGGTTTTTGTATCTCGGGCAATGTTTTGGATCTGGATCTGCTCAAAAACACCACCCTTCAGTGTTTCAGATCTATATTTTTTTTTTTTTGCTCCTATTACTAACCTCAATAACATCAATTTCCACTTTTTTCCAGTCTATCCTGGATACCTCACAGCCCACAATGCTGTTATTAGGCCAAAAGGTTGCACCAAGGTAGCTGGATGACTATGCTGATCGACACAAGTGTGAGGCACAAACACGTGGCCCATCTAGGAGTGGCACTGCATTGGCAGACAGGATGGCAGTTTAAAAAACCAGGCCCCAAAGAGCACATAATGCCAAAAAAGAGGTACAAGACGGAATTGTCCTTGGGCCCTCCTACCCACCCTTATGTTGCAGAAATAGAACATGCACACTTTAACGAACCAATCATTTAAGGGACAGGGTCTGCCACACAACTGTGGTTGAAATGATTGGTTTGGGCCACCACAAAAAAAGAAGCAAAACAACTCTCCCTGTACAAACTGGCTCTACAGAGGCAAGATGTCACCCTCATCCTCCGATTCCTCACCCCCTTCAGTACATACATCCTCATCCTCAAGGATTATCAATTCATCCCTGCTGGAATCCACCATTACAGGTCCCTCTTTAGTGTCTGGAGGCAATTGCTGGTCTTCGTTGAAGAATTGATAATTAATTTTGATGAACATTTTGATGAGCAACCTCCTATGCCATTCGCTGACCAGGTTCACGGTTGCACTAAAAACTCTTTCAGAATACACACTGGAGGGGAGACAACTCAGTTAAAATAGAGCCAGTTTGTACAGGGGCCTCCAAACTGCATTTTTTTCCTGCCAGTACAGGTACGGACTGTCCAACATGTCTACTTGGATGGTGTTTCTACAGGAACCCCACTATGGATTCTACTGGAGAAGGGGACCGATCTATCAAGTCAGGTGAGTTGGAATGTACGGGCTCCGTGTGTAATAAAGTTATACTGTAAGTGTGTCTGTGTGGTTTTTTTTAAACTATTTGTACTGCTGGGGCACTATTAGTCCCAGCAGGCCCTTTATTGCCTGGTTCTCCAAGATCCTACTTGTAGTGCCACAGCAATACACAATGGTTTATCCTTTTTTTACACTATAATCAGCTTAATGCCCACCGCCTCGGGCATCAAGGACAGCCCCGGGCTTCAGCATGGGCAGGTAAGTTCTGGAGGGGGGGACCCCTTCTTTGGGGGGGTCCCAACTTCCCTAGGTCCCCTGCCCATGCTGACCGGTCAGAGGGATGAATGCTTTGGCTGGGGGCACTTGTATAAAAAGTCTCCCCCCGGCTGTGGCATTACCCTGCTGGCTGGTTGGGCTCGGTGCTGGTTCTTGAAATACGGGGGACCCCTAGTCATTTTGTCCCCCGTATTTTGGGAACCAGGACCGGCCCTTGAGCCTGGTGCTGGTTTTCTAAAATCCAGGGAACCCCAACATGTTTGTCCCTGTGATTTTATAAAAACAAGGATCGGCTGTTTGAGCCTGGGGCTGGTTATGCTCAGGAGGGGGGACCCCCATGCTCTTTTTTTCCAGTTTTTTGGGGGGATTTTACCCTTTTTTTTAACCGAACCATGCACAGATCACAATGATCTGCGCATGGTTCTGTCAAATTCGCCAGTCAGAACCTGGTCTAATTTTTTGGCGATTTACGGTAACGTTTACCAAAATTTGCACCCTTACATTACATGTACGATTTGTATACTTTATAATGGGAAAACATCTGGATGCGATTTGAAGTGTGACTAAAAATCGCCACTTCAAAACATGCGATTTCGCTGCAAAAAGTGTGATTTTTTTTACAAATCGCACCCTATTACATGTGCAATTTTTGGAAAACTTGGGATTTTCGGCCATTTTTTATCAAAAATCGCACATGTCTAAAAAGTCGACCCCTATTACATTTCGCCCCATGTCTTTAGAAGCACAGTTGTTTGCTTCTAACTTTTCTCCTCAAATGATTTACATTTTTATTTTTCTTCAAGTTAGTGAACATCTACGAGGACATTATGACATTGGGCAATGGTACACGACGTTGCTGGCATTTCATGTTCTACAGGATGTCATGACTAGTGACAGCAACTTCAGCACTAGGAGGAAGTGGTTCTTGTCCTTTCACTATTTGATTCTCCAAATTTTGGTTCTCCATTATCTTTCTGGAGTATCACTGGACTGGACTTATGTAGCAGTATCACTGGACTTTATCGGCAGTATTTCTGGACTTATGCAGCAGTACCTATGGACTTTAACGTCAGTGCCACTGGACTGGACTTATGCAGCAATATCACTGTACTGGACTTACATAGCAGTATCACTGGACTTTGATGGCAGTATTACTGGACTTATGCAGCAGTACCAATAGACTTTAACATGTCTTGGTGTAATGATAAGGGGTAATGATAAGTGACTGGATTTATCTGGTTTATATTTTTATTAGGTCTTAACCGTCTTATATAGCTCAGTCAGAATAGCGTCTGTATGGTGGTTGCCTAAATAAATATTCTTCATAGACTGAATTTAAATTTAAAAAGCTTGTGGGGACCTAAGTGCGAGTCCAGCATTTGCTCAACCACTCTCTATAACGATACCCTTGTGTAAGGCCATTTCTATCTATTATGAAGTCCTAAGTGAGAAGCTAGATAATGACCTTGTCAGTCAGTTTGTATAAATCACTTACAGAGATTCCCGATATCAAGCATACTTTTGACAGCTTGCACATATAACAAGCTTACCACAAATATGTACCATCTTACTTATTTGTCTACCCACCCACAGATGATATAAAATGGGCCTATCCAATCGTCATACTTGACCTGGATGTGCCGAGGAGGAAGTTGACCTTTATTATTGTCTTTGGGAATGTCTATTGGACCAGGGGTTCTGGTGGTTGGAGGAAGAGACCTACCTGGTCAACTCTGTGCCTTTTACTCCTGAGTGGGCCAGTGTGTACATTTTTCCAAAAGGACAGAGAAAACTTACTAAGTGTGCATCAACATTCCATTCCACATGATGGATACACCCAACACCGATTTTATAGTGAGATTTATTTATTTTTTAATTGACTGGTTGGAGACAAAGTTTGATATGTGAGATTCTTATTTTTTTTGATACATGGAAAAGTTTTAACGCAACTTTACCAAACTCAATTCATTCCCAGATCTCTCACAGCATGGGTCTAACCAAGTGGTACAAAACTCAAATTCTTCTGGGTGATCCTCCTATTTCGTTGCCTGATGGGTGAGTGCCAGACACCATTTTTTTGCTTTAGTTTTCAATCATGTCTTTATTTTACATTTATATCTAAGCATTACGTATATGTTACAAGACTTAAGCTATATAAGTGCATGAATATTGTAATGGTTGCCCATAAAAGTAGGGAGTTGTTTTGTTGTACTCAAGTACAATTTCAACCATATTAGGGGCCTTATTCTAGTTCACTCTTTCTGACAAAATGCTTTTTAGATGGACAAAACCATGTGCACTGCAGGGGGCAGATGTAAAATGTGCAGAGAGAATTCGATTTGGGTGAGTTATTTTGTTTCTGTACAGGTTAAATACTGACTGCTTTATTTTTACACTGCAATATAGATCTCACTTTGAAGTAAAACCCCACCCAAATGTAATTCTCTCTGCACAAGTAACATCTGCCCCACCTGCAGTGCACATGGTTTTGTCCATCTAAGAAGGATTTTGTCAGAAAGAGTGAACTAGAATAAGGCCCTAAGTGAGACTCAGCATCAGGCCGAAAACGTCTCCTCTGTGGGAACTACCCGTCTTTAATCTATAGCAAAGCATTTAACTGGGGGGAAAAGTCACAGTAAGACAGTTTCTTTGACCTAAGCAACTTTCATAATGACTTATGTTATTAATTACTTATGCCAGCCTTTTCTTTAAGACTAGCAATGGCTTCCATGACTTTAGAGCAGACACTTACTGATTCCACTATGTCAAGATTTTTGTTGGTGCAATAAATGATCTCAAGGCAATGGGCAATATTCTGCAAAATGTAAGCAACTATGAATTGAACCAGAGCTTCCACAATTTTAGAGCATATCTTACTTACTGACTGAGCTATCTCAGGGAGTATCAACAATTTTTTTTCAATGCCATCACATCTACTAGGGACCTGCTGTACATGGAATTGTGCCTTTTTGCAGATTACACAAAGGTATGCAACAGGATAGACCCACCAGGAGGGGTAAAACAAATGATTGATGATTTAGGTAGATTAGAGGAATGGTCAAGCGCATGGCAACTACAGTTTAATGCCAAAAATACAAAAATCAGGCACTTGGGTCTCAGAAATCCAAAGACTAAATATAGTATAAATGGCACTATAATGGCAACTACTGAGGAAGAGAGGGATCTAGGTGTCACTATTTCAGGGGACTTAAAAGCAGGTAGGCAATGTAACAAAGCAATGAAGAAGGCGAGTCAGATGCTTGGTTGCATAGGGAGAGGTATCAGCAGTAGAAAGAAAGAAGTAATAATGCCACTGTATAGGTCATTGGTACAGCCTCATCTAGAGCACTGTGTTCAGTTCTGGAGGCCCTATCTCCAGATGGATATAAATACATTAGAGACTGTACAAAGAAGGGCAACTAAAATGGCGCATGGCCTACATCACAAAACTAAAGACTAAAAGATCTTAATATGTATACTTTAGAGCAGAGAAGGGAAAGGGGGGACATGATAGAAACTTTCAAATATATCAAGGGTTTTACAAGGTACAGGTGGGAGACATTCTTCACAGGAAGAGGAGCAACAGAACACGAGGACATGCAATGAAACTAGAGGGAGGAAGATTCAGGGGAGATGTGAGGAAAAGTTACTTCACAGAAAGGGTAGTGGATAAGTGGAATAGCCTCTCATCAGAGGTGGCAGAGGCTAAGACAGTAGAACAATTTAAACATGCTTGGGATAGGCATATTGATGTCCTTACAAAGCAATAAGGATCAAATATGGTTTGATGTAACATGTTTAAAAAAGGGGCAGACTAGATGGGCCAAGTGGTTCTTATCTGCCGTCAAATTCTATGTTCCTATGTTTCTATGAGGTATCTCAGCAGAGTAATGCTAAGTGGTATCAATTACCCCAGTGCACCAAAAGGTGTTTGATGTTGCACAAATTTGGTTGGTGTCTCTTCCCTAAAGCCCTGGTAGACCTGCTAGTCACATGCAGGGGCTTCACTCTCAAGAATATTGCTTAGTGTGAAAAATGGCTGCCTTCATTGAATGTAGGTGAAGGACACATTTTAATATAATGCAGCAATTAAAGTAAGATCAATTACGCTCACCACCTGATTTAAATTGGGCTGGTCTCATTTCTCATTATTTGTTTTTTATATCTAAAACTATATATTTAGTGTCCAACCTTTAATGTGTTTGATGTTCTAAATTCTCTCCTAGATAAGAGACTTGCATTGAACAAACTCTGAGCTTCTGGATGACAGTGTAGTACATTCTAGGATTGTTCCTGGCTCTCTAATTATCCTTCCCTTCTTGACTTTAGTATCACACGTAGCCATGTGTAGAATCATAAAATAATTATGCAGTGTACAAGCTTTCTGGGAGCATGTACTACTGTTTTCCTAATTCTTTATCGCTCTCATTGATCGTGGCGTGTGTGCATTGATCCAAGCCAGCCATCTGGTTAGGCAAGATAAGCATGCTAGTGTCTTTGCAATGCACTGTCACCCAGGGAGGGGGTACGTTTTGGCTGTAGGGAATTATAGGGGCAGGATTAGCCCTCTTACTATGAGTAAACTGAATTTTAAATGCAACTTTGCAGCTGCATGGACCATTTTGCTAACTTCTATTTTTCTGCCGTTTTTATTTTCCCTCCGCCGATAAATATATCTAACAGTCCGTAGGGTGGACTATAAGGAAGCCTCCTACCACGATATTTTATAATGTGACTCCAAATGTCCATGATGTCAAAATGCATCAATAAATAGAATAAATATATTAAGTCAGAATTGTGTTAACTCTTAAGTTCAACCATTTTTCATTGTTCTAGATTACTGGATAATTGTTTTGAGAACTGGGTTCCGCCTGTGATTATATCAACTGTAGCAAATTGTTTTTGCAATGTATTAAAACCCAAAAATAAAGAAACCGTTTGTCTTCGACTTTTTTTCCCAGTTAAATGTTCCGTTCCATTGTTTTCTTATATGCTTGGAGTGTGTGTATGGGTGGGGGGAGGAGGGATCTTAAATCTTTTTCACCAAAATCGAACAATTCTGTCAAAAAAGATTAGCTCTATTTTGTCTGCTGGGTACTGACTATTCATGAGCGGAGAGAGAGAGTAACGGTGTCACAGTAAGTAGCGAAGGTGCCTGGATTCTGGCTATTGACTTGAGGATCTGGAGCCTACAAATGAGCAGCCAAAAGGAGCCAGTAAAATGGTTTGCCATGTGTTGAGCGGCACCTTCTTTGGTTGCCTATTTATTTCTTTTGTCATTGCAACTTTTATTGTCAAACAGCTGAAAACAAAATGTTAGATGGGGGCTCCGGGCTGCACAGAGCAGAAAAGAGGATTAGCCTATCACCGGGATCATCTTACACTGAATCAAATTCCTTTCAGGATGTATAATTAGTAAGTACAGTTCTAGACCCCATGTACAAGGAGCATTAACATAGATCTCAAGACAGAAGCAATAGATTACCGATGGTTCTGCTGTTGCTGCATCTATTATTTGAGTTAAAATAATCTTTTACTACCGAGTATCAATTTGTTTTCCTGAAATTAAGGACTTCAAACAGTAAATTCTGCTCTACTTATTTAAACAAACACATGTGCACAGTATATGTCCATCTCTCTCTCTCTCTCTCTCTCTCTCTCTCTCTCTCTCTCTCTCTCTCTCTCTCTCTCTCTCTCTCTCTCTCTCTCTATATATATATATATATATATATAGATATATATAAGAACAATTAGCTCAGGCACTCACTGCTTACTGAAGAAACTTGCCCTGTTGCCCTCTGCAGGTCAAAGGTTGATCAAGAAGCCAAAGCAGTATGGATGTGTAGATGGCAGCACTCAAGAAAAAAGACACGGTAAGCGGCAATAAGAAGACGGTCAACGTTTCAATGTGCACTGACGAAAATGCGTTAGACATCGAAACATTGGCATTTCCCGTGTCTTTTCTTCAGAGTGACGCCATCTACACATCTATCGACAGACATTACTCAAAGAGCTTAATATAACAAAATAATGTGATCCACCATTTCAGTTTCGATAGAAGCTTTCATCAGGGATAAATGTCTAAACAACCAGCTTACCATAATTCTCAGACAATCCCCTCGTTGCACAAGACACTGGAAGCATGTGCTACAAAGGGCAGGGTGACATCACACTCCTTCTGTAAGACATGCCTGTGACGCTTCCTTGCAACAGCAACTCTTTCAAGAATTGACATGTATCACCCATGACCATGTAAAGTAATACAATCGGAAAAGGAAAGGATGGTCATTGGTGATTCTGATTCCTTGGATGCTTAACACTCTAATTCACAAATGCTTTTATGTTCGAAGTGCTATAGCCACAACATAAAAGTTGTTTAGAAGAATCTATCTGGGACTTGTAGTACGACAAGTTTAAAATGTTCCCGTGTGAAGCTTTACTACCTGCTTTCGGAAAATGGGGGCATGGCCTGTGGTCACAGCTTGCCTGTGAGGCCATGCCCCTATGACATAGAACATGCCCCTTTTTTGGTCACCGCACAAGCATCCAGATATCTGAAATGTTGGGAGATATGAGTGTACAATATATGAGAGTACGCTGTAGATATTGTGGAGTTACCGGTACATTTCAGACTGCCAGTAGTAAAGCAAGCATCAAGTGCCCCGCCCCCAACAAGTATCATCCCTTAAGTAGGTGCCGAACAAAACAATCACCATTGCCAGCTATGCACACACATAAGCGTCATGAGTTGCCATTGATACCAGCCCCAGGTAATGTAGACATCATAATGTAGAATCTGACATTATACTTTGTACAGGACAGTGAGCTGGACTCTTCATTGAGGAAGAAATAGCGAGAAACTTTGGACTATCTTTTATCTATATTAATATAAATGCCTAAATTAGTTATTAGGTTGTCTAAAACAACAATGAGAATTCACCAGTCATGCTTAATCTACTGCAGAGACACAAATACCTAACTTATGCCAAAGTAAAGGAAAGTAAACCCATAAGTGCACCACCAAAAGATTGGCCATGAAGTTAGAAACTTTATATTAGAACAAATTGAATGTATTGCCCAATCCCATTGATGAATAATGTTAGTATATAAGGAGTCATTGTTTTCCCTGATCTCTGTCAGTTTAATGGTTACAAGGAAAAGGTGGAACCTCGTATACTAAGCACATACAGTATATTATAGAATATACTTAAGTGAGCTGTTTTTTCATAGTGGAGGTCATAAGACTTTGGTGGAGTATACTAGCCAAGTTACCCAGTGTGACCCATTTAGCTATCTGTGAGTACAGTCAACAAATAAGCAGGTGTTACATATGTGGATAAATTGGCTTTTCATAAACAAGTATCATTTTACAATATTCCGACAAACCTACTATTACTGGGCTTTCAATAATCAACTAAGTATTGTTGTATCGGTATATGGTCACTAGGTCTACAAGCATTAGGTCAACACCACTCGGTCGACATGCATGAAGGTTGACATGGGGTTAGGTTGACAGGGTCATTAGGTTGACATGGGGAAGGTCGGCAGTCAAAAGGTCGACATGGGGTTTTTCACTTTTTTTGAGCCGACATGTACCGACAGGCGGTATTTCATGTTTCATGCCCTACCATCCACTAGGGTGTGGTGGGAGAATAAAATAGTGTGCGGGGCGTAGCGAGGCACCATGCTCGAAGCAAGGTGAGCACAGTGGGTCATTTGAGGGGACGCGGTGCACTTTTTTTAGTGTCCATGTCAACTGTGTCGACATTTGGGTCAAAAAAGTGAAAAATTCCAATTTGACCTTTTGTCTGTCGACCTTCTCCATGTTGATCTAATGCATGTCGATCTAATGACCCTGTTGACCTAACCCCATGTTGACCTTCAGTCATGTTGACCTTCATGCATGTTGAAATGTGATGTTGACCTAATGTTATCGAATGATTCATACCCATTGTATCACACTGTGCACTGTATGCTCAAGAAGGGATATAAATCTTATCTGCAATGTCCAGGACACTCTTATAGATGTGTCCAAAACACCTTTATTGGTGGTCAACACTGTAATGCTAGTCTCAGTAAGAGTGGTGAATTAGTATAGACATTAATATTAATGTCAGCATTGACAACAGCATTAGTAACAATATCAGAAGTAGCAGGTGGCCTGTCACCCCGCTCCCCAATTAGTATTTCTCATTAGATCTAGTCATTATATTTACTTTCTGCGTTCTCTGAGTTCTGGAGGCCTTCACTTGCAACAAGGTAAGAACGGGGAATAAGGGAAAGTTAGGCTCCGAGCCCTCAATCTTAACACTCAAGGATGTTTTTGAGCATAAACCAATATAAAATTCAGCCAGTATCTAGCTATTATTATGGAAGCTGTCAGATATGGGCACACCGCATGTTTAGGACATGGAGTTGCATCGGGTAGGATCAAAACCTCAATTTCTGCAGCCAAAAGTTTACAAACTCTCTTTAAATGTCTCTTCTGATGGAAGTTTCTAATATTATAATCCATGATCACTTTGGCATCAGCACAGTCCTGTCCATCTGGGGCTTCTTCACTTAAAAATGTGATACAGTAGTTTGGAGATATGTCTGTACTAGATCTCCAGATAACAAGGGGAAATAGAAAAATACTCACTGTAAGTGATAGATGCACTACAGAAAAAAGATGGCATATGGTAAAAAAGATTAGTAAATAACCCAATTGCTGGGGCAATGTATGGCAGGTTGTGGTTGAGCGGGACGGGGTTTAGTGAATCTCAATTAAATCACAATGAATTTTCATCCAATGGGGCAGATGTATTAAGCCTTAACAAGAGATAAATGCAAGAGTGATAAGGAGAGATAAACATCCAGCCAATCACCTGCTAACTGCCATGTTACAGGCTGTATTTGAAAAAAGTCAGTAAGGAGCGGATTGGCTGGACGTTTATCTCTCTTTATCACCCTTGCATTTATCTCTTTTGAAGGCTTAATACATCTGCCCCAATGATGACTATACTTTGTAGGAAACCTGGAATTATTATGATAATGAGTAAGGAAAGCACTTCAGTAAAACAATGTTGCAGTCACTCCTTGTTATTACATCAGCATATCAGTACTCTGTTGACCCACGTTGCTGCACTGTACTGGCAGAACTGATTCTCTACAGTATGTTCCATATCTATTGGAATCCAGCTCTATACAAAACCGCTCTTTCATGACTTCCTCTTGAAATAAGATTAAATACTAGGTCCCAATGTGCTTATATCTAACGTTTCTGCTGATTCTGCCACGTTTCGTCTACATTAACTTGACTTTTTAAAATCCATTTGTGACAGCTTTTCTTATACTTCTCAGGTCAAAACTCTACTTTCTCAATGAATGAATGCAGAATATTTTAGTATCCCATATAATTTATATATCATGATTTACATTAGATGTACTCTTATTTTCATTACATAGCAAGCAATAAATTTATAGTCTCCTTAACCTCTTGTATTACAGTGATAACCTCACTTAGGCAGACTTTGTGAAACCTGTCATGTCCCTGAATATTATTATGAATACATTTAATTGCCATAATGCTAGAACATTAAGAGTGACACGGCTTAGAACCTTAGAGTTCCCTCTATGATGTTGAATAAAATGTATATTTATATAAAAGAAGAAAGGAATGGGGTTTCAGAGGGCGCTAGAGTAATACACCAACTTGGAGTCACTCAGGGGCAGATTTATTAAGCTCGGTGAAGTGATAAAGTGTCTGGTGCTTTATCACCGGCCAATCAGCTCCTAACTGTGAAGTTACAGGCTTGGTTTGAAAAATAACAGGTAGGAGCTGATTGGCCGGTGATAAAGAACAGACACTTTATCACTTCAACGAGCTTAATAAATCTACCCCTCACTGTGGTGGATCCATGCTGTATGCACATCCTCCCTAGAACTCACTATTGTGTGGGTCTCATTCCGTTGAGCCTACACCTTATTTTTCTGGAGAAAATCAAGTTTTTGCTATTGTGGACATTCCCTGTCTGGATAATATTGGGAATATCAATCTGGATATCTTTTGTTTGGATTAACATACTGTAGCTGTTTCGGTTGCTCTATTGCCCCTGATGAAGTCATGAACTTGGAAAAACGCGTTGGGATTCTCCTTTCTGACCAAATCTATCAACCCACCAGAGTTGTTCATTTATTTGTGAAATTTTGTGTCTATTTGCTACACCCTAAGTAGGGTGATTTTTTGTCATTGTACATTTTTTATCCTTTTTATATATTAAATAATATATGTTAATCCAAGTTGGTGTATTACTCTAGCGTCCTCTGAAACCGCATTCCTTTCTCATTTCTATTTTCTGGATCCTGTCTAACAGAGGATCCCTCAGAGGTGCTGCTCTTAAAAATCTGAGCACAGAGAGGGGACCCCCACATCTGGTTCTATATATATATAAATGTATAGCTTTGTGAAGCTCTCATTTCTACTCCATGAGTTAAGGTGCTGTTAGATGACTAGGGGGCAATACATAGTCAGGTTTTTCTTTTGAAATGTTTTTTTTTATTGTAGTTATATTCTTTTTTAGAATACATTTTGATCCGTTGGGATCTACTGTTATATTTTGACACAAATAGAACTTTCCTATATATCAAAATTAGACATGTGCGGGTTCGGTTTTACCTGGATTTACTCAAATCTCAAATTGGGATCTTACCGGCTATCCAAAACATATGACAGCCAATAGCCAGGGCTGGATTAAGGGGGAGGGGCTCTGAGGGTCAGTACCACTGGGCCCCCTCTATCTAGGGGCCCCCTGTGGTTGGCATGTATTTTTAAAATATGTATTTTTTCTTTTTTTTTAGCTAAAAAATTTGTGCATGGGAGTGTGGTAGTGATGCAGCTTCACCTATCTGCCAATGTGACAATGATTAAATGTGCTGAGCATCAGGAGCCAAGGTACACTGACTGCACAAGTGTGCAGTGCATTATGGGGAGTTGACTAAGTCCCATGAGACTTTGCACAAGAGGTCAGAGGCTGAGAGGCTTGTGCTGAGCTCTGCTTGGTGGAACTCATCATATGCTCCTCAGGCCCATGGAGGACAGCAGCAGCACCCTTGTCATGGGAGGGTTTTATATCAGAGGCAGCGCGGAGCCTGTCAGGGCTCCTACAGGGTAAGGTACAGAAGGGCAAATACAGGCATTCAAGTGGTATTATATTTATTTATGTATATGTGTATATATATATATATATATATATAGCATGCAGTCGTGGTGCTGGCGGCACTCGTAGGGACTCATAACAGTATGAGTAAAGCTGACACCACTCGCAGCTTACAGGTGCTAACAGTTTCGGATTTATTAATCCTTCATCAGAGTACGTACTCTGATGAAGGATTAGTAAATCCGAAACTGTTAGCACCTGTAAGTTGCGAGTGGTGTCAGCTTTATTCATACTGTTACGAGTCCCTACGAGTGCCGCCAGCACCACTACTGTATGCTGTATCTTCTTTATTCGGAAGGCACCGGGACAGTTGCTGCAATTTATGCTTGGAGTGGCAGATCCAGCACAAGTATATATATGGATATGGCTATTACTCTGGAATAAATTGATGTTATTAAGACCTTGGTGAGTGCCCATTTTCTTCATATTATGCCTTGATGTTTGCTCATCTGGTGGAGCACCCCCTTTCAAAGTACGGAACCTTGAGTGCGGTCTCAATGGACATTTATATATATATATATATTTATATATATAAAAAAGTGTCCTCGAGGCTGTGCACTCCCAGCTTACAGCAATACTGTCCCGGTGCCAGCTGCAGGATCTCCAATCAGGGGTATCCAAACATACAAGTACACTGCCGTGTAAGGCAGTCACAGCAGCACATCGGTATCAACAAAAGACCATAAATAGCAATCTCAGCTATGCTGCAACGTTTCAAATTTTATTCGTCATCAGGCATAAGATGTACAAACATTTCTCACCTTATATCCCAGTGTCCCACCGTGTGCGCACCAATCCGGTTTGCCGGAAGCAGACCATCCCCCATGAGCGCATCACTTCCGGTCCGGTTGTCTGGGCGACGTGTAAGCTCCGGACACCTGAACCGGCGTGCGATACGTCAATTCCGCGCCGGTTACCATGGAGACGCGGCAACAATGCCTATACTTCTCCTGGACACCTGGCCCAGCAAGTGACACCGCTCACCATCAGCAGCTGCTGCCGTACTCACACGGATCAGTGCTGACATATAAAAAACATAAAACATCAGGCTGAGGCTAGCCCAGTTAAAGCGGGGCACCACTTCATAACATGATATTGGCATTATACCAAGCATATACACAACATTATCGCGTATGTACCATAAACCTGCAAAAATTGATACAACAAATAATCACGCCTATAATAATCATGCTGCTGTGACTGCCTTACACGGCAGTGTACTTGTATATATATATATATATATATATATATATATATATATATATATATATATATATATATATATATATATAATTCAAGATAGCAAACAAAAATTCCCAATGCGTTTTGTCCCCACACAGGACTTCTTAAGGGGTTCGCAGATTGTGTAAAAAATTACTTTCTACAGCTTTCATAGAAGTTACTTTCAACAGATTTCGTAGATGGAGTAAATCCGCAATAGGAAGGTTCAATTTGATCATTAAATGTCACAAACTCTGGAATACATAGTGACTCAGGCTAATTGCATACAGATGTTGAGTCAGTGTGTGAGCCTCTCAATATTCATACATGGTCTTGCCTTAAAAGGTTAAAAGTCTGTAGACATCACCATTTCTTGTTTTAAATCAGACAACTGATTTATCTTAAAACCGGATAATATTCCTAGTAGGATATATTGTCTCTATGCTTGATTTAAGATACAGGTGTATTCTGCACAGAATCTGACTGACTCGGGGTACAATTCTCACTTACTGGAGATGTGTGCTCATGAAGGACTTCTGACAGAGCCCTCCATATCTTGAAACATCTGAACCTTTTAATGGTCTGAACCAACCACCAATACCGAGCGGAAAAAGGGACTTTTAATAAACGTTTGAAAATTCATGGACTTTACTTTATTTACTTTTAGAAAGTTTAAGGATTACTTGAAGGCTTGTTTGACCTAATCCGTAAATTCATCTTAAAGGGCGCCATCTTACAATTGTTTCCCACATCCTATCCATTCCCCATCCAACAGTGGAATTTGTAAGCCAGGAAGCCAAACTAAAATATGCAACGTTCTGTGGCGCGAAACTAGAGTCTGTTTTCTATATATATATTTATGTTTAGACTAATCCCCCCACTACAGTTACCCATTGACCACATTTATACTGCCTTTGCTCTGTGTTTTGGCAGTATAATATTCTCCCATGCAGTTTGAAGCCAGTAGTGACAAGTGGGAGGGGGCCCCCTGTCTAAAGTGACCCTGGCCGCCCCCCCCCCCTTCCCCCCCCGAAGGTTTAATCCAGCCCTGCCAATAGCCATTCAAACAAAATCTGAACTTTTCACGCTAAAAACTGTAAATCTGAACCACTCATCGCTAACCAAAATTTAGTCTCACTTTTTCCGGTTTGGTGTGAATAGGATCCCAACATATAGTAGGCGCATAGACAATGAAAAACTTTTTTATGCAATGTTTTTTCAAGAAATTAGCTAGCAAACTGTACACTATACTTGTTTCTAAAACTCTTGATTTGTCCAAACATTTCAAACATAATTTGCCCAGTTGTCATCAGGGTATGTCATCGTCTTAATGTCCATGGTGTGTATGGTTTCAAAAAGGTAGCTACTTCAATCAACCAAATTGGTGCTTAAATAATAAATCAATGACTAAACAAAAATGGTACTCTCTTATAATTCCGAAGATGGGATATCTTGACTTAGGGAACAATGGTTCTTATCTTGTTTTAAATAAATGACCGTGTATTTCATTCATAAATATTTTTTGGGGAAAATAATAATAATAAAAATAATTATAATGTAAGTGACTGGGGGAAGCCCAGCAGCTCCTGGCGAGCCTGCCTTTAAGGTAACCAAAATTGTGGGGGGAAATTGACATACCCCTGTTATGGGAGGCTACCTCTCTTGCACCACTGGGTCTCAGTGTGGGGAGGTTGCATTAACCATGGAAGGCACAGGCAAATATAGACCAAACACACACACATACAATATCCATCTGTGTAATCCAACTTTAGTGGGTAAATTTACTATGATGGGAGTCCTGTTGAGGACAGTATGTTACCCATAGCAACCAATCTGATTCTACTTATTTATTTAGCACCTTCTAGAAGATAATAGGTAGAATATTATTGGTTGCCCATAGCAACATCTCATTTTGATTAGAACTCCCATTTTTGTAAATGTACCCCTCGATGTTTACAGTTGAACTGTAACTTTACTAGAGACAGACAAACACATGGGTACTTGTATAAAAAATGTGAAAGTCCAGCTGCGTCAACAGAGAGCTGCTCCATGCTGGCTCCAGGTTACCACTCCCAACAGATACAACAATACAAGAAATGAACCAGCCCAGGAGCGCCGTCCTAATAAGGATGAACTGATATCCTCCTCCTTCACACTACCAGTTCTTCATCCTTCTTAGCACAGCACTCCTGGGCTGTTTCATTTTTTATTGTTACATCGGTACGTGTCTATATGTGCATTGCATATATGTATTAACCTTGTATAGTAAAAATACATTTAAATAACTTTAAATTACAATTTTGTAGTTGATTTTCTAGCTTTAGGGAGGAAAGATGGAAGAGATAAAAAGTCTACAGAATGGAAAGTGTGAGATAAATGTAATTCTCGCGGAAATCCAGAACTCAGCTGCCATCTCCCTGAACATGTTACAGGTGTGAAATTCTCCAGAGGAAAAATAAACGGCAGTAAAGGGGTTGTGAAATCAGCAATATTAAAGAGGTGCTTGCCTACCCATGCATGTTAGAGCGAAGAATGCTAGTCTTCGGGCTGTGCTGCAAACTGAAGGTCAACTTTAAAGGAATGGAGTCTATTAAATCAACTGACTTGTACAGTAGGTGGTTTATGCAAAATATTACAGAAGGTGGTTAAAAAGTTTACATGACATACAATGTACTCAGTATGACCACAATACAGTATGGTGTGAATTACTGTGATGTATTTGAGCTCTGTTATTGGGATTTGCATTGATTTATAAATAGTGTCATATCTGGGAGTAATAACAATAATTGTGAATTTGGAAAATAATGTTATTTAACCAGACTTGAGAACTTACTTTACTCATTAATTGGTTTTATGAGATTCTAATTTAAAACAAGTAATTCAAGTGTATACTAGAATGCCTATATATACTGATTACTATTTGCTCCAGGAATTATATATTTTTATTTCTTTGACTACTTCAGTGGTATGCCCTGAAATTTTCCAGGCTCAGCTGCAGTGGGCTGTCCCGGAAAATTTCTTGGCATACCATCAGCAGGTAGGTGTGCTCCAGTGGTGCCTCCAGCTGTGCACCACTGACGCACCACCTCTAGTGGCACCATCCATTGCTCCCCCCCTGACCTCCGCGCTCCCTTGCCCCTGCTCCCACTGCCATTAGCACTGCATCAGTGACCAGGTGGCATGCCCAGCTTGGGGAGGTTCAGGGAGGCTTGAGGGACTCACAAGCGTTCGGGTGTCAGGACTGGCTGCTGCCCTTGAATGGTGAGTATTGCTGGGGCAGGACAATCCTGCCCTGGTAAGTTTGTCCTGCCCCTGCAATTCCCACCACTAAAGGGGTTAAACTTCCTTCCTGCCTGATTCCAGGAGCATCGAATGCAATAAAATTAGGTGGCCTTATCTGAATTGCCGTTTTGGACAGATGGACAATAGTCCCGGTCACTGATTTTTGTCCAAAAACTAGAAAAAGTATTTTGTTTTACATTTTAAACGTAACAACGTCAACAACTTGTCCTTCGTTGAGGTTTTTGTTTTTTGTGTGTGTCTTGCTTAGCGGAATAATCTCTCCCATGTGGTAGCTTTTAAAAATTATTTACAAACATTGCTTAAAGAAACCATAGCAACTCGTTATACAGTTGATTTTTTTTCTAACTTGCACGGAACAGATAAAAGTTAATCGCAGATAGGTTGTTGAGGTTTCGGTTGAGATTTGTGCCTTTTAGCACAATTAATAAATAACCTCCTTAATGTAATTTTCATTTTATTTCACGCCTGACATTATGTATGCTCAGGATGTCTTAGTTCAGCAAAATATTAAAAACTGTTCCTCAAGATGTTTACCTTGTATTTGACACATTTTGCTGGCCTCTGTAAAACTCAATCATTTCAAAATTTCCTAGATATTTAATTTATATCTAGTTCTTTCCCCATGTTTGGTCATGAAAGCAATAGCACAACCTGTTGGCAATTATAGGAGGCTTTCTAAATGTAAAGTAATCTGTGAGGACATAACTGCACAGCCTGGTAATCCTTAATTATGGAGAGTCCAAAGCTGGGCATACACTATTGTGATTTCTCGCAGCAGGGTATGCCCAGCCAATCACCTGAAAGTCGCCCGACACCTTCCCAGGTGGCAGGGTTGCATGTGATCCATCACATGCGGTCCTCTATGCTTGTGATGGATTGCATGTTACCCTGATCCCTGCCCGGCCCTCTTCCAGGAGGGAACTTCGAGGTCAGAAGTCAGACCTGCATGCTGGTGCACATCGGACCTGAGAGGACATCACACTGACCTGATTTGGGACGTTTTATTGTCGGGAACGGGTGAAATCCGCCCAAATCAAGTTAGTTCTCTTACCTCTTTGTCTTTCTGTTATTACACAGACTTATTCAGTGGCAGTTAAGAGGTGGGGCTGCAAAATTAAAATAGGGAAGCAACACTAACTGCTCGTGAGTCACGGCAGTGTTTGGGGTGGCGATCGGTGAGGCTCTCCTACTGGGATGTTTCCAAAGATGAGGAGGCAGTGTACAGCCTGATCCGACCGGGTCCCCTCCTCTCTGCCGGTAGTTAGTGGTGCAGCATTGTAGTGTCTGAGCACTAGGGCGCTCTGACTCTACTGCACATGCACAGATCGTGGAGCCTGAACACTAGAATGCTGGGTGGAGCCGGGGTAGGCTGCATTATCACCTTGCTGGGTGGAGATGGTCCAGAATGCATCATCACCTTGCTGGGTTGATCTTACCCAGAATGCATCATCACCTTGCTGGGTTGAGTTTACCCAGAATACAATATCACCTTGCTGGGTTAAGATTACCCAGGCTGCATCATCACCTTGCTTGCTACACCTGTGATTAAGTCTCCGATAGCAGTTAAGCAAGTTATGCTGGTGGATGTGCTTCTACAAGTCCAAGTGTTGGAATCTTCAAATGTAACATGAGTTCCTGTGGCATTCGATTATGATACTTCCTTCGTAAATAAATCACACACGTGCTAGATGGAAATTCTGCAGAGACCATTTATACAATTGTATTGGTGAAAATTTCCAATAAACCACAGTAAAAAAAAAAACTTGTGCTATATATTTAAACTAATTGTTATTTTCTTGCCATGGTTCAGCACAAATTGTGCACCAATGTTGTGTAGTAAAAGATCTCTGCAGAGTTCTCTGATTACTTCTATATTAATTTTCAAAGAAAATTTTATTATGTTTCGTAAGCATGTATAACTCATGATCTATTTGTAATTGGCTGCTTATTTTGAATACATACAACTAGTATCTGGTTTCACCTGAAACTCATTTATTCTCCATTTTACCTTATTATCTACTGATTTGTTTTTTGTGTTCTTGGGTGATCCTTGCCTCTGCCGTGCCCCCTATCATTGTTCTTTTAGCTGATAACAACGATGCTAACTTTAACACTTTAATTTCAGAGACATGTATATATAATTACAGTATCCTTATTAAGGGATTAGGAACCGTACCAGACATTCTGGCAATAATATTACTAATAAACTCTAAATGCCAAGTAAAATAACGTATTTAATAAATAAAAACATTTAAAAGGAAATCTCTTACAATATTTTTCACCATCTTGCAACTGACAAATTCTACAAAATGTCTGCCCATTTCATTTTCAATTTTCTTGACAGGAGATCTACCCTTTATTTCGAGAGAGAGAACCCTTTTGTTTGAATGTAAAACATTGTACGAGGATATATTGACAGCAAGTAAAAATATTTATATATTCAATTTTTAATCCTTGATAGGTGGTGAAACGAACTGAGCATTGTAAAAATAAAAAATAAATCAGTCTATTTGAGTGTTATAATTATACTTCATGACAGGTCAGACAATGAGACAAAAACAGCAATTATTTACAGGTAGCGTAGAAAACCACATTTAAGGCGGAATAGCCATTCACTGGAAATGGACTGTTAATTGGGTAAACAAATTTTTATTTCATTGTATGTAACTCTAATGCCAGAATGAAAAACTAATTTAAGTTTCTTTTAAAGGAACCAGAGAACATTAGCAAAAATTAATTGGAGCACATTCAAATTGCAGTGTCCATGAACAGAAGCTATTATCTTTTGACGGAAAGGGTGCTGTAGCTTAAGGGTGTTTTATCTGTTGTTTATTGTGCTATTATAATGTGGCAATTTACCAGCATGGAACAAATATGCACCATATGGAATTATATATTTTCTCAATTTATATTTCAATATCTATCTGCATATAAATGATGTACAAATCTGAGAAATAACTGTTGCGCTGAAATCATTTTTTGAGAAATAAAATTACTTTTTTTTTTCATATTAAGCCGCCTATTCTGTTCTGCATCGTTTACTTGTACAAACTAAAATCTATTTCAGTATTGGCGGAGTGTTAATAATGATAATAAATGTGTAAAACTGAACAATGTTACTGTCGCTCTCGAAAATACTGTATTATGAATTGTTCAACTTGGTTGGTGATTGGCCAGTTGTTTACAATCTCCAACTCTATGGCGGTGGTCCTTCATTCAGTCTCTTGTGGTAAGAACCATTTTTGATCTCGAGAAATCTGGTAGAAGTTGAAAACTAATGTCTACAAACTATTTGACTTAAAGGAACTGATAACGTATCAAAATAATATCAGCACTACAAATGCTACCCGTTTAATACGTAATAACAGATGGGCAAATAACATTATTATTATTATTATTAATTATAATAATAATAATAATTATTATACTAATAGTAATAATCATTATCATCATCATTATCATCATAATAATACTAAAAATCAGAATAATAAGAATAAAATTATCATCATCAGGGTAACATATTTATGTGTAATTAAATTTTTAACATTGCATTTCCTCACTTAATATTATAACAGTGCCAATTACCAGGGACGTGCGGTGGGGTAAATGGCTGAGGAGTCCCTGGCAAGTACCAGAGCCAGATTTGCACCCAATTTATGAGATTCTCTGAGTTTTAATAAGAGATGTGCAGAAAAGGTAGCCACCTGCCATAGACTTTATACCCCAGAGTTTTGACTATAAAAATTATTAGAATAATAAATATAAGATTTTTTATATATATTCTTTGTATTTTTGACATACTTTATAAACTCAAAACTTCAGCATATACGTTAGTATGACAGGAAAGGCTGTGCCTCACCCCACCGCACGCCACTGCCAATTACTTACTATCACTGGTTTTTACATGCTGTATAAATGCTCGTTAGGGACATTTTTTATATTAATTTCTGAATATAAATATTCTGAAATTGTATTAATATCATCCAAATGTGCAAAGTATAACTGAAATGTCACGTATGGCACTGATGGGCATCAGGTGGTTTCAGACCCACGTGATCACCCTCCAAGCCGTTATCTTCAGCCCACAGCCCCTTCTTGATTTCATGTCAGATCTGCTTGTTATAGCTTGTAGCACTTGTGTAGAATGCCTGCTGATGTCTGTTTATTACAGATAGATGTCTCTTTCAGTAGCGAGCCGATACAAAGGTTGACATTCACTGGCGTAACTATAGCACCGCAGCCCCCGCCACGGGGGGCGCTGTGCATATGGGGGCGCCGGGGGCTGCGGTGCTATAGTTACACCTCTCCCCAATCCCCTGCAGGCTTATCTATTTCGCTGGTCCCGGCGGCTCCGTTCTTCTGCTGAGGACCACCACAAAATGGCCGCCCCCATATAGCACACAGTTCTCTGAAACTGTCTGCTGTATGGGGGCGGCCATTTTGTGGTGGTCCTCAGCAGAAGAACGGAGCCGCCGGGACCAGCGCGAAAGGTAAGGCTGCGGGGGAGTTGGGGGGTTTGAATGGGCGGTGTTACGCCGCTGTTGACATTGTCTGTCAACACCACATTACCCAGTGCATGGTGAGTGAAACAAGTATTCTGAGGGGACGTGGTACACAAATGTAGGTGTCCATGTGATGAATTCTACAAATCAACACAAAAAAAACATGAAAAACTCATGCCAACCGTTAAGTGTCTACCATTGCCATGGTGACCTTTTGTCTATGTCAACCTAGACACTGTTGGCCCTGGTTTTATTTTTTAATAAATGCATTGTTTTAACTTATTACTGGGGTAAACATAGGTACACACTAGTGGATATATCATTAATGATATAGATGATATTGTTAAATAAATATAGTGCAAATTGTCCAGTGTGTAGACTAAATGTCATTAACGTTGCACACTTCCACATATCATTAACGGCCCCTTACCCCGTCATCTGCACATGTAGAGTAGCTCAATGTTGACTATCTAGTCAATGATGCATGTATATCATTAACGATTGTGTTCAATGTATGTGCACTATATTGTTTGACCCCGGCACGGTCTAAATAGTTAACAATATCGTCAGTGCCGGGAATTGCCCACGGTGTACCCAGCGGAAGAGTAATGTTTGGCCTTTTGAAGGTTATAGAGGGCCGCCCAATGTAGCCACTGTAGTTGATCAGGTTGCCTATCACCGGATGAAAAGGATAGTTGTGACTAACTTTTTTTCCACAAAACTCTACTGTTATCTACTAATACACTTAATTAACTAATTATGTTGTAGGGTGTATTTAATACTGAATTTCCCCAAATGAAAAAGTAAAAGGAAACCTATCTTATCTGCTGTAGAACTGGATGAATGCTTACAAAGGCCATCCAATTATGGTAAAGCTTGTAGGCAAGAGGATTACTTTGGTGCAATTATGTTGGGTGGGGTAGTAGCAAGGAATGTGATAATGTGTTTAGAACTGTGTGTGGAGTACTGGGCTAAGTACGTGTTGGGATGGCAATCTTTCATTCCATGCACTAATTGCAAATGGTATTATTTTTCGAGTTTATATAGAGGGCTTTAGTAGTCTTGACTGCTATTGTGTATATCACTCTCACTGGCACCATCTGATAGAGGTGCTCTTGTGTTAATTGATGTATTTAAGTTCCTAATAGTCTATTGACTAGCAGATATCTATGCCTGGATGCAATGAGATTTGTATGAACTGGTTTGACACTGTCTGCTGATTTGTATAGTCAGGCGTTTGCCATATCACTGCCAAGAAGAAAACAATACCTGATGTCAACTATTACCCATAGAGAGTGTTTGAGGAAAGTACTGTAAATCATTTGTTTATCTCACTATTTACTGTTGAGGAATGTTAAATATAACTCCATCCAAGAGTGAGGCGTAATGACTCATTAAGACTTAGGAGATGTTGTGTGATAAAGTCAGGATCAGGAAATGGATGTTTGAGATTTGGTGAAGACTTGTCTACAGGGCCGCCACTAGAAATGTTGGGGCCCGGGACTGACCTACAGTCTGGGCCCCCAGCAGCACAGCACCATATCTCCGCTGCCCCGCCTGCCCGCACCCTGCCTCCCCGTACCCTGTCACCATTACAATTACTTACCATCACCCGCGGCAACGTCCTCCGGATCCTTCAGCCTCCACGGTCTGGAGCGCACACTGCACAGTGCAGCCTGCAAGCCCCTCTGTGTTCTAGGCTCGGCTCTCTGCAGGCTGCACTGTGTATTGTACGTGCCTGGCGCCGGTGCGGGTGCGGAGGGGGGCTGTGGGCCCGGGACAGCTGTACCCAGGGCATCCCCCTGTCGGCGGCCCTGCTTGTCTTTTAAAGCACACTAATGAAATTATCGCATTTGTGTAATATTTCTCCACCAATTCTCCCCAGTTAACAAATACATACCACCAATGTATGGATCATTATTATTATTAACTACATCCTATACACAGAATAGCGATGGCCAAGTTTAGGGCACCCCTATTTAAAACACCCGCCTAACTGGGTACTGTGGTTGCTACTGCATTTATTTGATTAATGGGAGATGTATGAAAGCTTAGATAGATATAAAGTAGCGGCAGATAGAGTACACTACCAACAATGTGTTTTTAACTGTCATATTTCAAACACAGCCTGTAAAATGGCTGGGTTTCAGTTAGTACTTTATCTCTCTCTCCAAACTTTTATAAATCCCCCCCTTAGTGTGCTTGACATAAGATGTGACTGTATTAATACTGCTAGCTTTTGCCATGTATAGACATTAATAGTTAGGATAGGAAACAGTCAACACTGAAAAAAAGTGTTCTGATCCAAAAGGGCAGTGCATGAATGGATGGGGCACCAACACTGAGGCCTGATTGTCTCCAGTGGTTGCTATGTGCCATTTTTAGAAAATAAGTAAACTTACCCCTGAATTAAGGGTAAATAAACATCTTTATAAATACACCCGGATCAGTACTTGTGTAGTTTTACGGCGCCCGATATATCGGATGCGATATCAGCCGGTATATCGGATGCGATATCGGCTGATATATCGAATCGATCCGAAGTGATTTTTGACCTGTTCATAACCCCACTATCCACTACGCATGGAGTTGATTTTATAGAGTGTGGCGAGCGCAGCGAGCCCCGTAAGGGGACGCGGATTACTGCGCTCGCCACACTATATATAGTCAACTCCATGCGTAGTGGATAGTGGGGTTATGAACAGGTCAAAAAGCGCATCGATATATCGGCTGATATCACATCTGATATATCGGCCAATATCGCATCCGATATATCGGGCGCTGTGATACTACACAAGTACCTCAGGATCTTCTCCTTACAACCATTTGTTTTCCTCAGCATTTAAAGAAATGCATTTGTGTTTACCCTAAATAAAACTTATAAATGATACATTTAACAGTGTGATGCCTAGTGAATGTGCTCATTTGCTTTACCTTGGAATGTCCATTATATAAATCTCTGCTGCCACCAAACAGGGAATCAGATAGCAGGAAAATCAGCCACAAACATATTTAAATATTATATAAATGCAAGGAATTTCATTTGGCTTAGCTTCACAAGTCTAATAACCCTTACACACTATACCAGTGGTTCCCAAACTGTGTACCGTGGCACCCTGGGCTGCCTCGGAACACTTTAACAGGTGCCAGGGGTTGGTGGTCCAAGACCAAATCAATTGAATTATGGTCAATATAAAAAAATATCAGCACTGGTGACTGCCAATCATAATATATGTGAACAAACAGAACTGAATCCTATCCCTCACCGCCTATTTAAACCTAAAGGTGCGTACACACGGGGGCGATTTAGTGCAAAATCGCAGGAAATATGGTCGCTGAGCGACCATATTGCCCGCAATGGGAGTGTGCACCGGCGATATATCGCCGGGTGCGCGCTCCCGTTTTTGCCCCTGTGGTGATCGCTGGTCGCAGGAACATGCTCCTGCGACCAGCTGATTACCACTGCCGGGCTCCCCCCGGCAGTTTCTTTTTCATCAGCGACCATCTCTGGTCACTGATGTAAAGTAGAAACTGAGCAATATATTGCTCAGCCATATATTGCTCAGCCATATATGGCTGAGCAATATATCTCCCCCGTGTGTACACAGCATTAGGTTTACATCTAAACAATTTTCTAAATTAATTATAATTTTAGAAAGTTCTCAATAAGAAACTTTGGGCTTAGGGGCGCCATGAAAGAAGATTATGTTACTCTAGGATGCCATGATTAAAAAAAGTTTGGAAACCACTGCACTGTACAGAATGCGTGCCCACTGGTATTGTTATCAATTTTGGCGGTGCCACAAAATGAACAATCTACGGACGATAGAGGCTATCATTAACGATCCACGGGAGTGTGCATCGTTAATAATATAGTGGGTAAACACTGAACAATACGCACAACGATATTAACGATATCATTATCGCTCATATCGATGATGAAAATGATATATTGTGTACCCAGCGGGATGCAGTTAAGATCCCTGCGGTCGGGATCCCGGCGTTCAGAATCCCGACGGCCGAAATGCCGACACTTTCTCCCTCCTGGGGTGTCCACGACACCCCTGGAGGGAGAATAAATTAGTGTGCCCGCAAGGGGGTGCGATCCACGTCCCCCCCTTGTCGGCATTTCGGCTGTCGGGATTCCGGCGTCGGGATTCTGAACGCCGGGATCCCGACCGCCGGGATTCAATACTGAATCCGTACCCAGCTTATGAGTGTATATAGTCACCATTATAAATTCCATCAGAGCTGAAATTTCTCATTTCAATTAATTTCATTTCTCAAATTCCTGATCTAGAATGATTTTTTGGGGGACAGGGGGTAAGGACGGTCAGTCGCACAGGTTTATTTACAAATGTATTTCAGACAGGACCCTCATGGAAGTAGAATTATTCCTTTATATTTAGGAAGAGGGTGTGCTACCACTGGACATGGATCAAGCAAAAAGGAGAAAGGGAAATGTCTTTCTGTGTGGTGCACCTCATGAGAAAAATAGCATAAAATCTAGCTTTTATTAACTTATATTAAAAGACAAAGAGGTGAAATATAGACAAAACAGTGAAACATAAAACACGGACAGTGTATTAAAAAGGATAAGCGAATTTATCCTCACTCAGTGTGGCCCAATTCCCCTGTGGTCCCCTTTAAGAGTTTGCAAACGGTGTTTCTTTTTTAATTAGAACCGTGCTGACAGGCAGTGAGTACTAGTATTCTGGGAGTACAACATGCTTTACTATATGTTCCCTTGTCAGATTGGAGTTGTGTCCAGAAATCTGGAAATGCCTATCACCTTAAGCACTATGGCTTGGAAACTGTGTAACCAATATAACAATTAATCCCAGATAGTGTGGTATTAATTAGGGAGTTACAGAGGCCCCACGGTATTCCACCAATGCACGTTATGTTCACCATAAAATTCAGGTTTAAAATTATTTTATGTACAAAAATTGCATGGAGGCTACACACCTGCAGATATGTGGTGTGTATGCCGTGCAGGAGAAGATTCAATCCAGCATTAGAATGTGGATTACCATACACACACCCACGGGACGAATGACCAATGAATGGGCGTACTGCACACACCCACCTGCAACACCTCATGTGAATCAATCATTAAGGCAGCAGGTATATAATGGGCTTCCGGGAACCTGCCAGGTTGGTCCTGATGAAGCTCTGTTTGCGAACTGTACACTGACTGAACCCTCAGTGTGTTATTCCCTCTTCCCCTCCCCACCTATACTGCATTTTGATTGTGTCCAGTTTTATTTTTAGACCGAGTGAACGCCAGTCTCCACTGGGCTCACTGCAGCTTGCTGTTTTACAGAGCTGGTGTTAAGTCGGACGGCGTTGTATTTGGCACGCCGCCGCTCACCATAGTCTCTGTTTACTTTTGCCGCTACCTTGTATTTATTAGGAGCAGGCTATAAGACGGACAGCGTTGTACTTGACACGCTGCCGCCTACCTTGCTCGCTGTGTATGAGCTCCCTCCTTACCTTCTAGAGCGGGCAATAACTCGGACGGCGCTGTAATTGACACGCCACCGCATGCCTTTTCTCTTGAAGGGTTAACCACCAGTGTATCATCTCTATACCCCCGGCTAATACGGGGTGCCAGAGGAGTGGCAGTCCTCATTGGCTACCTCAGGCTGGGGAGATCTGCAGTCCCAATTGTATGGTGATTGCTCAGACACTGGTGTGCTTTTTGGAGGGGCCTCTGTAACTCCCTAATTAATACCACACTATCTGGGATTAATTGTTATATTGGTTACACAGTTTCCAAGCCATAGTGCTTAAGGTGATAGGCATTTCTGGACACAAATCCAATCTGACAGGGCACATATAGTAAAGCATGTTGTACTCCCACAATACTAGTACTCACTGCCTGTCAGCACGGTTCTAATTAAAAAAGAAACACCGTTTGCAAACTCTTAAAGGGGACCACAGGGGAATTGGGCCACACTGAGTTAGGATAAATTCGCTTATCCTTTTTAATACACTTTCTGTGTTTTATGTTTCACTGTTTTGTCTATATTTCGCCTCTTTGTCTTTTAATATAAGTTAATAAAAGCTAAATTTTATGCTATTTTTCTCATGAGGTGCACCACACAGAAAGACATTTCCCTTTCTCCTGATCTAGAATGATATTACCCTGGAATTTAGTTGTTGACAAAACTGTCCGATTCACCATTTCTTTTTTAGACTTTGACGTGACTCTTGAAACAAAATGCAACAACTCAATGTATCTCTATTAAAACACCAATAAAATGTGCCCGTACAATTGCTTATTCATTGTACAACCCTTAGCGTTTTAATAGATAACATCTGATGAGTAGTATATTTGTGTTGAGGGCTGTCCGCTTCTTATAAGTCTTCACATTATGCATAAGAAAGTAAACAACTGACAAATATAATTAAAAACCAACGTGATTGTTGATCATCGGTATGTAAATCTAACGACTAACGAGGGTCTCCTAATGCATGTGTTATAATCGCGGTGTATTTGTCTTTAACACCTGTATAATCAAATACTTGTATCACTCAGTAAAAGCAAATATAATTGCTATGTATCAAAACACACCGGTGGGAAAGAGGTCTGTCATTGAGACTGTAAATCTGCGTAATTGGGGGCGGGGGATCTATATTGGAAGGTACACATTTGCAGCATCTGATTACAAAATGGTCCGTGGTTTAAGCCATTGTGTAGATTCCATTCCACAAACTTCTTGTTTACTGTTAACAGTTTGAGATGTGGACACTGTGACTTTAGCTGTTAATGGCTCTAAACATTTAGACTAACAGATTAAGCCTTGCTAAACATTAAGAAAATTGTCCCAAACAGAGATAGGGGGGATCTGTAATTCATTTGCATAAGGGCAATTGTCCTGTGACAATACATTTTGGGCAGTCTAAATCACTCGATATTGTGCAGAGGCTATTCAGTTTCCCAGTGGTCTGTTACATTATGTAAAAAGGAAACAAAAGGGCTGGAAAGAGTAAACAGGTTCTTTCAATACATATGCAAATAATATGTATATTGACAGTTAATTGCATGAAGTTTAAAAAAAAAAAAAAGTCCCTTTAACAGCATAGCAAGCTCACTGCTGGGGGTTGATGTCCAAAATTATTTAGATCAATGAGTCCCACATTTAGACCACAAGGCACCCAAACCGTTCCAGGTTTTAAGGATATCTATAAATCCCAAGGGGGATTTAGGAAGAGATGCATGTACCCAGATGTAGAGAAAAATAATTAGAGAGATAAAGTACTAACCAATCAGCTTCTGTTATTTTACAGGCTGTGTTTGTAAAGGGATACGGCTACTAAGGGGACCCCATTTTGGTTGACATGCATTGAGTCAACCGCTGAAGGTCAACAGGCCTTAGGCAGGCAACTGAAATAGGTCAAAATGGCTAAGGTCGACAGGGTTGGAAGGATGACACAAGCATTAGGTTGACAATGGCAAGGTCGACCACCAAAAAGAGTTTTCACATTTACTTTTGAGCCGACATGTGCTGACAGGCGGTATTTCATGTCCTACCATCCACTGCGGCATTGTTGGAGAATAAAATAGTGTGCCGAGTGCACGAGGCACCGTACCCAAAGCATGGCGACTGTGTCATCATTTGGGACAAAAATTTCGAAAATGAATGTCATCGTTTTGACTGTCGACCTTCCCATTGTCGAGCCAATGTTCGTGTCAAGCTTTCAACCCTGTTGACCTTAGTCGTATCGACCTATTTCAGGTGTCACCCTAAGCCCCGTCGAACTTCAGTGGTCGACCCGATCCATTTCGATGTAAATTTGGTCGACCCAATGAGCCATACCCATTTTAAAATTGACAATTTCTAAGATGCTATCTATTTGGTATTTTATCTCATGGCAAGGCTTGATACATTCCCCCCATAATGAGTACCTTATTCAGTTTAATTTAACCATCAGTGCTCAAGCATGGATAACCTTAAACAGTGGACTGCTGGGGCACTTAGAGGACTGAGCTCAAACATACCTACTCTGAAAGGAGACACAGCTAACCACTCTGGGGGCAGGGACAGACTGTCTCGTCTTTAGTCCCTGCCCCCTCCTATGGTAAAATGCCACGATTCGTGGGTCTGCAGAGAGGGGGCAGGGCTTGATTATGTGATTTGCATAATTAAACTTCCACCCGGCACCATGATTACAGTGATTTTAACTCTAGCCCGCCTGCATCAGATAATACTCTTCTGGAGGGTCAAATACTCTTCTGGAGGGGCGGGGGACTTGCCGAAAAATCTGGAGTCTCCTACAACTTCCGGGAGGGTAGGCATGTATGGTTCAGATTTTGTTGGGGTAATATAACTATGGGGTAATTAAACAATGGGATCATTTTAATTTGAGAACGCAGAACTGGACATTGCAACCTGACCTTGTGGACTTCTGGTGTAATGGCGTCCGTGGTTACAGGTTTGCATGGATCCTCCTCCAGACGATAGAGAAGTTAGCAATCATTCCACCTAAGATAAACCACTTTTACAATGATATAAAACTATTACCATGGGCCTGTTTCCCTAGTAAGGGGCAGTTGTATCAAGCTTCAAAAAGTGATAAAGTGGAGAGTGATGAACTGCCAGCCAATCAGCTCCTACCTGTCATTTTTAAAACCCAGCCTGTAACATGTCAGGCAGGAGCTGATTGGCTGGCTGTTTATCACTCTCCACTTTATCACTTTTTGACCCTTGATACATCTGGCCCAATATAATAGATATTATTTACCCATAATATCTATTATAATACAGGTCGAGTATCCCGTATCCGAATATCCGTTATACAAATTATTCCGAAAACCAGACATTCCAGAAAGTGAAATTTTTTATTTTTTTTTGCTAAAAACTCACTGGGGACATTTGTAACAGCATCACTGGGGACATGACATGTAACTGGCACTATATATGTGCAAGACAATGATTGCTTGGCATTCAAATTCACTGCTGAGATAGTACACACATTTTGTTTCACGTTTTAAAACCTTGTTTTTTGAACAAATAAAATATATTTGTGTGTATTTTATGTGGTAATCTATATAATAAGTTGAAGAGTCTGTGTGCGTGCGTGTGTGTGTGCGTGCGTGTGTGTGTGCGTGTCCGTTGCATTGCGGACACACCGTGGCACTCAGAGCCACCAAATTCTGCAACAAGATACCTCTGTACCCGGTGGTGTGCACCTCGAAGCCGTTTTTGGGAAATTTCACTTAGAAATTTAAAAAACACCAAGTTTTAATTTGCCTTAATTGATGATCTGGGAAAAGGATCGACGATCTGGGAAACCGTTGCGAAGGAACAACTCCACACCTGATTTCATTGCTGTCATTGAGTATGAATGACACATTCTAACACTATGGTGGAGACTTTAAACAATTTGGAATAAATGAGGATATACATAGACCACACATCACACACAAATGTACACATTGTACACGTGCACACACACAGTACAACACATACGCACACATAGTACACAACACACACATATATACGTAGCGAGCTTCACACACTTACACATTGGACAGATACACACAACAAAACACACACATAACACACCACATGCAGTACATCACAAACCCATATACACTACAACACACACTCAAAAACAGTACAACAAACACACACACTTAAACATTGTGCAGATACAGAAACACACACAAACATTGCCAGGATAGGCACAGCACACTACACTACACACACATGTATATGTAGCGCACCTCACAAACTTACACATTCGGCAGATACACACAACACACACACATAACACACCACTCACAGTACAACACACACCCACATTCACTACAACACACAGCCAAAAACAGTACAATACACAGATCACACACACTTAAACATTGCACAGATACACACGGCACACTACACACACACATTTATACGTAGCACACCTTACGCACTTACACATAGGGCAGATAAACACAGCACACACACACACATAACATACCTCTAACAACACAACACACACCCACATTCACTACAACAAACAGCCAAAAATAGTACAATACACAGATCACACACACTTAAACATTGCACAGATACACACGGCATACACATTTATACGTAGCACACCTTACGCACTTACACATAGGGCAGATACACACAGCACACACACACACATAAGATACCTCTAACAACACAACACACACCCACATTCACCATACACACCCAAAAAACAGTACAACATACACAAAACACACACTTAAACATTGCACATATACACAAAGACACAACATACACATACTGTATATACATAGCACACCTCACACACTTACGCATTGGACAGATACAAGCAACACACACAACCACATACACTACATCACACACACAAAAACAGTACAACACACAGAACACATAAAAAATTGACGTTTATTTAACAGTCTGTACCAGCAAATAAAAACTGTACCTAATGTACCGTTTTTTCTTTTTTCCGCATATCCGTCTCTCCAGTCCTCCAGCCTGTCACTGCGCTCCCCAGCCAGTTGCACTGAGAAATCTTTGTCCTGGCCAATGCACCCCTTGATCAATACAAAGTGGGTACACTGCACTCACCCTGTCAGTTGTATGTTAGGCACTGCTCTGCCTTGAGGGTGTCCCAGACTCTTTTGGTTCATAGATAATGTTTGGTCGATGGGCATGAGCGCTGCATGTATTTGTTTGAATGTTATGAGTGTAAGAATTTGAAGAATAATACTGAGATGAAGATTTGCCACGTTAAAGTGTACAATTTACTCAATAAATCGTGAAAAAAAATATATGTACATAGAAGTACAACCAAGAAATAAAAGTAGGTTTAAAAAATAAATTCTAATTCAAACTGATAATTGTTTGGATGGGGTGGGTTGCCAAACAAATCTATAAGTGGAGGGGGGTATGGATATTGTGGGCATAATTGGTGTTTGGTACACCTACAGGGGGTCCCCAGTTGATGAGAAATTTTCACTACAGTGTCACCGTAGGGGGAAATCCAATTGGGGTTCAGGTGGTCTTTTAGGGACCCCTTTACAATCCCGTTGGTCTCTTCTCCTAAAGCCTATGGTCTCCCTCAGTGATTGACTATTATTAAGGGAGACCATAGGCTCAAGGAGAAGAGACCTACGGGATTGTAAAGGGTTCCTAAAAGACCACCTGGACCCGAATTGGGAATCCCCTTATGGTGACACTGTGACCATGACACTGTAGTGAAAATCCCATCAAATGAGTAGCCCCTGTAGGTGTACCAAACACCAATTATGCCCACAATATCCATATCCCCCTCCACCTATAGATTTGTTTCACAACCCACCCCCATCCAAACAATTATGAGTTTGAATCAGAACTTATTTTTTAATCCTACTTTCATTTCTTGATTGTACTTCTATGTACACTTATATCTTTTCATGATTTATTGAGTAAATTGTACACTTTAACATGGAAAATCTTTATCTCAGTCTTATTCTTCAACTTCTTACACTCCAAACCTTATCAATGCACCCATTGATGATTGCGATGGCTGGATCGGTGGATTGGCCCGGCGGGTGTAGGGAAGAATTTGGCCCATTGCACCCATTCCCAGTGGTGCATTGCAGTGTTGTGCGGGTAGCCTGCGTCGCGTTATGACGTCATGTGGCCAGGCCTGCGGACATGCTCCCACACTCAGGGGCTGCCCCACTGGTAGAGATGACCGGTGCATGTGCTTTACAGATCTCCAGACCTCAGAGACTGCTGCAGGCTGGATTGGTGAGGGGAGCGGGAGTGGCAGGGAGCCTTGAATTTTTTATTAATTATGGCGCGGTAAGTAACGCCCACCCCGGTCTCCACGCACTCAGCACCTGTATTTACACATCCTAGAAACTGTACCATTGAAAGTATAGAAATGGAGGTGTGGCCACATCCCTTTCTGATTTTGTACCGATTTCTGACCCTCAGATGTTGGAGGCTATGTCATAGGTGCTAAATCTCAGGAGTGGATGTAGAATTCATCAACACATACAAGTTATCAACTCAGGATCGTTGTGTTTCAAACAACACCACCACACCTGAATTCATTGCCGTCATTGAGTATCAATGCAAACACATTCTAACATTATGGTGAAATCTACAACAAATTACAATCTTAGGTCTTTGGCACAGCATGCTGTAAGATTACATTTTTCAGCAATTTTGGAAATAAAAAAAACCCAAGGTTTTCCCGGGCAACGCCGGGCGGGTCAGCTAGTAAAATATATTTGTGTGTATATTATGTGTTCATACAGCATAAATGCAAGATACTTCAAAATACATCATTGAAATATTAAAATATTCCGAAATACGGAATAATCCGTTATCCAAAATTCTCCTGGTCCCGAGCATTTTGGATAAGGGATACTCAACCTGTATGCTACTTTTCATATATTTTATCTTTATGACATATAAAGAAAAAGAAACTCACATTGTGTTATCTCCCAGATCACATTTATTGTGTACCTTTCTATGACGGAATTAGCAGTATTATGGACAGGTGACTTACGGCCAGGGCAGCCGAGAGGAATGCCGGGCCCCGGTAAAATTTTGGGGGTGTGGCCTAAGTGTGTGTGGTGTGGGCACCTCCCACACTTAGGCCACACCCCCAAAATGTTTAGAGGTGGGTAAAAGAAAACTCTAAAAACTGTAATCTCAGACGCAGCACACACCTACAGTATGTGCTGTGCTGACAGCAGGCTCAGCATGACCTCTCACGCTGTCAGTGAGACACTCATGCTGAGCCTTCTGTCAGAAAAGCACATGCTGTAGAAGTGTGTGCTACTGGTGATACCCGGGAGGGACGGAGGGGGAAGGGAGGGGTCGAACCAGGGCCCCTGCGGGTCCCCTTCAGCAAGCCTGGGCCCGGGTAATTAGTACCTGCTCCCCCCCTCTCTCGGCTCCCCTGCTTACGGCCTGATTCAGACCTTTTTGCGTAACCTCGCAGCCTAGCGAACAGGCAAGTGCCACCCACCGTCCCGCCGAATGCTCCCCCCCGATGTATTCGAACACACCCCTTTGCATGCGGCCGAAGTGGAGAGAAATCATCGATGGTCAGCGACTGACATTTATTTCCGCCGCTGATCACCGAATAAGGGGCTGGCACTGACATCATGTGACAGCCACCTGCCCCGAGCAGGCATAAAACGCTGGTCATTCCCCTGCCCCCGCCCCCTGTCTGCCCCCTCCCCCGCATGTGCGAACGCCTTGGCAAGTGCGACACTTGCCGAAGGCGTTCGCAAGGGGGGGTTTGCACATGCTCCTATCCGTGCATGCGCATGGGCAGACCCCCACCATCAAGCCTGAATCAGGCTCTTAATAAGCATCTCAGTCAATGTTATTATACCATTTCTGCATAAGCAGGGATATCCTTACAACCTGGACTGTTTTTACTAAAATGGGAGTTCTATTGAAGACGGGATGTGACTTATAGCAACCAATCAGATCCTACTTCTTATTTATTAAGCCCCTTCTAGAAGATAATAGCATTTAATTGGTTGCTATGGGCAACATACCAACTTCAATAGAACCCCCCCCCCCCCAAGGGGGAAATGTAATAACCTGGAGGATTTCGCCATTGCCTGCAGGCTGTTCCATCTCCTCCTTGGAATTCTTCTCTTTCAAAATAAGTCTGGAAGACTTTTATCTTTATTACTAAGTTGCCGTTAATCTTTGTTCTTTAACCAATGCTCCCAAACCAAACCTATACATTAATGAAAGAAGACTAAAATGTTGAGAAGCAAAGCTCTCTGGGAAATCGTACAGTGAGTGTGTAACAGATCCTGGTGTCATTTGTGTAGTCACTAGAGAAGGGCACATCTGCTCTCCTGTCTCATTATAGTAGGCGAAGCATATGTAATTTTGGCATTCATGGAGATAGCTTTGGACATGTAATTATTGAGGTACTGGTTTTAAGCTGTCCTTTTGATTCCTCAGTCTTTCTAATAGGATAATATTAGCTTAAGTGTTTAAAGCCTGTATCATATAATTGTTAAGTCCTGTGGGTCCTGCTGGACAATGCAGCCAAGTGGAAAACCCAGCGCTTCCACAATGTCTGACTTTCATGCTATTAGTTACGGGGGATATGTCAGCAAGCCACAATGCTTACTGACCAGTTTCAAATAAATATATTCATTATTATTACTTTGTTTCTGCTACAACTGAACCTGGTTAGATATAATGCAATTCTTATTTTTCTTAAATCTTCTCTATTAGAATTAAAACAAAAGTGATACATATCCTCCCCGGTTAGTAAATAGGGGATCCCTAAAATCTCCCGCACTACCCAATTCCTGGAAGCCAAATTGCACTGTTGTTTACATTGTACTCAAGGACTAATCAATTCCAACTGTACTAGTGATTACATTGATCACTATTAATGAGTATAAGCATTCCTACTAGCCAGTGCAAGATTAAGCCTTCGGGGGGCCCAGGGCACTTTAGACAAGGGGGCCCCCTTGCACTTGTCAGTGGGAGAATATTACACTGTCAAAACACAGAGTAAAGGCAGTATAAACTTGGTCAATGGGTAACTGCAGGGGGATATATATATATATATATATATACATATATATATATATATATATATATATATATATATATATACACATACATACCACATGAAAAGCCTGTGTTTGTCCCTCTGCACCGTACTCTGTAGGACTGTAGGAGACCTCACAGGCTCAGTGCTGCCTCTGATTAAAAACCCTCCCATGACTAGGCTGCTGCTGCTGCCCTCCATGGGCCAGAGAAGCATGTAATGAGCTCCACCAATCAGAGCTCAGCACAAACTTTTCAGCATCTGCCCTCTTGTGCAAAGTGTCACGGGACTTAGTCAACTCCCAGTAATGCACTGCACACTTGGGCACTCGGTGTGCCTTGGCACCCGATGCTCAGCACCACTAATCATTGCCACATTGACAGATAGGTGAAGCTGCAGCACTACCCCACTCCCATGCACAAAAACTTTCTAAATCTAAAAAAAAAATGTATATATTTTTAAAAATACATGCCAACCACAGGGGGCCCCTAGCTAGAGGGGGCCCAGGGGTACTGACACCCTTTACCCCCCCCCCCCTTTAATCCAGCCCTGCTACTAGCCAGGGCTGCCACCTGGGTGGGGCAGTGGTTCCCAAACTTTTTTAAATCATGGCAGCCTAGAGTATCAGAATTTTCTTCACTGCACCCCTAGTCTGAAAGTTTCTTGTTGGTAAATTATGAAAAAATATTCAATTAAGTAAATTGTGTTTATTTGTCATCCTTAGATGAAGTGAGGCAAAGGATTCACTTCAATTTGTACACATATGTTATGATTGGAAGCCACAAACATTGGTTATGTCTCTTACAGGGTTCTAGTCCTGGGCCCAGACAGAAAGGGGGCCTGGCACCTAAATCTATCAAGTATGATTTCTCATAGACAAAGTTTACATTTCCATTAAGGCAATGTACAGGTTGAATTAGGGATGCCAATCCTGGGGCATTTTTTCTATCTCGTATTTCGGGATGTGGCCTCCCTAATTAAAAAAATGCAGCCCCCCACAAACAGGCCACCCCGCACATAGTCACATGGTGGAGCAGGGGTGCGGACTGTGGGAGCAGACATAGGGTGTTAGTCGGTGCGTGTGCAAAGTTGCTTCCTAAAGTGGGAGGCAGGGCCAGAGATGCGGCCTTGGGTTGCTGCTAGAAGCGGTCGGCTGCCTGGTGCAGGGGTTATGCCGGAAGGTGGTAGGGCAGAAGAGGTGCGGCTGCGCAGCAAGACCTCTGACTGTCATTCTGCGCAGAGCCGCACATCCATGGATCGGGAACAGCTGGGCATCGTTTAGGCGGTGCTCAGACGCTGCCCAGTATTAGACTTCACATGCGCAGTCTATTCCCGAGATCTCGGGAATGGGAACTCCATTCCTGGGATTGATATCCTGCCGATCCCGTTCCCGGGATTTACCACCCTAAATTGAATAGTGCGGCCAGTGCTGCGAACATCTGGGGTGGAACCAGGCATGCAGGGGGTTCTCGAAGGGAATAAGGGTTCTGAAGAGTTTCTGGAGACAGCCCTGCTACTAGTGATTACATCCATCAATATTAATGAGTATATTCTTCTTCACTAGTGATCCTACTAGTGCGTATATTTCTTCTCTTGTAGTAAGTATATGTGTCTCTTCTAGTGATTACATCCATCATTAATAAATGAGTAATTGCATTCCTTCCTACTATGGAGCACATTCATTCCTAATAGTAAGTATGTTCATCCTTACTAAAAATTCCATTCATCACTGTTAGTGAATACGTTCATCCCTACCCCAGTAGTGAGAAGATTCATTCATAACAGTGCGCACATCCCTACTACTGACTGTATTACACCCTACCAATGAGTACATTTAATCTGGGTGCGAGCTTTAAAGGAGCACGTAGATGGATGTGCCATGGGAGTATCGCAGGCATTAAACTCTAAAGCGATCAGTAGCAACTGATTCTGAATCAGCCGCATTCTATGTCATTGTCATTTGTGATACAGATAAATCTATTGACTTCCTAAGGGTTTAAATACTAATATAAGCCACTGTGTATGGCTATAGAGTCTGCGTACGTGGAGCATGTGTCATGTGTGCTTTTAGTTCTAGGCATTCTCCAAGCCCAACAATATTAATATTAAATAATACTCTCTACAAGGGAGGCGTTATTGTAACACTGGAGGGTCAGTGGAGGTGGATGCGAGGGCACACGCTTCCTACATTACTTGGGGCCAGATGCATTAAGCTTCAAAAGTGATAAAATGGAGAGTGATAAACAACCAACCAATCAGCTCCTGCCTGATATTTTTGAAACGCAGCCTGTAACATGGCAGGTAGGAGCTGATTGGCTGGTTGATTATCACTCTCCATTTTATCACTTTTGAAGCTTAGTGCATCTGGCCATAGATCTTGAAGCTGGTCCCACCTTCATGGCCAGCGCCATCTTCCCAGTGATATTTGGAAACATGACACTGGATGCACAGCAACAGTTTTTGCTTTCAATATGCGGCGCCATCTTCCCAAAGACTTATTTTTTATAAAAAATAAAAAGTAAATTTAACGATCCAGGCTTCACATTATCACTGAAGTAATCAGGTTAGAGCAAGCTTGTCTAAAGAGCTCACACTCTTGGCATTGTTACGCCGTCCCTCTCTATTTGACTTCTCTTTTCCTGTGCTGTAGCTGAAATGATCTTTGATTCCATTAACGCTGCTGGTAGAACTACACCTGCTTGATCCTGCTGTTTAAGGCAGCACAAATTCCTTACTTGCTGACACATAATCTTCACATTAGTGTTCTCTCACGTTCTCAGATGCCGTTTCTCTCTTAACTCGTACTTAACTGCAATTATCGTACAGGTAATGACTGTCTCCAAATATCACAGGTACTTCTCTTAGAGTACACCCACGCTCTCAGCATCCGTCCCCGCTCCGATCGGTTACTGGTATACTGCACTTTGCTTTCCTTGTAGTCATTATGTTCTGCCATAACACACTGATTGTCTTAACCTCAGGAACCTTCCATGTCCTTATCAAAGGGTTTCATAAGAGTATTGGAGAGTGAAAAAGTGGAGAGAGATAAGGTTCAGGCACTATTGCACATGCACAGACCTCTGGGAAAATGGCTTCTCGATGCTGATCGTTGCTATGGCCAACTTCTCCACAGGCCACTTCTCCACTCTTATCACCGCTTGATATATGAACCTCTTATCTCTCTCCAAGCTTTCATACTCTCCCCTTAATACACCAATAGTCACCTTAGTCTAACACTGAACATCTCACGTTCAGGGGCGCTGACAGATAGGCCGGGCCCCGATAAAATGAAGGGGCAACAGGTGGGGCCGGGGTTTCTGGGAGGGGGCATGGCCACACCCCCTATTAAAAAAGTAAACAAGAGGAAGAGAGAGAGGAGCATCCGTCTCTCTCCCCAGCTCAGCACAAAGCACTGAGCAGCGTGTGCTGAGATGGGGAGAGAGCCTTTCATCTCTCTCCCCACTACCGACTCCCTGCGATGGGGGAGGGGGGAGCTAGACACAGGCCCTTCAGCAGACCCAGGTCTGGGTAAAAAGTGCCTGCTCCCCCCTCTCTATGCCACTGGTCACGCCTAGTCTTCCATGTACGATGGGCCAGATGCACTAAGCCTCAAAAGTGATCAAATGGAGAGTGATAAACAACCAACCAATCAGCTCCTACCTCACATTTTTCAAACACAGTCTGTGACATGGCAGGTAGGAGCTGATTGGTTGGCTGTTTATCGCTCTCCATTTTATCACTTTTGAAGCTTAGTGCATCTGGCCCCCTGTGTCTGAAATGTACATCATAAGGTAAATTTGAGTGTGAGTTTTTAGAAGTGTGAGAGATGGCCGATGGCATCCAATTAGATTCTAGATATTATACTCTAGAAGGTGCTAGATAAAAAAACAAATAGAATGTGGTTGGTTGCTATGGGCAACATCTCAAACTTCTAAAAATCACACTTTAGTAAATTTACCCCTATGAGGCCAGTCATCATAATCAACTTCTAAATATAAAGTATAATAAAATAAACAGTATAAAAGGCTACAAAAAAATCCATCACTCATAGGGCGGGATATACTAACCTGAGGTGAGTGAAACAGAGCAAGCTACCTTGCCCCATTTGTGGAAAGCAAAGGAATAGGTTTTACTGATGGTGGTCACATATTACCAAACATACACTGCTGGAACCTAAAAAAACTGAAAAAATGTATGTCGGCCATTGTCACCTCAACCTAATGCATGTTGACCGTTTGGGGTCGACCTAACACTGTAGCTTAACTTTACCACATCCAAGTTTTTTTATTCCGATTTAATTTTCGATTTGAAAAATAAATTAATGCTTTTTAAAAAATAGCATAATGACTGAGTACAAAAATACCCACATACAGTAAAATCAGCTAAAATCATGTCACTTTTGCAATCCAAAACCTGGAAATCGGATTGAATATCCAAATTCAGAACCAAGGGAAGATCCAAACCGGATTTTGATTTGGATCCACAAAATTTGCATGGATTTGGATTTCTGAAGAACCAAACCAAACAATTACAACTGACAGACACGCTGTTGGCATCAACCAATGTTCTAGAAAGTGGGATGTGTCTGCTCCGTTTTCTGGGCGTACTGATGTCAGTGGCTGCATCATAAGATTCACAGGACATCAAACACATCCGATTGGGGACGAGGGGGACAAAACACATCCGATTTTGGCTGAGGAGGACCTCAAACGCATTGGACCCGAGGGGGTCACCAAACATATCACATTTGGGCCAATTTCTCTGCCCAATCAATCGGAATCGGGTGAAATGGGCACAAATTGGAAAAGTGTGTGGGCACTTTTACTCAGATGTCCGATGGTCACGCAATTGAGCTGATGATGCTTCTTTCGACTTAAGAGCGGATCACAGGAGCCAGCAGATGGGGAGGAGCATAATTATGGCCAACTGTAGTATTGACGCTAAATAAATGAGAAATACCATTACCGCTAAATTTAATTTAGTTGCCACATTCGCTTACAGGAAATTTTGCTTTATTTAAAATAATAGAAAATCCCCCCCCCCCAAAAAAATCTGCCAGGATAACATCTACTGAGATGGTCCATGCCCCAGGACGCAAAGCCTTGAGGCTACTGATACTTGCCAATTGTCATTAGCTGTCCCACTAATCAACTTTATCCATGCAAAGAGATTTGTAGCTCATTCAAGGAGCCTTGTTCAGAATGCATTAGAATTGGAAATGTATCTGGGAAATAAGAAGAAAGGGATGTTCACCAAAGCACAGGGACTTCACGCTGCTATAAAACAATACAAAAGTCTCATTTTTGGAGTTTTAGGACAAACTGCTATGCGGATAATATGAGTGTGAGAACTGAACTAAGCGCACTTGTTAGAGGCTGTAGAGGAAGTCTTTTGAATTATTTTCAAGAGATCCGGGGGGTTATTTGTTGTAGTCGCAAAGCATAAAATCTTCATACGCTCACAAAGGCTTTTCTTCGTGGAAGAATATTTTGTATTAATTGGGTAATTTATTATTACTGGAAAGCTTTGAGAAGCATCTTATCCACTTTACATTAAACTTGGCTATGATTTACAGCATGTGACCAAGGCTCCATCCAAATGGAAAGTGTTTCTTGCATTTAAAGGAAAACAAAAATCAATAATGAAATACAATGAAAGCAGGCGGCCTATATAAAAGATGCAAAGAGAAACAAAAAAAACGAAATGTAGAAGCACATTTTTCTTATCTGCAACTATAATTCTCTTATACTAGTATTATTCTATAATACTATCCCTATAGAATATCTGCCAATAGTTATGCAAAATGGGTGGGACTCAATGGAAATGGCTGAGTCTTAATGGAACATGGGCTTGGCTTGGTAAAATGCGATTGGCCTAGGAAGACTGTTGCCTATACAGTTCAGATTGTTTTAGTAGCAATGCCGGAAGGTTTGTGAGGCATCGGGGTCAAATGTAATAGCCTCTGAATTCGGCGGCTGTGCAAGATGGTGGCCAAACTCAGACTTTTTAAAGGGGAAATCGCTAACAAGGCATGGTTTTGTCTTGATGCTGCTCCAAGTCTGATATTTCCAAATGAGAGAGAAGGAACGGGACAGTGGAGCCGAGATGGGTGGGGAACTCGTACTTTTTACCTGGGCTCGGGTCTGATTTAGGGGCCCGAGTCCAGCTCCCCCCTCTCCTGCTGCAGAGAGCCGGGCAGTGGGAGTAGAGAGGACAGGCAGCCACTGCAGCACAGCCTCTCTCCCCAGCCCAGCACATGCTGCTCAGTGCCGTGTGCTAAGTGGAAGAGAGAGGCAGCCTGTCCTCTCTCTTCCTGAGCGGGTGTCCCACCCGCTGCTCAGCCATCTGCGCCCTCTGCAAGGTTTTTACCTTGCCATTACCATTGACCACACCCCTTTTTTACCGGGGCCCCTGGAGCGGGATACAACTGACACCTTTCACTGGGTGTTACCCGACTAGACATATTGCATCTGAAAGAGGTGAACATTTTGGACTCACAAGACTCACCATCTGTCTATTTCATGAATTATCACTCCAGAGAATCCATCTTCTCAAGCACGAGTTTATTCCACAATAAGGAACCCCACACTAGTGAATGGAAAGTTGCACGATTGGAACCTTTCATCTCTTAACAGCATCATGTCCATGTATTAATGTCCAGCTAGGAATTGGACTATTAAACATGCTGACCTACCACCTTGGAGGAGCACCTATTGATTTATATGGTGTACTACTATGATATTTTAATTATATTTTAAAGTGGATGCCCATCTATTAGTTATAGTTTACTTGGTTGGTGTGCTGAGGTCACAGAGGAAAATGCATGAGTGACAGCAGTTGTGGAACCACCAATTGCAAATAAAAGCCACTGCATGTAATTTACGGCATGTTACCAATTTTAGGTTGTTTTTTTTTTGTCTGCGGTAAATGTTCCATGTATTAGTGGTGATGTTAACTCTTTAACATTGTGAATTTTTTTTATTTCATGTGCCCTTTCTAAAACCCTCCATGCAAATGATTACTGCCTTTAGTAGATGTTAAAGTACTAGTATCATCATGACTGACAGCAGCCACAGCACTAGTACTTGGTTGCTTCTCCTGCTTCTATTAACTGATCATAATCCCTACAGCTCTTATATTATTAATGCAGTGGCATGGCATCTACGGAGCCTTAATGTAACCCAGTGCCACTGACTGACAATAAGATCTTACTTGAGATCCTAGTAAATCCAGGTAATTTTCACACAGTATTCCTGTGTCCAGTAGGTGCCTTCAATGGGTGCAGAGGGGCCCACATATAACACCTTTGACCAATTCATGATATTTACCTCTCAGTCGGTGCTGCAGAAATCACTATGCACTATTTTCTCAAAGATCTGCACATGTGCTGTACTCAAATCAATATGAAAATGGTTTCGAGATTGGCACATGCCGAGGCGGAATCACCATTTGTGCAGCAGATGCAGTGCATGGGGGCCCCAAGGACCCCACTGGTGCCCCTGTCACCCACTGCTGTGTTTCCCAAATTATATTTTACACCTAGGCCAACCACTCACAAGTTCCGCCAATGGGCACATGAACAGTAGACTATGAGAAAGTGCCAGTCAACTAGGAAAATGCCCAATTATATACCTTATATACTGTATGTAGTTTTAATTAAATATCTGCACTTAAGTGCCCTGGATGTGAGTTAAGGCTTGAATATAAATGATTAAGCAGAATGCTGTGTAGCGGCTTGCCAGGGCTTGGAGATCATCTGTGTCTAGATGTTTATTCACTAGCTGAGAGTAAACATAGCTCGGAATGAAAGAAAAGTGCTTGGAGCTACGGTGCAACATTTACTGAATCCCCCTGCACTTGTCAGTTTTTCTAATGGAGTTATGCTTATATTTTAAATGCAGCCCGTACACAGCATATCAGCGCCACAGGCTGTTTCATTTACTGCAGAATACATTGAGCAGAAGTGTTTATTGTATATTGTATGCGGGTTCCCTGCCTGCAGAAAGCTTATGGAAATGTCGTAAGCAGAACTATGGAAGACACAAGCTGATTATACTTTAATGTCATGTATGTACATTAGTACATAAAGGGCCTGATTCAACTTCAATCGGCCTGCCGAAAATTGGTTGCGGGGACCGATGGTGCGGTGCTGCACGTGCGTATTGGTAAATTTACGCATACTCAGAGCCGCTGTGCGAACGCCTTTGGCGACTATCGCACAGAGGGGGGGTAGTGGGCAGACAGGGGCCTGGCGCATGGGGATACCCAGTGTTTCCTGGGCGTGCCCATAAAAACAGTGGGTGTGCCCAGAAAAATGCTGGGCACCCCCATGCGAACGTAGACGGGTTGAAGCCTACAAGGGGTGGGCGCCTAATGTCACATGACTGACTGTCATGTCTAGACTGACTTTTATTTGAAAATGCCTAAAAAAATTCCATTCGAGGGTTTTTGACCATTTGTTTTTTTCAGGTGTGTGCTCGGATGTCAATGAATGTGTGCACTCCCACATCCATGCGCATGCTGCCTAGTATATTCACGGGGCGGGTGTTCGTTCACCTTGCGGGCAGCATTAACCCGCTTGCTAAGCAGAGAACGGCCGCTGCTTAGTGAGAGTACCTGAATTAGACCCACCGTCTCCTACAGATAGAAGAGTGTTACTGTCAAATACTTTAATGGCATTGTAATTCGGGTAATAACTAAACCATAGACTTCACGATTGTCCCTTAAAACATTCACCACATCTGGCTGCAAAATGTTGCATATTTCAGGTCAGGTTAAGGCACTAGTGGGAGGGCTTAGGGTTATGCTGCAGGTATAAGGGTTATGTTTAGGCAGAGGGGTGCAGGGTTTAAGGTTTAGGGGTTGGGGTAGGTTTAGGGTTAGGCACTAACGAGGGAGGGTTAGGGTCAGGCTACAGGGGGGAAGGGTAAGGCTGCTACAAGGGAGGGTTAGAGAGGCAGGAAAGTATACTTACCTGATTTCTGTCGCGGTACCCTCCTTCGGTATGCTGGTGTTGGTATTGCGACTGCTGGAATCCGGCATTGCATTGAAGGGGCCAGGGTTAAGTGGTGCAAATTGCCTGCAACTGCCACCACTCTCCCCACCACCACCCTCAAGGACAACCTGCAGCTTGCCTCAAGGTGAGCAATGGTGGCTGGTACTGCTTCATGTTATTATGTAGTTCCCGATACATTAAGAATCTGGTTTGCTTGGAGAGTGTGAGACTAATTTTATCTCTGTCTACCAATGGCGGCCCGCCCATAGTAGTACACAGACGCACTTGTGGTGCCTAATAAATAAAATATAGTAAGAAGAAGAAGAAGAAGAAGAAGAGGAAGAACAATACTGTTAATACGGTCTTTGAGAGCCATACAGTATATGTATTTATCTAAATTGATAGTTCAGGCCTGGATTTATACTTTCTCTCCCCTAGTTTCCTTTGGAATGCTTCTGTTGCTCTAGGCTCAGCTATGGGGGCCATTGTACTAAATCCAGTACAAATCAGATCCTCTTTCTGTGTTATCTCAGGAGAGTTTTGTAGAAAACAGGACAGCAGGAGAACCTGGAGCTGTTGAGCTTCTTCTGCTATTGCACGGAGGCACATGTCCAGGAGCCCATAAATGAAGAGTAACCTGCCAGTTCCCTTCTTGCGAGGGCCCCATTCTGCTCTTCAGACCATTACCAGAGCTGGTGAAGAGGACCTACATGGCTTTGCATTCATGGCTATAAAGTTGTTCATGAATTTTCATAGATGGGTGTCCATGGTAAGTTCTTGGAGAACTTGAAGAGTATTATTGTACGTATTGGCCAAAAGCTTAGATCGGAAGTCCATGGAATACTCCCCTACTCTAACATATACATTTTTGGAGAGTAGGTGACCTAATGATAAAAAGTGCTTCTCAAAATGTTAACGTATGATCAATAGACAGTCTCAACAGGTTCCAGAAGTTCTAAACGAGTATCTAATTACTGTTCTGCTTTTAAAGAAGAACCCCCACCCCAAATTAAAAGTAAAATCGGTGTAATTCACAATCACGGCCAGTGTAAGGTTTTTTTTGGCACCCTAGGCAAAACTCAGCTTACTGTACCCACTCACACCCCAATACCGACATTCCAGAACCTCTGGTGAACATTTGGAGGTGGCTTCTCAAAAGTTCAACAAAGACGTCTCTTTCAGATTCATCCTTCATTTTTTAATACTATGGGGTGCCCCAGATCCTGGAGACCATAGCCAGCTGCCTAAAGCTTCCTACTGTAATACTTCTTTTCTGTAATTTAAAAGTAAGCACAGTATAACAATAGACAACAACCTCCCAATCTGTCTCTTATAAACGAACCTTAGAAGAAGACACATCATTCTGGTAATTGAAAGACAGCATTGGATTATATTTTTTAGGGGGCAACACTTGACTAGGTCAAAATTACTTCTAAGAAGAAATATACATTTTACAGAGTACTTCACATTGATTAGGTAATGTGTGAAAAGAAAAACAAAAGAGTCTGAATGTTAATAACAGTCATTTGCATTATATAAACATTGAGCTTCCAAGAGAAGAGCACATTATAAAAACCGACTGTCTGTTTTGGTTGCATCAGTGAGCAAAGTAGCTGTCTGAATATGTGTGTCAACAGTGTAAAATTATTATTGCTGGAGTCTCTGTCTCCGCTCTTCAAACCAAATGAGATTGTTCAGGCCTGAGTGCTGTGACACTTCACTTGGGAAATCTAAGTGGGTCACTTAACCTTCTGCGTTATGAAGCAACGGTTTCCTTGTTAAATTGTTTTGAGAGTTGTACAATTATAGTATAGTGATGGTTGGACGCTTGCGTTTTATCTGCGTGGGCACTAGAAATATAACAGTGGCACTTAAAGCTTGTCCAACGTTCTTTATAGTGCCAGTATAAATGTCTATGTATGTATATATGTATGTATGTATGTATGTATGAATGTATATATGTATGTATGTATGTATTTGTTAGTGTTCAACGCAATAATTTGCCCAATATAAGGAACAGTTGACCGAACAAACATTTTGCATAAAATAAAATTGGTGGATTTTAGCCACTGAACCAATGAGCTGGACTTTTATACATGGCTTCCCTCATTCATTATATCCAGCCATACCCAGAACAATACGTATGTTATAATTGCCTGCAGGATACACAGTTTCTAAAATAATACATAGAGTAAATCAAACATTCGGCAAAACAATTGCTCACTTACAGATGGAGCGGGTCTTGTTCAGCTGGTGGATTCTCCACCATCCCCCGCCAAGGGGGTGCGCGCGAACATGATGCTCGCACTCCCCGTTCCGATGGATCTCCCCACCGGTTCCCGCACCTTCTCTAGCCCTTCTCGTCTCCCTGAAGCGGAGACAGGCAGGGTTTATGCTCCAGACCGCCGAGTGACTGGGATGCGCGTACATGTGAGACGCTTGCGTGTCCCAGTCAGATGGAGCGCCTCTCTGCCGGCGATCACCAGCCGGGGAAATCTGGCAATTCCCAGCGTTGCATGAGTGCTCCATCTGTACTACAATTGCCCAAAACCTGGACGTTCTTCCACTGGTGATGGTAACACTTGACCAGTGAGTATTGGGTATAAGCTCATTGGGTCGACACATATTAGGTCAAAATACATTGGGTCAAGCATGGAAGGTCAACATGGCTTAGATCGAGACATGAAATAGGTCGACAAACCTAAGGTCGACATGGTTGGAAGATCGACACAAGCATTAGGTCTGAAATGGCAAGGTCGACAGTCAAAAGGTTGACATGAGTTTTTTACTTTTCTTTGTACCGTATGTCAAAAGAGTCAGCATGGACACCCTCTAAGTGTACCGCGTCCCCTCGCATAGGTCCCTACACTCGCCATGCTTCAGGCACGGTGTCTTACTACTCTCGGCACACAGGGCCGGTGCAAGGCACCAGAGCGCCCCAGGCGAGTTGGGGTGGGGGCGCCCCGGTGCCGGGGGAGGGGTGTGTACCTGTCCTGCGGCTGTGTATATAAAGCTTGCGGCGGCAGCGGGGGGTCCCTGCAGTCAATAAATAACGAGCGCTATCCGCCTGGCTACGTGGAAGCGCTTCTGTTGTGAAAACACTGGCCGTATGGCGCACGCTGATTGGCTGAATCTCAGCCAATCAGCGTGCGGCCAGTGTTTCCACAACAGAAGCGCTTCCGCGTAGCCAGGCGGATAGCGCTCGTTATTTCTTGACTGCAGGGACCCCCCGCTGACGCCGCCGCAAGCTTTATATACACAGCCGCAGGACAGGTACCCCCGCGGCACGGGGGGGGGGGGGGCGCGAAATGCCGCCCTCCAGTGGCCGGCGCCCTAGGCAAATGCCTAGATTTGCCTAGTGGTGGCGCCGGCCCTGTCGGCACACTATTATCCTAGCGGATAGTGGGGCATGAAATACCGCCTTTCGGCACATGTCAACTCAAAACAAAAAGTGCATCGTCTCAAATACCAGCTCTGTGTGTTTGAGTTCAGCCGAGGGATGAATTTTCACAACGATATGGCAAAAAGTGCTCAGCAACGCATGAATTAAAACTTTTTCACACTCAGGAACAAGAAACACTGCACAGGAAGTTTTTTAGGTTTAGTTGTACTTTAAAATGGATTTCCACCCATCCAAAATCCAATACAAGCAAATTGTACTAAATATACCGGCAGTGGTTTGAAGATTCTGCTTTTAGACGTCACATTTCAGGAATTCCATTCAGGATTTATTTTTCTCCAGCACACATTTTAAGTTGAGAACATAATACTGTCATTACCTTGCAGATAGCAATTGTGACTTCTCGGAACCCATGTGACAATGCCGTTTCTTCCTCTTATATTCTCACTTGAAAGAAAAAAAAACTTCTCTGGTTCTTTATCGCATGATAATCCTGCACTTTAATTGTGGGGAAGCCCCAGATTGTCAGAAGTGCCCTAGAGAAAAAGGACATTAAGTGCTGAATAGAATGATGGGAAAACCTCACTGAATCTGGCAAATCCTAACATCTATCTTCACCCTTCCTGACTCCACATTTGCCAGTTTCCTCCTTATTCTCCGGACTACATTGTATGTACTGCAGAAAACGATTTAATAAAGTTACGGACATTTTGTATGTCTCACCATGATTTCAGCTTTGATTAGCAAAATGAGCAAATCTTCTGTAAATATTTATGTTTTGAATAAACAGCAAATTTGAATGCTTTCAATCTTTATTTACAACATTTGGTGCAATGTTGCAATTTTGAGTATTTTAAAATCTGCTTAAATTATTTTTTTTTCATTTTCATGGATATCATCAACCCACGATATATGACATCATAAATGCATAGTATATACACAATACTGTACATGTCATACCTATGAAGAATAGATTTAAGATAACCTGACCGCTCCGATGTTTGTGAATTTTACATGTGGACTTTAAAGCTCTTATTCAATTCTCCTCTCATCTCCAAACTAGCATAATTTGTATCTACTTTGTAAGACTGTTTTTACACCTATTTTATGCATCTTTTAGAGACTCTCGGAATTGTGGGTGAATGAGATCTTAGTAGTGGCACTTTGACCCATAAAGGGGGCATCCATTACCTTTGTAGAAGAAGCGTTAGACCACCTATTGAGATCTGAGCATCTGCATTAAGTGATCACACAGCACAAACTATGGATTCATCTATGGCTGACTAATTATACTGGAGCAAGGGGATCACCATTCAACCATGGAACAACCTACTGCTTAGACCGTGTGGCGGTAATGTACTCACTAAAATGCATCACAGTCCCTAAGAAAAATAGTAAAGGGGGAAGATTACTCTGTAAGTCACATAGCATCACTATATGTAACATTAGTAACGCATGTTGCCCATAACGGTCTTTAAAACCTCATACGCACTATACGATTAAAGGATATCGCTCAGAATGGCGCTTCATGGCGATATCTTAAAAAAAAAAACAGGTAGTGTTTATGCTTAATGTCGTTAACGATGCGCACTCCCTAACATCGTTAAGACAGCCCCCTCCCCCCCAGCCCGCTGAGGATGCAGGTCATAGTTCAGCGGGTCACAGTGGTGTCACTGACCAATATCGTTTACTGATATCGTTACGTGTATATGCTCAACTCATTCATCGGCTGACATCAGAAGAGTCAGGTTCTGTCAAATCTAATCATCTTATGTATGACATTTACTGCATTTATGATGTCATATATCGTGGGTTGACGATATACATCCGCCAATATCATTAACGATATCGTCCGCGGTGCGTCTGGCCTAATGTGCTTTATTAGGGTTTAGGTAGGAGATTAAAACCATATACTATAATGGATTGTACAAGAAAAACGCTATTCCTTCTCTTCACAGTGATGACACATATATTGTTACACTATAAAAGCTTTATAACCCATATTCCTGTATTGAATCGCACCTGGGCACGCGGAACAGGCCATATTTTGATGTTGTACATGACACGCACCTAATTTCTACATAGTCAACCCAGGGCTGTAATCCTTAACTGAGCTGGAATTTAATGTATCAAATTAACTGGACTTTACATAAGCCTTAAATACCACTTCTAGCTTCAATGGCAATACGGCAACGTACAATTGGAAACTGTATCAGATAAATTCCCACTTATACTGTGTAAAGTCTTTAAAAATATCAGATTATCTGATTGTCACAGTGCGGCGAGGATTGAATGGATTAATTGATTTGCTTACATATGTTGTCTTTTGATTGCAGCTGAAAATGCTAATGCAGCAGTGTATGATTTTATAATGACACTGCAATGCCTTGTCTGAGATGCAGTATAAATAAAACTGAGATACAGAAAGACGATTTAACGTTTATGGTCATTGTTGCTATGCACCTGAAGTCAGCATTTACAGATCGCACATAGAGATCACATATAGTGAACTAGTAAGCCTGCTCTAAGCACAAGCTTCGAAAGCTAGTCTGCTACCTTCTGTGTTTGTGCATGTGTGAGAAAGAGATGTAGTTGCACTCTCTGCCGGCAGATGGCAGTGTTTCGGAGACTCACGAACACTAGATATATATATATATATATATATATATATATAGATGATTTGCAGACTAATTCATCTCTGCAAAATAATGCTACATACAATTTCTGAATCAATAAATGTTGGCAACGTCCCAACTTTTGCCAAATTCAAAATAGGAACAATTTAGGCCACACCCTCTTTTTTCTTTAATTGGGAAACACCATTTTTGCGGAGACCTGTGCATGCACAATAGTACACTACCCACTACTCTCACACACGCCGACCATAGAATGATTTCTCCCCTGCACCCGAGTCTGCGAATGGATGATAATGCAGTCATCCACTCACAACCCTGCGGGAGAACGCGGCGTGTGATGGGGGGGGGGGGCAGGGATTTGCAAGGCTCTGAAATTTGCATTTGGTCTAAACGCTTGGCTACTTTGACTTTGTGGCTACAACATAGATTTTGTGTTGGGTTATTTATGTTGTGGTCCAATTTTGTACATACAATTACCAATATTATTTTATGAAAGTGTACAAAATTGTTACCTGTCCCAGTAGGTTTTAGTATTATTGACTTTTGTAACTTTTGACAAACAGCAATGGAACAGTTCCAGAAAGCTGGATAGTTCAGGAATACTGGACAGTTCAAGAATTCAAGATAGTTCCAGAGTGCTAGGCAGTCCAGAGTGCTGGACAATTGAAGAATGCTGAACAGATCCAGAATGCTGGGTAGTACCAGAATACTGGACAGTTCCAGAATGCTGGGCATTTCCATAATGCTGGACAGTTCCAAAATTGCTGGGTAGTTCCAAAGTGCTGGACAGTTCCAGAGTGCTAGAAGTTCCAGTGTGCTGGACAGTTCCAGAGTGCTAGAAGTTCCAGTGTGCTGTACAGTTCCAGAATTCTGACAGTTCTAGAGTGCTAGGCAGTTACAGAGTGCTAGACACTTCCAGGATTGCTGGGTAGTTCCAGAATACTGGGCATTTCAAAAGTACTGGGCAGTTCCAGGATGCTGGACAGTTCCAGAATGCTGGGCAGTTCCAGAGTGCTGGGCAGTTCCAGAGTGCTGGGCAGTTCCAGAGTGCTAAGCAGTTCAGGAGAGCTAGCAGTTCCAGGGTGCTGGACAGTTCCAGAGTGCTGGAAAATACTGCTCATTTGCAGCTGCACTGCCTGTCACTGCAGTGCTATTAGTTCTTCATCAGCACCTGTGTTTTCTATGGCGCAATATAGATCTGTACGGCACTTGTTACAGCTAACACTGCTAACAGCTGAAACTGAACCAAGAATGTTAAAACAGCATTCACGAGTTACCATATAATTTATGGTGACATCAAAGGAAATTCTGTAGTGATGTCACTTCTCCTGACGTAATCTACAGGATTTTATCAAACACGTATCTGCAATTCTCCATCTGTTGTTAGAAATCATTACATTTTTAGATATTATTAGGAAATAAAGTGATAGAAGCAAATCATATACTATTAGTAAGTAGTCATCTATTAACATTTATACAATGGCAGATGATCGAACAGGTCCCAGATATTTACATTGAGACGCGTGTGTGTGTGTGTGTCTTATGGCGCGAATACTGCAAAAAAAAAATTGTGCAAAAAACTCCTGGATGCTGCTGCTGCAACAGCATCTCAGGAGCTGCAGCAGAGCCCACTCCCCCCTCACCCCTGATACTTGAATGCCCGCTGCCCGCTCCCCCCCCCCCTCCCCTGGTACTTGTCAGCAGCTCACAGAGGTCAGTGCAGCGTGGATCATGCAGTGTGCTGTGGGGTCCGTTCGGCAAATGGGATATCAGGGACCCCGCCAATGATATCCCATTTGCTGAATGGACCCCACAGTACACTGCATGATCCCCACTGCCTGGACCTCTGTGAGCTGCTGATAAGTACCAGGGGAGGGGGAGGGAGCGGGCAGAGGGCATACATGTACCAGGGGAGGGGGGGGGGAGCAGGCAGCAGGCATACAAGTACCAGCGGAGGGGGGAGGGGCATACAAGTACCAGGCGAGGGGGGAGGAGCGGGCATACAAGTACAAGGGGAGGGGTCGGAGGGAGCATTACACTATTTGGTTCAGAATATATTTTTTCCTGTTTTCCTCCTCTAAAACTAGGTGCGTCTTATGGTCAGGTGCCTCTTATAGAGCGAAAGTTAGGACAATACACAATAAACTACAGCAACTTATCACAGAGGCAAATACAAGATAAGAATCCTCAATTGTACCCAGTAATACTTGTCTGTTGTGGCCTTCTCAGGATAGCAGTAACAGATCTATATATTCAAAAAGATGCTTTATTTTATTTTTTTAATTAAAACATTTTTTTACTGAGTAAGATTTTCTAATTATTTGTTTGATTTGGTTGAGAAAAATGTGCACCTGCTGTGTTCAGCTACTGAAATACAGAGCACAGAGCTGGGTTCAATTCAAAGCATGTGCCAGTATCCAGTGTGGTCCAGTCACTAGTGTGTGCCAGTATCCAGTGTGGTCCAGTCACTAGTGTGTGCCAGTAACCAGTACGGTCCAGTCACTAGTGTGGGCCAGTAACCAGTGTGGTCCAGTCACTAGTGTGTGCCAGTAATGTTTGTGGTCCAGTCACTAGTGTGTGCTAGTAACCAGTGTGGTCCAGTCACTAGTGTGTGCCAGTAACCAGTGTGGTCCAGTCACTAGTGTACACCATTGACCCGTGTGGTCCAGTCACTAGTGTGGGCCAGTAACCAGTGTGGTCCAGTCATTAGTGTGTGCCAGTAACCAGTGTTGTCCAGTCACTAGTGTGTGCCAGTAACCAGTGTGGTCCAGTCACTAGTGTGTGCCAGTAACCAGTGTGGTCCAGTCACTAGTGTGTGCCAGTAACCAGTGTTGTCCAGTCACTAGTGTGTGCCAGTAACCAGTGTGGTCCAGTCACTAGTGTGGGCCAGTAACCAGTGTGGTCCAGTCACTAGTGTGGGCCAGTAACCAGTGTGGTCCAGTCACTAGTGTGGGCCAGTAACCAGTGTGGTCCAGTCACTAGTGTGGGCCAGTAACCAGTGTTGTCCAGTCACTAGTGTGTGCCAGTAACCAGTGTGGTCCAGTCACTAGTGTGGGCCAGTAACCAGTGTGGTCCAGTCACTAGTGTGGGCCAGTAACCAGTGTGGTCCAGTCACTAGTGTGGGCCAATGACCAGTGTGGTTGCGTCATTAGTGTGGGCCAGTAACCAGTGTGTGCCAGTGACCTATAGGAAAGCACTGTGAGCAGGATACATTATCTTCTTTTTATATATTGGGTATAATTATTATTATTATTATTAATAATAATAATAATTAAAAAAATTATTGTATTTCTTAATACCTCCATCACTATAATGCCTCCATCGCTATATTGCCTTCCTCACTATTATGCCTCCCTCACTGTAGTGCCTCCCTCATTATAATGCCTTCCACACTTTAATACCTTCCTCACTATAATGCCTCCCTCACTATAATGCCTCACTATAATGCCTCCCTCACTATAATGCCTTCCTCACTATAATGCCTCCCTCACTGTAGTGACTCCCTCACTATAATACCTCCCTCACTATAATGCCTCCCTCACTGTAGTGCCTCCCTCGCTATAATGCCTCCCTCACTGTAGTGACTCCCTCACTATAATGTCTCTCTCACAGTAGTGACTCCTTCACTATAATGCCTCCCTCACTATAATGCCTCCCTCACTATAATGAATTCCTCACTATAATGCCTCCCTCACTATAATGCCTCCCTCACTATAATGCCTCCCTCACTATAATGCCTCCCTCATTATAATACCTCCCTCACTATAATGCCTCCCTCACTATAATGCCTCCCTTCTTATAATACCTCCCTCACTATAATGCTCTCCTCACTATAATGCCTTACTATAATGCCTCCCTCACTATAATGCCTCCCTCACTATAATACCTTCCTCTCTATAATGCCTTCCTCTCTATAATGCCTTCCTCTATATAATGCCTCCCTCACTATAATGCCTCCCTCATTATAATACCTTCCTCACTATAATGCCTCCTCACTATAATGCCTCCTCACTATAATGCCTCCCTCACTATAATGCCTTCCTCATTATAATACCTCCCTCACTATAATACCTCCCTCACTATAATACCTCCCTCACTATAATGCCTCCCTCACTATAATGCCTCCTCCTCGTGATGTGATGACCTTCTGTAGTCTCTTTCTGGGGTCCTGTAATTATTTCCATTGTCTGATGGGGACCCAGAGCAAATTAGTTTGAGGACCCCTGAGATAGATAGATAGATATATGTACTGTATATATACACTGCAAAAAACTATAATGACGTATTTGTGCACAAATCCTTAGAACGTATGCTGCCCAGACACATGAAATGCGTCACGTAATCAGCCAGCGTCACAGGCACCCTCATAGTACACTTCTGCTGCGCAAGGGGCGGGATAAGATTACAAGTATGTCATAAACGTATTTCAATTCCTAACACAGTTGGTGCAAAGATCCGTCTAGCATTTCATCCTCCGTATCTTATCCCTTTCATTCTTCTTTTGTGTTCCACGCCAAGATCTAAGAAGTGAGAAAATCTTTGCCTCTCTCCCCCCCCCCCTTTCCTGCTCCAGCCTGCATCAAAGTTGGGACTTTGTTAGGGATTCCTGCTATAGGCATCTGCTACCCTATTTCACAGGGGGCTAAGGAGGAGAGGGGCTGCTGTGTGGCTGAAAAAGACTCTCATTCACTTTGGAACTGCCAGCCTTTACTTCGCTGTCACACTGTCAAGCTCAATCAGAAGCCAATGAAAGTGATATGGAAGCTAAGCTTTGCAGTCTAGCCTTAGAACAAAGAAAGTCTTGGAGCCTGGCACAGATTTCACATTCAATTTAACTCTTTGGAAAAGGATTTCGAGAGATACATAGTCAAGAGTTGAAAAAATAAGAGTTAGGACTTCTATAAAGGCTAAAAGTATTATCCTGGCTTAGATAAGCCACAAAGATAGGTTGATACTATTTTCTACCATAAACCACATTAGTCGGAATTACACGTTGAGCTTTCTGTCCTCGTTAAGTTGCAAGGAGATTTGAGAGGAGTTTAACAGCTACATGAAATGACTCTTTCATGATTTTAGCTTCAACAGTCATTTTAGTAGTACAAGGTGCATGAATAGCAAAGACCCAAATCATGTTGTTCAACAAATCTGGAATTAGAGGGTTAGTCTCACTTTACTTATTAAGAATTTAGTTGAGTAAAGGATTTTAAGACTCGGCCCTTTGTGTTGGTGACAATGAAACACATCAACACTAGAAATTGTTTTGGGAGTTCAGATTCGGTTAGACGTCTTCTAACAACGGCGTTGGGCCAACGGATATTATTTCGATTTACAAAACAGTAGTCATGGATTGTGCAGATCAACCATAGATGGTTATCTTTGTTTGCCTCTATTCTTTTGTAGCTTGTTGTTACATTTTTAATAGGCTACCTTTGGCACCTTCCCTTTGTTATTCAGCAAAATTAGTATTTTTACGGCACATTTAGTTAAAGTTGTACCTTTATGAATTTTGCATATTCAAACATGATGGGCCGAGCGGTCAGGCAGCACCGAGTGCTCCAGGCCACTCGGACATTTCTCCGTGTGAAAGCAGGGATATGGGCAGGCGGCTGGCATCCGGCTATGTCAGCTGTCTGCCCACACACGTGCCTTACCATAAGTACGCCCAGCATTTTCATGGAAACGCCCATGAAACGCGGGGCGTACGCATATGATAATGATCCCAAACAGCCCTTCACGCCCCTCTCCACCTTCTGTTCGGATTGTTCTGACCGATTGTTTTCTGTACGGAATTCACGCCATATTCGGACATGTGCGGTGTTCTCACATGCACAGAAATGCCTCTGCACATGCGCACACATAAAACATCGGCCGTCTGACCGAACACGCAGCCGTCCGACTCAATCAGAATAAGGGCCTCTGTTAGGTGCTGGAGAACCCTTGTGGCTCCATTTAAAAAATAAAAATAATAAAGTTATCAATATATTCAAGAGCATTTTACGTTGGGGTACAAATGACACCAGAACTCATAATAATACAGAATTCCTTACAATGAAATATTATTGTATGTTGTTTTCCTTGTTGCATTGTAGACCATCTCAGGCATGTAGAAGAGGAGAAGTGAGGTTGCCATAGTTTGTGACACGTATGAAAATAGGGTATTAAGTACACACCATTCCCTCTGACTTGCCCATTGGGCAAGAAAGAAACTCCACTTGAGAATAAGTAGTTTAGTGTTACTCTAGTGTTACTTATGTAACATGGTAAGAGTTGTTTGGGTAGTACTTTTTCTTTCTCCAAAACTCTGATAAATCTACCCCTCTTAGAGTGCTAATGTGAGTCGCTTGGTCTTTATAATCTAGCTAAGTGCACATAACCATTATAAAGACACACAACTCTTTTACACGAGAATACCTATGTATTGCCAACTATGTCCACCAAGTTCATGATACTACTGTATATGATATCCTGCTTGCAGAATAAAAGATCCAACATTTATATTAAAGGGATGAGCACCATTTGCTTTCTTTTTTAGGCAATTTTGGCTCAAATATTTGTGTTGACGTTCTAGACGTAGATAAAGAAGACATTCTCCCCTTTCTCTTGATGCAACTTTCTCTGGTCCTCTTACTTAATGGAGTAATGGAAATATTGGCCAAAAATCTTAATTGCCAAGCTACAATACTTACAGTCGCTCTCATTTCTGTCATATATTAAAACTCTTGTTGAGTTTATGCTGTAGTTTGCATTTTTGATATGCAAATAATTAACCCTGCATACTTGCTAAGATGGCGGCTGTTGGGATTTGGGTATTGGCATCTCCAGTGATGTTGGTGATTCCGGGAACCGGGGTTATGGATGCTGGTTGGGATTCCATTGTTAGTATGTTGACCGCCGGCAACCCAATCGTTAGCATGGTGACTGCATTCCATTCTGAGGATGGCGCTGGTGTTCTTTACCAGTCCGGCTGCTTTCAGGGGTCTTCGCGCCTGTGCGGTTCTCTCGCATGAATCCATCTGAAGATATCCCATGTGTCTCAGCACTTGGCTGATGCTACACAGGAAGAGCAATTAAGGTCACAGTGCTAAGTTACGGTAAAACCCAAGACTCTCTTTTTACACTTAAGCCATAAGACAGCCTTCATCCTGAAAGAGGACTCAGTTGAGACAACGCACTTGAGGCATAAGTTACCCTACAGCTTGGCAGAATTGTCTTTGAATCCATTAGCCAATCAGGGTAGGAGAAAAATATGCCCTCCGTAGCTAATTTTTTCTTATCTGATTGTCTGTTGACTGCAACTATCCATTTGCCATGCTTGGGGGTATAAAATATGTAGTCTGTAAATCACCTCTGTGTCTTGGAAACGCTAAAGATTTAGGGCCAGATATGCTAAGTTTGAAAAGTGTTAAAATGGAGAGAGATAAAGTATCAGCCAATCAGGCCCCTAACTGTCATGTTAGACTGTGTTTGAAAAATGACAGTTAGTAGCTGGTTGGTTGGAGGTTTATCACTGTCCACTTTATCACTTTTCAAGGCTTAAGGTGCCTACACACAGGGAAATTTTGCTGAGCAATCTGAGTGATGCAGATCGCTCAGCAAGATCGCTCAGCACACAGCGCTGCACAACGATGTGCCTGCAATATGTGCTGAGTGATCTGTCAGGGCGATTGTTCTCCGAGAACAATCGCCCTGACCGGCGATCTTCTAGATTTATCCAGCATACTGGATATTAATCGCTGGGAAATACGATGGGCGGGGATGGGCATTGTATTCGCTATGAACCCTACACACGGAGCGATGTAGGGGCATTTTCTAATAACTCTAGTCAGATCGCCCGGTGTGTAGGCCCCTCTAGTACACCTTGGACTTACACAATTAGGATCTGCAGCAAATTATGATAGGACTCCGTTCTGTTTATGTGTCTAGAGCACGTCAGGGATAGATCATGGATCAGACTTTGAGCATAGCACCTTCAAAACCGCGTATGTTTGCATACGCCTGTGTGTATATAGGATTAGGAAAATATGTTAACCGGATTCCGCCCCAACTGCACGCAACAACAAAAAACAAACAGCCTGAAACTCACACTAACCTAAATTGCATTTAAAGAATAAAGTAAAACTCGCAGCAACATTAAATAGATTTGGCAAATAGCGACATAAAACAGTAAAACGGCTAATCCCCATGCTAATTATTTGTCCCAATTTTTTGTATTTTATTTTTTTGTTTTTTGTTAATACAAATGAAATGTTTCTCGTGGTTAATGACAAGTTTGATCAAACAGTTCATAAACTGATGGATTGTCTTTGAAATGAATTCAGAATAACGAGAAAAAAAATGACATGATATGAAGTTGGCAGAGGGCCGTCTCTTGTGGGAACAGATGCCCGAACAAATTTGGCGAGTAGTTTTGTTCTCCTCTATCTGTTGTAGTTCACAATCCTAATGAATGTAATGTTTAAATAACATGAATAAAGATAGAGGGAAAATGAATTCAACTCCAGTTTGAGCAGCGGAATAAAAATGAGCAAACTGTATTATCTACTGCCACCTAATCTGGGTTGAATTTCTTTCTGTATCGTTTATTGTTTGTTGAAGATTCCCTTTCTTCCCTCTCCTTCGCCAGTGACAAGGTCTTTTGAGATGAATATGAAAAGATAGATTTAAAGGTTATGGCCAGGGTCAGATGGATGCAGATGTTTTGTGAGAGATTGTTTGGGTCTCGTCCTGACTCAAGCGTACCATGCGAATTGCCACATGGACAGCAACTGTCTGTGCTTTTTCCCTTCTTTATTTATTTATTACTCTATTGATCCTCCCTAGCGCAAACAAACAGGAGACTTAGGATCATCGTTCTTGCCAGATTCACTCATTTGCCTCTGCAAACAGGTATATAAACCTAGTTAAGCTGGCGGTGGTGTTTTACCCAACCATGTATGCGTGTCGGAATCATCCGTGCATGGATGTCATATATGCTCAATCAGTTTCCAGGAACAGGCCGCACTTGGCACGATGAGCAAAATATTTTTTTATTGCATGTGTTATGTTATCTTTGTAGCAGTTTCTATGATATCACATGCATGTGTGAACACACACGCATACACACATTCAACAGTCATATCATGCGCTTGTGTGGTGGAAAACCAGGGCCACCATCAAAAATTTCGGGGCCCGGGACTGACCAAATAGACACTAGTAGTGGCCTCACTACTCTACCTCTACATTGCTTCAAGGGAAATATGAACTTTGTTTATGACAAATTATACTTGATAGACTCCACTCCCGGTAGTCCTTGCCTGGTGGCCAACCCGTAGACAATTGTTTGATACCATCTGCGTGTTATTGTAATATTTGACTTGTTGCATTGAGAACAGAAATAAGCATCAAGAGATCTTAAAGTATTTATAAGACCCTGATAAGAACGGGTTAGGAAACTTTTCTTTATGGAACAAGGACTTTTGAATTTAGAATCAAAATTATGTAATTCAACATTCGATCTTTGGGAGGCGTTGACTCTTTGTACAGGGTGAGGCAAAAAAACTCCCAGATTTTAAAGGTTAACAAAAAGGCACGATAAATCAGATATATTATAAATTCATTTTAGTAAATTTTATTAAGTAGATGGGATACAGTTTATTTTAACTGGTTTTGAAGGGTTTGGATTAGCTCGCAGAAAATGTCTAGGTTGACAGTCAATAGATCAAAACCAAAACGTTGACATACACATGGTTGACATTGAAAAATGGTTGACATGCACTAACTGACACAAGCTAAAGGTCAATATGGAAACGGCTAAAAAGGTTGATATGAGTTTTTAACTCTTTTTGGTGCCGATGTTGTCTCCTGAGCATGCTGGATTAGTGTACGGGGTACCCTCGCATGGCTTGCTTCGGTTGCCATGTTTAGAACCAGGTGCATTGTTAAGCTACTACTGCCCCGGCGCACTTTACCATTCCCAACCGGTGTCCATGTGGATGCTAAAGTTTGAAAATGTTAAGAAAATGAAGAAAAAGAAGATCCCCCAAAAAATCAATGTCTTCTTTTTTATGTGTTGACCTTTTGTCAGTTTCCATCTTGTGCATGATGACTTTTTGTAAATGTTGACCTCCAGTATTGACTGTTGACCCAGGCATTGTCAGCCATCGGGATACAGGTTTTGAATATGATATCGTCAGTCCTGGCCGTATAGCAGCCTTCAGTTCATTAATGGTTCTTTGTGGATGTTTGTAGACCACAGGGTCCAGATGGCCACGTTTGTTGGGTAAAGGGCTTCTATGAGGCTAATGAGGATTTTTTCTGTCCAGTAATGAAAATTCTGCTTGTTATAACCAGACAAATTAAGGTGTTTTGTCAAAAAAAATATTGCAGCGATAATGGAGCTAATGACGTGAGTAATGCGGATCCTGGGATTTGGCCCCTAAAACGCTGGAATTTCAATGCGTAGTCTAATGCCGGGCAGCATCTGAGCATGTGCTCAGAAGCTGCCCGGCTTCTCCTGTCCCTGGCCTCTCACAATGCATCACATGGATCCCGGTTTCACTGATCCCACCCGCCCAGCTCCACCACCCACCCTCCTGGCCACACCGCACATGTAAGTAAATATGCGGCGTGGCAGGGGAAGGTTTTTTATTAGGGAAGCCAATCCTGGGATCCCGGGAATCCCTGGATTGGGCATTTTTCAATCACAAATTCCGGAATTGAGAAAATGCCTTGGGATTGGCATCCCTAATCATGAATGAATGCCACAATCTAGACAATATTATTTTCCAAACCAGTTGAAAATAAACGGTATTCCATGCAATTTTAGATAACGTTATAACATTTTGAATAGCATTTACCGTTCCTTTTTTGTTAACCTATAAAATCGGTTTCTTCCCTCACCCTGTACAAAGCACTAATATAATTTGTTCCTTTTTTTTCCATTTCATTTCATATGGTGTAAGTAATATTATACGACTGTTAATAGAAAATGATAGTATACTGCTGCAGCTTCATAGGAATGCTTTATACTCATATAATGTCTAGTGCAACATTAGTGGACACCTCTTTTGAAACCCAGCAATTTTACACTATTAGCTTTGCTAATGGTCATATTGCAGCAGTGCAATCAGATAAGAGCTCAGAGTTCATCACCCATATATACTATGGTAAAATCATGTGGAAATGGCTATTTCTGCGTAATTAAGGTACTTAGTATTAAGGTACTTAGCTGCATTAAGGGGTACATTTTCTGAAGCTTCTAAAAATGAAAAAGAGGTGATTTTGCCCATAGCAACCAATCAGAACCTGTCTATTATTTTCTAGAGCTGTACCAGATTCTTCTGCACATGTGTAGGTCTACAGGGCAATGGTATGGCGGCCATTTTCCTGGGGGGTTTTCCTATTGCGTATTCACAAAACACCAGGAACATGGCTGCAGAGCATGACATGGGACTAAGTATTTATGAAATGGGTGCAGGGTGTGCGGTGTGGGGAACTCAGGGTCCCATGTACACTGCACAACTTGTACCAATTATACATATGCCACTAGCCAACAGGGTATAGTATCTCTACAGAGGAATTAGCAGATGCCTCCCCAGCAGTCTACCAGGCACATGCCTGCTCCAATGGGCTGGAATGGAAACTTGGATAGGTCACATGGGATGTTGTCTGAACTTTAGAAGAGACGAACATTATTCCTAATCTTAGTAATAAGCTAAAACAATGCATTTTATTAAAGAGACACTTGTCTGTAATAATATGTAACATTAATAAGCTATAACAAATCTACCAATAGAACAGAAAAGGTCTGGGGGCCACATGTGAAACTTTCAGCCACTGTGCCGCCTATAGACCATCAACGGACTAGGGGTCCGATTCTGGTTGACTTGGTAAGCTCCAAAGATCAAATTTTACCGAGTGCCAGGGAGCCCGCCCCAACAAAAATCAACATCGGATCGGCGCCAAATTTGGCCCGGGTGATGCGGGGGGAATCTGGGGAGGGAACAGTGGTGTAACTATAGCCCCGCAGAGTAAGTTTGAGCTATGGATGCGCAACCTGCCTTACCCCTCTGCTTGCCCCCGCCGGGACAGATCTACTTGTCTACAGTCTACAGTCCCGGTGCTCCTCCTGGCTCCTGCTAATGAAAAATAGGGTACTTGTTTCCTAGCACGGTGCCCATAGCATCGCATACCATAAGGCATATGATGGTATGCAATGCGATGCGATGTTACGTGAGGAGCAGATGTTATACAATTTTAAATTGTATACCATCGCATTGTATGCCATTGTATGCCATATACAATGGTATACGATTTAAAATTGTATAAGCACCCTAATGGGTGTTTTCAATGTTAAATGTGCCCCTATAAGGTAATTAATTGTATAAGCATCGTAATGGGTGCTTACAATGTTAAAAGCACCCCCATGCCACCCCCACTATCAACGCCAACCCGTGTGGCGTGTGGCGAGCGCAGCGAGCCCGCGAGGGGCGGCGGTACACGTCCTCCGACTTTTTCATACCCCCACTATCCACGTCGGCGTGGAGTCGATTTTAGATAGTGTGGCGAGCGCAGCGAGCCCCACGAGGGGACGTGGATGTAAAGTAATACGCGGCCCCTCGCGGGCTCAGTGGCTCGCTGCGCTCGCCACACTATATAAGATCGACTCCACGCCGACGTGGATAGTGGGGGTATGAAAAGGTCGGCGGACGCGTACCGCCGCCCCTTGCGAGTTTGCTGCGCTCGCCACGCTTCGGGTTGGTGTTGATAGTGGGGGTGCCGTGGGGGTGCATTTATCATTGTAAGCACCCATTAGGGTGCTTATACAATTAAAAATCGTATAGGGGCTTATACAATTTAAAATCTCATCGCATCGCATGCGGGCATATGGCATGCGATGCGATGCCATACAACTTAATATCGTGGGCGCTGTGCTAGGAAACAAGTTCCAAAAATAGCCTAAACAAAATGTCCGTCCCCTTACAGCAGACAGCGGCGGCCTCCTCTAGCATCCTTAAAAATGGTCTGCTTTTAGGGGCAGCCATTTTGTGATGGTCATTTTCATTAGCAGGAGCCAGCGAGGAGGAGCGCCAGGACAGCAGACAGGTAGACAGCAGACAGCAGACAGTGGTGTAAGGCAGTTTGGGGGTGGGGGCGATTTATTTTACTGGGGGGGGAGCATTGCCGAAATTTCCAGGAGGAGGGCACACATTTTATAATTAAGCCACTGGGAGGGAACCTCTCGGCCATTCCGGGAAGGTAGTCAACCCTGCATAAACAACAGGGGTTAGTAGTGGTTGCGCTAGTGACATAGATATTTCCTTTAGTCCTGCAGAAAAGCAAATAGTAGTAAATAGATCTATATAAAAGCACACTATCAATACATATATAATGATATACCAATGACATGTAATATGGCATCTAAAATTACTTTATTGAGAGTTAACATGGAAAATTATAAATTTATTAAAAGATAGAAAATATTTATTTCACACCTAATACCAGTATACAGACAGACAATACAACATAGATATGAACAGGGAAAAAAAAAAGTTTATAATAGATATTAACAGTATAATAGTGGAACCCTCATGGGGTGTGTTGATTGTCACTCCCATACATTACCAGATATTCATTCCAACCAGACAGATTGGACAGATATACTGTATGACCTTATTCTAATCCATTTGCGACTGCGCATACACATGTGTTCACATGTGCAGCCACTTGGTGCGAGTGGGCGCGGTGAACTGCTTATTCGCCAGCCCGTTCGCACCAAGCAGTGTGAGTTGGGTGGCAGCAAGGGGCTGCACCCATGATAATGCCCAGCGTTTCATGTTCCCATGTAAATGTGCCAGTGACATGGGGCATTTTGTTGAAGCAGAAAAGATTAATCAGAGCTTCATCAGGGTTATTTCAATGGCTGTTGGTGCATTCTGTCTTTTGTTACCTATGGAAAAAGAAGACAATGATTTGATAACTAAGTTATATACAAATAAATAATTTACATATTTATAGAATATATTGAGTTGCTCTGTTGGAAATAAAGTACCGCTACAACATGGGGAAAGGTAGATTGGGAAAAAGAACCTGTGCACCGACAACCAACCTCATTGCACTGCACGCAAGAGTAGGACAGTTTTGTAATCTCTCCAAGTCTGTCACTAAACAAGGCTTCCTGTCTTCAAGGTTGGCACAAGCCTGTATATGGCAGTTGCATGGCTAAGCAGATGTAGTGAGTTTGCATTTAAATAAGCTTTATGAGAAAACATAGCTTAATCACCTGAAGATGTGATATGTGTATTACAGTGTCATTTACTGCTGGGTTGGTATTGATATCAGGGCACATAGAATCTCAGTGGTCAGAATGTCAACAGTAGCATCCCAACATTCAACATCCTGATGGAGTTTGGTACGTATTTTAACCCTAATTCTAACCCACCCCTCCCACAGCCTAACCGTAACGGTTCTCTCCCGAAGCCTAACCCACCCCTCCTTCAGCCTAACCGCTCCCTTTCGCAGCCTAACTCACCCTCCCACACCTAACCACTCCCTCCTGCAGCCTAACCCACCCCTCCCACAACATAACCCCAACTGTTCCCTCCCGCTGCCTAACCCTAACCCACCCCTCCCACAGCCTAACCCCAATGGTGTCCTCCCTCTGCCTAACCCTAACCCACTCCTCCCACAACCTAACCCCAACGGTTTCCTCTCGCTGCCTAACCCTAACACACCCCTCCCACAGCCTAACCCCAACTGTTCCCTTCCGCTGCCTAACCCTAACCCATCCCTCCCACAACCTAACTCTAACTATTCTCTAACGCAGCCTAACCCTAACCATCCCCTCCCGCAGGATAATCATAACTTCCCCCCGTATCCTAACCCAACCCTATTCCACCCCCTAGTGCCTAACCCTAAACGTAACCAAAATACTTTTTTGTTGGGATCTTTTAGGATTCTGACCATAAGGATCCAGAGCGCCGGGATATAAACGACATCCCACCAGGTATAGATCGTGTTGGTCTTGCATACTGTTAATAATGGATCGAAAGCGAGTTGCTCAAGAGTTGGATATACCCTACAATGTGTGTGCGCTGGAATCCTGTAATATATAGTTGATCCGTAACCAGTTGTTCTTAGCTGCGGATTCGTTTCAATACGAACCCCCCCCCCCCCACACACACACACACACACACAACACATTTTAATTCACTCCATAAAAACACCTCTTACCTGATATTATTTCGACTTCACTCCGTCCTTCTTCTGTGTCATTATTTGCGGTAATCATAACAATTACAACACAGGATTACTGTAACCGAGAGACGGATATGAAATGTATTATCAATAGACTTATTATTTGACTTTATCATCATTAAGGAAATTATTCAGAGTGTCTAGAGGTTGAAGAGAGCACGAGAGTGTTTCCATTTAAATATGACAGCTCCGCTCAGGTTATTTCAGCTCATGACAATGGGTTTTTCTCTGCTTTATCTTCAGAGGAAGCTGCCTTGAGCTCACAATCAGAAGTGAATGGAGGTGTCATGACACAGGATTAGCAGTAACCAGATACTAAATCAAATGTTCATGATAGAAAAAAAGAGAAATAAGGAATGTGACAAGCATCCGTATTGTGATCCGGCAGCATGTTCTCAGTATCAGTAGGAAGTCATTTATGGAAACCTATTGATGGGATTTATGGCTGATTATAACTTGAATTTGACCAATGATCCTTGCTTATCATCAGACCCTTCTCCCATACCGACTCTCGTTTTCCAGGAATAAAGAAGTCACTGGGTTATAAATGGGGTTAGCGAGTTTATATTCCCAGCAGTCAATTGCTGCTTCTTCTTACTTTGCAAGCGGCCTTATTAATTTTTGCCGTGTTAAGGCTTCCCCGAGGGATGAAGTGGCAGCTGATGCACCTTGAACCAACCGGGAGCTTCCCAGGTGGCAGGATATATCGGAGCTCCTATATGGCAAATGCTGTACTAAAGAACTGTCCGATCGGACAGCCACCGGCAGCCCTTGCTGGGGTCGCATGCGATATATCACATGCAAAAGGACCGCATGCGATATACTGCATGCAATCTTGTTTCCCGGCGGGTTCAATCGACTGCAACTTCTCCTCTTTGAGAAGTCACAGTAATGTATGGGGGGCCTTTACTCTCTCTGCACATGTTACATCTGCCCCGCCTGCAGTGCAGCATGGTTTTGCCCAATTTGAGAACAAATTTGCCCTGCTATCAGGTCAAAATTAGGCCCTTTATCAGTTACAATGCCTGTGTGATTCATGTGTCAGCATTTTTAGCGTTACACGTTGCATTGTCAAATTGAATAATGTAAGTATTTTAGGTACTTATGTATTATCTGGGCTCCCATGTTAAATGCACCCCATTTTTTCATACCCCTACTATCCAACTACGCATGGAGTTGATTTTATATAGTGTGGCGAGTGCAGTGAGCCACCGTGCCCGAAGCATGGCGAGCGCAGCGAGTCCTGCGAGGGGACGCGGTCTCATAAGAAAAATGGGAGCCCAGATATTACATAAGTACCGTATTTTATTGTTTGGTCTTACAATTTTGATAGACAATGCAACTTAATTTATCCTAGTTAGCTGGATTGGATCTTAGTTCTACCACTGCAGTTTGGCAGCATTGACTGTTGCTACAGAATATCAGTTATCAACATGGGCGAAATTATAGAGGATGCAAGGAATGCCATTGCTATGGGGCCCAGAGGCTTAGGGGGGTCTGGAACCAGATTATAAAGTTTTTAACTAATTTTCCAGATTTTCCTGCTAAAGTGGTCTCTGATCCAGTGCCCAGGCTGTATTGTGAGATATTACATTTCACACTGTATGTCATAATGTGAATCAGTAATGTGTACCGGCAGTCCTATTATGTGACATCATGTAAAGGAAGGAACTATAGTGCAATGTTTCACAAAACAAACCTGGGCACTACTATGGGGCAATTTATGACCTAGGGCACTACTATGGTTTAGAGAATGAACTACGGCACTCTTATGGGGCATAAAATGAATAACTGCTGTGGAGCGGTGTCTCTCAGGAATCAGTAGAGCAGGGGCCCCTTCAATATGTTACTATGTGGCCCACAATGTTCCAGTTACACCTCTGGTTATCAATGTTTATAGAAGATTCAGGGGGTTATTAAATCCCGGGTCCCGACTGTCGGTAAATCCCGACATTCGGGACCCTGGCCTGTTTTTGGTCCACTCGTCAGTTTATCGGCAGGCGGAATTCAATGTCACATCTGCTGATCAGTGAAAAGGGGGCGTGTCTGCGAAAACGTCCGTGGACTTTTGAGATCTGGCCGTGATCTCAACAATACATGGCTCTTTTTTTAATGCAAAATGGGCCCAACTGCTTTTAAAGTCCGGTCTGTTCTGTCAAGCTGCTTTTTCAATTCTATCGGGAACAACAACATTGAATAGGCTCCTGACGCTATTTCTCCTGATGGAAATATCGGCGGGGATTAAATACCCCCCAAAATATTTTATGAAGGTGTGTATTGGAGGTTGGGAAGTTGTATTTTCGTATTTCTCAAAAATAATTCCCTTCACTCTTGTTGACCTTGACTATGGGCCTAAATCAGCAATGATATCTAATCAGGGAAAAACGCAGTTTACTGCAAGCAAAAAGCCCATTGCAAAGTTGCAAATGCTCGTCATGCATACACAGATCCATTTGAAAATCATGGAACAACAAAGAGTGTCTAATGGGCCCCATACATCAGCAATCACAATTCATGGATTTCCAGATACAGGGATTTTTTTGCAAGATAAATGGATTTTACAATCTATCTGACTTTGCCCACACATTACAGATTTATTTCAGTGATCGGCAGATTTTTCCATCTAAAGATTGCATCTTCATATCTGGAAATTGCCCAATCGATTGTCATTTCAGCTGTTCATAATGTAAATAGATGAAGAAGACGAATTGGGAATGCCCACACATACAGTATAAAAAAGATCTGCAGATAATACCAGATTATTAAGCATGTTTAAAAACCTGATTAAGCAATCGTTTGGCGATTTTGATTGGGATTGCCAAAAGGGGGAGCCCACACATCTAAAATGAATTGTGGCAATCATCTCCATATCTGAAAATTGTCACAATTAATTGCTGATGTATGGGGCCCTTAAGGCTTCCACTAATCTGTGACTGAAACATTCTTGAAGCGATCAGCCCTGAAGTCAGAGAACAGCCCCCAATACACCTGGACACGCCTGCGTTTGTTCTGACACACCCAGAAAACAGCAGATAACCGCTTGCTGTCAGTCAAACTGCGACTGCTATGCGATTGCTAAGCGGTTAAATTTTCATTCACAATATACCACCGTGTACACATGCGCAGTGGGCCAATAATCGCCCGATTTGCGATTCCTCTCAAATTAGCGATCCATGGCGAATTTGGCCCCATATATGCTGTTAAATCATTTTTTCAAGAACATAACTACAAAGTAATAGCTTATTTCATTAAATTGCCATTTTATCTAGCCACAGATAAAGTGGCTTCAGGAGTAAGTCCGTGAAAAAAATTATATAAACACAAAAAAACACATAATTGGGGTAGTACGAAAAATATTTGTATCCCAACTTTAAGCAAAACCATATTACATGAAACCGAAGTAATTAAAGATTCCAACTTTAATATATGTTCCCAAGTAACAAACATACTGTTAGATAACACATACAGAATTATGAATGGCTAATTATATTTTGCATACTTTCAGCAAAGACAATTAGCAAATAGCTTTTATATGCAAAATAAATGAAAAAGCAATTAAGATTCACTAACCAGTGCAGCTATATCAAGTCTGTTGTCTTGTGATTCGTCCCTAACAAACATAATAATTATGCATTAATTGTCATATAATTAAAACAGCTCTGTCCTTTAGGAAACTGTCTACTGCAACCTGACAAGAGGCAAAAGTTCCTTGTATTTATAAACGGGATAATTACTTTATAATTCAGGAAATACCGATTCATTTTCATTACAAGTATTGTTTTTTTTGTTTTTTTTTCCTGTTGCTGTAGTTTGGTTTTAATTGCCGTAGTGATCAAATAATGGTGAATTTTGCATGAAATTGTAAGGAATATATTCATTTGTGTTTCCTTCATTAGACAGGCTGATGTTCCAATCTGGCACATCTGTTCTTTGTTGGTAGAACACTTAAATTAGCTCAGATGTAGAATAACAAAACAGGAGCAGAACAAACTGCCAGAGAGAGTCTATTTTTTATTTAAATACTGTCACATGACATACGGTATCATTGAAGACAGGAAAAATGGGCTAAATTCATTTATATTAATGGTGTTATTTTTATACATGTAATGGCTGTATTATGGGGCCAAATGCATCCCTGTCCCCAATGGTCGGGGTTTGAGACTGCATTTGAAAAATGTCAAACAGGAGCTGATTGGTTGATTGCTTATCACTCTCCATTTTATCACTTTTGAAGCTTAGTGCATCTGGCCCAATGACTGCAAAAAAAAAAAGTAAAGGAGGTGCAATTAATTTATATTCATGCTTGTTCCCTAATTGGTAAATTGCAAAAATGTTATTTTATTGGGGTTGAGCTTGGGCTTCCAAGTGAAATTAAGCTCTAAAAAAATTGTGGTTGTAACATTTAAGAATAGTCTTTAAAAAGAAATTGAATAGCTCCAGACAAAATGTTAGCCACACGGTAAGCTTTGCAGTGAAATTTGCTAAAGCTTCTAACAATGATAAAAGGTAATGTTGCCCATAGCAACCAAGTCAGTAGGGCATTAGAAACATGCTTGGGATAGGCATATAAATATCCTTACAAAGAACTAAAGCTGTGTACACACGGGGCTATAGGGGCTGAAATCGCTGTAAATATGGTCGCTGGCGACCATATTGCCAGTGATGGGAGTGTGCCCCGGTGATAAATCGTCGGGTGCGCGCTCCAGTTTTCAGACCTGTTCTAATCGCAGCTCCTGTGACCAGCTGATTACCTCTGCGGCACTGCCGGCAGAGGTTCCCTTTCATTAGCGACTGTCTCTGGTTGCTGATGAAAAGGCGAAACTGAGCAATATATCTCCCCCGTGTGTACGGGGCTTAAGGTTCAAATAAGGTGCGTACACACGGGGGAGATATATTGCTCAGCCATATATTGCTAGCAATATATGGCTGAGCAATATATTGCTCAGTGTCTCCTTTTCATCAGCGACCAGAGATGGTCGCTGATGAAAGGGAACCTCTGCCGGGGGAGACGCAGAGGGAATCAGATTAGATTAGAATGGGGCTGAAAACAGGAGCGCGCACCCGGCGATTTATCGCCGGGCACACTCCCATCACTGGCAATATGGTCGCCAGTGTAACCCCTGGTTAAAATGCCTGTAGTCAAAACTCATACCCTATGTTAAATACCAGTAAGCATATGAATTAACTAAATGTAGTGTTCTGTATGGCTATGTTTTTAAAAATGTTTATATATATTTTGGTGTGTTGCTGACACTGTATATGTCAGATTTCATCGATGGCAGTGGACTTAATTGTTGGATGCTATATACACAGTTCACAGATGTTGCTGACAGTTGAAGAGAGGGCGTAGTGATATACAGCTGGGAGTGATTTGCCCTGTCAGAGGAGAAGGGGGCGGGGCAGAGGGAAAGAGAAAAGAGAGGAGTACAGGATGAGGTACCTGTGAGGACTCTATGGAAAGACTGCCCTGTGTATAAGAGGGAGAGCTGTGAGGTACCTGTAAGTGAGGGACAGAGACCTGTACTCTCACTAGGAGAAAGGTGAGGCATTCCTGTGTGCCTGCAGATGTAGCTAAACCTGGCATGTCAGTTGGCTCAGAGTAGGAGATGGAGGAGCCAGGATAATGTAGCCAGCCCTTAATATGAGAACTCATTGGAGGATGCTGGGCAGAGGGACAGAGGAGGGAGAGTGGTGAGTTAGACCACCCTCAGAGTCCCATATAAGGCCAAAAAGGTGACACCTGGAGTCACATAACAGATATATTGCAGAAGGGGATAATACAAGAGGAGTGACAGCCTCCTAACAGTAACTGTTATTTATCCAAGCCTTTGCCAGAGATAAAGATGGTTATTCATGCACCCAGTTGTGCACAACTACAGAAAGCTAATTTACAGTGACCGTAAAACACTGATAGAAACGTTATAGCTGCGCACTGAGAGAGGTAATGTACACTGACAGAGCGTTGTAGCTGCGCACAGAGAGAGGTAATGTGCAGTGACAGAGCGTTGTAGCTGCGCACAGAGAGAGAAGTAAGTTACACTGCAGCAGTAGAGACTCTTGGCTGACAGACCTCAGGGCTAATCTGTCTACAGCGCATTGGTGAGAATACATTTGTTACCAGCTATCTGCATGGGACACGTAACTAAGGGAGGATAATTACAGTCACAGGGAGAGAGACAGATCTCAGCAGTAAAGTATTATATTGTATTGATTGTACTCAAGGAAGAAAGTGGATTTGGCTCAATTTCGAACACAAGTTACCTCAGACAAGTCTGCTTATTGCACTGAGATAGTGACATCATTTATTCACAACTATAACAGTACTGAGGGAAAGCACTAAGTAGTTCTTTCTAGCTACTATTCTGATCCCAAGAGAGAGTGATAGCGTCAATGATATTACAAGCCTACATGTAGGATACAATATTGCTAAGAGGAGAATATTGCCTTTGGTATTAGAGACCCTGTGGTGGATTACAGATACTTCCTAGAAGTTCTACTCCTATTATTCCCGTACTCACCTTACAGGACTCAGGTTGGCACAGTAGTGATTTAGGAAATCCAGCAACAAATATGTGGAACGCTACAAAATAATCCAAGCGCTTATATTTTTTAGAACTAGTGTACACTTGCAAATACTAATACAGGTTGAGTATCCCGTATCCAAAATGCTCGGGACCAGGAGAAATTTGGATAACGGATTATTCCGTATTTCGGAATATTTTAGTATTTCAATTATGTATTTTGAAGTATCTTGCATGTATGCTGTATAAACACATAAAATACACACAAATATATTTTATTACCACATAAAATACACACAAATATATTTTATTACCACATAAAATACACACAAATATATTTTATTTGTTCAAAAAACAAGGTTTCAAAACATGAAACAAAGTTTGTGTACTATCTCAGATATTGAATTTGAATGCCAAGCAATCATTTTCTTGCACATATATAGTGCCAGTTACATATCATGTCACCAGTAGTGCTGTTACAAATGTCCCCAGTGAGTTTTTAGCAAAAAAAATATTTTTTTTTCACTTTCTGGAATGTATGGTTTTCGGAATAATTCGGATAACGGATACTCGGATACGGGATACTCAACCTGTATTATTGCGCAATAATAATTCAAGGTTAATTAATATCTATTTATTGGTGTTGGAAACTGTTCTATTTCCATTTTGTCTGAAGTGAAATGCGTTATATGTTTTAGCATACTACCTTAGGAATGTATAATCTTTTATTTACAAGGAGGCATCTCTGAAATATACTAAGCCGGAAAACTCTGCAAAAGTTCCAGTCAAATAAAACGGTGGTGGAGGTTGATGCCCTTGTCTCAGCTATGTCTGATGTGTGTATTTATTTATGTCAATGATATGGTTATGTAAACGAGTTGTAACTTTAGGGGTTACTTAATCTGTCTGAGGGTGATTCCCCAAGTTCGCCCTAATATCATTATCTAAATATTCAGATAGTCATACCCTATAACACCAAATCTTGGGGTGGAGGCACTTGATCGCACCTACACATACATACTGCAGAAGACAGCGTTACACCAGCAACCATATTCCCAGCGATTTCAGCCCCTATCGCAGCCGTGTGTACACAGCTATAGGGTTGAGGTTACCTAAAGGTTAAGAAGGGGCAGACTATATAGGACAAGTGGTTCTTATATGGCGTCAAATTCTATGTTTCTATTTTCCTTACATCTGTATAGGTTTGCATTTGTTGTTTAACCCCTTAAGTGGTGGGATTTGCTGGGGCAGGACAAACCAACGAGGGCAGGTTTGTCCTGCCCTAGCAATATTCACCACTCAAGGGCAGCAGCCAGTCCCGCCCCCCCCCTGTTGCTCCCGCCCTGAGCTCCCCGCCACCATACTGATATCCCCCAGAGCGTCCCGCCGCCATTCACACTACATCAGTGACAGTGACCAGGTGGGAGACCCCACTCGGAGAGGTTCGGGGTGGCTCCAAGGGACTCGGGCATCCGAGCTCCCGAGTTCCTCGGAGTCGCCCTAAACCTCCCTGAGCAGAGCTGCACACCTGGTCACTGATGCAGTGATAATGGTGGCAGCAGCAGGGGAGCCTCCGGAGCACGGAGGTCAGGGGGGGGGGACGACAGGAGGGGGGGCAACTGGAGGGTGCCGCTAGAGGTGGTGCGCCAGGGGTGCACAGTTGGAGGTACTATTGGCGCACATCTACCTGCTGGTGCTATGCCCAGAAATTTTCCGGGACAGTCCGTTGCGGCAGCGCAGCTGAGCCCGGAAAATATCCAGGCATACCATTGAAGTGGTTAATATAAGCAGGATATAACTGGGACTTACCTCACCATACCCTCCAACATGACCCATTCCATTAGGTACAAAAAGCTCTGTTTCTGGACTTCCCTACCAGTGGCAGTTGCAGAGTTGGGGCTGTAACACCGTCCAATATTCAAAAATTCCTAATGGAATGGGTTATGTTGGAGGTTATGACCCAATCACATTGCAGCAAGCCAGAAGTGGAAGGCACACTGCAGCAGTTGACATGATGTCAGTAGATAAAGAACTGGCACCTGTCAAACAAAGGAGCAATGGAGTTCACATGGACTGAAGACCAGGAACTGCAGCTGTAAACAACCTCTCCAAGATGGCAACCCCCATGTTCCAAAGAATCGCTGGAGGGAACAGAGACAGACAAGGAGCACAGATTCTGTCTATCATTTTCTAGGATACAATAGAAAATGATAGGCAGAATCTGATTGGATTCTATAGACAACATCCTGTTTTTAGTGAATTTACCCATTTGATAGATACAGTATCCCCCATTAGTCATAGAAGGGGTGACATAGAAGATGACTTTTGTACATAAAACCATTTTTTTGTGTGTCATTTCTTTTATCAGCCATTGTATGTGTCATATATCAGCCATTTTGTTTACATTTATGAGCCATTTTGTGTTCATTGAAATATTGATGAAAACAACCGCTACAAATGGGTTCTGCTGAATAAAATAAACTAGGAAACGAGGAGCCGTCTTTACTCGCCAGAAGCAATGTAAAGCGATAACAGGAATTGGATTCTGAGTGTGTAGAATGTCACAGTGAAGGTTACTTACAGAGCACATTATGTTAAAGAGAGAGGATCAAATGAGTGTCCATTGTAAGTTATGAATATTACATTATAATCAATATTCACCTGAGGCTCAATGCCATGCTTGTTGTCAGTCATAACTGCACAAATGAGGGAAAGACATTATACATCTTATTTTACTTCAGTAATCTGCTTCAGCTCTTTGTCAGTGGGTCACAATAGCCAGGCAATAGACTTGGGTGTGCCTCAAATAGAGACAAAATAGATTGCAGCAAAATGAGTGGAATTTGTTTGAATAGTCCTAGTTATTCATTTGTCACTTTTTGATTAATAAAATATAAATCTTTTTTTTTTTTTTCAGATTGTGGGAGAGTGATAAAATGGAGAGTGACAAACCACCAATCAGCTCCTTCCTGTCATTGTTTAAACAAAGCCTGTAACATGGCAGTCCAGAGCTGATTGGCTGGCCCACAGTATGTCTCTATGTCCTGCCTTATCTGACCTATACCTTAAATAATGTTCACCTCCTGTAACCCCACTAAGGCATAGGCGGAACTATTGGTTTAGCAGGTGCAGTGCTCAGGGGCCCTTGAGGGCTAAGGGGCCCACTTCCACCCCTATTACCCTTTTACTGCCACCCACCATTTTCCTTTGTCACCATCTGCCTCCCCCTGTCACCCTCTGCCTCTTTCTGTCACCAACTGTCATATTGCATATTGTGAACTTGGGTTGGGGTGGAGGAGGGGGCCCAAAATAATATTTTTGCACCTGGGCTCAAAATCCACAAGTTCCGCCACTGTTTCTAGGTATGTATTAGGGACTATTGAAAAAAATTAGGCAACTAGTCGAAGATGGTCACATAGTTATCCTATAACCATACTGTATGCATTTATTGTAAAGGGAAGACAGATAGTAGTGGCAAATTTGTAGGATTTAAATTTTGTGAAGCAGATCAAATGTTAAAATGTTGACATTGAATAGGATGACACCAGATACTCAATGTTCGATTTAGTCAGAAGGTCGATGGTCAAAAGGAAGACACATGATTGATTGACAATGTCTACATTGACAGGGTTAAGCGGTTGACAGGGTAGAACAGGGGTAGGCAATAAATGGCCCTCCAGTTTGTTGATGAACTACACATCTCAGCAAGCCTTGCCTTTGTTTTACTATTTGGCCATGCTGAAACCGATGCATGGCATGCTGGGATGTGTAGTTCATTAACAGTTGGAGGGCTGCATATTGCCAGAAGGTCAACGTGGTAATTGCCAACACACAAATGGCGTGTCTAGCTCCACATATGATTGTGTCTAAACGTTTATGCTTGCTGCTAAATATTCTTCTATAACACCAGTAGCAATATATTTAGGGAAAGTTTGCATTTATTTGCATTTATTCACAGTGATATTTCTATTCTTCTCACTCAGCACAATATACATGATAAATATTATGCATATGCAATAATATGCAATAAATCCCAAATGCATTTGACCTGAGTGTGATCATCTCTTTATAAAAAAAAACACATTTTAAATCTTTTTTTTGTGTTGTCCTTTTTGTGTGTTTAACTAAAGATTACTAACAAAAAATGCCATGGCTCCCACACACTAGCATCAGCCGCAGATGCTGAGATAAGAAAACACAGAGGGAGGACGCAGGCTCTCACTCTACGGCACACGCGCTTGCAAGCTCAGTAGGGGTCAGGGTATGCTGCCCTGCTGTGTGACTGTGCACGCTGTCACTCAGTGTAGTGACAGCGAATAGGGACGCTGGGGCTACCCTGTGCTAGCTACGGTGGCTGCAGGGGCACAAGGCAGCCTGTGGGTTCCTTACTGGTGGGGAAACTATGAGACAGGATGCTGAGCTCTCCTTTCCAACATTCTTAGTATATGGGTCCAATATGTTATGCAAATTTCTAAGCACTTTTTTTCATATTTTAATACAATCTTTAGTTGTAGATTTACATGTCGTCATACTGGAATAGGCCATAGCCCTGAAAAATGCTGATGTAGTAGTTGGACTACAATATTGTTTAGCAACTGATTGTCTTATTTCATTTAGACATTTCATTTTAAAATTATGTTATTACAGATCGTCACTCTGGCCAACCCAACTCAATATCTGCTATCTTATTTATAAAGCCTGTGTGTCTAATTATTTCCCTGTGTTAGCAACAACCACCTCTCTTGGGAAGATACTACTTGTTGGTGCCATAATCCCTTTAGTTAAAAGCAGAGACTGCCTAGTAAAATGTATTAGTTGGGAATAAAACAGCAAATATTAATTATGGATACTTTGAATAATTATATCTATTTATTACTAATGTGTCAAAATCCTACATTGTGCTATGCGAATTGGATGCTGAAACCAATATGCACTAGAGAGGAGTAGTTTGGGTTTCCTGAAATCTGAATCCCCCCCCCCCCCCCCCCACACACACACACACAATTTTAGAATCTCAGCCCAGATTTAAAAACGAAGCACTCTTTAAAAAAAAGTGTGTTGTTGATGTTCACGAGAGACACTGTACCTTAAAAATAACATTCAGTAGATGCCACTTTTACTAATAGCACTGTGAATTGCAGTGTTGAAAAAATAAAACGTGTGTTGTTTTACTTAAAAAATAATGTTCAGAATGTACCATTGTTACTTACTAATAGTGTTGTTAGTCAATGTGGATCAATCAGTAGAAAAGCAGGAGCAGCAATCCAGTATTAGCACTGTGGTTGATGCCAGTCATGATAGTACTCCAACATCTACTAAATGTTTAATTAAACAATGCTCCTGAATTCTAAACAATTTTGACAATCAAAATCAACACTAAAGGGAACATTTACTGGCTAACATGCACTGGCAAGAAATGGTTCAGACCATGGCATTGGTTAGCAAGTGCTACTCCTGTTTTATGCTTTTGAATGCATATTATGGAAGCTGGGGCCAAACACAGTCAGGAATCTTCTTCGATAACCTCATTTGATGATGCAACATCTGCTTGCTCGGAGTCTAGTTCCGGTGTCAAACTGTCCCTGAGGAGAGTCCACGTTACCTATGCTGAAATACTGCTATGCTGATACTGTAACACTGCTGTGGTACTTCTGAAACACCACTGTGCACTGGGGCAAACGCAGGATTTTCATAAGGGGGTTTCCAGAGGGGCGGAGCAAAGCACGGAGATGGACACTTAGGTGACCCAGTATACGCCGGGTCAGTTAAAGTATTATAGATAGACCAAATGTTAATAAATATAATAATAATAGTAAATATATATATATATATATATATATATATATATATATATATATATACACACACACACACACACACACACATATATATATGTGAATAAAGGGGCCCTGATACATAACTCCCAGGGTGGTAGAGGATGTTTAATACGCAGAGGAGGGGTGTATAGTGGAGTGGGCTTATTATCCATAATGTTCTGGTGGGAGGAGAGCTTGCTTGACTGCAGATATCTCCAGTTCCCTGAAATCGATTTCTTAGATTTTAATGGAATTAAAAACTAGAGAATCCCACCTACCAAATGATATTGGGGTCTAGGGGATTAGAGTTTAGGAGGCAAAGCAATCTGCCAATGAGTATATAAAACTACATACCAGGTGTGTGGAGCTGGAGCAGTAACCAGCTGCTGGAAGGCTGATATCTCTGGTTCTGGGAACAGTAGAGACATACTACTAGTGTCCCTCAAAGGGGGAGAGTCACAGCTTTTGGAATATACCCTCAGAAAAACTCTGTCAGAAAGAACCTAAAATATCTGACTGGGAAGAGCAATTAACAGGCTTGGATGGGGACCACTGCTTTGAAGTCATATATCTCCGGTTCCCAAGGGCCGATTTTTAGAATTCTTATATCAATGGAAAGAGGGGACCTTCAGCTTTCAGCCTAGGGCCCTTAGACTCCTGGGGGGGGGGGGGGGTTCTGGGTACTCAGAAACCCCCCTGCGTGCGCTACTGGTGCTGCTGTCAGTACTTAATCTAGTGTCAGAATTATTATTCAGGACTGTGTCAAAGCTCTACTAAAGCTGAAACTACTTAAGCAGAAAGACCGAAATTTAAAATCTTTTTTAAAGACCACATTAATAAACAGATCAGCAGACTCTCCCTTCCCAACAGAGTACTAAACATGATTTATTTAAAAAAAAAAAAAAGAGTATTCCGTAATCCTATTATTAGATTGCAATGCCAACAGTTCCTATATATTTGCACAATTGCATGTGCCTTGGATGCGACTGGTAATTCTGACGTAGCCATGTCCATCATTGCCATCAGTCTTTCACCTTTTGAGCCTACTCCAACCCTTGGTCTGGCCCCCTTGTCAACATATAACATTTTGATAAACACAATTTAAGGGGCTTGGGCTGACAGAGGGGTGGAATGTGTGGCAGTGGCACCAATGATCAACTAGCCTGACAGGTCCCCAGGCTCCCATCCAATTTAAACTTCCTTTCCACCTTTTGGCACCAAGGACCTGATTCAGAGTTGATCGCAAATGCAAAATCATTCTCAAATGGGCAAAACCATGCTGTACTGCAGGTGAGGCAGATGTAACGTGCAGAGAGAGAGAGAGAGAGAGAGAGACATGGGTGGGGTGTGTTCAAACTGAAATCAAAATTGCAGTGTAAGATTAAAGCGGTAAATATCTACTCTGCACAGAAACAAAATAACTCACCCAAATCTAACTCTCTGCACATGTTACATCTGCTCTACATGCAGTGCAGCATGGATATTTTAGCTGCATTGTACTATAGCGGGCTTGATACGCTTGCATGCTTCGGGCACGATGGCTCGCTTTGCTCGCCACAGATTTATATTCCCCCTCCAGGTATACGTGGACCCAGTGCATGATGGGAAAATTGTCAAAACTGAAGGGGATTTAGACACTACCCTGCCACAATGTGCCCATAGGGTGAAAGACCCGGCCAATGCTGTGCGGAGACCGGCGCTACCGTTGCATGCTGTGCCTCTGGGATGGATGACCACGCTGCCGCTGACACGCTGTGAGAGGAAGAATTACTGTGTGTGGGGGGTGCACTGAATGTGGGAGAGCTGTGGGGGGGTCTGTATCAAAGCAGTATGAGTGGGGAAGGAGGTGGGGATCTCCAACGGAGGACAATTCTTACTCTTCAGTCTCTCACTGTTCCTCCTCTCTCCCATTATTCCTCCTCTCCTCTCTCCCACTGTTCCTCCTCTCTCCCACTGTTCCTCCTCTCCCATTGTTCCTCCTCTCTTCTGCTCTCCTCTTTTCCGCTGTTCCTCCTCTCCCCCACTGTTCCTCCTCTTCTCTCTCTCATTGTTCCTCCTCTATCCCATTGTTCCTCCTCTATTCTGCTCTCCTCTTTCCCGCTATTCCTCCTCTTTCCCACTATTCCTCCCGTCTCACACTATTCCTCCTTCTCTCCCACCTTTGCGATAATATCGTGGCTGCATCCATACTCCCGACCTGGCCACACCAGCAACCATGCTCCCCAATCACAGTGCTGTAATTTTTTTCTTGCAGTAGTGTATGACCAACTTTAGATCTGACCTTGCTCTGACTATGTTTTAGTCTGTACTTTTTTCAGTTCCATTGTTTAGCCAATTTGTTCTCAACTTCAATACTCAAGTACCATCGGGATTTCCCAATTCCCGATCTCAGTTTCTCCAATTATCAGTAGAATCCAACATTTCAGAAATTCCCAACTTGCCAATTCTGATTAGCTTTGGGTGGGAGTTGGCGAATCAAGGATTTCAAAATTTTATATTTTATTGATTTTTTTTATACAATCTATCGACAGAATGGAACATTTTGCCAATCGGTTGTTGATGTATGGGTCCCAAAAAATTCCTCTTGTTTCTACATATAACCTCAAAACATGACCTGTTTAGAAAATTTGAGGGGTGAGGTTGAGAGCCGGAGGTTTAACCTATCTACTCTGCTCTCATTTCATTACCTTGTCTTGATTCTGTTTGTTGGCCCTGGTCATCCTCAGTTTATATCTCTTATGTTCCCATATTTCTCATGGATCTCAGAGTCCTTGAAGGCTATTTAGAAATATATAGTACAGACAGTGCTGCAGATACCAGAGTTCGCACCGGCATCAGTGGCGTCAAGAGGGGGAGTGCACTTTTTACCCGGTCCTGGGTCTGCTTCCACCTCCCAGGTTACAGGGAGCTAGGGAGTGGTAAGAGAGAGGACAGGCTGCCGCCTCAGCACAGCCTCTCTCCCCAGCTCAGCACACACTGCTTAGTGTTCTGTGCTGAGCTGGGGGGTGGGGGGGAGAGACAACTACTATTCTCTCTTCCTGGCCTCCCCCCGGTGACCACGCCTCCTCCATTTTACCGGGGCCCAGCCAACCTGTCGGCACTCCTGTTGGGCATACCTGGGGGTTCAAGAAAGGGGAAGTGCTCATTTTTCTGATGGCAGCCTATCTTTTCCAGGTTGATTGAGTTATTTTCCATTTCATTGTTAGCAAATAAACAGTTTCTACGTCACTTTCCTTACAAATCAGTGTATCATTGTTATAGCTGAATTGCGTGGCTTGACCTGAGACTATCGCACTGGTAAAGAAAGGATGAAACATCCTTTGATCCTTTTATTCACGTTATTGTTTTATTAATAAACGATACCGTCATTTGCTTTACTAGAGGAAGCGTGTGCCCTAAAGCTTTTTTCTTCTCCCTTTTTTTTTTATGTTTAGGTTTTATAAAGATGAATTTCCAGAGCTACGAAATAACCACGGATTAAGAACTTAAGCCTGACAGCACTTCAGGGAGTTGTGGGCTTAAAGTGGTTCATACAGGTCTCCAAAGCACTTGTTTACTAATACAGGGAATCAGCGACCGTCTGCAGCAGCTGATATCGCATTACCAGTTTGAGAGACAGTGGCAGAGATAAGAAATCGCACAGTTTTAATAATTACTCCATTTCATTTTTTTTGTTTCCCATATAACTGTAACGTCTGGATTGCTTCCAAATAAACAGATAAGAACAGTATGAAACTTTTATCTTTTAATGATGACAACATTTATCTGTGTTTTGCTAAAAGTTCCCCGCTGTAATTTTTTTTTAACCCATATTTTTGGTATTCCAATAAAGTGCAATTATGCTTTAATAATTGAGCTTATTTTTTTTTTTTTGCTCCTTAATCTTCCATTCAGTACAACATTGCAGTAAGTGCGTTCTGCTACAGTTGGTGGGTGGATAGTAAATTATCGACCTATTGTGTGAGAGTCGTTAATATCTGTGCCGCCATTAGACACGGGTACATTTTCTCGAGAAGCTGATAAAATCTGTAGGATCTTACGGGATTTATTTCTGAAGAAATAAAATTGCGTAGGAACGGCCATAGATGTCGGAAAGCTTGGACTGGTTAAGCCTTTGAGTGCCGACAACTCTGTGAGGGATGCGCAAAAGGATCGGCTAAAAAAAATCCCAGCGGCGCTCGCATTTGTTATATAAATTCAAATAAAAAAGTTGTGTAAAAAAAGATGATATTTCCTATATAAGGTAATCAGTCACCCGGAGTTAAGCCGCTTGTGAAGCAGAAAATGGCCGCTGCTTAGTGAGTGGTCCTGAATCAGTCCCCTAGTCCATAGGTTCTCAAATGGGTCCTCAGGAATCCAAACTATGAATGTTTCCCAGGTCTCCTCACAGAGGGCCTTATTTTGGTTCATTCTTTCTGACAAAATCCTTCTTAGATGGACAAAACCATGTGCACTGCAGGTGGGGCAGATGTAACATGTGCAGAGAGAATTAGATTTGGGTGGGGTTTTACTTCAAAGTGAGATCTATATTGCAGTGTAAAAATAAAGCAGTCAGTATTTTCCCTGCACAGAAACAAAACAACTCACCCAAATCTAATTCTCTCTGCACATGTTACATCTGCCCCCCCTGCAGTGCACATGGTTTTGTCCATCTAAGAAGTATTTTGTCAGAAAGAATGAACCAAAATAAGGCCCCGAATCACAAGTGAAGTAATTAGCTCCACCTGTGGGTCATTTAAAATGAGTCATCGAGTAATGAGTGCACCTGTGCACCTGCTGGGTGATCTGGAAACCATGAGCTGTTTGAAGTCCTGAGGACCGAGTTTGGAAACCACTGACATAGTGCCCTGCACACTGAATGTTTATGTGCTAGTCCAGAGGTTTGCAAACGCCGTCCTCAGGGCATCCTAACCAGACAGATTTTAAAGATGTCAATGGCTCAGTACAGATGGGTAAATTATTTTGACTGAGGTACTTATTAAGTCACCTGTGCGCAATCATGGATATACTTAAAACCTGGATTGCTATGGTGCCATGAAGACCATGTTTGACAACCTTTGCGTTATTCCTTGGAACTTGCTATCTACAGCAGGTTTGCAGGGGATGCAGTCAAAATCCCGATGGTCAAAATCCCGACAGGGTCACAATCCCGAATGGGTCAAATTACCGACAAGGACAAAATCCCGACAAGGTCAAAATCCCGACATTTAAAATCCCCACAAGGACAAAATCCCGACATTTAAAATCCTGACAAGGTCAAAATACCGACATATAAAATATACAGGTGATATACAGGTGAAACATACAGGTGAAACATGACTTTCAGGTGACAGGTCGCGAGGTCGACAAGGGTTTTTTCACTGTTTTTGACCCGACATGTGCCGACAGGAGGTATTTCATGCTCTACCATCCACTAGGACGTGGTGGGAGAATAAAATATCGAGGCACCGTGCCCGAAGCATCCCGAGCGGTGCGAGGGGCTGCGGTTCACTTCCAACTGTGTCCATGTCCACTGTGTCGACATTCGGGTAAAAAAACTGTGAAAAACCCATGTCAAACGCGCGACCTGTCGACCGAAAGTCATGTTGACTGTTTCACCTGTGCATTCTATATGTCGGTATTTTGACCTTGTCGGGATTTTAAATGTTGGGATTTTGTCCTTGTCGGGATTTTAAATATCGGGATTGTGACCTTGTCGGGATTTTGTCCTTGTCGGTATTTTGACCCATTCAGGATTTTGACCCTGTCAGGATTTTGACCGTCGGGATTTCATACCGAATCCGTTTGCAGATATGCTTAAATATATGAAAAGTACTTGTGTACTAGCACGGCGCCCATCGCATCGCAGACCATAAGGCATGCGATGGTATGCGATGCGATGTTATACACTTTTAAATTGTATACCATCGAATTGTATGGCATTGTATGCCATTCTATCGCATATACAATGGTATGGGATTTAAAATTGTATAAGCATCCTAAAGGGTTTTCCCATGTTAAAAGTGGCCCCTATAAGTCAATTAAACCTGTTGGGTGCTTACTATGTTAAAAGCACCCCCAATGGCACCCCCACTATCAACGCCAACCCGAAGCGTCCCACGACCTTTTCATACCCCCACTATCCACGTCGGCGTGGAGTTGATTTTATATAGTGTGGCGAGCGCAGCGAGCCACCGAGCCCGAAGCATGGCCAGTGTAGCGAGCCCCGCGAGGGGATGCGGAATACATGTAAAGTAATATGCGTCCCCTCGCTGGGCTCACAGCGCTCGCCACGCTTCGGGCTCGGTGGCTCGCTGCGCTCGCCACACTATATAAGGTCAACTCCATGTCGACGTGGATAGTGGGGGTATAAAAAGGTCGTGGGACGCGTACCGCCGCCCCTCGCGGGCTCGCTGCGCCCGCCACGCTTCGGGTTGGCGTTGATAGTGGGGGTGCCTTTGGGGGTGCTTTTAACATAGTTAGCACCCTACACTATATAACATCAAATATCGTGGGCGCCGTGCTAGTACACAAGTAGATGGGGAAAATTGCTGGGCTGAAAAATGCTCATTGCATATACAGTATATTGAGCATTTTTCAACTGTTTTAGCGTATTTCCTGGGAGTGGGCGACTTTCCAAAGCAGGACACTATGGAAAAACATCCACCCCGTTGCTCATTTGCTGGTAATACCAGCAGTTGAGTGGTCGGGCCAGCGATGATGTGAGAGCACGAATCAGCGATCACCGCTCATCTTTGCCCCGTACACACTGGGTGGCTTTCAGCTCAAAATCGGCCAGTGTGTATGGGCCTTAGGACTAAGCTGGACCCACACCCCGCTCATGTATACTCACCAATAAAATGATTGTCCTACATCCATAGTAGTGATTAGTCTTTGGAAAATTTTGGGCATCATGTTTACTACACCATAGATAGGAAAAGACCTATGCAGAGTATGCTAAAAGGGCACCTTCCTCTGTTAACCACCCCTGGGTCCAATGTACTTAGTAATGCACTTTCCTGTTTGCAAACAAGCCAAAGCCGAGACATCTAAATACATAGAAGTCACCATTAACAATCCAACAATCAAGATTAAAGACTTCATGACTTGCCACTCAACCAATGTTGTATATCATTGAATGTTCCTCTGGCAAATCCTTGATCCTTCCACATCTTGATCTTTCAAAATTTGGGTGAACATTTGAGAAATATAAAAAAAAAAAGCCATCAGGCACACATCATTTCTCCAAACATTTGAAGAACTATCATGTGGTCCAAAAATTATCACCAAATTTGTACCAATACAGCAAGCCATCCTGGAGAGACGGTAACGCTGAATAGAAGTTTCCACTAGGATTCTGAAATCATGGGTCAAATGTATTGCATCCCGTGCTCGGCGTCGAGATGTCTGCCAGATTCTGACAAGGGGCCATCATTTACAAGGCAAAAACATGCCTGTAAGTGATTGCCCCTAAAAACATCTGAGTTTGGCCGGCATCTTGAACAGCCAAAGAACTTGGCCGGCAATACATTTGGCCCCAAATGCTTTTTGTGACTGTCATTTCAACATCTCCAGGATTCTTGGATCGGACATCAAGTCAACAATCAATCAATATATATACATACTTCTATCATTGTGTAAATCCAACCCCTATAACCCATGCTAAACAAACCAGTAGTTTCCAAGTATGGAACTAAGGGGGTGATTCAGACCCTCTCATAATGAGCTGAATTCACTCCGCTGGGTGATGTTTGGGGTTTGTGCATGCGCGATTATACACATGTACAAACCCCTGGAACGACCGCTTGTTTGCTTCAAGAAGAGCAGGCAGGTGGCAGGTATGGGGTGGAAGCAGAGGGACACCCAGCATTTTTTATGTCCAGGCTGACTTTTCTTTGTGAAGAGTGGAGAAATCATTCAATGGTTAGCGACCTTTGAATGGTTTCTCTCCTGTTCAGACACATGCGAGAGGATGTGCATGCGAACGCATCAGTTTGCATGCTAGTGAGAGGATTCGCAAGGCGGGGGAGGGCGGCCATTCGGCCGGGCGGAAGGTGGCATTTACAGTTTCCCTTGGAATGGCCTTCGACTATCGATGTTCCCAAAACATTGATGGTTGGGACCTAGATTGGGTATCGATAGACGAGGGTCGAATAGTCTTATGCCATCGATGAAAGGCATCTGATGGCGATTATTTATTTATTTGTTTTCCCCCTGCCACTGCAGTCGCACAGTCCATATCCCCCTGCTCTACCACTCGTCATTTCACTGCAGTTTTCACGTGCACCGCGGCTTCTTCGGTCAGCGATGATGCGGCACTGGGTGGTCAGCGGCAGCACACTCACTACTTCATGTGCCGGTGCTCGACCAACCACCGAGCATGCCCATTACCATAGCACCTCCATTGGCTTGTGCAGATCAGTCTCCGCCCATCAAAGCAAGCCCGTTGCAAGTGGTGGAGCTGCTATTGGCTGTCAGGGAGACGAGGGGCATGTCCCATGGGCTCGCACAGTTGCCAGGTGATGGGGCTGGTGGCGCTGTAACCCTTTCACTGCCCACATGGGTGACATCAGCTCACTGTATAAGTCACCATTACTTCAATGTCACATAACCTCAGCTCTATCCCAAGTGGATTTGCCCGGCACTGCTGCCGGGAGGTTCGCGCATGCACTGAAGAAATCTTTTACCTAGAATGATATCTAAGCAAAGTTTCTACTAGGTATGCGTGCACCTCCCGGCAGGGACGGCCCGCCCCGTTCCTCTGAGCATGCGCGGCTAAGCAATGGTGGGAAACATCAATGGCCAGGGACAGAATGTTTTATATATGTTTCCTGCGTTAAAAGCCAATGATGGCAACCATCGATGGAGGATGCGATTACACGCAGCCTAGCGGACTTGTCTGAATAGGACCATCAGTTTCTTCTTACCAGTTGTAGTGAGTATTTTTTCCTTTGCAATGATGTTTTTGCCTCAATACTGTAGCTCGGAGACGCTGAGCAGAGCGGAAATGTGCAGCACCATGTTGCTTTATGACTAAGTAAAAGGTCTGGTTGAACAGCAAGCAAACATTAGCCGTGCGTGCAAATACAGGTACCTCGCATACCAATCAGCAGAGTGTGTAATTTAAATACAAATGAACTCTATTTATGTTGAAACTAAAACATTCATTAAACAATACGACAATGAACTAATGTGTAAGAGACCCCTGAGGAACTCAAAAACCAATTGACGACAAGCATTAGGAACACATTATAATTGAGAGATGGTTGTATTTTAAATATATATAGGTGTTATCTTTGTAATTCTACAGCATTTTATAATTTCTCCCTCTACGGTGTAAAGTGGGGACATGGTTTGTCTCCTCTAATGTGTGCAAAGCCGTTCATTAATGCTCAGAATAAATGTTTTAAGAAAATGAATGAGGAAATGTGATGATTGAAGAAAAAAATCAAACGCAATCACCATGTTAAACATGACTGCAATAGAATGAGATGACTAAATTAACCGAATGGGTGTTAAGAATACGTCTAGCTTGTCGGCATCACATTTTTAATAGCTAGGTATGGATAAATAGTCTGATTGACTTCCATGAGATAGCCACGTTCTGCCACGTTCTGCTTCTATCTCACACCTTCAGTTTTTTAAGTTTAAAAAGGAAGATTTTGGGAGACATCAGCCCAACATGAGATTTCTGGCTGCCTCGTGTCCCCTTTGGTTAAGAGCTAATGTCCACCATGTTCTATGGAGCAGATATGTAGCATACAGCTACCCAGTTATGGCACACCAGCGACTGAGATGTCATCGTTCAGAATACCAGTGCCGGCATCCCAATGGAGGGAATCCAGAACCCCTAACCCTCTCTTCTAGTGCCTAACCCCTTACCCCGTCTCCTAAATGTAACCTCCTGTCTCACAGCCTAACCCTAAGCCTCCCCGTTAGTGCCTAACCCTGTACACTGCCACCTAATGTATCCCCCACCTGCAGCCTAACCTCAAACCTCCCCATTAGTGCCTAACCCTAACCCCCCACCCCAACGTCTAAATGTAACCCTTCCCCCGCAGTCTTACCCTGACCCTCCCTGCTAATGCCTAACCCCAACCCTGTTCCCCAACTCCTAAATGTAAACCACCCCTTTAAAAAAAACAAAAAATCAGAGTTCGTCCCACATTCCACACTGCTTCTAGCTGATCTGTACCCCAGTACTGAGATACAAACCAGACTGTGCTAAAAGTGTCAAAGCAGAGAGAACCACCACTTTCAGGAAAGAGCACAAGTTTTGAAAGGTGCAGGGTGCTAGAAAGAACACTAATATCCTAGCTGGATCTTTCCAAGTTTATTGCAAATGGTTGTATATTTCAAACTATTTCTTTGGTTAGCTGTATACATTGTATTAATCCCTTCAGTGGTGGGTTAAGAGATAAAACACCCCAATTGTGCTGGGTTGGGGGAGGGGGGTTAGGATCAGGGGTCAGAGGGAGGAATTAGCTTGTGACAATCCGTTTAGCAAATTATGGGGCAGATGTATTAAAACTAGCAAAGAGATAAACTTAAGATAAAGTGGAAGGAGATAACGCACCAGCCAATCAGCTCCTGATGAAGACGTGTGAACACTTTGAAACTCGTTGAGCACCTTCTCCACAAGACCCTTTCCTGCACCTTTGCACAAAACCAATTGGCAGTTTTCCTATTCCGGACATATAATCCTTCAGCAGCTTCAGCAGTGTCGTGCCAGGTATATCCATACCAAAAGGACTGCCTACAACCATATGCTCTGAAACACCTGGACCTACTGGGCAATTATCCAGATTTTGACTGAAACCCATGCAGCCTATTCCATAAGGAGACCCCAATTACCCCTTTGTCTCCGTTCGGTAACTATGATGTGCTGGTGCAGTGAATCATAACAGTGCCTATTTTGTGGAGTTACCATATCAGCCTAAGAGATTTTTAGCTCTCAAACCTATGAAGTGTTTTTAAACATCATAGCTTTTTATTGTGAGAATTCTCATTTATCATGTGTTTTATTCCATTAATAAATGTTATATAAATATTTCCAACAGTGGTAGTGTACATTCTTCAGTTTAAACCCCAGCGCTGTACTTCCTTTTTTTTCTTTAAACCGGAATATTTGTCTTTTTTCCTTCCAGGCCGCCTTATTAGCTAATTGTTAGCCCCATGATTATAATATGGAGAGATTCTCTTTGAGTCATCTCCAAAATGAAGACATCATTGAGTAGCCTATCAAAGGAACCCTCCCCAAGTATTTCAGTTTTTTTTCCATGCGATTGTTCCATTGAGTAATTAATGAAAGGGGGTTTTACACTCCGTATAACTTTAGAATGATATTAATTGGCGCAAGGTTGAGCCCTCTGTAGAAAAGAAGGAAAAAGGTTGAATGGCCTTTTTAAGTCACATGAAACTTGAAAGTTTGCTTAGATGAATGTACAATAATTAGATTAATAAGTAGCTTAATTTATCACAGCTGAGGATTTTAAACAGCCGCACATTAGAACAGGGGGAAAAAAAAAAGATTAGCTTGATTCTGGTAATTCTGGTTAAAAAAAAAAATAGACATATTTAACGCTAAATATGTTTTCATTAGGTCTATGAAATAAGATTACACTTGTTCATTATCTGATTTTCTCTCTTTTCTCATATTAAATCTAATTATTCAACTACACCATGGTTAAATATTATCAATCAGCTTGTGTGAGGATCTCATGGACAAGTGCAAGGGGATAACAGGTACCCCAAATCCCCCTCTAGTCCAGATTTACTATGTAAAGCATGCATTAAATCTATTAGCACTTTTACTGCTTACACACACACTCCCGCTATCCATTACAGTCAATGGAGATGCTGGGGGTACAACGGAACACGGTATACTGCAATGTGTACTCATCTCCGTACCCCTACTGCAATACACAGAGAAGGCGGAAATGGACACATCCATATTTGAAGAAAATGCACCTCATCCCCCCCCCCCACCACTGTACCCACTCCTCACATTATATAATGAAGCCAGCATTTTATAACTTTCCATATATATGTGCTAAATAGGTACGTTACATTGCAAAATGCAATACTGTATGTCCTATGTACTATTAGTTTGGGACTTCTTTAAAATTAGCCTTACTCAGTGTGGGACTGTGGCTTGAAAAGCCCACCGGGGGGGGGGGGGGGCAGTGGTAGGGGCCCATGTTTAGGGGTGTGGTTCAATCTCTGGAGGGGGTGGGACCAGACACCAGATTGGTTTGACTAATGATTTGAGAGTGCATGGGCAGGGCCCTTTGATAAATGGTATCCGACCTGGATCGACAATGTATAGGTAGACCACTAATGACTATATTGACACCTTGAAATGGTCGATATATCATAAGTTGGCTTTGACAGAAAATCAACACAATCTTAAAGTCAACATGGACATGGTGCCACCATCTGTGCATGACAGAATGGAGCAACACTTGAGTTGCTCCAGAACCAAACCCCCCCCCCCCATAGAGGTGAGGAGCAGCATCAACCTTTTAATATATATAGGATATTTAATATTTAACATTAGAACTCCCAGCCAGTTATATAAAGCCACAGTTCATAATATCACAGACGGTGTAATGGTTAGTATTACTGCCTCACAGCCAGAGCCGGCCTTAGGCATAGGCCAACTAGGCAATTGCCTAGGGCATTTGGAATGCCTAGGGGCATCAGCAGCTTCTGCTGATTAAAATGATATGCAGCATGCCTATATTCTGTGTGTGAGTGAGGCTGTATCTGCATATGAAATAGTGTATTCAGGGAAATCACTGTAACATAGCATTCCGTATGCAGGTACAGCCACAGTCGCTTACAGAATATAGGCATGCCGCATATTATTTTAATCATTGGAAACTCCTTGTGTGTGCTGGTCATAACAATGCAAATAAGACGAATTTTCAGCAAAAAAGGCACCCAACGTTAGCAGAACTGACCAGGAGCTGCATGGACTATTGAGTCAAGATGTATGAGGAAACATCTGTATCCAAGCAGAGGCAGAGGTCACAGTGTTAGCGGCTGTGCGAGTGCTGTCTGCGGGTGGGTTGGCTGTGCAATAGTGTTCGGCATATGTGTAAGGGGCATTATTTGTGTCAAGTATAAACGCATTATTAATGTGCGACATATGTGTAACAGGCATTATGTGTGTCATGTGTATAAGGGCATTAATAATGTGCAACATATGTGTAAGGGGCATTATGTGTGTCATTATGTGTATGAAGGGCATTAATAAAGGTTGGCATAATGTGTAAGGGGCATTATGGTTATAAGGACATTAATAATGTGTGTCATGTGTAAGCGGCATTACTGTGTGGTATTATCAGGGATGCTGAGAGAAAGGGGTAGGGGGTACAAATTACCCAGGCCAAAGTCTGATGGAAGGGCCCAGTTGGGGCCCCGGGCCCCCTCCCCTTAAGTCAGCAGCAGCTGAAGCTCTTCTCCTTTGCCCAGCACACACTGCTTTGTGCTGGGTTGCAGTGTGGCCATGGAGGTGCTTAAAATACAATATTTAAGTAAAGTGGTACTACTGTGTGATGTAACGTGAATAAGGGACACCATCGCATGATATAATGTGAATAAAGTTGCACTACTGTGTGACATAATGTGAATTGGGGGTACTATTGTGTGGCCATGCCCCTTCCCTGCAAAAACACACCCCTGTTTGGGCTGCGCACCAAATGTGTGCACTGTTTCTATTTAAAATATTGCGGGTAGGAGCACCAAAATGATGACTGCTATGATGACTGTTGATGGTACTGGGAAAGGGGAGCAGGGTCAGAGACGGAACTAGTGGCGGTGGTAGGGGGCACCAACCAAAATCTTGCCTAGGGTGTCATTTAGGCTAGGGCCGGCTCTGCTCACAGCGCTGAGGTCATGGGTTCAATTCCCATGTGTGGATTTTGTATATTCTCCCCGTATGTGTGTGTGGGTTTCCTCCGGGTACTCCGGTTTCCTCCCACAGTCCAAAAATATACTGGTAGGCTAATTGGCTTCCAACAAAATTAACCCTAGAATGTCTATGTGTGTGTGTACATGTGGTAGGGAATATAGATTGTAAGCTCCACTGGGGCAGGGACTGATGTGAACGTACAAATATTCTCTGTAAAGCGCTGCGGAATATGTATGCGCCATATAAGAAACTGTTAAAAAATAATATCATGCTGGTTTACTCAAACCTAGTCCTAGTACATCAACAGTATAAGAAGCGGTATATTACATTGAATTAATTTATGGTATTCCGCCATCATTTCTCTTTAACCTTTTAACTCTGTAATCCGCTGCATTGCCCTTGGCATCAATAATGCTAAGTTGAATTCTATTTCATTACAAGTTTTAAAGGTTTCCTTATCAATTTTGAACTCTAGGGAATATTGTGAGGCTACTATAAATGTACATAATTATACTCTGAACAAAACATGTGTGCCCGTTACTTGCAAATAGTCCAAATCACCCGTAACGCTAAAATGCCTTGATTTTTTTTCTTCATTCACATAAGAAAAGGTAAATTACATGTTTCAGTTATTTATCACCGCTAATGTCAAACATAATTAATATGGCTTGTTAATCCCTGTATTAGTATAAACAAAATGTACAGGACTATAATTAAGAGGCCTTTTGGCAGCAACTTAGCATCCACAGAAAAGACTTATATTACAATAATGTGACTTTCTCCAGCCGTCAACACCAGGGCAAGAAAGTCTACTGCCGGCCCAGCATTGGTAAACAAATTTGCTTTCCAAAGGGTGGTGGTATTATGACAGTGATAAAGTCAACACCTAAAAATGGTCCACATTCACTAGATCAACATTGATAAAAGGTCAACAATAGAAATAGTCAACACAGGAAATGTCAACACAAGCTATTCACGGTTTTTGGTGTCTATGTCGACACATGTCGAAATGGACACCGTATAAGTGTATCACGTGCAATCACCATGCTTTGGGCACTGTTATAATCTAACTCTATGCCCACTTGGATCGAACAAGCTGATTAAAAGAAATCATGAAAAACTGTCAACCTTTTCACAGTTGACCTTTTTCTGGTGTCGACCAGTTCCATGTTGACATTTTGCTTGCATCACCTTTTGTCAATGTCTACCTGGTGCATGTTGACCATTTTTAGGTGGTGACCTAATTACTGTCCACCAATAGTGGTCATCCTAGCGACTGTCGATCGAGACACTGTCGACCTGTCAACTGGATACCTATCCAAAGAAGGACTGACATAAGAATTACATAAGTAAGAGTGAGGTGGGGTGACGGGTATTCTCTCCCCCACTCCTGCAGCTGAGGTGTTAATACATCTCGTGGAATGGGGATGTTCCAGTATATTAGTCCAGGTCAGGGCTGGCCAAATTGGTCCTCAAGACCTACCAATGGTCCACGTTTTTCAAAATCACCTAGCCGGTGCACAGGTGTAGTCATTACTAACTGTCACATGCTTCACTCATTCCTACTATAGATCCACAGGTTGACTGATACACATGAATTGTTGGTAGATCTTGAGGATAGGTTTGGCCACCCCCGGCCTAGGTTGTTGGGAATCGTAATCTGATGTTGCATCAATAACCAATTAACCTACTAATATGTTTTTGGAGTGAGGTTCGGAAACCAGAGCACCTGTCAAAACCCACATAAATATAATGGGAAGCCATACAAACTCCACCCAGATTTATTCGGAATCCAACTCATGACCTCAATGTTGCGAGGCATCAGAGTTAGCCACTTTGTCATAATGTTACCATGAGTTAACATATAGAAGCTTAAGTCCCTTGGTTCTCAGGTAGTTCTAACTGCTCTATAGAATTGAGACTGGAGCTGAAAATATTCAAGGGCCTATTTATTATGGGAAGTGGAGGAGGGGATGTCATTGCCATGATAGAACGTAGAACTCATAATCTAGACACCCATAATCTATACACCCTAAATATGAAATGTTTCAAATAGAAATACAATTCTAATACTTCATGGCCTACCATGTGTCCAGCCGATGTCTGTCTGGTGATAATCATTCCATTATAATGATCGCCCTATTTTTATGTGGAGGCCTGGAGCTGCTGCTCCACCATCCCCATTATTGATCAGGCCCTGGACCTCATACTTGAACATAAATGTCACAATGGTTATTTCCTCGACAATGTAAAATCTACGCAAGATTATATTTTTCTGGAACCCGCTGTCATCAGAGAATAAACCGTCTGCTAGTTAAAAAAAAAAAGGGGAATGAAATAAATAAAAATATAAAATTAAAAAATGTAAAATTAAAAAAAAACACAGAAATATTCTACAGTCCTTCCGCGGTGTGTTCAGATGATATTTTTCTGGAACCCGCGTTCATCGGAGAATAAACCATCTGCTAGTTAAAAATAGGGAATTAAATAAAATAAAAAATATATATAAAAAAAAAATGTCAACTATAAAAAAAGAAAAATATTCTAGAGTTCCTCTGCAGTGTGCTCTTTGGGTGCTAGGTGTTATCGCAAATAAGGCTGATCGTTTTTCTTCTGCAGGAAAAAAATTTCCTAGGGATTTGTCCGCCGAGAGCGAAGGTTAATATTCTCTTTCTCGCAGGACTTGCTTGTTTGCGGACATCCTTCCGACAGGTTACAGAAAAGAAAAATAATAAAATGACAGCAGGTGTTTGCTGTCTGCTTTGATCCGCACATCACAGGTTCTGCAAGGTCAAATATAAACCTGATGCTTCTGGCTCCCTGGGAAATTGAGATAATGCTGGACAAACAACATACTTAAAACATTGCCCAACACAGCTGAAATATGACATAGCCGGCAATAGTTTAAGATGTGTGGCTGAAATGAGGAAGCAAACGCAGGTCAAGTGTCCGGTTTCTATTGATACATACCTTAAGCGCTTAAGGGACATATAGTGTAAAACAATGCTGGTGCCAATGCAGTAAAATTGAGCACTGCAGCCCCAGCTGGCTGAATCCATTAGCATCTAACATTTCATTGCAGGGAAAGTTCTAAGCACTGGATAAACAGCTCTGCTGTTGCTGTTCGGCTTATAGAGATGGCACAATAACAATAAACACATTTGATGCTAAATTACACGTTAACAAAGTAAATCCATGTTCTGTTCTGTTCTGTGTGTCTGTGGATTGCTGTGAACAAATCAGGATATTGGTATGGTTTGAATCTATTGAAAGGATCACTGCGCATTCCGAATCTTTCTACTGAGTGTTGACATTAGTAGAAAATATATACAGTGTGCATACACACATTCGCAGATCAAATCAGCCAATCAGGGTTGGACTGGCTTAGAGGGATACAGGGGACCAGCCCCCAGGTGAGCCCCACTGCTTGAGGCCCCACCTCCTTCTATAGGGATCAGGTGCCTGACTCAAAATGACTTCTGTCATTTACTTTCACTTTGAGCTGTGACAGTTTTTCCTATCACTTTGAGCTGTGGCAGTTTTAGCCCACAAACTCTCCACCCTACCCACAGTCCATATCTGCTCCTACCTCCAATCTCTGTCTTCATAACTTCAAAAATTGCCTTCACTTTCTGTTATGACATCACTTAGCTTACAAAGGAGTAATGCATTCCATTGAGTGGCCTCTAGTGGTCACTGGCAGTATTTCTCCTCATAGAGGTGAGGAGTAGTTAGCTTTTTATATATCTATAGAAACCTATTTTACCTAATGCTGCACAGGAATTCAGTTTTTTTGTACAATGCACTGAATGTTAAGAATTGATGCAAAATTGCCAAACAGTTTCTTGTCAAAGTTTTGTATTTCTGCTATCATTTGGATGCCGACCATCACTTTTAACAATTTTCTTAATATTTACCAAATTTTTATTTGATTGCAAGATTAAGGACATCTTGATTGACATTTTATGTCATCTAGTGTGTACTCAGCTTTAACGGTCAGGTTGATTAGAATATTTGGTTTACTTTGCTCTATAAGAACGGTCTGTATATGCCCAAGCCTGTCACTTTGGTATTGGAGCATTACAGTGCTGTATGTCCCAGAAGATATTTCTAATTTATAAGGAAAAATTGTTAAACTCAAGACAAAAAAGAACATTACAAAAAAATGGAATGGAGTAATTTGATGTGGCAATAAAAAACAAAAATCTAAAAATAACATAAAGGTTACACATGTTAACCATGTTCCATAATGTATACCGTATATATTTATTTGTTTCCAGAATTTCTATATATTACGAGCATGGTTGCTCTCAGGCTGGGGTGGAGGGGGGAGCCTGTGACCTTAGGAGGCATGTGACAATTAGCGCAGAAACTTGCAAAAAAGGGGGCTTCATTGTAACCTACCAGTCCTTTGCTTCATCCACCCAAAATCATACTAATAAATTTATTCTGAACTTCATTTTAGAAATTAGATGCTAACATTTTTTAATCAAAAAATATCATATAACCCATACTTTTCTTTGCTGTTTTCGTAACACATATTAATTATATAACAGCATACATTTCTGTTGTGCTTTCCATTGGAAACACTGTACCAAAACAAGACTGGCTATTTATTTTATACCCCTTTCGGTACTTGTGTAGTTTCACGGCGCCAGCATGGCTACTTCCGGGTTCTACCCTCACCACAAACTATGTAAAATAAAGTAACTTAACTCCATGCCAACATGGATAGCTCATACCTCCACTATCCATGTTGGCATGGAGTTGATTTTAAATAGCGTAGCGAGCCACCGAGCCCGCAGCGTGGGCGAGCGAAGCAAGCCCCGCAAGGGGACTCAGACGCACCGCGCCATGCTGGCGCCGTGAAACTACACAAGTACCCCCCTTTCACACTGACAATTATTTCCTAAGTTATTGCACATGAACGTGCAACAACCCGGGAAATTGGTCAGTGTGAAAGGGTCCTGAAAGAATATCCCAGCATTCCGGTATTTCAACCTGGGTCTTGATCAGGGTTGGACCTGGGATGCTTGCGGGTCCAGGGGCAATGGAAACTGGTCCCGTTCACTGCACTGTAAAGGCACCATTGGGAGACGCTGTCATCTCCCAGCGCCACCCCGGCCCCGCCTCCCGATGACATCACCTGCACGGCATGTAAAAGGGGTATAACTGATAGCCAGGGCAAAAATAGGGCCTGGTCCACAAGCTTACAATCTATTCTTACAAGTAGCCCCATTTAAAGGGAAAAATTATATAGAATTGTGACATGCAACAGAATATACTGGCGCTATACCGTATAAGAAAATGTTAATAAAATGATTACACGAAGAACACTGACCTGCCAAATATAAAGCCATTAATACATATATTGATTCTTTTTGGGAAAATCTAAATCGTTCTAGAATATTCCATTTCTGATTTAAATGCACATTTTTAGTTTTCTTTTCTTTTTTTGCAGTTGTCAACTTGGAAAAATGACGGCTTTTAACGCAGTGTTTTTTCCCTAATTTTCTCTCACAGCTGTGGCAATTAGAAAGCGTATTTAATGGAGTGTCATGTTAATTGTTTTCAGAGTTAACCAATTTCTCCATTTAATTGTCAATTGATTAACCTATTGAAATGTTAAGTGAGTCAGTTTCCTTCCAGAGCAAACAGCAGTCCCATATTGCAGATCCATGAGCTGGAGGGGAGCAATCATTTTCCAGACTGAATGTGCTGGTATTTTGTTTTCTACTCCCTCCCTGAGCTTTTAATTAGATAAAGCAATTGTAGATGCATTTGTCAGTCTGCTGCGAAAGGTTATCAGTGCTGTGCCTGACCTGCAGAGTCTATGCTTTAGTGTTAACTGGATGGATTTTACAGCAAGGGCTGTTGTACTTGATTGCATTCTAATGGTAATTAACTCAAGACTTGCTGTTCTTGTATCCTTAACTATGCAATCAGATGTTTTCTCTGTCGTATATGCACTTATTAAGCGTTACTTGGGCCTCAATGTACATGTGAAAAGGAAGACTTTCTTAAGGGTAATAGGACCAGATTCAGTGAAGCAACATAGCAAGTCATTTTGTGCCTGGAACAAACCATGTTGCTATGCAACCAAATACTATTTTATTGTTTCTGCGCAGGGTAAATACTGTCTGCTTCTGCATGCAGCCCACAGATTGCTTTATTTTAGATTTCAGTTTGAACACATCCCACCCAAATCTAACTCTCTCTACCCATGTTACATCTGCCCCATTGGGCCTAATTCAGAATGGATTTAGCGGATTCCCAGATTGAGCGATCATTGTACGAATGTGCTGGTGCAATGTTCGCGTCACATGTGCGCAGGTCCAAATAGCGAAAAAGTATCCGTACGCATCAGTGGAGTAAGATCATCCCAGTTACTCGGAGGTAAGATAAATATTGGTGCCCCCGCGCAGACACACACCCCCACACACACACACATAACACCTTATATACATATATGTATGCGTGTATGTATGTATTTTATGTATATAATGTTTAAAATAAAGAGAGTGTGATGTCTATGCTCCTGCTAGGAGGGGGAGTCAGCCACAGAAGTGATATTGACAGCTTCCAATGAACTGGTTAAAGCTTGCAGAGGAGGAGAGTTGCCCCCTTGGGAGCAGTAGCCCGGTGGCCGGTTACTCCATTGCCTCCAAGAGTTACGCCTCTGGTATGCATAGATACCACAGAGTAGCATCAGTTTGATTGACAGAAAGCCAGCATTTAGCGATGGAAGCCTGGCATCTTCTCTGTGTGTTCGTTAAAACGCAGGCGTGCCCAGGATTTTTTCAGGTCAATCTATGACGGCAGCAATGACCACTTCCGGCCTCATTCTTGAGCAGACTAGTGGAAGTCCTAAACTGGAGCAAATGGAAAAACAAACTGTTCGATGGCTCTGTATTTGCGAATGAATCTGCAAATGCATCTTTTTTTGGGATGCATTCCCAATTTTGCAAGGGGCTTTCTATTTTACTGATGGTGGCTTTCCTCTTGCAGTCCGCTGCAAATTTTCTGATTAGCAAACCATGAATAAGGCCCATAGTGCGCTATGCAGAGGATGATGCTGGCAAGTCATTAATAAGACTGTGGGATGCCTACAGTGCATTCCGTCAACTTTTTCCATCATTCCAGCTAACGCCAGCCACCTTATCTCATAGATTTACCAGCCACTGAAACAGCATCAAGGGCAATAGTAAGACAACCAACTGTGCCAATAAGTATGTTGCTTTATTGACCTGCATGGCAAGACTCGCACCAACCGTAGTCAAATCCGAGCTTCTAGTCAAAAGTGCCAAAAATGACTGTAAGACAAAACAGGTCCCGGTCTGATCCTACAAAAACTCTTAAAGGATTTTCTCCGCTAATGGCTCCACCTCATTCATGGCTAAATCTCCACGTTGGGTTTGTTAAAAGGAGGCATACTTTGGAAGAGTTTGTGTGCCGCTTAATAACTCTTAAAATGCTGTCCTGCATTGTGACTCTGTGTCCCAGCAGTTGTGTGTCGCTTTTCTGAGGCTGCCAATCTGCTGCTCTGGCCCAGTTGGTAAACAGCTTAAATCCAGACATCCATTCACTCTGTGCAGTGAATTGAAATAATAATAATAAAAAAAAAAACCAACACAACACCTCTAAGTGCAGACGGACTGGCACTGGTCACACAAAGGCCTCTAACACTGTGCATGGGTATTTACATAGGAATCAGGCATCCAGGAAGGAGAGGGGAACCATTGAAAGAATGGCCACACATATTCAAAATGTTTGTGCGGTTCGCTCACTCTATAGGGCGCTGTAAAAGGATGACGAGGATTGTAAGCCCATGATTCTGGGATATATGCCAACAATCAAACTGACCCCAGGAAAAATAAGTTCCCATAAGTCTGTTGTTCTGTAACAAAACAGCAATGGTAATAAGTATTGTATTCTCTGTTCAGTGCAACGTAATATAAGGGGGGTTAAGTTATAATTACTGGTACACATACTGTAACAGTATATATGTACAGGCTCGGCCCAAGTATCCAGTGTAGGTAATACCCCTTTTACACCAAAGCAATTTCCCAGGTTATTGCCGGCCACCTTAAAAATAAACTGGGTCCAAAATCCTGGCAATCAAGTTTGGGAAATGCTATGGGTTGAACTTGAAAAAGACAGCGGTGCCGGGCTGGGGGCAGCCCAGCAGCTTTCATGAATGCTGGGCTTGCCTCGAACATGACATAGGCGCAATGGTGGGTCCTGACCGGTGGATTTACCGGCATCTCCAAGTGCATGTATTCAATACGCTCTGCCAATGTGCGTGTGAACGGTGCCAACCCGACATTGCAGTATAAATGCATTAAATCCCGTATTGGAACACCAATACGGGATTTATTGCATTTAGACTGCAGTGCCGACACAGGCTAATGCCGGGTTGGCACCGTTCACACGCAAATTCTGGGTTGGATACGGGTAGCACCTATGGGATTTTTAGTTTTGCCCACTAGCCATATGCTGGCCACACATCAGACATCAAACTTTCCACCAACCATGTAACTAGTTTCTTTGATGGAATAAAAATATGGTAATGTATGGGAGCAAATGTAATATTTACTTCAGAAATTTGCTCCCAAAATCTGGAAAAGGACAAAAACTGTCGCTTAGACACGGTACTGTAGGTGAACCTGTTTGATTTAAACAATTTGACTGAATGTTTTTGTCAATTTTTTTCCTGGGTTTGTGAGCACATCTCTGATTATCCTTTGCTCCCATCCAGTACCATATTTTTATTCCATCCAAGCAACTAGTTGGATGGTTGGAGGAAAGTTGGTCTGATGTGTGGCCAGCAATAGTCTGTATTAGCTCCTATTCACAGTGATAACAGATTAAATACTGTTGTAATTGACCAGAGAACTCATGCTGGGACAGGGTCTCCAATAAGAGGCTCTGCCAATGAAGGGATTTAGTTAGAGTATTTCAAGGTCTGAAATTTGGCTACTTACAGAATGGCCAAATGTAAGTTTTTTTTTTTTTAAGGGGCAATCAATAGGGCCATTATAGGGCCATTTTAAAGGGGCAATAGGGCAATTTTAAAGGGGCAAATAAATGGCCCTTTTCAAAAACCTCCGAGTTCGACCGATATCCTGCCCAACCGCCAAACTTGGTGGCTATTACATTTGGCCGATAGATACAGGAGGGAGTGCAGGAGCATGAAGCTTGATGATGATGAATCAGATCCCTCTACAGATATCCTCTAACCCAGAGTTTCCAAAATTCTGCCATTACAGTCCAGGAATTAAGAACATCCATGCTTGAGCATAGGTGACTTGATTAATACCTCAGTCAATCGCAATTAACTATCTGGGCCATACTTGTCTTCCCTCCCAAAGCTGTGGAGGGAAATCTACATATTTTTTTTAAAGCGGCAATCATTTACACTACAAAACCAGTTTGATTTGGCTGTACACATGACTGCCGCTTTAAAAAAACACTGAGATTTCTTACAAAGGGCCAGATTCTCTAACCTTCAAAAGTGATAAAATGGAGAGTGATAACCAACCAACCAATCAGCTCCTACCTTACATTTTTCAAACACAGTCTGTGACATGGCAGGTAGGAGCTGATTGGCTGGCTGTTTATCACTCTCAATTTTATCCCTTTTGAAGCTTAGAGAATCTGGCCCTCTCACTTTCTGATTCTATCCCAAAATGTTCATATGATTTGTTTTATGGCTACAATGTAAGTGCAGTTGAGTCAAGATGGGGGTGAGGGGCCACAGGTACTTTTCACCCAGGCCAGGGTCTGCTTCAAAGTCCTGGGTCACTCTCCCAACTCCCCCATTGCATGGAGCTAGGCAGTAGGGAGAGAGATGACAGGCTGCTGCCGCAGCACAGCCTCTCTTCCCAGCTCAGCACACGCTGCTCAGTGTCCTGTGCTGAGCTGGGGAGAGAAGCAGCTGCAGGGGCAGCCTGTCTTCTATCTCCCTCTCTTAATTTTTTTTTCATGGGGGCTATTTCCAACAATCAACAGCAAATGATAGAGGCCCCCACAACTCTGTTGCTCAAGGGCCCCCATAAACCTTAATTCTTAGTATTTAATATTTCATTAAATATTTCATTTTCTATGTATATTTATTCTTACAGTGTCACATTGAAAGACTTGCGAGTATCCCAGCGCTCACCTTTAATGTATACAGCACACGCACATTAAGAAATCCCATTTCAGCTTGTCCAAGGTTATATTGACTTGACAAATATTTGACAAAACACAGATACTAGAGATTTTTGCATAGTGAGAAGTAACATTACTCAAAGCTGAAGCCTTTCCACAAACATAGTATAGACATAACATTATTTACATTCGTTTCAGCCTTACTGCTTTCCATAACATGAGCCTTGGGTTTGATTCTGTGGAGATTGCATTTCCTGATTCAAAAGTGGACGCAGAAGTGGCTGCAGCATTGTCTATTGGAGGTCACCTTTTTGAGTCCTTATGCAAATGCTTATGGGAGAGTAAAGTTATTTCTCCTATGTGCGCATTGAAGCATCTGAGTCCAGAAAGAGTGCTATATAAATAAAATAATTATTATTATTATAATTATCTGTCTAAGCAACCAAATTCACTGACACATCAAGACACTCCCAGGACCCGCCAAAAAGGCAGGCCATCTCTGTGCTTGCACCAAGACACCACCTGTCCCTGCTCAGGAATGCCCACTACACTTCTATCTGTGAGCACCTGCAGCTAGGCTGAGACTCTGCATGGTCACAATCGAGATGGCGTGAATTTCCCAATCCGCCTGCTGTATGTGATGATCGGTGATCTGATTGGGAATCAGGGACAATTAAACATGTTGAAGATTCCTGATTTGCTGATCCCATTTCCAGACCAGATCGTCAGGAGGATTATGAAATTGCCCCAATATATAATACAGTATGTGTGATCTATGGGGGGGGGGGGGGGGGGCATTAGGAGCATGTTCAGTAGCAATATATATTGTTCCACTGCATCCAACATCGGCAGTGCATACAGTTTCAAGTCATGTTATAGTCATCCCAAAGATCACAGAACTGGTTCCATAATATCCCAAAAGTCATTGTATATCCGTAGCAACGTTTTCACTGATACAAATGAGCTGGTATTTGGCAGTATTACAGCTGAGAGATCTTTTATAATTGAATTTGAGCCAGCTGTATCGATAGACTTGAATTAGATGTTAAGCTAGGAATAAAACTTGATGTAGATCCAGATTTAGAACATATACAAATGTCAAAGCAATGTATTGGCGTAAGTTTATACTAGCGCCCAGCCTGTCCTTTCTGTCCCTCCAGCCAGCCTGTCTACCCATAGAGGGAGGGTAGGACACCAAGTGTCCTATGAAGGCACCTAGGGAGGAGTGGGATTGCTCAGCTGCAGTTAAATAATATGGGGTGTCAAATCCCAAAACAGAATGCTAAAATATATATATATATATATTTTAGCAGTTATACACCCCCTTTTTTTAGCAGCCCATCTACCCAGAATGCACCACTCTGTCTCTCCAGCAGTCCGTCTCCCCTGTCAGCCACACCAGCCAGCCCACTGTTGTCTCAAACAGCTTCTAAAACTGTGTTGTGGGCCTTTGGTATACCCCTGCACTTGATGCTGCTTTGTGGTGGGGGTAGGAGGGTGATGGCTACCTGGAGTCATATTGACTGAATGGCCCATGGAAGAAGGAGCAGCTGCAGTTGGGCATACAGTATGCAGCAGTTTGACTCCAGGTCCATCAGCCATATTTGTTAGGGGCAGGTCCAGGCAGCCTCTCTCCCTCGCACTACAAGCAGCCCTGAGCAGCCTGTGGGTGGGACAGCAGGACAGCCTCCAATTAGCGGGACAGTCCCGGTGTAATCGTGATAGTTGGCAGGTATGCCCATACTGCACATAATCGAGATGTTGGACCAAGTCAGATACAGCTTCTTCTACAGCCACAAATACTGATTTGTAGCAATCTGCCATTGCACTGAAGCAAATTTAGGTACTCTTTACCTAGAACGGCGCCCATCGGGGTGATCGCGGGATCGCGGGCAGTACATAAACGGCCGCGACGCGATGCCCGCGATCACCGTGATTTTCCCATAGGGAACAATGTTAAAAATTCAGATTGACCGCGATTTTGCATTCAATGCCTCAATGCCCGCGATTTTACCATAGGAATCAATGTTAAATGGGCTACAGAGCCCAAATAGGCTCAATTAACCCTTAAATGTCACCCCAATTTTTTGACGCCACCCCACGATCCACGCCAACCCGAAGCGTGGCGAGCGCAGCGAGCCCGCGAGGGGCGGCGGTACGCGTCCTCCGACCTTTTCATGCCCTACTATCCACGTCGGCGTGGAGTTGAGAATAGAATAGTGTGGCGAGCGCAGCGAGCCACCGAGCCCGAAGCGTGGCGAGCGCAGCGAGCCCCGCGAGGGGACGCGGATACCTTCACAGTTATACGCGTCCCCTCGCGGACTTCACAGGTGTCCGTGGCGACGCCGACACCTGTGAAGCCCGCGAAGGGATGCGTTTACCTGTGAAGGTATCCGCGTCCCCTCGCGGGGCTCGCTGCGCTCGCCACACTATTCTATTCTCAACTCCACGCCGACGTGGATAGTAGGGCATGAAAAGGTCGGAGGACGCGTACCGCCGCCCCTCGCGGGCTCGCTGCGCTCGCCACGCTTCGGGTTGGCGTGGATCGTGGGGTGGCGTAAAAAAATTGGGGTGACATTTAAGGGTTAATTGGGTCTATTTGGGCTCTGTAGCCCATTTAACATTGATTCCTATGGGAAAATCGCGGGCATTGAGGCATTTTACATTAAAATCGCGATCAATTAGGCTTTTTAACATTGTTCCCTATGGGAAAATCGCGGTCATCGCGGGTACACGATTTTGATGTACCCGCGATTTACCCGCGATTTTTTACCCCCGACGCCCGCGATTCTGATCGCGGGCGCCGTTCTAGGTAAAGAGTACCCAAATTTATTTTGCATATTCCCAGCCGATGGATTTTGGTCAAATCTGTCTTTTCATGTTATAGGATTTGTAGGTGGCAACTGGCAATGCTGCGGTAGCATGCAAGAGCTCTGTCCTTACGGATTGTTGTGGGTGTGTAGCTATATTTCCATGCTACTGTGTTTCGCAGGTGCAAATGCAGACACTAATAATGAGATTTGCGCCATCAAAATGTTGGGCGTGGTATAGAAGGTCTACAATGTTAAGGTCAACAGTCAAAAGGTTGACCCCACATAATCGACATGCATAAGGTCAACAATTAATGAGGGTTTTGGGGGCAAATTTTGTATATTTCATGTTCTGTGACTACCATCATTACAAACATAGATCATTATAGGCTTGCTTCACTCGCCACGCTTTTGGCGGGTGCCAGACGGGGTCCTGACAGTCGGGATCCCGACAGTCATTTAACCGACGTCGGGATCCCGACTGTTAAAACACCGGCTATTCTCCTTTGTGGGGTCCACGACCCCCATAGAGGGAGAATAGAATAGGTGGCGAGCGTAGCTGTCTGAGTCCGGCCAGTCGGGATCCCGACGTCGGGCTAATGACTGTCAGGATCCCGACTGTTGGAACCCTATACCACACCCGCTTTTGGCAGCTTACTTTTCCCAATAGATATCCACGTGGATAATAAATTAAGTTGAGAAAACCTTTTAAAAGCCCCCCCAAAATTATGTCAACCATATCTGTATTGCTCCAGGGTTTGGGTTGCAGCACAGTTCAGAATTCAAATAGGGGAGCAACACTAACTGCCAATGAGTCAGTTTACAATGGCAGTTGGTGTGGCTTCCCTTTTAGAATTTTGAACTGGGCTGCAGCCCCACCTCTGCAACGGCCATTGTCTTGTCAAACTTTTAAACCCACTAACCTTAAGCACTGTCGATTTTTCATCTGTCAACCTTTTTCGGTCAACCATATGATATTGGCCCATTGACTGTCTACTTATACCTTGTAGATTTATTGACAGATACCCAAAGTTTCACATCATTTTTATTCCCCATTATCGCCACGTGAAGGACTGCATAGATACAGTTCCAACAACCAAGAAGCCCACTTCAACATCAAGTTTGCATTTAGTCCCCATTAACAACCCGAGTACACTTCAACTAAAAGCAGCCTTCTAGCCTTTTAAGGCTGGCTGGACATAGCCGTCTGACACAGCAGTGATTGAAATTGAACCAGTTACAGTTGGCATGGCGGCAGTAGCCGCAGGGTTAAATTTTAAATGGTAGGGGGTGGTGGTAATTTTGCTCTCACTGAAGAACGCCTACAGTTCCAGTCTGGAAGAAGGAATTATACATAACATTTAATTTTACCCTTCTTTCTTTTTTTGTTAATGCCGTTTCGGCAGGATTCTAAAAACTGGCCACCAAAATTAAACATATTTATGAAGAGGAAATTATGTTTTACCAGCAGATCTGTATATGTTGTTAGATGTAAGACCCTTTTATTTTCAGCGTATGGTATTTAAAAAAGAAAAAAATAGATACAGTTCAACTATCCATGAAGAGTACATAAGAACGTATTGTTATTTGAACACTGCTATTATGTATTCAGAAATGTGCGTTTGAATTCATAAATCTTTAAGCAGAAATTGTTGGGTGGCTGCAACTGGTACGAGACACAACTGCATATATTTCATGGGTTTGGTCACCCTCTCGCCACCTCTTGTATCCATAAAATATTGCATTTGGCAGAAATTAAATTAATAAATGCAGGAAATTTTGAAGAGCGTAATACAGGCTAAATATACGTGAGTAAGTGAAATTCAGAATAGCCATGAACAAAAAAAAATATTTGATTTTGTTGAAAGAACCGAAGCTAATTTAACCCCAACCCTTAAAATCTGCAAAAATCAATGCCTCATTCAAGCCTATTGATCAGCACAAAAATAATTAGACTTCAATGCTTATGGCAGTTGATAAGACAACTTGTTAATTCAGTAAATGATAGTACGCTCCCTAAAGCACCAAATATCCTCCCGTATGGAAAAGACGTTTCTAACACTGTCCCCAAACCAATCTCCATGTTTTATTTATAACGAGAAGATTGCGGATCCTTACATTAAAACATTCTGTTTGCATATTGCTTGTCCAAACAGAATCGATACGCCAGCCAGCACAGGAAATGTTTATTTCACTTTCCGAGAATTTTTTTTTTCTGTTGCACATATAATCGGCTTAAATATTTTTAAAACATTGATGTTGGGAGCGTAAATCTTAATCTGTACAATGAGCAAGGAATGGAGGTGTCCTAGAATGTCTCAGACATAGGGGAGGAGGGGGGGGCACTTCCTGCTGGTTCCGAAGGACAAAAGGACAAAGGGTTCCTCCCAACAGTTTTAGAAGGCAACAGCCGTCCGTCAGCAGCACACCAGCCCCGTGAAAATGCTAATAAGCCAGTAAAGAGGCCCCAGTTCTCCTGCAATAATTCTATAGTATGGTTGAGGACCCCTTGCTGTTCACTAAATAAAGACAACTAATTGAGATTTTTTTTCCCTGCCCATTTTGTTCACTGGACTTGTTCAGTTTACTCATTGGCGAGAATGTGGCCTTTCTGACAACAGGGTCTGACTGTTTTGGCAGGTTCCATTCTTCGAATGCTGACATTGAAAGTATGAAAACAATTTTTAATTTTGAAAAAAAAAATTTCAGTTAATCACAGACCTGGGCATTTAATTACGCTTTAAAAATAGACTCCGAATGGGAAAAAAAAAAATCTGTTTAACGCCAAAGCTTTGGTCTACAATAGCATATGGACCTAAATAATATTATTATATCCAGACAAAGATTTCTGTGTCTGCAGGTGACACTTTGATTGAAGCTATAATTAATAAATCAGCAGCTACTCTCATACCTACAGCTCACAGCGGGGCCTGGAAAACACATCTATAAAGGAACCGCTATGTCCTTGTGTAGAGAGAGGATGAGTGACAGAACCACTTGTTGGACTTGGATTTGCTGTCTGGTATCTGACTTTTGACGCTGGTTGTTAATGAACTGGTTTCTTGTAGCTGCAGCAGGTGACATTGCCATTAATCTCTTACTTGACCACCGCGCATAATAATGAGACGGAACTGTGCTTGTGACTCCGCGGTCTGTGTTCGAAATGAGTTCATTAGACAGTCATTTAACCTTACTGGCTGATATTTAGTAAGGCTGTAGGGCAAAACATTGTCTTGCTAAGTGATTTTCGACTACAATATGTATAGACTTTCTCTCAGCATCAGTATTCTCTTAAAGGAGCTGATTCAGACCTGTCCATTCAAGTCCAAATTGGGCCCTGTCTTTGATGTTTTGGGTCACATGACGTCAGTGCCAATTACACTGAGACGGCCCACTGTTAGTAAGTCCTGGCTCACAGCGTAGCGAGGGGATTCAGGTGGCGGCGGTGTGTGTTTGTTCACCGGGGCGGTGTTTACCTGTTTGCTAGGCTGCGAATATACGGCAGGCTTGAATCAGGCCCAGAGTTCCTCAATAATATTATATATTCGTACTTTTGATGATACATGATAGTGGTGGCAGCCAGTTTGTGAGGGCTTAACCAGTAGACATGTGAGTACAGATAACAAATTTACTAGGAACAGGGGTTAAAGTGGGCCGGAATGGGGCAGAACTGCGTTCCGGCAGTTCAAATTGGAGGCGGAACCAGTTCACCCGTGCCAGCCCACCTTGACTGGCCAAAGGCAGCCTGAATAGGGAGGACACGGAGAATTACTACAGCAGTCCTGCTTCCACTGCCCCGCCTCTACTGCCCGCCCACAACAGTGGCAGGCTGCGAGCTGAGGCTGTGTGAGTCTCTCGCAAATACATTCGCTTGGTGTCTAACCCCTACTGAGTGGCCACGTAGGATGTGTCTGTCCCACCCCTGCCAGCCCAACCACCTTGCCAAGCTCTATACACTGCTGAGGGAGCGGAGACTGCTGGCTGGCTCAGGTCAACTTTCTAGCTTCTCTGCCGCCTATATCAGTGATGTGGTAGTGAGTAGGTGGCACAAAAACGTAATCATTTTTTTGTTCTGCCCTGCCTCCTCCATTCCCTCCACTGGCAGGGGACGGCAATGATGACAACATTGCTTATCCTGTTAAATTATTATCATGTCATTTTATCACAGTCAGTCATCAAACTGCAGTGGGTATTGTGTGATGGGCACTGTGCTACTACTGTGGGCATTGTGTGTAAGGGCCATGGTGCTTCTGCTGTGGGCATTGTGTCATGGGCATGGTGCTATTGTGGGCATTGTGTGTAAGGGGCATCACACTACTGCTATTGTGTGATGGGCACTGAGCTACTGCTGAGGGCATTGTGTAATGGGCACTGTGCTAATGCTGTGGGCATTGTGTAACGGGCATGATACTACTGCTCTATTCATGGGGTACAATGCTACTACTGTAGGCATTACATGTGTCAGGCAGTGTGATGGGCATTATCTGTGTAAGGGACACTACTACTTTGGTGGGAATATCTCTGTAAGAGGCGCTACTAATGCAGTGGGCATTATGTATGTAAGGGCATTTTGTCTATAAGCAACACTACTACACTGGTGGGTCTTGTATGTAAGGGGAACTTTGAGGTTTAATTCGAATTAGAGCTACTACTGTGTGGTCATAGTCCTTCTAGTGAGACCATACGCCTATGATGTGCTTACGGCCTTATTCTGATTGACTCGGTCGGATGCGTATTTTCGGACGACCACCGAGTGTTCTTAGCCCCGCCTACCATACGGATCACTCACACTGTCCGAATGCGGTAAAATGCCGAGCGAATGGACCACGAGCGGATGTTTCATGTGAACACCTACCTTATCTATGGAAACCTCCCCCATCCTCTGATGGTCGCCGACCATCGAATGATGGACCTAGTGGTCAGGCAGCACCGAGTGCTCCAGACCACTCGGACATTTTTCCGTATGAAACCAGGGATATGGGCGGGCAGCTGACATCTCTCCAAGACCACTTTAAGCACTGACTAAGAACTATCGATATTGGGTCTGATCAGAAATGACCATGTAAAAGCTGGTTAGTGAGGATACAGATGGTGTGGTGCAGCTGTGTTGGCAGAAATTTCTAATTCCCTCCACATCCTGTCCACATCCGGTAGAGAGGCAAGGGTTCCCCAACCAGACACACAGTGGTGAATTTTACCTGGGGGTGTCCATAGGTAAAAACCGCCACTGATAGTGAGCATGCATGACTGCCCAGCATGGACCTAATACAGCTTTGTTATTTTTGTCTTGCTTCAACTCCATTTAGATCTCCACTGCTCTGGCCACTTAAACCTTCACACAACATTTTGTGAAGGTCAGTCAGTAGTGCCAGTCTCACAGTGCTGCCATCCATCCTGACTATATAAAGGTAGCCATATCCTTTAAAGACAAATGATTAAAGGAGGAAGGTAGGTGGGCGTGTTGAGCTAAGTCTTTGCCCTGGCCAACAGAAAGCTTAGCTTGTCCATTATCGTTAACGATACTGAGTGTGCACACAAGAGGATATAATAAAAGATATCGCTCAGAAAGCCCTTTCTGAGCGATATCTTTTACTATATCAGAGGGGAGGAAGGAAGGAATTAAGGAAGGAAGGAAGGAAGGAAGGATCTTTCTATGTGAAAATTTGTAGAAGTATTACCATTAAATGTTCAAGTGATTAATTATATGGAACTTAAGGGAGATGTATCAAGCATTGTAAAGAGTGAAGTAAAATACCCCAGATTTCTCCTCCCCCTACGACAGGCAACCCCCCCCCCCTACCTTTTAAAAGAAATCCTTCACACGTGTTCAAAGTGAAAACAACCAACAGGTAAATACACATTTTATCTCTCATATGATTGGCTCACTAGCTACACACCCCCGGTTCATTTTCTAGAATGTACTTGATAAATGCTACTGCAAGTCTATATAATACATACTATGGGCAAAATGTAATAGGGTGGAAGAATCAGCAAGTTAGAGTTTTTGGGAGAGTTTTCCCATTTTTTCATTTACATGGCAAAATCAACTTTTTTTTTTCAGTGTAAATTGTTGCTGCTTTAAAAAAATGGGAAATCTCTCACTTTCTGATTCTCACACCCTTTTACATTTGGCCCTATATCTTGTATTTCTTTGAGTAAAGTTAGATACACACTATACAGTTCCTGGGGCTGTGTTATTGTGTAGTGCGCATGAATGAGCGGTTTATCCAAACGGTCCAGAAACACAAATCATATCAGCCAAAAATCTGCCCAGAGACTATCTCTGCGATGGGCAGATTCCTATGGAGAAATCTTATGTTCTGCACTTATTTATTTATTGCCAGTTATTAATATAGCGCACACATATTCCGCAGCGCTGTACAGAGAATATTAGAACATTGACATCAGTCCCTGCCCCAGTGGAGCTTACAATCTATATTCCCTACCATATGTACATGCACACACAGACATTCTATGGTTCATTTTTTGTTGGGAGCCAATTAACCTACCAGTATATTTTTGGATTGCGGGACGAAAACGGAGTACCAGGAGGAAACCCACGCAAGCATGGGGAGAATATACAAACTCCACACAGTTAGGGCCATGGTGGGAATAGAACCCATGACCTCAATGCTATGAGGCAGAAATACTAACCATTACACCATCCGTACTGCCCCACTTTGGAACATAAGCGCCAATTATTGATTTTTCCTCTATGGACTTCTGCGGAAGTACAATTGTTTTGTACATTTTGTTAATTCACAGGAAACATCTACAAAATAAAAGAGAGAGAATGGGAATAACGGCCCTTTCTCCAAAATGCAGAAAATCCCCCCGGTTGTTGCTACTCAGACCTACTTCAACCCCGGAGTCCAGGCTCTCTGGTTTTCTTCTTCTATTCACAACTCTGCAACAACAGTTTTATCTGTACATGAATATGCAGATTTTACCTCGTGTTATTTCCTCTAATGAGATTTCACTTAATCAATTTGACAGACGCCTTTCTTCCTTTTTCCATCGACAAACTAGACATCAAGAGGAATGCGAAAAAATACTTTGAGTCCTTACCAGAATTAACACATTACACAGAGAAATGTGCCAGCAACCTTCTAGCATCCAGGCATTGGTCTCAGATAAACATAAATAATTTTATATATATATATATATATATATATATATATATATATATATATATATATATATATATACACACACACACACGTGTATATATATATATATATAAATATATATACACAGGGCTATTTTTGTGCAGGCTCCAGCAGGAACTGAGGCCCTTATTCTAGTTCACTCTTTCAGACAAAATATTTCTTAGATGGACAAAACCATGTGCACTGCAGGTGAGGCAGGTGTTACTTGTGCAGAGATAATTAGATTTGGGTGGGGTTTTACACCTGCCTCACCTGCAGTGCACATGGTTTTGTCCATCTAAGAAATATTTTGTCAGAAAGAGTGAACTAGAATAAGGGCCTCAGTTCCTGCTGAAGTCTGTACAAAAATAGCCCTGTATATACATATATTTATATATATATATATATATATATATATATATATATATATACATACACACAATTTAGGTTCAGGAACTCTGGGAGGTATTTAAGAAAACATATCAATATACAGATAGAAGAAAAAATAATATATATAGTCACATGATACCTTTATCCGTTTCCACCTTTTCTCTCTACTAGAAGACCCCTTAGCAAGTTAATGTGCATTTGGACACGCCATATTTACCTGAAACTGTCCTGCTGCCCCACCCAGTGTTCCGCGAGAAAGGGGGGCACTATCAACACTGTTCTGCATACTTACATAGCGAATGTACAATGGAGATCTTAGAGGGTTTGGAACCACACCCTTTCCTATGAGGCTCTGCCCCTTTTTCAACCACAAGCACTTTGAGTGCACACGGGATCCCTACTTCTCCATCATTAATGCACGGAGGAATGGCAATGCAGATACATTTATACTTTTTCATGCAAGGTAAATACTGTCTGCTTTCGCATGTTGCCCACAAATGCTGGACATATTTAATCTTACGTTGCAATTTAGACTTGGTTTAACCAAAGAGAGCAGTTACTGTAATTGCTCTTCCTTTCTTTATTCCAGATACCTTCCTCTGGACAAAAAATGCTCATGTTTCCCAGGTCAGCCAGCACGGGCACAGGTGCATTCATTACTCATTGGCACATTTTAAAAGATCCACAAGTGGAGCTAAGTATTTCACATGTGATTCTGTGAGGAGACCTGGAAAACATGAGCTGTTTCTGGTCCTGAGTTTGAGAACGTATACTTTATTCCCAACTCAGAATCAGGCCTATCGTTCTGGCCAACGATATTCAAAGTTCTGCAACCAAAAGGTATTGCACTGGGACTTAAGGCCACCAGCACAATTATTTTTGCAACTGTAAAACTGTAGATCAATAAATATTATTGCTGAGAAGCCACAAGGGGAAGGAGACTCTGCTGAAAGTAATACAACTTGCCCACCAAAATCCTGTTTTTTTTGGGACATTATTCCAATCCAGGACAGACCCCATTTAGACTGGACCATTTACTTTCTATTCTTCCACTATTTGGAGAGTACATAATCTCAAGGCACCAGTGGTCTGGCTTTCCATAGGCTTGTAACGGGACCTACATTGGATGACTCAAGTCACCCCTGAACACTGCACTGTTCTCTGGAACATTCATGGGTCCTGCCCTGTTAGCTAACTGAGTTGGATTCCAAGGTAACTGGACCCATATTCTAGGTCTATTTACCACTGACCTGTGACCCAGGTGGACCTGACAATAACCCCGGTTACATATGTGCTCTGGAGCTCCACACTCTGTACTTCTGAGTGAGTTTGGACAGACCCCTCCCAATATAAATCTCTGCATATTTTAAATCTCCCACCTGCACTGCAGCACATAATGGGGCCAATTCAGAGCAGTTCGCACAGGTCCGAATTCGTCCCCCCGATGGTGGGCGTCTGCGCATATGCCAACGCGCGATTATGCACATGTGCGAACCCCCGCAGCGAGCGCCTTCAGCGAATGTCAGCTTGCTGTCTGATGACAAAAGCAGTGGGCTCGCCCATAGAACGGGCCCGTCAGAAAGCAGGGGTACCCCTTCCTGTTTGGGGCGGGTGGCTGACGTCAACAGAACCTGCCCTGAATTTGGGGGAAACCATATGAAAAGTAAGTCTAGACCTAATTTTCATACCAAGCAGAGGAAAAACCTTTTGCCTGTGCAGTCGGATGAGAGTGGATGTGTAACACCCCGATGGTAGAACTGGGATTCGGGCGGCGGTACTTTACCTTCCCACAAAGCATGAACACCCCACTTTCCTTTCTCTTGAATTGGGAAATCTCCTGAATGTTATATGACTCTTCGAATGATGCAGTATTATAGCATATAGTAATAATAATGTATTAGTAATATTAATAATAATAATAATAATAATAATAATAATAATAATAATGTGGAAAGCAAGCATTTCAACACCAAATTGAATGTGTTACATAAATGCTAACACTGGGTACACACTAGACAATATTAATGATTTTGCCAATACCGACAGGAATAATGTACTCACTATGCGGGTTATGCAGAAAGAATCTGAAAAGCAAAATCTTTCTCTGATGGACAAAACCATGCTGCCCTGCAGGTGGGGCAGATGTAACATGAACTGTGTATATATCCTTACTAAGAATAACATATACATCAAGTACTGAGCACTAATCATTTCTGTATTGTGTTAATATAGAGAGAGAGAGAAAGAGAGAGTGAGAGAGAGCACATCAGAGAGAGAGAGAGAGAGATGGACAAGGAGAGGGACTAAAACGGATTTGAGACAAATGTACAGTATGATGGAGAAAGAGAGACAGAGGGAGCGACAAAGAAGAGAGGTAGAGGAAGACAGAGGGAGAAATCCAGAGGAATGGCGGGATAGAGAGAGATAAATAGAGAGTGATTGAGCAGCAAAGATGACAAATAAAGGAAGACCGGACAATAATAGAGATATGGCAATACAGACAGAATGTTGTGGGGTAAAAGCAGGAAGAGAGGGAGACAAAGACAGAATAGCTGGGAGAGATGTATCAAGTCAAGGAGAGATAAAGTGTCAAAATTGGTCAAAGCATCCACTTAGTTATGTAGCGTAGTCCTTGAAATTACAGAAGCCGATTAGTTGCTTTAGGCAACTTCTTCACTTTTACTGTATCTCCCACTCAGACTGGATTCATCTCTCCATTGAGAGAGGTAGAGAGAAAAACAAGAGAAAGAGAACAAAAAGGAGAGATTGGGGGAGAAAAAGAGAGAGATGACTGGGAGGACAAGGAATGAGAGCAATCGAGATAGTGAGAACAGGGAGAAAGAGGGTGAGAGAAGACGTGAGGGGATAGGGTAATAGAGAGTGAGCGAGGTTGGTAGGTACTGCGGGAAAGAGAGATGGAGAGAGGGGGAGAGAGTAATATACAGTCATTGAAGTGGGTAGGTAAAGCGGGAAATATAGAAGGAGGGAGAGAGAGTAATAGAAAGTGAGCAAGGTTGATAGGTACTGTGGGAAATATAAATAGAGGGAGTAGAGAGAGAGTAATAGACAGTCAGTGAGGTTAATAGGTAACGTGGGAAAGAGAGGGAGAGAGTAATAGACAGTGAGCGAGGTTGATAGGTACTGAGGGAAATAGAGATGGAGAGAGGGGAGAGAGAGAGTAATAGGCAGTCAGTGAGGTTGGTAGGTAACGTGGGAAAGAGAGATGGAGAGAGGGGAAAGAGAGGGAGAGAGTAATAGACAGTGAGCGAGGTTGATAGGTACTGAGGGAAATAGAGATGGAGAGAGGGGGGGGGGAGAGAGAGAGTAATAGACAGTCAGTGTGGTTGGTAGGTAACGTGGGAAAGAGAGATGGAGAGAGGGGAGAGAGGGGGAGAGAATAATAGACAGTGAGCGAGGTTGATAGGTACTGAGGGAAATAGAGATAGAGGGAGTAGAGAGTAATAGTCAGTGAGGTTGGTAGGTACATGTTAAATAGAGATGTAGGGAAGAGAGAGAGAGAGAAATAGGCAGTCAGTGAGGTTGGTAGGTAATGTGGGAATGAGAGATGGAGAAAGGGGAGAGAGAGGGAGAGAGTAATAGACAGTGAGCGAGGTTGCTAGGTACTGAGGGAAATAGAGATAGAGGGAGTCGAGAGAGAGAGTAATAGACAGTCAATGAGGTTGGTAGGTAACAAGGGAAAGAGAGATGGAGAGAGGGGAGAGAGAGGGAGAGAGTAATAGACAGTGAGCGAGGTTGATAGGTATTGAGGGAAATAGAGATGGAGAGAGGGGAGAGAGAGAGTAATAGGCAGTCAGTGAGGTTGGTAGGTAACGTGGGAAAGAGAGATGGAGAGAGGGGAGAGAGAGGGAGAGAGTAATAGACAGTGAGCGAGGTTGGTAGGTAACGTGGGAAAGAGAGATGGAGAGAGGGGAGAGAGGGGGAGAGAATAATAGACAGTGAGCGAGGTTGATAGGTACTGAGGAAAATAGAGATAGAGGGAGTAGAGAGTAATAGACAGTCAGTGAGGTTGGTAGGTACATGGGAAATAGAGATGTAGGGAAGAGAGAGAGAGAGAGAAATAGGCAGTCAGTGAGGTAGGTAGGTAACGTGGGAATGAGAGATGGAGAGAGGGGAGAGAGGGGGAGAGAGTTATAAACAGTGAGCGAGGTTGCTAGGTACTGAGGGGAGTAGAGAGAGAGAGAGTAATAGACAGTCAATGAGGTTGGTAGGTAACGTGGGAAAGAGAGATGGAGAGAGGGGAGAGAGAGGGAGAGAGTAATAGACAGTGAGCGAGGTTGATAGGTACTGAGGGAAATAGAGATGGAGAGAGGGGGGAGAGAGAGAGAGTAATAGGCAGTCAGGGTGGTTGGTAGGTAACATGGAAAAGAGAGATGGAGAGAGGGGGAGAGAGTAATAGACAGTGAGCAAGGTTGATAGGTACTGAGGGAAACAGAGATATAGGGAGTAGAGAGTAAAAGACAGTCAGTGAGGTTGGTAGGTAATGTGGGAAAGAGAGATGGAGAGAGGGGGAGAGAGTAATAGACAGTGAGCAAGGTTGATAGGTACTGAGGGAAATAGAGATGGAGGGAGCAGAGAGAGAGAGAAATAGGCAGTCAGTGAGGTTGGTAGGTAAAGTAAGAAAGAGAGATGGAGGGAGGAGAGAGATAGTAATAGACAAACAGAGAACAAGGTTGGTAGGTAGAGGAGGAATTGAAGGAGAGAGAAAGGACAAGTGTGAGAAAAGGAAGAGAGGGACAATGAGGTTGGGCGTAAGGCAGAGAAGGAAAGGAGAGAGGTGTATATATTTTATTTCTGATTTCAGACACATAACAATGAAATGGCTTATACTCATTATGGTAATGATACATTATTTATACCGCTGGCCTTTCTGTTGTCCCTCCTGTCATCAGTGTTTTGGCTATATTAAGAATGTGGGACTGGGTTGAGGATTAGTGCTGGAATATTTCTTTCTTGCTATCAGAGCTGCTTAGCAGTAATTAGCCAGGACATTGGGTTTTGTACACTCTGCACAGGTCATTTGCCTATGAACAATTCCAATCTTTATAGTAAGACATAATGCATATGCTGTGGGGTACCTTTATACAAGAAGAACTGAATTATCCAGATGAATAATAGTCTGCTACAAGTGTTTCGCCGTAGGCAAAGCTTTTTTATATATTATTTTGCTGCCTTGATGCTTCCATTGCCTGGAGCTTCAACCCTTGGGCGGGATGTGAGTGCCGTTACTTTGTCACATGACAATGATGTAAGAGCAGCCTCTGTGTGTCAGACAAATCTGGATTTAAGGGAATTACAGCAGATGTTGCAAAATGGCAACAGTTTAGCAGGCTCCTTTTATCCCTCTATTGGGAGGCAGGTCCGCTAAGTGTAAAAGACAGAAAGGAATGTTTTATTTGATCCTTTACACTCCAGGGTAGAGAGAGAGAGAACTCTGGTTAGACTTATATTCCCAATCTGCAAACACAATAAAAAGAGGATTTCAGGCAACAGTCAGTAAATTTTGTGTTAGCACTTATCCTGGGAGACGTGCATCTGTCACTATAAATCAAATCTTACCGTATTCACATCATTTTCATCTCCAGACTGACAAATATACAGATAATCATTTGGCTTAGCAGTGAGAGTTGTATTCGTATGGTGTTGGATTGTTTTGATGTCACAATCAATCTTTTTAACGATTCATAGCAAACAGGTGATTAAGTAATGAATGGGTTACATATGCACGTAATATAGACGTTGAAATATAGCAGACCGGTTCATTGTTTTATTATGACACAAAAAAGCTTATAAAAATCAAAGAAAGATCTTTATCGGACAATAATGTTTTTTTTTTTCTTTTGATATACTTACTAATTGTGAGTTGTATTAGTAAATGATTTAAAGATTGAATGATGGGCACATATACGATGATATATACGCTATGGTACAGTAAATTAAAAAAACTATTTGAAAGAGATTTGAAAATAAATTGAATTGGCTAGATAGATAGATGATAGATAGATAGATAGATAGATAGATAGATAGATAGATAGTGTATTATGCAATATATGGCTTCCCGTGACTGGCTAACCAATAGCTGACTATCATACATGTGTAATAAATGGTTGATGTTCATAATTGAATAACAGAAATTTCACAACCGTTATTGCAAAGGTAAATATTGTAACAAGATACTGAATTGAAAAAGCAAACAGTATAATCCTTACAAAAAAAAATAATGCATTCAGCTTGTCCCCTCTTAGAGAGCTACAGATTATACGTCATCCGCCTGCCGAGATGACAAAAAAAATATATTTTTCCACAAGTATTAATACCTTGTATTGGTCTGCGCAGCGTCTGCAGTAGTCCTGCTCGTCAGAGAATAACTGTTAGTAAATTGTCCACCCAGGGTTTAAATGATGAAATGTTTCCTGCGCTGTGGTCTATCTCGCATTGTCCAAAGTTCTTAATTTTAAGTAACATGAAATGACAGAAATTTGATTTCGTTATTTGAGCATAAAAAAGGCTGTAAATGTTTTACGCAAATCTATTTTCACAACTGTATACAAAGGTTTCGGGCCTCTATTATTTTCTTATATATAGTCGTTCACATTTGCAAAATTACCTGGTGTAGATTGTAATCCACAATTGTATATCCTAGATCAAGACAGAGTGACTTCAGGATAAAAAAAAGAATTATGCGAAACATTTTATATTTTTTTCTAAATAGGTCACATAAAAATATTTCTTTCAGTCTGTCTTATACATCATCTGATTACAAAGTTTTCTTGGAAAATATTCATAAACATTAGCCTTTTTTTCAATAATATTTGTCACTGCCTTATCTCTGGCCTGTCAATGTCGCCAATCTTGATGATTTTTTATTGTCCTCGGAACCTAGAATTCTTAACCTTTTTTAGCCCGGAAACTAGATCAAATCATTAAATCAGCTTAGTGGTCCAATTTTTTTCATTTCTGAATTGTTCTTTTTTTTAGTTTTAGACATTTCTGCTGATTACATATCACATTTTTTAAAGGCATTTCATTTTAAATTGGCTATAAAATTATTAATTTGCTAGTATACAGATCATTTGGTTGTCTTATAATGGCAGTAATGGGATATCCCTGCTAGCACAATGACAACATTTGAAACCATTCTATTGATCTTCAATCAGATCTTTCTCTGTGTTAGAACAATCATCTCCCCCATTTACTATGTTTTGGGTCTTAATTATTAAAGACATCATATTTATTTGAATTGGCAAGGTCATCGATCAAATCCTGAAACAAAAATGGCTATCGTGACAAATTCATTTTCAATATGATACATAAGGTCGTCAATGCACAAAAGTGATTGTTGTCTAGTTATCTGAAAGAAATCATATAGATTTGTAGACAACCAAATTGATTGGTTTAAGAAAATATTTATGATTAATAGCTTTAGTGATGGGTCGTAGAGTTTGCAAATGCAGATTGTGGCTCACCAATAAAAATCATTGGGCTTACATTTTTAGAACCCTGAGAAATTAATATTTATTTTAGACCATTATGAATAAATATTTAATTATTGTTTCAGAGTGCCAAAAAAAAACATTTTTATCAGTTTTCTGGATCTCAAAATATTATCAATTGTGGTTTGTTTTGTAAAATCAAACATAATTTTTTTACAGGATTTCTAAATTAGAATTCAACTTTTGTATTACCTTCAGTCTTCCTGGCCAGTGATTAAAATCTACAGTAGGTGCCCGTTATCCATTCTGGGGATTTATAGATGATGATATAAACACAATTACATACTACACAATATCTTCCATATTGTTGCATTGGACATAATCATTATTATGAAAGCCCAACACAGAGATCATGCAAAAAAATTGCCAAAGTGAATAAAAATAAAATACACTGTAAAGTAAAAAATAAATAAAAATTGGGACATTTTGTTTCCTGAACAATTACAATTGACATAGTAGAAAATTATCTACTTGATAGCTATGGCAATAAACTAATAATGCACTGCCAATATACACAGTAGCATTACATAACTACAGAATAACAAATAAATGTAATATTGCAGTGATTGATTGCATGACATTATGCTGTAAATGGGAAACACTGCTGGGATAGACAGACACTGAAATGCTAGTTACTAGATTTACAATTTTTGTGAAAAATATTTTTTTCATTCTATATATTTGCTAAATTTAGTACATTTTACATTCTTGACTATTGTCAGCTAGATTTAGCTTGATTTTTGCGGACACATTGTGGGTAGATTATACCCTAAGTAAATCTAAAAGCAATATAGAGGTGATAAAAGTTAATTAACTCTTTGAGTGCCAACATCTCTGTGGGAGATGTGCAAAATATCCGCTAAAAATGCCGGCGTCGCTCACATTTGTTATATAAATTCAAATAAAAAATGTGTAAAAAATATTATAATTCCTATATAAGGTCAATATTGCAGGCCATTATGAGGAACAAAAATGTTTGCTTGCCCATTTTTTCACACATATTTTGACAAATTCACTTGGGACTCAAAGAGTTATTCAGAAATTCTAGAAATCTGGGGAACCCGAGATTATGTTGCTATTACGAACAATTCAAAATTCATTTAACCCCTACTATACCAGGATAAACTACAGGAAACCTATTACTAAGTATCACATTCTAAGATAAAACAGTGATCTAGCAATAGAACAGATAAGTGTCATTAAAAGTACTCCAATGTGATGTTTCGAGTCATTCTGAAAAACATATTGTAAGAATCACAAATGCGCTGTAACTAATAGCAACCAATAATAATCAGATTTTCATTGATGTGACAGTGTTGGCAATAGTTATGGAAATTATTATATAATTGATATATTATCACTAACTTGTTATTTGACCAGATGTTAAATTAATATAATTACCTGCAAGACAATGTGGCTCACGCGTTATAATTAGTGGGTTGAGGGCCCAATTCAGCTGCACAATCAGTGGTGTGATAGTTCCGGATGATGTTGTATTGTATTCAACTATATTGACTGCCCATTTTGGTGCATTTTAGTACACGTATCTGCAGTGGGGGACCCTGCTAATCTAATCAAAGTTAAATTAATTGATTTTTAATGGAAATTGAACATTCATATTGTTGCGCCATAGTGTTGGAATGAATGTTATTGATTGATCTGGACCTAAGATGACTGAAGAAGCGGTTCTAATTCCAAATATGGGTGTTTAATATATGAGCAGACTTATCATGTAAGGAGTCATGGCATTTGTTTGAACACTTCTGCAGTAATTGAAAATGCAACAATTGTTTAAAAGTTGCATTGTCCGTGAATAGATTTAGTGAGGGATAAGGAAATTTTTTGAACTTAAATACATAATCTGGTGATCCAATTCTCCCCACTGTGTCCATTCCTGTGAAACTTCATTTACTTTCTCCCTATCCCTCAGTAACTCCCCACATCTCCCCTAGCCAATCCTCTAGGTTTCCCGCATTGTTCCAGCCTTTGTCTTTCTATTCTAAGCACAAGAACAACAGATAGGGTTCTGAAGGCAGGGAGCATCAGGAGGAGCTGGAAGAGAATAGTTAAGAAGAGGCTCATACTACAGACACTACTGCCAACAGTTACTAGGGTTTGTGCTGCCCGGTTGAACACTGTTCAAAGAGTTTGCCGAGCTTTGTTCCACTGTGTAAGGATTAGATCTGGCGGTCTGAGAATTTGCCTTCTAATTAAAGAGGATAAAAGATAGAAGTAGCATTAGGCTAAAACATAGCAGTGACACTTCACAGGCTGCTACGTAGTCACAAGACAACGTAAGATGTTATGTCAGATGCTTTCATAGATCATGGTTTTTCTTCCTACTAACCAAAAAATGCCTTAAGTATGCACAAGAAAAATTATTCAAAACAGACATTTTAGAGGTGAACTCAGAAGACGACTGAGCCAATGGCAACGAAATATGGCATTGATTGATTGATTAATAGATACATTTTGTCAATATCAGTTCTATCTGCTAATGCAGAGATTGATTGGCGAGAGAGAGATAAAGTACCAGCCAATCAGCTCTTGAATGTCAGTTTACAAGCTGTGTTTCGAAAATGGCAGGAGCTGATTGGCCGGTACTTCATCTCTCTTCTTCACTTTATAGCTGGGCACACACTATACGACCACATGAACGATATTCATGTTAACGACATCATTGATGAAATTGCTGTGCATATGCGTTCAGTGTGTACCCACTATTTCATTAACAATGCGCACTCCAGTGGATCATTAACGATATGCACGATCGTCTGAACACGTAGTATAATCTGACGATATCCCAAGTGACTGCATGTTCGGTGGGGGCCCCGGTGATGGCTCTGAACGATATTGATAAATGATATCGTTCACTGTTTAGCCGCAGGTCTTTCGTTTTGTGCGGCACCTCCGAAAACCTTAAGGATATTGTGGTGCCACCTATCGTGCTGTGTGTACAGACCTTATCACTCTCCAGGGCTTAGTACATTTGTCCCATAGTACGAACCAATCAGATCCTAACTGCCATGTTACAGTCTAAAAACTGACAGTTGGGATCAAATTGGTTGGCATTCTGGGGCAGATTTATTTAGCTTGGTGGAGTTATAAAGTGTCTGGTTTTTATCACCGGCCAATCAGCTCCTAACTGTGAAGTTACAGGCTTGGTTTGAAAAATGGTAGGAGCTGATTGGCCGGCGATAAAAACCAGACACTTTATCACTTCACCGAGCTTAATAAATCTACCCCTCTGTCTCTTGCCACTTTTTCTCTCTCTGAGTTTTGATGCCTCTTTTCTTTTCCAAAAAATAATTTGAATGTAATAAATATTATTATTATTATTTTATTTATAAGGCGCCACAAGTGTTTCGCAGCGCCGTACAAAGGAACAATACAGGGAGACAAAACTTGGCATAACATTGAATAAATAACAAAAATACAGTACAAATAAAGAGCACCACAGTTCAATACACATTACAGCTTAAATGTAAGTAGTGAGGACCCAATCAACCTACAACTAGAGGCTTGAGGCCAATGATGGAGATGAGTATGAAGATGGTCACTGAGTGTTGGGTAAAGGAGAGCTGTGAGTGAAATGTGAAGAGAAGTGGGCTTTGACAACAGGAGGGAAGAGGGCCCTACTCGGAGGAGCTTACAATCTAGTAGGAAGGGGAGACAGACAGATTACAAGAGGTGCAAGCGAGGGGGTGGTGGTTAGATAGCAGGATGTAAACAGGCAAGGGGTCGGAGAACCAGCTGGTTTATGCAGTGGAAGGGTACGCTTTGATGAATAGGTGAGTTAAATATCATTTAATCCTGGGATGCCCATTGGTAGAACAAGTGAGACATTGAGCAAAATGGGGGTATATTGTGAAAGAATCAAATGTGGTCATGTGATATAAGATAACAAATCAGGAGGCAGTAGAATACAAACAACCAGTCCATGCATGCCGGTGGCATCTGCAGAACAAAACAAAATGGCTTCCTTTTAAACATTCACATGTTCGGAGACAGCCATTTTGTGGGACAGACTAATACTTAAGAAAATGTAGTCAATCATATTAGGAACTAGTGTTATTATAGAGATATAAAAAGCTTGTACACATCATATAATGTGTAACCCCAGTCTGCCGTTCACTAACATTCTTAAATTGTTCCTTGAATTGTGCGGCACGTCCAATGTGGTGCAGTTAGTTACATGCAGCAGGTAACGATACATCGTACATCTATTGTAACATCGATGGGTCGTACTGACCATAAAGTGTGTACCTAGCTTTAAAAATACTATAAAATAAAAATTTGTATATATATAATAAGAATGAAAGGCTGTGCAATCTGCCATGCTCATTCCACTGTATCTCGACTCCTATGGAGTCTGTTTGTGTTAGAGCTGATGGGATTATAACAATCACTTTTCTCCGTCTAATGTAGGAAGAGTTCCATATCAGACTTCAGAGTGCGAAAAGCTTCTCTTAGCTCAGATTGCAGCCACATATAAAGACTTGTCTTGTAGCTCCCACATGTCTCCTATTACAGGGCTAATTTCCACTTCTACCTAACTTACTGCGCCAGTACATAAAAAGATCACAGATTCCAACAATGGCGGATATATTGCTATACGCACAAAGTATGCATACTGCCAATAGCTCGTATTAGTATATAACAACGTTGGGGAGATTGCTGATGAAGTAATTAGTTGTTGCTAGCATTTAATGCAAATAATATGTGTACAAACATAGAACGTATAGTTGCCCATATGTACTGTACAAGAAATGTTTGCAGTTACCATTTTAATTCCTGATGCTTGGATTTAAATCCCCATTTCCTGCAAACACGTGAGCTTGATTGTCTTAAAGGCATGTCTATACACATTCACAGTTGTATTATCCTAACTTTTAAAGACAAATTATACCCTTTTATGAAGTGTTAGGTCCCATTAAATAGCAGATGGGATGATAGGCAGACCATTCCCTCAGGTGCACAAAACCAGTTAGTCTTATCTAGGTGCATTGTTTTGCTAAAAATCCATCCTGCTGTGGAAGACACCAACAATGGCTGGGTGTGGCCAATTATAAAAGTGATGCCATCACCTAGTCACAGAGACGGCAGCCATTTTGTGGGTTAGACCAATAGCATACCCTCCAACATGACCCATTCCAATAGGTACAAAATGCTCTGTTCCTGGACTTCCCTGTCAGTGGCAGTTGCAGATGTGAGCCTGCAGCACAGTCCAATATTCAAAAAGGGGAGCCACACCTAATGCCACTCCAAACATCGCTGTCCTGGACTCACTGGCAGTTGATGTGACTCCCCCTCTTTGAATTTTGGACTGTGCTGGAGCCTCACCTCTGTAACTGCCACTGACAGAAGTGCAGGAACAGAGCATTTTGTACCTAATGGAATGGGTCATGTTGGAGGATATGCAATAGTCAGTGGAATAGAGCCACTTGTGGTGCCCTTGAGGTATGGGCATTAAGTGTAAGAAAAGCGGGAAAATATTGCTGAAAGTAGAATCTTATATTTGAGGTAATTATTGTTTTAATACCTCAAGATTCTGGAGAGGGGCTGCTATTTTTACTATTGGTCTGTGACTTCTTTTTCATTCTATCCATTGGCGTTTCAATAATGGGTACAAGGTCTGTGTAGCACACAGGCCCAAGGGTCCAGGGGGGCCACACCACACCCATGTTTAACAACTTACCATTGGACTGCAGTGGCAGAAAAAAAATCACTGGCAAAATGGCTGCCGCACATGTGCAGTAGGGATTTTGTCTCCACAACATGGCGGGCTCCGTGTTTCCGGAGACCTTTCTCATGCGCGTGAGACTCTGGCACATTGCCGGATTCTACTACGCCGTGAAGAGGAGGAAGCCCGTGTGCAGCCTACGGATGTTGAAAAACCTCTGATTCTATGTTTAGTAATTTTCCTGATTCTGAAAAGTGCAACAGAATATGGGGGTTATTCAGACCTGGTCACAAGGCTGCTTTTTTAGCAAATGGGCTGCACTGTAGGTTGGGCACATGTGCAGAGAGAGTTACATTTTCAGAGAGTTACTTTGTTTCTGTGCAGGGTAAATACTGGCTTTTATTTTACACTGCAACTTTGATTTCAGTTTGAACACACCCCACCCAAATCTAACTCTCTCTGCGCCTGTTACATTCGCCACACCTGCAGTGCAGCATGGTTTTGTCCATTTGAGAAAAAAAAAGGTGCTTTGCGATCAGGTCTGTGTAACCCCCTATGTTTGAGGCAACTAACACACAAAACAAATATTATTATATTTCGAATACCTATTTTAGTAAAAAGTCGCCTGTGCCATTATTTAGATGTTAATGCCAATAGATAGACTGAGATCCTGTATAAAACATACCGTAAGGGAAGAAAGTGTTAGAATTTGTCGGAAGTAGGACGTTAGTAAATCTGTGGATTACAAAGGACAATGCTTCAGGATTCAATGGATTCGTCGTAATTGACCTCAAGGTCAAAGCACCACTTGCGTGATAACTGCCTATTTCTGCTAGATATCATTACTTGGCCAGTTTAATGCAGCAGGTATAGCGGATATCACTTCTACAGACCAGGACTGCATTGAAGAGTTATCTCGGCGAAAGACGTAGGCTGTGCAGCTGTGTGAGGGCAGATCATTCCCTGAACTAGTTAAATCCGTAGTTCCCTCTGACTGAGCCACGTTACTCTTGCCAATTTGTGTTCAACTGGCCATGGAGCCTTTCAGATGTTTACTGCAGGCTCACATCAACTGAACAGAGACCCCACAAATCACAGTAATCTGGATTTAAACCAAGAGTGCTGATCACAGAGCCAGTGATCTCCCTTTTGTAGCAAAATATTGAGGGGTGATTTGTAGAAGAGACCTAGATCCATGAAAGGGATACTATTGCAGCGCAAAGCTCAATCTGAACAAATTTTTTAATTTTTTTTGTCCACAAAATTAAGACCTGTTGGTTAATTGGCGATAATTGCATTTGTTTTATCAACAAATGTCATGATAAATTCCTACTGTACCTACATTTTCACTGGTCTGTGGCAAAACCTTCAGTGTTATTGTCCCAGAGAGTATAGAACAGACATACTAAGCCTTGGATAAAGTGCCAGCCAATCAGCTACTAACTATCATTTTTCAAAGACAACCTGTAACATGGCAGTTAGGTGGCGGTTAGTCAATACTTTATCTCTGTCTCCACTTTATCTTGTTTCAAGGCAGTGGCCAATGTTCGTATTAGTTGCCCGTTGGCAGGATAAATATTGGTGCTCCCCTCCCCCCCCCCACACACACACACTACCTTATATAAATATATATGCATGTGTGTATGTAATGTATGTATGTAAAGAACAGGGCATGGGTTCTTACACAGGGTGTGAGACTTGCAAACATGATGTCTAGAATAAATAACGTGTCATGTCTATTGGAGTCAGCCACAGAAGCAATACGTCTTTCAATGAACTGATTTAAACTCGGAGTGGAGGAGTGGTGCCCCCTTGGGAGCAGGAGACCAGCGGCAGATGACTCCATTGCCTCCCAGAGTTACGCCTCTGCTTTAAGGCTCGCTTGATCCTGTGCATGAGGTGTTTGGACTGTCATAGTTCCAGAAAACAGTACGGAAGTGATGTCACCAAACCACCGCTCTGTACATGCAGTCGCTGACGATATTGTCAGACTGAGCTGCATGTACAGATGACAGGGGGAGTTGTTAATGACCGCAGCCACGCACATTGTTAGAGATATTGACTGTACACACTCAACAATTTCCACGTGATATCATTAACGATATTGATATCGTCCATATCGTTAACAATATATCACCCAGTGCGTTCCCAGTATAACCGTCTCTGCTTTTTTGTTTTGCTAACAGTTCTGAATCAGGACCCTTGATTTGATTTCGATTTCTCATCTATCCATTCACTTTGCATTTTGTTAATGATAGATAGATAAATAGATAATTAATTAACAGATATATAAACACATAGATAGTTAATACCTCCAGTCCAATTACAGCAGGACAGTCCCACTAATTGGATAATGTCCTTCTGTCCTCCCACGAGTCGCAGTGTCACGTGAAGGGGGGGTGGCAGTTGGGGGAGGCAGATAAGCATGGCATCTATCAGTGCAAGTTGGGGAACCAGGGGGCTGCTCAGAGAGCGCTCGGCATGTCCCCCAAAAATGCCGAAAACAGGGCTTGCGGTGCTAGTTCGTAGCACTAGCCCCCCTCCATCCGAGACCTCACCCACCCCTCCAGCGGCCCCCGGACCCTTTTTGGCAGCCGCCATGCCACAAGTCCTGACTCAGCAGAGTCGAAAGTTAAGGGATATCCATAGTTAGACAGATGTATTGGTTTAGCTCAAATATTTTCATTACCCACCATTTACACCATTGTCATGTAACTACTTGTGCATTTACACTGCCCTGTCATGAATGAAGATGTTATATTGAGTTGCTTTGTATGGTGAAAGCTTGTCTGTAAAGCTGTCTCATTGTGTTGGAATTATACTTGGTGAAAGATTGTAAATGTTTTCAAGAGCCATACTGATAGATGCACTCAGCAATTGTGATCAGAGAGCCGTCCTATGTGCAGATCATGTGTACCAGATATTGCTTCCATGGGTTTATGGAATACTTTGTCTATCTGATTTCATTACTTTCCTGGATAGGCTGCAGGTGAGCTAAAAACGGAGATCACTTAGGGGGATATTGAGTGCTAGCCAATATTTCCAATACTCGGAAATATCGGCTAGCACCTATTCAGTCCCGTTTTCGGCCAGGACTTGCCGCTGCAGATCGGGCTCTTTGAAAAGGAAACGGCTGCTAAATTTGGTAATTAACATCCGTTTCCGCCAAAGAAGACGTGGATTTCGATGTCTTTCCGAAAGCTGTAAAACAAAAAGAAGATTGAATAGATTGAATGCTAATTCAATCTATTCTGCGTGAATGTGTCCAATATTGGGGAGGATTGTAAAAATCGTCCAGAATTGACTACCCCCCTCCCCCTTAGACTGCATCAAAAGATGAACTGCGCCCCTCTGGGTTCATTTACTAAGATGGGAGTTTATTGAAAATGGGATGTTGCCCGTAGCAACCAGATTCTAGTTCTTATTTATTTAGCACCCTTTAGAAGAATATTTGATCTGTCAACATTTTAAATGCCGCGACCCACATTTGTATCATTTTTGTGGGCGTGCCCAGCGCTCTTCTATCAACTGAGCAGCCCCCTAACCCTCACTGCCCACCTTCACTGAAGGGATGCCATGAGCAGACACATGGTGATCTCCAGCTCCCCCCCCCCCCCCCACCCGTGGGACAATGCCACCTGTGGAAGGGACATCTGGACAGTCTCCAAATGTCGGCAGGGGCGGATCCAGGATAAAATGACAGGGGGGGCACCATGATAAAAGAGGGTTTTGGTGGGGGTGGGGCAGTGTTAGTGGTGCCAGTGTACATGCTAAGAGAGCGGCAGAGAGAGGGTGGGAATGGGATTAAAAATAGGCCCTGGCATTTACAATACGCAGGCCCACCATGGCGACAAAAGTGAAGGATGTAGTTGTGCGCGCGCCGAAGGTGTGCTCCGAAAAAGGGGGTGTGGCCATTACACATGATGCCAAATGGAGTGAGCCAAAATTCACATAATGCCACATGGATTGTGTCAAAATTCACATAATGCCACACAGATTAAGCCCAAATTCACAATACGCTTCATAAACAGGGACATTGTCCACCAAAGGCACGCATTAAACATTTACACCATAATGTCCATTACATGTTAAGTTACACGCCATTATGTCCATTATGTATTATGCCAAACACCATAATGCCTATTAAAAATTATGCTACATAAGTGCTGCTTATCTACATGCTCATTGCCAAGGGTTCCATGCTCATTGCCAGAGGTTCCATGCTCGTTGCCATGTGGGATTACATGCTCATTGCCAAGGGGGAATACATGCTTGCGGTAAATGGGGGACAGCCGCCGCCAGGCAGAAGTGATAGACACTGATAGTGGCAGAGCGTGGCTGTATTCAGAGCTCTGCAGGTCCCGGCTATTTTAAATAATACCCCTTTCACACCAGAAAATGGATTCCCAGGTTGGCCCCTTTTACACCAGCCTAGTCCCTGCATTTTCTGTTGTGAGGGGGAGAGAAAACCACCCTAAACCCCTTTAACCAGTTATCTCATTTAACCGTCTATATCTTCGGAACCAACTGACCCATTTACATGAGAAAAGTATCATATTGAAGAACTTTTGAGTGGACTTTGAATGATTTTCGTCCAGTGAAACTGAAACGTTTGGTTCCAGAGTAATCTGCCCTCAAAGAACATGAACAGCCATGAAATTACACGCAATATCTCTGGAACTGATTGGCCGATATGGACCAGACTGGTATCATATTGAAGGCCCAACGATTTGGAATTGAATGAGATCAACCACAAGCTTCTGTGATGCCAGGGGGGGAACTGGCAGCCGCCGGAACCGGGTGGGGGTCAGAATTGACGAGTCCCATATTATCCTATGGGGAAAAACCATTACAGCTTTGCCAGGTGATATCTCCAGTTCTCGGGGGGCTAGAGACACGGGGCAGGGGGGCACGTGCCCGGGTCCCCCCCCCCCCCCTAAATCCGCCACTGAATGTCGGGACTGTATCGCTGTAGTCAGGAGAGTTGGGAAGTATGCTATAAATCTCAGCAATGTAGCACCTCTCTTTACAAGCCACTACAGCATGCAGTCTGGAGCCCCTCTTCCTGTATACCCCTATTTCGGCAACACCAGCGTGTTGCCACGACTGATGGCAAGCACTGGCACTGTATCACTGCCGCAGTGTAATCTGCATACAGTAGTCTATACTGAGATGGGAGCTCTGGAAACTGAAGAGTTAAAAGATTATGCTAATGAGAACTATGCCCTGGAGGAAAATCTCCTTTCAGTGTAACCTGAACAATGGAGTTTTTCCAAATTTCTAAACCAGCTCATTTCTTTGTATTATGTGTAGATTGCTCGCCTTATAATGCTCAGTATATGAATTCTTTGATTAGGGCCAGATGAACAATGGAGTGGATAGAGTTACTGCTCCAGGCCTCCACAGAAAAATAGGCCCAGCATCATCAGATAGATGGGATACTAGAGCTCAATTGTGTGCCTCACTTTTTTAAATGGTTGCCAGGTCTATGAATGGTCCTAGTTCATACGAACAGTGGTAAAAGACAGATAGGAACCTTGCACTCAACTATATTGTGGGGTGAGGGATGTCTGTGTAGGGGCACCAACAGGTCAGACGGACCAGTAACAATGAAGAGGGTGTGGCCACGCCCCCGTGAAAAAAAATGAGAGTGAGAGAGGACAGGCTGCTGCTGCGGCACCGAGTAACATGTGCTGAGCTGGGGAGAGAGGCTGTGCTGCGGCGGTGGTAGCCTGCAATCTCTCTCCCCACTGCCCGGCTCCCTGCAATGCAGTGGGGGAGCAGGACCCAGGCCCCTCCAGCAGACCTGGGCATGGGTAAAAATTACTTGCCCCCTTCCTCGATGGTCATGTGCTGTGTGTCCTGATGTGTAGAGTCAGATTAGAGTACCAGGGTGAGTGTGTTTGTGTTCAGAGTAAGGGTGATATGTACTAAGCTTGAAAAGTGATAAAATGGAGAGTGATAAAGTACCAGCCAATCAGCTCCTAACTGCCGTGTAACAGGCTTGGTTTGAAAAATAATAGCTAGGAGCTGATGGGCTGGTGGTTTATCACTCTCCATTCTACCCACTAGGAGGTGTGCAGGAGGCGGGAGGGGTGACCACTCTTCCAGGGTTGCGGGGACTACTCAAAAAATAGCAGGGTCTGGGGAAGTCAGTAAGAATGCATAATAGGCCCTTGAACATTTTCCACCCCAGGAAAGCGAGGCCCTTAATCCAGTCCTGTATACGGTCACTGTTTTCTTATATTATAACTGTTATAAAAGCTAGGGCGGACAAATCATTGCCATTTTCTGTTGCGTTATTTTCATGTTTATGTTCTAGGCACGTTTCGTTACATTTTTACCTTTTTTATTTAACTGCCTTTAAGTCGCTTTCTTTCCATCGTGCCGATGTATATTATTAATATGCAAAAAAAAAATGTTATTATTTTTTTTTTGTCGTTTTCCTTCTTCGTATCCCAAGATCTCCGAATTCCACAACGTCTGGCAAACCCTGTCCAACTGGCATGTTTGTCAATGAAATGCATGAGGTTCCATAATATCGGCAGTGCCGCGCTTTAGCTTCCCTTCTAACCTTTGCCAAAGTACTAGTGCCCTGCAAATTCTCTTCATCTATTTCATTGAGTGCTGTGTGGCGGCCAGCACATTCTTCAGCACCGGTTCCAGTAGGCATGGTAACTGAAAATTACTTGGTGGCTGCAAACATCCCTGAGTGAAAGATCCTAAGCTCCTCTGCATCTTGCTGCTAGGAATTTCTTCTTTCTCTTCCCGTCGCTTTAAACGTGTGTGGAAGTTATCAGCCTCATCTATGTTGTTTGCGTTAAATTGCTTCCTTAATTGAGGTAGTGGTGCATTGAATAAGCAGAACATGTTCATCAAGTCTGTGATTCTGCACTGTTGATAGCTGCAGGTACCTCAGGGCTACTGTACTGATTGCTATGTTGACTTTGCTTAATTGCAGGGGAGGAGTCAGAGAGGCAGTGATGGGCAGCAATAAAAGCAGTGGGTGGCTGGGGAGTTTTGGCATAAGCACACACAGAGCTGAACGGAGTGGCTGTCAGTGTACTGGTGGGCATGTTATTAAAGGAAGCATCTGCAACCAGACCGCAAGTTTCAAATAAGAAGCAATCTCCCCCTGAGCGAAAGAATTACAATCAACTCAACGTTGCAAGTTGGGAATTGGTAATAAAAAGAAGTAAATGAATGTGGACACAATTTATTTATATTGGACTGCACGCAGATTGGATACAGCTAAGTGGCACAAAGTAAATTAATTGCGGAATAGCTGCATTTTCAGACAACAAAATAAAAGTTACATTAAAAGTATTTTTACTTTCTGTTACTTGCATATAGTTATGATTGCACCATATATGTCAGTAAGGACAAACTGATAACAAAGAAGCTTAGAAGACTTTAATAAGTGTAATAAAATACTTGAATGAACTAGATGCCAGATTAAACTGCAAGTCCGTGCACATATGGGCTATTAATATACCCTGTTCCACTAGCCTAAATATCCTGTTTTTTTGCACGGGAGTGAGCAAAACTCGGGATTGTAGGCAGGTGGAAACGCTCCCAGTTGAAATAACCCAGGTCGTGAGAACCAGGATTTGAACCCAGGTCACTGTGCAGTGATGACATCACTAATCCGGCATTATGCTTGGTGGCGACTTAAGTGGAAAAAGGGTCACACCCGGGTTGGAGGCGGGTACAAAATCCCAGATGTGACCCAGCTTGTAGATGGAAAAGGAGTAATCTGCACACACACACCCACATTTGGAGGTTCCTGATAATTGGGTGGCACTTTGGGCCCCCTGGAAAGATGGGCAAGTCTCCGGAATTGCTCACAACTCCCCCTCCCCCACACACTTGGCCACCCACTTACAGAGCAGGAGTGCGCAGTCTGCGGTGACCCAATAATGTGATTCGAGCCGATTCGTATCATCATAGCGCCAGAAAACAAGGCAAGAGCCATAAATGAATATCTTACGACAGTGGTCACAGTCATGTTTTGACATGAGTGCCCGTTAGTCCATTTTTATTATTTCTTCCCCCGACATTTTCATATTTGTTAAATAGGCATCATAGTATTTTTACAATGATCTAATAATTTCAGGGACACGGACAAACTTTAAAAATGTTTAACTTTAATGATTCCATTATTCCGAGTCATCTAGAAATCTGTAAATCCTCTATTAACATCCATTATCACTGGCTGACGTCAAATGGAGAGTGGTAAACCAGCAGCCAATCAGCTCCTGACTCATGTTACAGGCTGTGACTCATGCTATAACTGTAAGAAGCTGATTGGCTGGTGGTCTATTTACACCCAGTATAGGGCTGGTGCTTATGATACCAAGCGTAGCAACGTGCAGGGTAAATACTGACTGCTTTTGCATGTAGCTCAAAAATATAAGATGGCTTTATTTTTACTCTGCAATTTAAATTTCCATTTGAACACACCCCACCCAAATCCAACTCTATATAAGGTTAGATAAAAGGTTTATGTGCATAATATATGGCACTGCTCACAAGTGTCACCGCCACAAGCAGTCGTCATAGATCACACAGGAGTTAATTTTATCCTAAGAGAATATTTAAATGTGCAAGCAAATTATGCGCTGCATAGACGCGGAACCTTATAAAGCCAGAGATTTACCAGGAACTATAAACATGGCTGTAGGCAATCTGCAGGATCTTGCTGTGTCGGACAATTACTTAAGTACATTCTCAGAATAGGTTTAATGTTTCATTTGTCATAATCATTTCCATTATGAGACATTCTTTTTTTTTAAGTGCATCTCCAAAGCTGCCGTTGCTCTAAAGAAGGAACGATGTGCTCCCCTTAGTGTATGTTACTGTTTATTACCCAACAGATCATTTTTGTGCAGTATTATTGGGATCTGTGACATCTCCCACCCAGCTGTGGGTATTTAATGGTTAACTCTTTACGGCCAATGGATACCGCCAATTCAGGTCCACGCCTCTCTGGCAGCAGCTAAAGCCTTTTTTTCTTTTCCTACCATTCAGGTTTTTGTTGACAGCAGCTGAAGATTCTCCAGTGATGAGACGATATCCTACTGGTTGTGTTTGCTCACTGGGAACAGTTGACTCACATACTGCAGTGTACTGTCTATTTCATCTGGAGGAGTCACATGTGCCAGAAAATCAATGCTCTTCCAACTCTGCGTGAGCAGCGGCTGCACTCGTCTAACTGGTCCCTGAACAAACGCTGTCGCTTTGAATGAGGTCAGGCATATTGGGGCAGCTATGTTTATTTTTACCGTATAACTGTAGGGTAAAGGCAGCGCTGCCCCCCCGGCCACAACATAATGAGGGCTGCAAGTGCAGCACGGATGGCAAAATGGTTAGTATACTGAGGTCATGAGTTCAATTCCCACCATGACCCTAACTGGGTGGAGTTAGGTATGAGTCCCAGAGGGGCCCATACCGTGCACACTGCACCCATTGCTTAACACTTACCACCAGAGTCCCACGACAAAGGCAGCAGCGTTGCCAGAATCATCGGAATAATGCCCGCTGCGCCATTTTTCCGGAGGTCTGAGTATGTGTAATAAAGTCGAAGCCCTCTAGTGCTCAGATTCTATTGCGCTGGGTGGTCGCGAGAGAGGTGGGGGCCCAACCGTTGGAGGCAACAGGGGTCAGAGGAGAAGGAAGCCCTGAAGACCAGCAGCACTGCAGGAGATAATTCCCAGGGGTTCTTGGGTATTACAGCGGTGGGGCACGGCACACGCGCGGGGGGGGGCGCGGCACGATGGGGAGGGGGCTGCCGGCGGCAGTGGTAGTGGCGATTGTGGCGCATGCGCAGTACAGAATCATCGTATTTTGGTGAAAAATACCCCGATGGTGGTAAATGAGCCCCTTGGTGTGAAGAAGGCACCAATATTTATCTTGCCTCCGGGCAACTGGGACGAACTTACATCACTGATCCTGGATGATCCTTAACAAGGGGAAAGCAACTAGTCTCAGACCAGCTGCTGGTAAAATACACATCTCAGGAGATCATGTTGGAATTTGCAGTTTAAGAACAAACAGATAGACGTGTTGACTAGCATTAAAATAATAGGTTTAATAAAAAAAAATGAAATTGCAAGACAAAATGAAAGTAAACACGAGCAGTGCTCTTAATTTGCTAATGATGTACTACAGTCTAGTTAACGCTGCACAGCGTGGAGTCTAGTCTACTTATGAGGTCCTTGAATTATTGATAGGCTTTTAAAAATTCAAATTGTAGCATGTAGGTGTGTGAGACCCAGTGGGGGACTGAGACACTACCTTTGATAATCTTTTCCTTCTTTAAACAATTCAGTTTAGGTGTCAAACCAACATACAAAGACCAGATCTCTGTTATACGTGTTTTCAATGTTGCCTTCTCAATGCAAGGAAAATACCAGTATTGGTTAGATTAAAGGCAATCTACGTATTGTATTACCAGTAACTAATAAACTAAGATTAATCCTCCTCTGATTATAAATCTGGGAGAGGCAGATGCACTAAGCTTGAAAAGTGATAAAATGGAGAATGATAAACCACCAGCCAATCAGCTCCCAACTGCCACGTTACTGTCATGTGATCAAAAAATTGCAGTTTGGAGCTGATTGGTTGGTAGTTGATCACACTCCATTTATCACTTTTCAATAGTGATAAATGCACTTTGCACGTTTGCGCGGGGTAACGATTTTTGGTGACTGCGCTTGTGCATAGTTATTTATGTACATGCGCGGCCGCTGTGTACGAGCGGCCAAAGCGCTCAAACACAGAAGTCCGTGTGGGTGACAGGGGGGGGGGTGGTCCGGGGTACTCGCCCATGGGAACGCCCAGCGTTTCATGGGCTTTCCCATAAAAACGCTGGACATTGCCATGTAAATTCCCCAAAGATGCAGTTGAGGGGGGCAGGCAGCTGATTATATGAATGCATATCATCCAAAGTGTACGCAATATATTGTTATCGATGTGCGCTCCCGTGGGTCGTTAGTGATGTCCTCTGTCATCTGTACCATACTTACTTGCTTTTTTTCTTCCCTGGGATAACACTGGAGAAGAGATGCTCATCCTCACTTCAAGGAGTGGTGACGGAACCTGACATCATTAAGCCCCACCTCCATCACAGCCAAACACAGCAATTTTAGCGTCTATGAGTAGTAATTTTAGCCCCACTCCTAGGTGCTTGATCATTTTCCCAGGTTGGGGTCGTTAGTGCCCCCCCTATTTTCAGGAATCTCTTGGCTGTCTCAGGAGGGTAGGCAAGTATGGGTACATGCAGGACGGCGGAGGATATTGCCATGCTGCGGAATGCTAAGTACCGTTGCACTGAGTACTCCATCTAAGGAATACCCAGCTTGAGACTGTAAGCTCTTTGTGCAGGACTATGTAATATCAGTTTTTTTTTATATAAATCCTTACTAATACATTCTTGTGAATTAATATAATGATATATTTTATATATTCTATTACATTTTATTAAACATGAGACATCAAGGTTGGCATTATGGGTAGCACTAGAGCGTGAAAGTACTGAGGTACACTTGTGTAAATACTTTCTCTGTAAAGTGCTATGGAATATATGAACACCATACAATAAATATTACTACATAATCCTAATAGTATAGAAGAAATAGTTCTAGTCTGGGATTTTATTGTTGAAAAACTCCCACAACTTTATTGACAAGAACTGTATGTGTACAGGCGGCTCTGGCACACGATTCTGTGTTGTTAGGAGAATGTGAGACTGAATTAACCACAACGCTGATTGAAGTACAATAGCTGGAGTATATAGCTTCCTTCTGTAATACAGTTCAGAGCCGTGATTGCTTGCTTTTGAGGTTCGTGTTTCTTTTTTAGGATTTGGTTAAGTGTCAGGCCAGTCAATAAATACATTTGTGATGCACCTGATTTCCCCTGAGGAAATATCCTTTGTGCAAATGCCACAAATCCATTTTAATGATTTGCTCCAGTACATGTGTCCTTTCATATAGTCATTTGTAGCTGTATATGTCATGAGGTACAATTTTTGCTGTCTAGAGAGATGGCAGTGATCATGACACATGTAAATATGCATCTCATATGCAAAATGTCAGTGTTTCTGCTATCTATCAAATGGAACCTTGCATAACGCTAATTGAAAGGAAAAACCCAGGGGAATTGCTTTATGTTGTGATAAAATCATTGCAGTGACATCAAAACAAGACAACAGGGGTAAGGTGTATACTTATACCTCACGAGAAAGCTGGAGAGGTGTCTACCCAACATGGAAGCATCAGTTTGAGACTATATTTTACGCTTAAAGGAGAACTTTGCTTTAAGGTTATCTATTGTCAAAACAGATCTGGTTATTTTCTTTCTGCTTAGATGGAACTATTCATGAAGCAGTGGAAAATTTGGCACCAGAATGCCGGCTCCTGCACAGTGACAGTAGCCTCTTGCTGCACTGTAGCATTATGTGCAGCACCCATCTCCTGTCAGAGTCTAGGAGACAGGAATTGGCTGGGGCAGCACGTATCTCCAGGACTTCTGAGATTTTATTAGAACACACAATATTTTTGACATCTTCAACAGTCCAGTTTTGGTGAGTCTTTGCCCATTCTTGCCTTAGTTTGCAGCTCCTAGCTGACTGAGGTTGATCCCAATAAGATCTTCTGCTGCTGGGGTCCATCCATTTCAAGATTCCCTGAGCTGTGTGCTTAGAGATGCTGTTCCAGGGCAAACGCAGAATTTTCAGAAGGGGGTTTCCAGAGAGGGGCGGAGCAAAGCACGGAGATGGACACTTAGGTGACCCAGTATATGCCGGGTCAGTTAAAGTATTATAGATAGACCAAATGTATATAAATAATAATAATAATAATATACACATTATATATATATACAGTATATATATATATATATATATATATATTGAACGAATCACTCGGCACTCAAACTTGAAGTAACCAGCTTAGATGGTGCCTTGGTATTCCGGAAGGAAGAAATATATAACCACAAGCATTCCAGGCACTCATCAGAGAAATCAGCGAAGGATAATGAAATAAATCAGCCCAATACAGTGGGTGCTTTGCCAACGTTTCGGGCCATAGACCCTTTATCAAGACATGATAAAGGGTGCCTGGAATGCTTGTGGTTATATATATATATATATATATATATATATATATATATATATATATACACAGCAGTGTAGACCCCTCGGCATAGCAATGTATTGGGGCCCCTACCTATCCTCAAGTGGTGGGGGTGGGGGGTGCTATGAGCGGAAGCTTTGATGTAGGGGGTATTATATCAACCGCTCAGCATGTAGGGCCTGGATCAGTAATTTCCACTAATTACCCCTTTACTGCACAGATGGTGGGAGATGAGGTGGGAGAAGGGGGCATTGGGCTGAATGAAGGGGTCCTGACACATAGCTTCCAGGGTGGTAGAGGATGTTTAATATGCAGAGGAGGGGTGTATAGTGGAGTTGGCTTATTATTCATCATTCTGGTGGGAGGACAGCTTGCTTGACTGCAGATATATCCGGTTCCGGAACTAGATTTCTTATCTTTTAATGGAATTAAAAACTAGAGAATCCCACCTACCAAATGGTACTGGGGACTAGGGGATCAGAGTTCAGAAGGCAGAGCAATCTGCCAATGAGAATCTAAAACTACATACCAGGTGTGTGGAGCTGGAGCAGTAACCAGCTGCTGGAAGGCTGAGTACAGACAATCTACTAGTGTCCATCAAAGGGGGAGAGTCCCAGCTTTTGGAATATACCCTCAGAAAAAATCTGTCAGACAGAACCTGAAATATCTGAATGGGAAGAGCAATTAACAGGCTTGGATGTGGACTACTGCTTTGAAGTCAGATATCTCCGGTTCCACAGGGCCGATTTTTAAAATGGAACCCATGGAAAGAGGGGACCCTTAGCTTTCAGAATAGGGACCTTAGATTCCTGTGGGCACTCAAAACCCCCCCTGCGTGTGCCACTGTGTTCTGCCATCAACCATTGTTGTGCGAGTGTGAATTATCTACAAGCCTTCCTCTGAGCTGGAACCGTCTGCACATTCTCCTCAAAGCGTTCTCATTAATACCCCATTCAGATATAAACCAAGTCTTGGCTGGACCCTGGACACACAACATGGATTGAAGCTAGGAATACAGCACCCCCCCCCCCCCCCTCATTTAAACCTAGTTGATGGACCAAAGTTATTACCGGGTTGTCACCCTTCACACCAGAAACCCTCTCACAGTTGACTTACTGATTGTCATCCCCAAGCACAACTGACCTTGCCAATGAACTTATCAAGACCCAGCATACCTTTCACACACAAGGCAGTGCACTGTCCCAGGTTCCAAACATTGGGAATAACCCTGGTCGCTTACAAGGTCATAGACCTGGGACTGTCAACCCAGGTCTGACCTTTCAGCCATAACTATGACCCAAGTGCTTGGGATAGGCATATTGATATCCTTACAAACAAATAAGGATCAAATATGATTTGAGGTAACATGTTTTAAAAAGGGGCAGATTAGATGGGCCAAGTGGTTCTTATCTGCCATCAAATTCTATGTTTCTAAGAGTCAACTCACCAGACCCTGGTGAAATCCCAGGTTTTAGCTTATGTCTGAAAAGGGTACAAGTTATTTTTGCCCAGAGAGCGGACTGTTTTTTGCCATGCACAACATATTTAGTAGATGATAGACATTCTTGTGTGGGAATATCACAAGCAGTTGTTGAGTTGTTGTGGTTTTGACAATCATTTTGTGGTTAAAGTCACTTTTATCACATTTCTTCCCCATTTTCTTTTTTCATTAAACAATAACTGAACCTTTTGACCACATGTACAGGCTTTGATGTATTGAGTTGCTGACACATAGTTAACTAATTAGCTATTTACATTAATGAGCAGGGCTACAGTACCTAATAAAGGCCCTTATTCTGATCGGTGCGGCCGGAGCCGATTATGCGGCCAGGACCGTGCGTGCGAAACCCCGCCTTCCATACGGATCGCCAACTCCGTCCGTATGCGGTAAGAAGCTGTCCGAACGGACCGCACGTGTATTTTTCACGGAATACGCCTCCTCCATCTAAGGGAACCTCCCCCATCATTCGATGGTCGCAGACCATCGAATGCAGGACCGAGTGCTCCACCAGCACCCGCAACCTCAGACCACACGGACATTTTTCCGTGCAAAAGCAGGGATCTGGGCGGGCAGCTGACATCCGGCGATGTCATATGTCCTCCCCCTACACGTGCGTCACGGCCGCATTACCATACGTACGCCCAGCGTTTTCATGGGAACTCCCATGAAACGCGGGGCGTATGCATATGGTAATGAGCCCAAATAGCCCTTCACGCCCCTCTCCACCCCCTGTTCGGAGTGTTCACATATCATGCGGGATTTGGCCGTACGCCCCGCTCGCACATGCGCAGAGACGCCTCTGCACATGCGCAGACACAAAACATCGGCGGGCCGAACGCACGCGGATATATCCGCACCGATCAGAATAAGGGCCAAAGTTCCAACACAATGTGTTCAGATATTAATCAAATGAAAATAATATTATACATTCTTACATATGCATTTAACTTGGTTGCAAGTCTCAGCATCTTTTATTATTTATGGAATCCTGCACAGTGTGACTTCACTTCCATCTGCAATTCTCAATATATATTCTTTCAGTTAAGGTTTATTGAGGGAAATTCTACGATAAAGCAATATATTATGTCAGTTCGATGGTGTAATATTCTATCCCAGTTGCTCTCATTTTTTTTCAGCTGAAATCATGCTGCCGCTTAGCAAATAACCACCAAGTGTTGGCGACCCCAAAAGAAGTGGTTCCTAATTAAATGTATTGCATATGTCAATCAAGGGATCCTGAAAACCCCGGTTGATGGCACCAAACCACAAGTTCCGCTATGCTGCTGATACGTAACTGTACAAAAAGACATTATAAAATTGGGCCAGTTTACTAGGTTGTTAAAGACACACAAACAAGGAAATGTAATAGAGTCTCGGTTGACAAAGGTCCGGTATTCTGATACAAACCTGGTTCTGCCTTGTAAAGGATTGCCAATTTACAAATACGAGCAATATTGGCCGAAATCTTGGACCACTGCAAACTCGGACCCTTTTACATTTCGACTACAAGATTAGATTAGATAAAAGTCTTTCGAATTGTGGTTTTCTTTTTAGTTTTCATTAAGAACACAAAATGTAAAGAAAGATAGTTTGTGATATCTTGTTATCTCTAGCTGGTTTCCTCGTCTTTGGCCAGAAATCACAGTGCGCAGACATCAAGCTGAGGAAGAGACATTTTTCCCATAAAACAGCATCTGCCTTCTTGGCACACAGAGTAATCAGTTGCACGGGTGATGTTTGTAGTTGCCTCTAGGTTCCTTGTGTGGCTGTGCTGAACACAGGCATCCAATGTCTGGACTACGTACAGCTGGTCTCCTTACAATACACTTTCTGTCATCAAACAGTGTGATAAACTAGAACAGAAAGAACAACGGACTATAGCAAAACAACTAAAGAGACAAATGCCACACGGTGGTTTAGATGTTCTGTGTTTGCTATTCTATTTGTACTGATTCAGAAGTCTTAAAGGAGCCTTCCACCTGCAACTGACTTGACATGGCATTTCCGCTGGGGATTTATATTGCGATGTTTAGCATGAAGGAGCATTTAGGACAAACAGAAAAGTATCTTACACAACAACTCCTATGGCATAAATGTTTAATTTCAGTTAGAGTACTATAGAGATATTCCATATTAATTAAGGCATGTCAACATGAATGGATCTCCGTGACAAGGAGGATCTGGAATGTTGGGCATTTTTTATTTTTTAACCAACTTCCTCTTACTAAAAAATAAATACATTGTTTTATCCCTTTGGTTTCCATGTGTGTTTTCCAGCCATGTCCTTAGATCATGAGGCATAGTAGTTTATGTTGATTTCAAAAACAGAACTAATTGTCTTTCCCCAGCCAAGGCCCCATAACTTCCACCATATCATCCTCAGGGGAAGATGTATGGAGCAGTGATACAGGAGAAGTGAGCCAGAGGAGAAGTGGCTCATGGCAACCAATCAGCTGCTTTGTATAATTTTGTCATGAGCCAGCAGTGGCTCATTCCTATTACGTATTTCTGTCTGTTTGCATACCATGTTTTCTGGTATATGGTTTTGGCAATCTGGAGCTGCAGCCTGACCCGTGTCCTCAATGTGCAGCTGCTATGTAATTAGACCATTAGCTCTGAGCCTTGTGTGTCAGGCTGCTCACCTGTAGTAAGTCTCCTCGTTAAGGGAGCTTGTCCGCCTCAGGTATTCTGATTGGGAGTGGTCCCTTTATCTCCCATGCTGCCTTTAACCAAGATGCCGGTAATAGCAGATTTTAAGCTATTCAGCTAGCCCTTGGTGTCCCTGGTTTGTTTGTTCCTGTTGTTCCAATCTCTCTACCTTGTCAGCCAGCTTCTGGATTTCCTAGGTCCTGTGAAAACCCTGAGAACCCTGCCTGGTTCAGCCTTGTCTGCCAAAGATTCAGATAAGTGCATTCATTCCCCTGGTACTTCTCAGTATATCTGTGTAGAGCTTTTTACTAGCATACCATTTGTATATTTGTTTTGGTTTACACCTTCATGCATTGTTGCATCTGGAAGCGCTGCACAGATGCATTTATCCATGGCTTAACATCTTCATATATGGATATATGTGCGCCGCACAGGTGGATATATGTGCGCCGCACAGGTGTATATATTCTGTGCGCTGCACAGGTGTATATATTCTTTCAATAACATCTCCATGCATTGTTGCATGCATTATTCTTTAAATAAAATCTCCATGCATTGTTCCATTTGTCCCCACTGCTAGTACCTGGTGCCTATAATTCAGGCATGTCCAAATTATGGTCCTCCAGATGTTGTGAAACTACCAGTCCCATCATACCTTGCCACAGTTTGCTATCAGGGAATGCTAAATATATGGCAAGGTATGCTGGGATGTGTAGTTTTCCTAACAGCTGGACATGCCTGCTCTTATTAGACTAGGTCTTTGGTTCAGTTAGGGCCCTTTCTGTTATTAGTGTGTACGTTAGACTGCTGGGGGAACCTTTACCCAATGGGGATGGCTGTACCACTTTATGTTTTGTTTTCACTTGTACAGGGTTTTTAGTTAGTACTCCTCTTGTCCACAGAGGTATTAGGCACCTTGTTCCCTGTAAGTCCTGGTGTCACCAGTCCGGGGCTGAACCTAATTCAGCCCCACAAACGTGGTTATTATAGGTGAAGCCTTAGTACTACAGGTGCCTATAGCCTCTGGAGGGATTAACAGAGTCAGAGGTGGAGTTGTGGCCAGTTCCCTTCCCTAGTGGTTATACTTGTGTCTCCTAGCGTAGAGGTGTAACAATTTTATATTATGCAAATTATAGATGTTACTTCAGTGCTGATTGGTTGCCTTGGACCACTTCTCCTCTGGCTCATTTCTCCTGCCTTATTACTGCTTCATACATCTACCCCATAGTTAGCAATGTCTCAATCAGCTCCAATGCCTAGTGTCTTCCTTGATTCTACTTTTCACATCTCCTTTTTGCTCCATACTCAGACCCTTGTTCAACCTGAACGCTACAAAAACTCTCATTCAGGTTTTTAACATTACCCACCTTGATTATTGTAGTCTGCTCCTCTCTGCCTCATTCTCCCTGATCTAGCATCTCTCTGCTGTAAGCCTCATTTTCCACTCTTGTTACTACACCTCTACTGCCCCTCTCTGCCAGTCACTCCACTGGCTCCATATACGACTCTGTATTGTGAGGGGTTTTCATTCATCGAACCAAAAAGTAAATGTCTGACCAGCAACCAATTGACTGATTATAATGGAGTGCAAGTTTATATATAAAGTAACAAACAACAGTAATACTGAACTTTTTGTCTACGTGATCATGCAATACAGATGCATCTTCTTCTTAACATAGGGTATTTTCTTTCTAGGAAGCCCCTCAGAATTTAAGGTACTCCGTCATTGCTACTCCTTACTTTTCCAAATGAAAATCTACACACGCTCCCTCCCGAACTCTGATAGTTATTGCCACCTCCCTACCTCGATGATCATCACTTCCTACTCCCACATTGAAGATTTCTCCAGGGCCACCTCCAACATACGGAATGCCCAGCATCGCTGCATTAGACTGACAGCCTTCAAATATATCCTTCACCCATTAAAACCCACAATCTGAAAATGCATATTTTCAAAATATTTATTGATAAACGTACACAAATAATCTAAACATGAATATGTCAATATTTTTACAAATCGGGCCCCAGTTCAAAATGAAGTACTCTATGTGTAGGACATTAGGTCTAGACCAGTGGTTCCCAACCCTGGTCCTCAAGTACCCCCAACAGTGCATGTTTTCCAGGTCACCCGGCAGGTGCACTCATTATTCAGACACATTTTAAAAGATCCACAGGTGGAGCTAATTATGTCACCTGTGATTCTGTGTGGCGACCTGCAAAACATGCACTGTTGGGGGTACTTGAGGACCAGGGTTGGGAACCACTGGTCTAGACGAATACATATGTATGAATAGTATTTTTTGCCTTTTCTCTCTAAATTAATTTCTAACCATTTCCAGGGTACATGTGGAATGACACTAAGGGGTACATTTACTAAAATGGGATGTTTTCCATAGCAATCAATCAGATTCTACACTTCTTATTTATTTAGCACCTTCTAGAAGATAATAGATTCTGATTGGTTGCCCGTAGCAACATCCCATCCTCAGTAGAGATCCCATTGAAGTAAACAAACCCTTAAGTATATTAAAAGGTTGTTACCTACAGGGCAAATTTAATATCCGGGCCAAAATGAATGGCTACGTAGCTTAAGTCATGACAAACTGGGACCTCGCTGAGGATTGAAGCACAATACGACTCATGCCTTACCGATATCACCACTTCCGGAAGCAGCCTCGAGCTTAGTCTGTCAGAGAACTCTACTCAAATTTACATTTTCGGGAGCTGGTCTTCATTACTGTCCAATGATGTGTTTACTCTTTTTTTTTTTCAGAGAAAACATTGGCACAGAGAGGATGTAGGACTTGGCAGCCAGACACTTAGGTTATGTAAGAGTCTCTATGATAAACGTGTCCGGGTGTGTCTGCCAGCATCCACCAGTCATTTCATCTGGCACACAGTTAGGAGTCTATACATCAAAAGAGGACCTTTTGTTTGTTCCATGCAGGAAAATCATTTCGTTATGCATAGTACAGAAAACGAATAACTTTTCAGAGTAGAAAGAATGCAAAAAAAAAATGTAACCAGAAGTAGAGCGGTTTTATTAATATCAATGAACCCATAATACAGTATATATACATGTGTATTGTTGTAAATAAACCACATACTGCAAAGAAATTATATAATGTTGAAATGCACCAATATTGATATCGAACGTTCCATATTTAAGAAGAATTTGATAGAAGATATTCAAAGCCTATGGGGGAGGGGAGAATTCAGCTTTCCTATTGGATGGCCAGCAAGGTGTTCTGGTACATCTAGCACCAAAATAGGTGGGAAGACATAGTGACATACTGTAAATAGTATAACACACCAGACATGACAAATAAATAAAATAACAAATGGGTAATAGAAAACACAGACAAGGTTTGAAGGATTTGAGCAAATGACTTTACAGGTTAGAATAGATTTGATTGTAGGGTACACAATTAAGAGGACATAGAAAGCTAGATAACACTCAAGATAAAACGAGGACCCTGCTCGTGAAAGCTTACAGTCTACTTGGGGTAGGGGAGATGAAATAAGAGAGTGACACAGGGATGGGAGGTATAATATGGATGCTGAAGGCCTTAGTGGATTGTTAGGCTTTAATTAACAGGTAGGCAAGGATGTAGATTGATAGGAAGTTGTGAAGAGGTCACATTGGATTGGTAGGCTTCCTTGAACAGGAAGGTTAGGCACTGGATTGGTAGGCTTTCATGAGTAGGTAGGCAAGGATCTAGATTAATAGGAGGTTATGAACCAGTAGGTTAGGAATTGGATTGGTAGGCTTTCATGAACAGGTAGGCAAGGAGATAAATGGGAGGTTAGGAACCAGAAGGTGTGGAATTGGATTTGAAGGCTTTCATGAACAAGTAAGTTAAATGGTAAATTGGTAGGTCTTAGTGGATCTTATTGAACGTTTCAAGCTTTACAGGCTGAAGAGAAGTCTGAAAGCAGGGTGAGTATTCCAGAGGTGGGACCTGACTCTCAGCTGTACCTGTCTAAGCACTAAAACCAGGAGGGGCATAGAGAGTGACTAATCAACATGCAGAGTTCTCAGATGTTCTTCAGCCACTTGAGCAGAGACAAGGGTAGGATTTTCCCCATTGGCTTCAGTTGACAGGTCCTACTTAAAGGACCAACTAAATAGAATACTAATATATTGATATGAGAAAGCAGAATAACAACGACAAATATGAAAACTAAATCATAACCTGACAGAACCCAAGCACCTTGAAGTGGAAGCACTGACCTAGCTGTAAAGAATAGGGTTGCATTAGTGGCCTGGTCATACAGCATGCAAGTTGCCTGCGCCAATACACCCACGCAGAATTAGGACTACAAGTCCAGGACATTGTCATCAATACAAAAATAAGTACAGTATACAAAGGAGGGAGCACCCAAAATGCGGTACTTTAAATGCTCAGAACATACATACACAGATATAAACTCTGCAAAGCCTTTCTAATAGTGTAATATTAAACAGAATAAAAACATAGACATACTAATACAGCATTCTGTGCTGCAAATAAAAATACTTTCTATTCTGGTGTACATTATGTGAAGCAGTGATAAAAAAAAAAATATTTCAAATATCTTGGTGCAATTACTCTAGGGACAGACATTACTTTTATTTACAGGAAAGAAAAAAAAAAACATGGTTCCCCCAACACACCAAATGATACCAGTAACCAGATTTAAAGACCAGATGTTAGTAGAGTTTAGAGATATTGGTTACATATATTTGCAAATACATTGGTAAGCCCCAAGCCGTCTGTCAAGGCTTCATTGAGTATCGGGGGACCATGTGTCAAGGCATCTCTGAGTATTGGGGTTCTTAGTTGCTATATCTAGGTAGAGTACATGGTGTGGCACACCAAAAATCAGCTCTTTACTTTTATTTCCTTACGAAGTGCAGCTACAATGGGCAAAAGGCGGTGTCCAAAGCACATATACACAATGGTAAAAAATGTATTCTGTAGTAAGGAATTAATTTAACAGCGATGTGCTGTCCCAATATTCAGGCTTGTACATATACGATAATAATGATATTGCTACATCACTTATTTTACTATACACTTCTCTGGGATTTTAGAATTGCCGATGTGGGAGGTTCCAACGATCCAGAAGTCGAAGGCGCTTCGTGGGCACTTTACAGACATCTTTCATAGAAGGATTCAACCCTGGAGCTCATTGTTGCTAAAGTGTTATTAAGGCAGATTTATTGAATGGCCAACTGTTTATCAGCAAAGTTAAATAAATTATTTTCGCTATGTTTTGGACAAATAGAGGTCAATTCAATGAGGGACGAGCGTTTCAAAATGATATTGTAATGGTATGAAAATGCCAGCAACGGTAGCTCATCTTCTGAGTTTAGATTAATTGTAAGTGCCCCATATGCACACATTTACTTGAAGCAGACTCACAGATAACAATTAACTCCATAGGTAATTATTATAGAAAAAAAATTCTATCTATAATAAATTGTTAAATGAACTTTCTAATAGTGGGGGATATTCATCAGACCTGATAGCATGGCCGTGAATCTGCTAGCCTGGCGATTATCAATACACTGTATATGCGTACGGATCATAGCGTGCATGCAAGAGGCTGTCCTTTGATAAAATCCTAATTTTTTTTTTATCACAAGCTGTTAGCAAGTCGGTGGAAAGGAAGCCTGCGTTATGGGATGGTAATAGGACGTTTTCTGGGAGTGTCAGGGAAAATGCAGGCATGCCCAGTCGTTTGATGTGAAGGTGTGTGACATTAGCTCCGGCACCGATCCGGCTGCTTCTAACCCAGCAGCCAAGTCCTGGGCTATGCACAGACTGCACACACTGGGGAAATCATTCGATGGCGAGAGGCTTGCATATGGAATTGCTGCTAATCACTGATCGTTATAATTTTTGCACCATGTTCACATAAATTAGCAGGCATGCATGAGGTTTCACTCTGGCTGGGCAGCGATTACCTGATTGCAGGTCTCTGCAAATTAGCAGCCCTGTGATCAGGTCTGAATAACCCCCAGGGCCTCCTTACAGTGCACAAAGTAGTGTGTACCTTCATCCCAAAGAAGATGGGACTGATTCAAAGATAGACTGAGACTTGGCTGCATTTATTGGCAGTCCAACGTCTGCTCTTCCTAATGCCCGCATGTGAAAGGAACAAGACACTCATGGTCAGCATCCGTAGGCACTGAGATATTGATTGGTAAGGTACACCTTCGGTCACACCATTGACACTTACGTCAACCCTACGGCAAACTCATTCCTCCTCCTGGGTATGGCCTCCTACTGAGCAGTTGGGTGTCTGTATCCACAACCACTATTACTGACATACCCGCAACACACACCCATGAGATTGACCTTCTCTGTGAGTATGTGAAGGCACCTCCCTGTCATCACGCTGCACTTTACCAAGAGGACGTGCCTCTCCATCATAACATGTTTGTGCTTACACACTGCAAACACGTGTCGTAGGCATTTATATTGCACCATAAAAAAAGAATTACTCAACTACATGGCCTTCGGCACTGGGTGGGTACATTATTTTCCACCTAAAGCTACAACATTCATCTGTAGTATTGGTGGTTACCCCATAGCTGGGAGCAAGAGACCCATATGAAACTGGACATCCTCAGTCATTCATACAGTGGCACTGCTGCCGCTTAGGCAACATCAATTTCACGGGTGGAAAGAAACAGCTGAGATCTGCATGGTGCAGAATCACCTAGTACGCAAAGAGGCATATATTCACTAACTGCATATAGTGTACATATGTGGCTGAAAAGTCCTAACTTATCAATTCATCTTTGGACAGTTTTCTATTATTAGAATTCTCATCGGGGGCCAGGTCAAAAGTGACAATTTCATTCTCCGGGGGGTCCACGGACAGATTTGCATTTTCTCGCCTTCCAATTTCAAACCGTCTGTTCTTTACAGTGTGCAGCAATTCCTCCAGCTCTTCCTCCATTACCAGGTGCTCCACACCTTCGCTAGGAAGAGGTGACGTGGACAGTCCTATTTTAATGCTCCGGCCAAACATGGCTTGGTACGGAGACTGGTATATACTGTCATGGTAATCTGTGTTCTTCATTATTTGAACAAAGCGAAGCCCCTCTGACCATTTTGGACTTTTCTCCATGTCCATCCAGGCCAGGAGCATGTTCTGGATATCCTGGTGGGTGGTCTCCACACTAGACGGAGTTTGGCCATCAGGTATCTTCCCGTGAACTACTTTTAAGTTAGGCCACAAAGTCTTCAATTCAGATATTAAACAGTTAGCAAATTCTCTACCACTCTCTGACTGTATAATGGAAGGTGCTCCAAATATGCAAAAGATGTCCAACAGTTGTTTTGCTACTTCACTAGGTTCTTTGGAGGTTAATGGTCTTAACTGGACAAATTTAGTCACGTAGTCTTGATAGACCATGATAAACCGAAATGGGTTATCGTACTGTGACTGCATGTCAATCAAGTCCACCTGACATCGACTCTCCAGCTCGGAGAATTTCACAGGTTTCACAACAATTGTTTTCTTTTGAGAACTGAGCTTCTGCTGGCAGGTGAGACACAACTTGAGGAACAGCAAGACCACCTCCTGAGTCACGTTTTTGTAGCTCTTCTTCAATTCTGCCAGCATCCGATGTTTTCCTCCATGTCCAGTGTTTACATGTGCTTCGTGAAGTACATCATACATATCCTCGTTGGTTATATAATACTGGACGCTAGTGCTAGTTTCTGATAACGGCGCAATGAGCTTCTCTTCATCTCCCACACAACAGATCTGAAATCTTTTAAGACGCCGATAAGAAAGGGATGACTTTTTCTTCTCGAGTTTGGCAATTTTGACTTGCTCGATTATTTCGCCGTACTTTTCAGTTGTCAGATACATGGAATTATCTTCTCTCTTTTCAGAAAGTAAACTCTGAAAGCAGTCATAAAAGAGCTTTTTATCTACAACAGACATGGTGACACCTGCCTGGGCCCATGCATCAATCAACCGGGGACTTTTCTCTCAATCCGGGAGCTTCTAATCTTGTCCCATAAATGCACCTGCAAAGAAGTAGACCCAATTTAATACTTGTTTTACATGTTACAAACTCCATGCTATGAGTATTCTAACAATCTTTAGCACTTTATTCAAATAATATTTTCTTTGTAGGGTCATTTCTCACATTTACCTTTTGCATAATTGTTGCACCTGGATCATCATGAGGAATTAAAATGACTTTGGGATCTAAGAGGGCAGCACAAATGCTCTAACGGTTAGCATTACCTCCTCAGAGTACTGAGGTCATGGGTTCAATTCCAACCATGACCCTAACTTTGCAGAGTTTGTATATTCTCCCCGTGCTTGTGTCACCGAGATCAAAGGTTTTTGGTGACAAAAACCTTTCATTTGGACCGGGGGCACGCCAACTCCAGTCTTCGAGAGCTACCAACAGTTAACGTTTTCCAGGTCTCCTGTGGATCTTTTAAAATGTGTCAGTGAGTAATGAGTGCACCAACTATGTGGTTTGGAAAATGTGAACTGTTGGTAGCTCTCGAGGACTGGAGTTGGTTACCCTTGATCTGGACTATACACCTGGTGTATCGTCCTGATGAAAGGGTTGTGTTAATAAAAACGTTTGATCTTGGTGACATGCTGACACCTAATACAGCTTTGCATTTATGAAGGTCTTCTGAGTGCCATTCTTCTTTGAAGCCTATGGCTTGCTTCCGTCCTCTCTGCCAAGTCTGGTCTTCTAGGTTACTTCTGGGATCGGCGACGCTGTGCCTGCTCCCGTAATGTTCTTAGTGTTTTAAGTCGTTTTTGTGATTGGTGCTGCTATCTTCCTCCAATGCTTTTCGGCCTTAGGGTGGGCCTTCTTCTAGGACAACTCCATAGAAGAAGGCCCACCCTAAGGCCAAAACGTGTTGGTGGAAGATAGCAGCACCAATCACAAAAACTACTTTAAACACTAAGAACATTACTGGGAAAATGAGCGGCTCTGTCGGCAGGGGAGTCAGGTGGCCGGGTGTGTAACGACACCTCCCACCCAAACACTACACCTGTCAGAGGAACCACGCACCCGCCACCGAGGGGGGCATCCAATCCAGCAGCCCTACCCGGCAAGCGGCACTGACAGGCCACCCGGACCCGCCGCAAACCTATGTCCAGAATCCGGGAGCACCCAGGACCTGCCGAACAATATTCCCACAGCCCTCAAACACAAACAGACACAACCAGCTCCCACTAAATTACCACCAACGTCCTCTCATAAACTTTGAACCGTGCAGTATACTGAACCCCAATCCCCATCCCACCACCCCCAACCCTGCACACAAATCCCCACTTCTCCACTTGTGTGCCATATTCCACCAATATCATTATTTATGTATTTATACATATGAACGCAAACTGCATGACCGTTTATGTTATGTAATGTTTATATCAATTGATACTAACAATTACTGCATTATATAATATTGCATGCATTAATTCAGATTGCGTTTAACAGTGATGCATTTTAATCTGATGTTTACAAATTGTATCAATGAGCAATTGTTGTACCCATGTTTTAAATTCCAAGTAAAAACAATTTATTTTTGCACAATACCCACAAATTGTCAGTCTTCAATCACACACACACAAGAGGAGCAGAGCACGGCGCACACAAACTGTATTACTTGTAGCTACCCTAGCCGTTTAGGTCAAAACGGAAAGTGCCGCTGCTAACACCAACTGAGCTTGGCGCACGGACAACCACTCCTATCCTACTTTAAATTTAACAACAACAAAAAGACAGTTAGGTAATGGTAAGAATTATAAGGATAGTACATTTACCCCTATGTGCAGTAATGAACGACATGATTCTGTAAATGACTTTAAAGGCATTACTAAGGGTGACTGTATCTGTGTGCAACCTGACATGTAGAATACATGTAAATAAACGAGTTATATTTACCTGTTGTGCTCCTTATCTCCAGCCTGCCATCACATCAATGCAGCATGCAGTACCTCAGCTCTGCTTGCATTGTTCTGAGACCACACACACACAGGCTGCACAAATCCCTCCTGCCCGGGGATGTGAGGGCGCAGCTAGCTAAACTGTCTCCTGCTGCTGCTGTCTGTGCCTATCACTAAAGTAACACAGTAACACACAGATATACACATACACAGCCTCTCCCTGGCTGCACACCACTTCCTTTCCGGAGACAGGAAACTATTTATTTAATTAGATGTTATAAATACACGGCTCTGATTACTCTGTGCACTGCTTTCTATGACGGCAGCCATTTTGCTGTGGATGAAACCATATAGGCACCTATGAATCCTGCTACAAAAAAATGGCTGCTATAGTGGAGACAATTTCTGGAAATAATCCATGCATTCACAATGAATGAAGTAAAAAGTCATCAATGTAATTTGAATATGAGAAAGTTCTGGTCCCTTGATTTTCCCCAATTTGGTTTCTAGTTATAGGGAGTTCAGTATGTTAAATGTGCTATGGCACAAATTAATGTATTCAGCAGGCTATCCCAGTTTTGTATGGAGTTGAGAAAGTGATCGCATATTAATAATACAATAAGAAATTGACCTTAGTGGTCATTCTTAAGCTCCCCCATATCCTATACCGAAGTATACCATGCAGCCTTGCATGCGAAGATTGATCGCATGCGATTCATCAAATGTGCTGCTTTTGTATTTAACTCATCTTTAATTAATTGACTTGGCTGTGAGCAGCGCTGGTATTTCTAGCGGCTATTTGGCATTCCAAGGGTTAATATATCAATCAGAGTTTACCCTAAACTGCTTTACTGTAAGCAGACTTATTGTTATTTTTATTATTATCATCCTTTATTTATATTTCACCACAAGGGATCCGTAGCGCCCAATAACAGACCACATAAAGTAATAGCCAAAAGAAGAACACGGTGAGTTACATTCCAAAACAAGGTAGGACAGTGTATTGGAAGTACGGAGTATGTAAACATCAACAAACGACACTGAAATAAGTATCAGGGGGCAAGAATACAGAGGGAATAGATGGTGTCAAAGTGAGTATTTAAAAGTAGATGGTTTAAGTAACAGTTGGAAAAGCATATGAGGACCCTGCTCGTGAGACACATTCTAAAGGAATCTGACAGCAACAAATGTACTAGTCATAATTCTGAAAGTACCGTATTTTCCGGCGTATAAGACGACTTTTTAGCCCATAAAAATTTGCCTTCTAGTGGGGGGTCGTCTTATACGCCGGGTGCACGGCGTGATGTCGCCTTATATGCCGGGTGCGGCATATATTCATTAAAGGGTACCTCTCCTCGCCCCCCCCTTCTTATGCATACGGTACCGTACCATAACGTCGGCGGCAGGCTCGGGTATTTTCGGCAGGGCTCGGGGGGACTCGGGAGCGCTCAGGCACACGAGTCCCCCCCGAGCCCCGCCGAAAACACCCGAGCCTGTCGCCGACATCAAATGTGCAATCTGACAGGCCGTTAGGCTGAAGAAAATGCTGCAGACAAATACCATACTGCTATCTTTTATTATTAAGGTACGGTACCGTATGCATAAGAAGGGGGGGGGGGCGAGGAGAGGTACCCTTTAATGAATACCGGTATATGCTGGTATTTATGCCTGGGGGGAGGACAGCGGCATCACTGCAGGGAAGCTGCAGATGAGGGGGTATTAAAACTTTATGTGGTGGGTTTTGCTGGGGCAGGACAAACCTGCCCTGATAGGTTTGTCCTTCCCCAGCAAAACCCACCACTCAAGGGACCAGACAGCTGCTAGTGACAGGGAGGTGTGCTTAAGAGGGGGTAGTCTTGTATGGCAAGTATATAACAAACTCTACATTTTGAGTGGAAATGTTGGGGGGGTCGTCTTATACGCCCAGTCGTCTTATACGCCGGCAAATACGGTACATATTTCACACATACAGGAGTATAGAGAAAACAATCTTTTTTTCTTTGGAAATAATAATGTCCACATTTCAAACAAACAAAAGTACATTTATTCAACCATGCAAAAAATATACATTGAACATACTGGAATACGGCCGATACAATAAAAATATCATGACGGTCTACCAGGCGCCAAATCTGAAGTGAAGTTCAATAAGTTCAGAGAAGAGTTGAAATGTTGGGAGTAATTCTTCCAATGTTGATAAGTTGTAGCAAGTTCCTCAGTGTCACGTGACCCATCAAGATGACTGTGACCTTAAAAGTTTTTGTAGTAAGGGGCGTTATTTACCATGATGTAAGTCATGAGATGTGCAGGTTCATATTTACCCAGATCTCAAAACTGGATCTCAAAATGGGATCTTTTTGGCTATTGGCTGCCACGTGTTTTGGCTCCAAAACATGTGACAGCCAGACAGCCAATAAGTTTCTGTTTTGAGATCCGGGTAAAGCTGGGTAAATCCAAGCATACTTGTGGTAGGTAATAAATGAGCTCATGAATATAAGAGAATGAATTTGTTTCCAAAACAGGTATTATACTGGAAGTCCTCAAAGGGTGGCTTAGGAGATACATCAAATTATATAGAAGAGTAACAGACCAAAATACTTTTAATTAATAAATACACAAACAGCATAGAGAAATAAGTCAAATGAGCATAAAGCCCAAAAAGAAGGGAAAGCTTCGGAACCCCTACCAGAATAAGGTGGTATGAAGGAAAAAAAAGTCTTGGGTCTTGACCATCCTTCTTGAAGCACAGGTTACTGCACCAAGGCTGGGGTTCTTTGTCAATGATACATCCCAGGAGCATCTTTACCATCAAAGGATGGGGCTGTAAGAAGAACTTTTCATGGGAAGCTGAGATTCTTTATCTACAGGTTTGAAAATCTGGAAGAAGTCTCTGGCCTACCTTGAGTGGGTTTATTTTGTTTATTTTTGCATTTTTTTTCCACTCACACATTAATTCATTAACTTTTTGAAGTTTTTTTTATGGTAACATGGTTTAATTGTGTTTTTTTTTATTGCATTTATTCAGGATAAAATAAAATATCCCTAAAATCAATATAAATTATGACATTAGATTCACCCACCAACACTGTATGGTACCTACTGATTATACTAAGCCTTAACTTCTAGTAATAAGAGATAGTGAGAGACATTGGGCCATGTAAGATCACCTTCCTCACCGCTGGTGGAATACAGAAAGAAGCTGTAGTTTGGGACCAGTATGATACTATACTAATGTGCCTTTTAGTGACGGGACTCCATCCCTAATATATACATTAGTTGCCATTACCCACCAGTTTATCCTCTGTGAAGTGACTGGTGTCTGTATTACTATATGAGGCCTTCATGTCTTCCTATATGGCACTGGAGTGGTTTTCAAAGTTGGTCCTCAGAATACCATGCAGGTCACGTTTTCCACTGCCCCCAGCCTCCATGCAGCCCCCAGCCTCCATCCATGAGGTGAACAGATGCCGCAAACAGGCATCCCTGCCTCCGCTGCTGTCTGCATAGTACCGCAGACAGCAGCGGAGTCCGTATGCGGCCCCTGTCCAACCTTCGGACTGACTGCAGGAGGCTGCGGTCTGGAGGTTGGGGCTCCTCAATTGGTGGAAATGGGTCCCCGGTCAGATGACCCGAGTTACCCATTTACACGGCCCCTGACTCCTGGGAAACCCCGTGTCGACCCTGAACATTTGCCCGGTCAGACACCCGGGGAACAGGACCCGGGTTATTTTTTTTACCCCTTTTACACCAAGCCCCAGCCTGGACTGGAGCAGCAATAACCGGGGTCAAGGCTCCGGTGTAAAAAGGGTATTAGTCACCAGGGTTGCTGGAGCAGTGACAAATCATTGGTTGATTTATTCACATATTTACAGCTTGGTCTTTTACAATTAAACAAAAAGAAGATATCAGACTTAATAATGATGATAATATAAAAAGGTGTTAAAAAAATTAATTAAGAAAGATAAAATATTATATTATATGTAACACCTAAGGAAATATTTCCCTGTGTTCTAAGCCGGCTTAGTAGTTAGGTACTTACATGTCTGTGTTATGCAAACGTGCAATCTCAGTACAAGCTTGGGCAGGTTGAAACGTTTGCATGACTTGGCTATCAGCAGTAATGAAATACTCTATGCCAGCATGCATGAGGGCAAACTTTATTGTCAGGGAGAGATTAATTTACTGGGACAATGCAATGGCAATAAAATAGGAATGGAAAAAAAAAAAAAAAAAAGAAAGAAACAGTCTGCCTGATCCCTTTTTTATATTAAAGACCAGGGTTATACATACCAATGGATGTGGTCATTGTATTACATTATTGGGAATTAAATAACATGAAGATCAGAGGTTCACATACGTGGTCCTCAGGCCATCCCAGCGGTTCCAATTATACACGTGGCTCAGAACAGGCGGTTAAATTAAAGGGACTGAGGAGCTAATTAAGGCCCTTATTCTGATTGATGCGGACTTTACCGCGTACTTACGGATCGCGTCTTTATGACGTCTGCGCATGCGTGGAGAACGCTACGCGCATGTGCCACGCATTGACTCCGTACCAGTTCGGCCAAATCCCGTCCAAAACTGTTCGCCGCTATCAGTCGGGAAATAGGGGCGTATTATGGGCGTCATGCGGAATGACACATGGGCGTAGTTTCAAAGTGGGCAAAACGGGGCGGAAACATGGGCGGACACGGGGGAGTACACTTATGTTGGGGGGCGTACATTCGGAAACCACTCCGAATGCACGCGATGAAAAAAGGGCAGAAATGTGCGGTGTCCACAAGTGTACTATTGCTTTGCGGACACCACTCGTTCATGCGGTAGGCGAACGTACGCCTAATGACTACAACCATTAACACCTGAACCCAATAGAATCTACTCCTTTACTCATTACTCACTAATAGGACGCTTGTCAGTGCTTTAATTGAAACCATTGCTGCTTCAAGGAACCCGTACTAAACACCCACATATGCTGTACTTGTCAGACACTTTCAAACTGCTAACAATGGACATGACAGAATATTAATACTAGCAATACACATGTGTATTTGACATGTACTCATGAAACCACACATTTTGGGTAAAGTAAACACATTTATTTATATTCATGTCACAGTCAAGTTTATGAGGATAGGTAATTGAATAAGTGGGTCATGTGATGTATTGCAGAAGATACTTCATAGTGGGTTGTTTGGCGGAAATCCTCCGGTTACGTGCGGTAGCACCGCTTGGCTCCCGTTCGGATGCGGTATTCCCGAGCATACTCTGTAATACTCTGTAATACCGTGACGAATCGGAGTGTTTCTCCCGCACACGCATGATTTGTATGTCGTCCGTAAACACGCCCTGTTCTTAAAGAGTGAGTCCGTCCGAATGCGGAGGACACGTGGGCGTTTCTACGGACGATGGCCGCATGCGGAAAAACACCGTGGCGTGCGGACCGCACCGTAAGAATGCGGGAATATCCGCACCGATCAGAATAAGGGCCTAAGTATGGATATACCTGCAACCTGGACAGTTGGCCATGAAGACCACATTTGGAAACCTCTGCTATAGATGCTTTCCATATGTTTAAAATTGACCTCTGTGACTTTTTGGAAATCCAGTATGCCAAGTAGGGAAGTTTCATTAGAAGCAATGAAGACTACACTCCTTGAGGATACCATCTTCCTTTTGGGTGTAGACACTGACAGACTAACACCCCTACAGTACATCCTGAAACCTGCATTATGCAGCAGTTAAATGCCTTTCCAAGCAATCCATCAATAATCCTCCAACACAACCCAACACAGCTAAGAACTCATTGGTTAAAGAATATTAGAAGAAGAATAATAAAGCTATGGGATATCTTGAGAGACTGGAAAACTTGTACAGAATCCTCAAATACACTCAAAAGTTCAATATCCTATTATGTTCTAAGTATGGCTCAATTTAATGTTGAAGTAGGGCAGTGCCTCCTGAATATGGAGGTGGAAAATAGGAGGAGTGGAGGCCCCACAAATATGCCTACCCCATGCCAATTTTGAAAGGTATGCCCAGATCCTACGTAAAACAGGTCTGAACAGCCAACCAGAACTCCTGCACAATAGCACAGGACCGCATAGAGTGCAGTAGTTTAGGAGAGCACGTAAAGCACTCTGAGTCAGAAGATGCACAAGCTTGACATCTCAAATTTGGAGTATACTATGCCCAGTGGAGCAACTTTAGGCAAAACACACAGTGTACAATCCAGTTACCTGTTCTGGCTATGGATAGGGATGGCTGTCGACCATCGATGATTCAAAATCATTGAGGGTTTAAGATGATTCTCCTCCATTGATGGCATAAGGTGCAGGGACACGGAGCTTAGCTCCATCCTGGCACCAGTGAAGGCCCGCTCCCAGGTTCTGATTGATCCATGGGCCAGTCAGTCAAAAAAAATAGATGACCATCGATAGTTAAAAACATTGATGGTCATCCATTAGATTTTATGCTGCCATCCATGGTTGTTTGTCTTATCGCCATGGATGGCAACCATTGATGGCGATAGCAGTGATGGCCATCCCTAGTTCAGAAGTTTGCAAGAGTCTGCATGCCCCAATGGAAAACATATTGCTATTTGGCCATACCACTCTTTAATTTAGACATATCCTATTTCCATCTAGTATGTGTTTAAAAGAAAGTAGCAGCATTAGGCCCTAAAATCCTATGATGTAATACACCATATATGGCACAGACTTTATCTAGGGGTGATAATTAAGATACAATTGGTTAGCATAACTACAAACTGAAACTTGGGGAACATAGGGAAAGTCAAATGAGGGAACTTCTCCCAGAGTTGGGACAGTGTAAGAACCAAGGAGTCATCATGGTCTGAAAACTGAAAAGCATAGTGGAACCCCTGGTGATGCCAAGTCCACACAATGGCAAGTGCTATCATCTTGGAAGTCTGGATTAGTAATAGTTGGTAACAAAAAAGATGAGTAGGACACAGTAAGGTGGTCTTCTTCCAAGAAATTAAGACATTATTTATAATGGAAGGTGGATATCTAGAAGGATGCTTGTGGAGAATACTTTCTAGATTAATGTCTGGACTAAGTTCCTTGTTCCATGGTATCTTTCATGAATTTCTTATTCCCACCCTATCTAAGACATAATGGTAGCGCATAGTCTTGGAGGGACGGGAGAGTCACTGCACCAAGGTCTGGAGGCTGCTGCAATTTAAACAGGGAAATATGGTGAGAATAAACAGAAGCATTTGTATAGGGTACATGCATAACCCTCCGAGGCACTTATGTATTATATATAGCTTCCCTTCTGGACTTGTAACTGCTATGCTATTACTGGTGCCTGTCCTTGGGTTTCCCCCTATATCCCTATAGATTGTAAGCTTGCAGCAGGGCCCTCCTACCTCCAAGTCTGTCTGTTGTTGCCCAGTTTGTCTTATCACTGTCTACTATTGTAAAGTGCAACGGAATCTGCTGCGCTATATAAGAAACTGTAAATAAATAAATAGGGTAAAGAAATGGAAAAGCGAATCATCTTAAATAAATGCAGCAACTGAGATAGCAAAGAGGGAGATGTTGCCATTTACGAGAAATCAGTCAATAGCTGTTGAGTAAATATCAGTAAGTTAATAGAGTACAACTGAGAAAAGTGGCATGGGATATGGATACCTAATTAATTAAGACCCTCAATAGCCCACTTAAACGGGAACAAGTTTTACCAACCCAACCTGGCCTTCAGGTGAAAAGCCAAAGCCTCGGTTTTGGAGAAGATGCCAGAATTAAAGTAGTGTGTCCAGAGGAGGGGGAACAGCTACATGAGGCGCACTAAAACATAAAATGCACAGTAGCTATAGTATAGAAAACCAACATAAAGACAGTTTAACAAAAATAAACTGTTGTGGTGGGTCCAGAAGGCTATCCAATATAATTGAGGTGCTTATTGAAAAGAATGACTACCCCCATCCATTTAGAAGTGAAGGAGGCAACTTTATCATCTCCAAGTCAGACAGTACATAATGTATTAGGATCTGAGCTGCGCCAATGTTCCTCGTGTAACAGGGCCACATCTGGTTTGATGCATTTGACGTGTTGAAGCATCATAATATTTGGACCTTCTACATTCGATGTGGGAAATGTAATATGATTTTGGAACCTAGACAAGCAAATGTAGATAGAACTCATGTTAATCTATATCCAGGCCATGAAAATTGAATATTCAACAAAAATAAGGGAACTCACCCCAGCGATTGGGTAAGAAAGACAGAAGGCTAAAACAAGCAGTTTTGAATAAGGTCGAAACAGTAATACCACCAGCCTGAAATTGGCATAAACAAATAAATCATTGAACATTTTGTAGAGCAATTGTAAGAGCCAAACCAGACAACATGATATGCAAAAAAAAACAACAATATTTATACAATGGGAAGAAGCAGAAATGTAAAAATAGGTGGACAGTTGGGTTTGGTGCCCCAGGTTAGAAGGGAGAGGAAGGGGAGGGAGCAATAAAGTAATAAAAAAAGGGTCAGAGAGAGAGAAGGCATTAGGAGATTGCAATACCCAATTATGTATTGAACATCATAAGAATATTACTTTGAGGTGTGTGTCCAGCATTGCAACCCTTTCTCTCCATTGTTGTATATGTTCACTTTTGGTTGTTTAGGACTGCACCTCCAGAGATCGAACCACACAGGATTGCGGACAGTAGGCCTTTATTAAAATTTGCAATACAGCAGTGTGAAGACTTTTACATCTTCTCTCAATGTAGTAAACAATAATTATACAATTTAGGTATAAAGTCTTAAAATATGGACAACATTTGTAGAAGGGCGGATTATGCTGTAACATTTAATGAGCCTCATCCATGAAGAGAACACTGTTGGAAGAACAATTGTGTCAAAGAAGTAAGGCATTCCCACATGGGAGACATACAATGTAGCAGGATACATCAAGGCGAAACGTAGGCCATCTCGAAGAGACACTTGCAGATTGGTGAGATTTCTCTCTTTTTTGTTGCTATCATATAGGAAAAGTCCTGGAACAGAAGAAGTCATTCTACTTCATAGGAATTCTAGAATGCATCTTGTGGATTGCAAGCAGCAAGACCTTGTCCACATAATTTAGGATTTGCATGATGACCAGACAAGGCCATCCCTGCTGGTTCTGGCAGCTTGGGCCAACATGGTGGACCCTCTTCACAATTACGAACCCTGAGGTCATAGTGTAACACAACTTCAGGGCAAGCCAACAGAAGACCAGTTTGGGGTGACCAATGCGTTGAATATTACTAACATTTCTATTTTTAGGGTCCTCCAAGTTGTCTTGCAAAGAAACCACAGCAGGCTCTTGGGTAGGTAGCGAGGTTTGCGACACAGTTGTCTCCAAATCACAAATCCACTGTCAAATACTGTAGATGCTGGCCACAGGGTTGGATTAAGGTCTGTGGGGGCCCTGAACAACAATAATTGTGGGGGGCCCTTCCTCTCCCCCCCCCCCCCAGCACTCACCGGAGTAGTTATTCTTGCTGCCCATCGGAGTCGGATCTGCTGCACAGGCACGGCCTCTTCATGGCGCCTGGGACACAGGGTGATAAGGAGGGGAGAGCGGGAAGGGTCCCCCCCAGAGTCAGTGTGAGAGAGAGCAGGGCAGCGGGGAGATGCGGGACTGGCAGGTGAGTGGGCGAACACAGCATCTAACCCCCAGCACTGCTGCAATCCTTCCCTAGGGTGGATGGTCAGTGGCGGGGTCCCTGCAGCCACCGCAGATACCCCATGCCTGCTCCACACTTCCTGGACCCCAGGGACGTGCTGCCCGGACCCCACTGCCTGCCACCCACCTGGAGTGTGGGGGCCCCGGGGCAACCACCCCTAGTCACCCCTTGGTGGATCCGCCACTGGCTGGCCATGATGATTAGGCTGTGATAGGGCAGAGTCCAGTGAATCCTTCAAAGAGCTTTTGATTCTAGAAAAGAGAGGATTTCAGTTATTTCCTGTGTGTTATGAAAAGAAGCAGAATACATCCCAAATGGGAGGGAAACTGAAGCATTACACTGGGCTACTACCAGGTCTAGATGCAGAGGAAGAAGATGTTTCCACAGTAGCAGGAGCTAGTTGCCTCGTCCTCTACTGGTCTGTTTTCAACTGGGGATCCTGGGCTGTTTGACTTGCCTGTTTTATATAGGTTGTGTATGACATACAATACAATACCCTAGTTGGATTTGCAAATTAAGATGGCAGTGTCTGTGAGGTTTGATCAATTGAAGACAACTCTTTAATATTCCTCTCCGGGAGAAGCCCAGAGGGACATGGGCATTTCAGAGGGAGGAGCCAGTATTGCACATCATTAGGCCCCTCCCCATCCTGGTGAATCCAGCAACTGAAATATTTTTTTTTATTTTTTTCATGCAATATCATCACAATTATTAACAGGATGCAGGGAGCAAATATGGAGAAACTGCTTCTATAAGGCTAATATATGCACAGCATATGGATTTCATCTCAACACATTGCTATACTATGACTGGCACACATTAATAAGGAGAAACTTATATCTTATATACCACTGAACATGGCTAGAATTGGAAATATCAGAAATAATAAATATAGGTTAGATTGTTTTCATTACTTACTGCTAAGCCTCTATCTGATCTTTTTCTACCTTTCCCTCGATCCTGATTTCAAGGAAGGAACTTGAATGACAAGGTGCGCCGAGATAAGGACACTTTCACAGCTGCCGAGATAATATCAGTTGTCTTTGGGACAGAGATGAGCAACAGAACAGACGGATGTGCAGGTCGATACATCCCTATCACTGCACATGTGTAATATCTATATAGACACACTTTATTGACACTAGATATGGTCAGGTGAAATGATCTGTGGTCAAGTACCGAAGTGACAACATAATATGTGTGACAGAACACAATAATCATTCAACCTAATGGGCCTATTCCTGATACAGTTCAAATGCTGAGAACCAGGTGAAGGGGGACCTGTTCAGACCTATTCAAACCTGATCCCAGTTGTGCGAATTCGTTGACTGTTTATTGATTGACTGCGCAAAAATAATAAAAACTCCAGTGGTTAACTTGAGACAATCAACCCAAAGGTTAGAAAAAAACAGTTATTAAGAAAAAAGTAAGCCTAGTCATGTGAGGGTTTTAATCAGAGGCAGTGCTGAGCCTCTCCTACAGAGTAAGGTACAGAGGGACAAACGCAGGCTTTCCATGTGGAAATATATATATATATATATATATATATATATATATATATATATATATATATATATATATATATATATATATATAAAAATAAATAATAATAAATATATATTTATTTATAAAACAAGAATATTGGTCTCAGCCTTGCGCTGTGAATGGGGCAGCAGCAACTCTATGACCCCTCCTGTTAGTGAAGGGTTAGGGTAGTACAGAAAAAAGAAATATTAGAGTGTGCTAAATACTAAAACTAAACCTAAAATGTACCAACCGGCAAATAAAACATAATTGAAGATGACAATATATTTGAATAAACAGCTTCACTACAAAAATGGATTCCGCGTCTTGTGTGATCAGATGCTGATAATCGGCACTTGGAAACATCATTGTTGATTTAATGTTATATATTAATTTATGTTTATATCAATTCGGCCCCGCCCTGCAGTTACCCATTTACCAAAATGATACCGCCTTACTGTTTTTTGACAGTGTAATATTCTCCTGTGCAGTTTGCGGCCAGTAATAAAAGGTGGGAGGGGGCCCCCCTGTCTAAGTGGTATATTAGCCCGACAGTCGGGATTCCGACAGTCATTAGTCAGATGTCGGAATCCCGACAGCACAGCATGGGGAGCGCAATGAAGCCCCTTGCGAGCTCGCTGCGCTCGCCACCTATTTTATTATCCCTCTATGGGGGTCGTGGACCCCTACAAGGGAGCAGTCGGGATTCCGATGTCGGAGGATTGACTGTCGGAATCCCGACTGTAGGGGAGCCGTCCGGCACCCGATGACAAGGGTCCGATCCCATCAATCTAGATCCAATTCCGACCGATTGGATGTAGATTGTGTGGTGATTGGGCCCTTTTCTGTCCTGGTGTGGACCGATACCGATCCGATGCGCGGCCACGCCGGTCGGTCGTTCTTCAGATCCTATCTGCTGCAGGTAGGATCTGAAGAACGACCATACTCCCAGGTGCGGGTCGCCATCGGATCGGACCCGCTCACGGTGCACATTGTGAGTGGGTCGGAAGAAACACTGGCAACCCGCTCACGATGTGCTTCGTGAGCGGGGCGTCCTGGTTTGTACCCCACATTAATCCTGTTAACATTGGCAGGTTACTTGTTTGTAGAACATTATAAGATCTAGAGAAGAACCCTCTGGGGGAGATGGTCTTGGGTACAGCCCTCCAAAGAACTGCATCTGTTATTGAAACAAAAGTTAATATACTTAGTACAGTCCAAAATTATGTTCTCAGTAAATTAACCTAATAGAGATTTATTTCTAAGTGACATCTTAATCTTTAGGCTGAAAATTAAAAACTAAACTCCAATTTCCATATATGAAGCCTGGAGGTGAATTCATTGTTAGGTCTTGTGGTGAAATTCCACGTATTTTATTGCAAAGTATACTTTAATTAACTACCCCCTACCCACCACAGCTATAGCCTCCTCCCAGTTTCTGGCACTGTCGGAACTAGACTCATGTCGGACAAAAGCTCAAACTATAAAGCCCAACGTGTCAGTTACACTTGCTGTGATGTCACTGGCAGTGAGCTATGGTAATTAATCAATCTGCAGTCCTCAGGGAGCATTGTTGTTAAACTAGCATTCCGTTTTTAATTACGGGCCTGATTCAAAGTTTGCTGCAAGTTTGCGATTATTGGGAATCTGCGCAGGGCCTGGGGGGGAGGCACAATAGATGCTGCGGCTGTACCAACTTCTGGAAGCTGTGGTGGGGGAGAGAAGTGTCTCTGCAGATTCCATGTGGATGGCATGGAATCTGCTAAAATGGCCTCCGAAAAATGTCCGCTGCCTTCTAGGAGACAGGTGCTGGTGGTCCTATTCAGCATCTGTCAGGGGAATGCAGCATACACAATGCTATCCAAAAGTGAGTATTCCGGGAGTGCTGGTGTGCTTTGAGCAGTAACCCTTTGGCAATGAGCATGTGGCCCTTCTGGCATTGAGTATGTAACCCCCTGGCAACAAACATATAATCCATTGACAATGATCAAGAAACCCCCTGGCAATGAGCATATTTAACCCCTGGAAATGAGCATATGTAACTCCAGGCAATGAGCAAGTAACTCCTGGCAACATTGAAACCCCTGGCAATGAGCATGGAACCCCTAGCAATGAGCATATAGGTAAGAAAAAGTCTAATTTATGTATGGGGGGTTGGCTACTTCTATATGAGCCTAGGCGGCTGGAATAGTCCAACATTTACAAAAGGAAGCCACACCCACTGCTACTTCAAACGTCACTGGCTGGGACACACTGATAGTGGGTGTGGCTCCCCTATTTGAATTTTGAACTGTGCTACAGCCCCAACTCTGCAACTACCACTGGCAAGGAAATTCAGGAATGGAGAATTATGTACCTGGGGAAATGAGTCATGTTGGAGGGTATGCAATAACTGGAATTATCTTCATTTCTATAATGTCACAATTTAGTAAATAAACCCCAATATATTTTGTAATGTATAAAGGTTGCTTCTATGTGCCATAAACAGGACCTTCCATGAACACAAAATATGACTTGTATGACAATAAATGATGTGTGAATAGCCACATCAGCAATAACAGTACAATCGTTCAGAGGCATAACTCTGGAAGGCAATGGAGTCATCTGTCACCGGGCTCCTACTACCAAGGGGGCACCTCTCCTCCCCTTAAAATTTTGAATCAGTAAATTCAAAGCCATTGATATTGCTTCTGTGGCTGACTCCTCCCCCTAGCAGGACAATAGACATCACACTCTCTTTATTCTAAACGCAATTTTTGCATCTGTCACACTCTGTATTAGAACCCATGACCTGTCTTATTGAAGACAGACACCTTACTGATTGACACCAATTTTTTTCTTGCCTCCAGGCAACTGGGACAAACTTACGCCATTGCAATAGGTGTTATACACTGCACAGTGACAATGCAAATGTAAGGTGAAAGACACATCAATTAATGATGATTCGGATAACAATGGCACTTGTAGCTTGGGTCATATTAGTACAACCACTCTAGGCAAAGAATTATTGGTGTCAGTAAATGCTACCGTATTTTACCTGAGTATAGTAAATAACCTGAAGCTTCATTCAGTACCAAGACAAATAATAAATCCTAAGTCATTGTAGCTATTCATAATAACTTTTGGATCAAAAAGGATTTAGCTGCAGCGTTCCAAAAAAAGCGCCGAGGTCACCCACAGCCTGGTCTGTGACAATCGATTTAGAAAAAAAAATGATAGGGGTGGCATCGCCATTTCAATGTCACCGCACTGTTATCCCTTTATTTGCGGAGCACTCAGAGAACAAACCACATTTCACTGATCAAAGATATTCAGGAAACTGCCATGAACATAATCCTGCGACAATTCTGTAGTTCTCTACAAACCGTTCCTTACTGTTCCTGGTGATCTGCAGTGACAACAGTTCTGTCACTATCACTGGGTACAGGAGAGTGGGATATTAAATAGGCTGGGATTAGGGGAGAAGTGGCTTTTGTCACAAAGATCAGTTTTACAGAGAATAAATGACAGAACAGAGAGAAGATCGAATGTGAGGAGTGGGAGCTTATGGGCAGCAAAGCTGTGTGATTTACACTATTGAGGTCAGTAGGAGATATTGACTTTCTAAGAAGTCCGGTGGAATCTGCAGCCAGCTGCTGAGGCCCTGTGCAGTGACGGTAACGCCATATGTTACATATATGTGTATGTAAGTGCAACATTATATATATATATATATATATATATATATATATATATATATATATATATGACACACGTTGTATATATAGGACATACGTGTTTTGTGGCTTCCTCTATATGCTTAAAATATACTTAATTATTTATTCATGTATGTATGTATTCATGTATGTGTGTATGTATGTATGTATGTAGAATGTTTGTTTTCTATTTCTTACATGCAATGAATTTGTTCGTGTTATTAGATTAACAGAATGTAAGCTCTCACGAGCAGGGCCCTCCTCCCTCATGTGGTTTTCCTTCTCTTAAGGCCCCATACACTAGAACGATTTTGCGCGATTTCGGGCGATTACGACTGTTTGAGTCAATATATCGTTTAAAAGTGCCACATCGTTTGTGTTTTCCACATGAGTACGGATGGTGTAATGGTTAGCATTGCTGCCTCACAGCGCTGAGTTCAGGGGTTCGATTCCCACAATGGCTCTGTGTGGAGTTTGTATATTCTCCCCGTACTTGCGTGGGTTTCCTCCGGGTACTCCGGTTTCCTCCCACAATCCAAAAATATACTGGTAGGCCAATTGGCTCCTAACAAATTAACCCTAGAATTTCTGTTATTTGTAAATAATATCTATCTATCTATATCAGGGGTTCTCAAACTCGGTCCTCAGGAACCCTCACATTTTCCAGATCACCCGGCAGGTGCACAGGTGCACTCATTACTGACTGACACATTTTAAAAGATTCACTTGTGACTGTGAGACCTGAAAAACATGCCCTGTGTGGGGTCGAGTTTGAAAACCTGTTAACTATATTTATATCTATAGATCTATATTTATATATATATATATATAGAGAGAGAGAGAGAGAGAGAGAGAGAGAGAGAGAGAGAGAGAGAGAGAGAGAGAGAGAGAGAGAGAGAGAGATATCTCTATATATAAAGGTATCTATACAGATCCTTTTGTAAAGCGCAACAGAATATGCATCGCTATATAAGAAACTGTTAATAAATATCTATCTATCTATCTATCTTACTATATATCCACTAAGATTGGGCAGTACGGATGATGTAATGGTTAGCATTACTACCTCACAGCACTGAGATCACGGGTTCCATTCCCACCATGGCCCTAACTGTGCAGAGTTTGTACATTCTCCCCTTATTTGGGTGGGTTTCCTCCGGGTTCTCCGGTTTCCTCCCACAATCCAAAAAAATACTGGTAGGCTAATTGGCTCCCAACAAAATGAACCCTAGTATGTCTGTGTGTGTGTGTGTGCGTGTACATGTGGTAGGGAATATAGATTGTAAGCTCCACTGGGGCAGGGACTGATGTGAATGTTCAAATATTCTCTGTACAGCGCTGCGGAATATGTGTGCGCTATATAAGAAACTGTTAATAATGAGTGTCGGATATGAGCACCTAGGTTGGTCGGTCTGCACCTGTCATTTATTGGAATCGGATGGAAAAAGGAGTGCTTTTTGAGCATGCGATATATCGTATGCGATATATTGCAGAAGGTTTGACTGATGTTTCCAGTCCCTCTAGCCCCTAATCCAGGCCATCAGATATATTTTACGGTACAACTGTATACCATAAGATATCTATCACGGGATTTATCTCGGCTTGATCAATCGCATGAGATATGTTATGCAAAAAATGACACCAAAGTACAAAATCGTCTGGAATCACTCACAGGCAGGTCCAGAGGGAGGTCAACGGAAATTGCATCCAACTTCAACGTCAGATGTATCTTTGTAGTGTATGGGGGGGCTTTACTTTACCCTTTGAGTGCCAAGTGAATTTGTCAAAATAAGTGTGAAATTTGCCAAACAAACAATTTAATTCATTATAATGACCTGTAATGTTTACCTTATATAGGAAACTAGTAAGCCCACTCGAAGCAAATGCTTCGAAAGCTAGTCTGCTACCTTGTGATTGCCTCTGTGTGCATGTGTGAGCGAGAAAGAGATGTAGTTTCACTCGCAGCCAACAGATGGCAGCGTTTTAGAGACACACAGTCAGACACTAGACATATATATATATAGAGGATATCATTTTTTTTACACATTTTTTATTTGAATTTATATAACAAATGCAAGCGACGTCTGCATTTTTAGCAGGATATTTTGAACATCTCTCCCAGAGATGTTGGCACTGTAAGGGTTAAACCGTCTTCGATGGCAACAAATCCTGTGGTTTTCTACCACCTTGATACTTATGTCGTTGTCCTCTGCTGATGCAGCTGTGGTTATGAACCTTGCACTTGTCCTATGTTGTATTCATCTGTAAGTCACAGTTTCCGGTTTTGCTTATTGGTTTATGTAATTTGGTATTATTATTATTATTGTATTAATGCTGAGAGAGAGAGAGAGAGAGAGAGAGAGAGAGAGAGAGAGAGAGAGAGAGAGAGAGGTGAATGAGAAGTTACAGATGTGAGTTTCAAATGTATTTTTACAAGCAGATAAGGAAAGTAGTAGCACAGCAGCAAATATATTATTTGCTAATTGATAAAGATGCCTTGAATCCAATATGACTAATATTAACAATAATTACTGCCGGAGTCAATGATTCATTGGAGCCTAGTGGTAGAGCCGGTCTACCACTAGGCAGCTTTGGGCAGCTGCCTAGGGTGCCGGCATCTGGGGGGGCGCCACCAAGTCTGCAAATCCAAAAATCAAGGCTGTCTATGAGGATCCTTGGTGGCTGTGGAACTTCTAAGACCTCACCTCTATACTTTCCCTTACTTCCTACATTGCTGCCCCCTCTTCCTTGTACCCTGTTGTGGATGGCAAAGTGGAGGGTGCAGAGGACCTCCAGGAAAAGCAAGGGACTTGGCCACCTTCCCAGGGTGGGGGAGAGGGGGTCACGGGGATTGGATGACCACATGATCTAATTTTTTTTTTGGGGGGGGGGGGGGTGTGGAGTAGGTTGAAGCTTTGCCTAGGGTGCTGAGAAGCCTTGCACCGGATCAGATACCAGAGGATGACAATGGAGTCCACATGTGGAGCACTAGTCCTGCAGTCCCAGAGTACATAATATATCAGAGTGTAGCTAAAATATGAAAGAGGAAATGGTGACGCTTTACAGGGGACAGAAAGATCATTACTGGTTTAAGGTTATTAACCCTTTGAGTGCCAACGTTGCTGTAAGAGATCCTCAAAATATCCGCTTAAAAATGTCAGCGTTAATGTAATACCTCCAAGTACACAAATCAGTTACTAACAACTATGCAGGTGGGACGCCTTCAATGAGCGCAGCTTCCAAGAAAGACTTCAATGATGCATAATCTTATTTATTATTTATTTATTTACAGTTTCTTATATAGCGCACACATATTCCGCAGCGCTTTACAGAGGATATTTGAACATTCACATCAGTCCCTGCCCCAGTGAAGCTTACAATCTATATTCCCTACCACATGCACACACACACACAGACATTCTAGGGTTAATTTTGTTGGGAGCCAATTAGCCTACCAGTATATTTTTGGATTGTGGGAGGAAACCGGAGCACCCGGAGGAAACCCACTCAAGTAAGGGGAGAATGTACAAACTCTGCACAGTTAGGGCCATGGTGGGAATGGAACCCGTGATCTCAGTGCTGTGAGGTAGTAATGCTAACCATTACATTATCCGTACTGCCCAATCTTAGTGGATATATAGTAAGATAGATAGATAGATAGATAGATAGATAGATAGATAGATAGATAGATAGATAGATAAATGATAGATGGATGGATAGATAGATAGATAGATAGATAGATATTTATTAACAGTTTCTTATATAGCGATGCATATTCTGTTGCGCTTTACAAAAGGATCTGTATAGATACCTTTATATATAGAGATATCTCTCTCTCTCTCTCTCTCTCTCTCTCTCTCTCTCTCTCTCTCTCTCTATAGATAGATATAGATCTATAGATATAAATATAGTTAACAGGTTCTCAAACTCGACCCCACACAGGGCATGTTTTTCAGGTCTCCTCACAGTCACAAGTGAATCTTTTAAAATGTGTCAGTCAGTAATGAGTGCACCTGTGCACCTGCCGGGTGACCTGGAAAATGTGAACTGTGTGGGGTCCTGAGGACCGAGTTTGAGAACTCCTGATATAGATAGATAGATAGATAGATAGATAGATAGATAGATAGATATTATTTACAAATAGCAGTATTAATTGGTGCACATTTGTGAACTGGGTTAGAACAAGAGCTGTGTCAAGCTGTACTTTTATTATATGTCAAACTTTGTAGAACAACATGAAAGAGCCTTTTTTGCAGTTTTCCTTCATAGTGAAACATAGTAAGTACCATGTCTGATGGATACTTTGTTTCTAATTTATTCTGCTTTATAAGTACAGTGACATTTTTTCATGAGGCTCTGGCCACTAGGTGGCGCAGGATTGTTATTAATATTATTATTATTTTTTTATGAATTAGGATTTGAATATAACACAGAAGGACGATCCACACTGCACTCACAGACCTTAATAATGCAACACACACGTCTAGTGCCAGACTTGCCTTGTAGTACTCATTGTAGTACTAATTAATACCTCCTTGGGGATTGGACTCCCATTCAAAAACTAAACCACATTAGAACTATGCTATAGTTTGTGGAAGGTTTATGTGCCACCCCCTTTCCTGTCCAATTAATGTTGTATATCCCCTGACAGGAGAATGTGAGACTCATTATAAATCACTTAAATTACAGTCACCTGTTCTTATTCCAGGTTACAGTGAAGCCTTTCCTATAGCTGAGAGGGGGGGGGGGGGGGGGGGTGGTGGTGTATCAGCTGTTTCCTGTATCCCAGTGCAGCAGCAGCAGCCCTTGTCCTGAGGCAGATCCTATACTAGTGTTTAACGCTTTGTAAATTCAACTTCATGACAGACCTCTGAAATACCCCATCATACTTATCCCATCCCCTGTATCTTTCCCATTCAGGCTGGAAGACAATCAGCCTTGAGTCAGGGAAGGCAAATCATCCCATTTCCCAGGGCAGTGTAAGGAAATGCAATGCACCAGCTGAACTTTCCGCCAGCCCACCCCTGGGCTCAGTGACCCCAAAATAAGAACCCGCATGACAGTAGCAAAGCATTACTTTGGGCGCCCCGGTATACTGAACCCTGGTGTCAGATGTTATTGCTGCATTAGGAAATAATGACAGTATCAGGGTGACTGCACCTTACAGTGTCTTTAATAATAAAAATAAAGCAATTTTCAGGAAATAAGACTATCAGCCCGGAGCAGAGTCGGGGGTCGTTCTGAGACCCTGTGATCACGTGACGGGCCCTCTCCCTGGGGTACCAGTTTGGGCTGTGAGAAGCAATTTCAGCCTGCAGAATAGAGTCATTGAATGGTTAGGTGGGTTCCTGGCTCTGTGCGCTGCATTCTGGCTGATCCCAGCAAAAAGAGATTTCTACCTGCTGGTTTGGTGTGTTATAAAGGCAGATCCAGGAATAAGTTCTGCTGCCCCATACTGGGAGACAAAGCTCTATTCCCAAAGACACCAAACTCCGTGGAAGTATATGTCTTCACAGTTAGCTGTGTGCCTTAGATAAGGGCTGAGGAACCAGTACATATTAGGGCTGAGGAACCAGTACATATTAGGGCTGAGGAACCAGTACATATTAGGGCTGAGGAACCAGTACATATTAGGGCTGAGGAACCAGTACATATTAGGGCTGAGGAACCAGTACATATTAGGGCTGAGGAACCAGTACATATTAGGGCTGAGGAACCAGTATATAGTATGGATAATAATGATGATGATAATAATATCAGTTATAATAATAATTATACTAATACTAATAATAATCATACTAATACTAATACTAATAATCATACTACTACTACTACTACTATTATTATTAATAATAATAATAATAACAACAACAAGAAGAAGAATAAATAAACATACTAATAATAAACATACTAATACTAATACTAATAATAAACATACTAATACTAATAATAAACATACTAATACTAATAATAAACATACTAATACTAATACTAATAATAAACATACTAATACTAATAATAAACATACTAATACTAATAATAATCATACTACTACTATTATTATTAATAATAATAATAATAACAAGAAGAATAATAAACATACTAATACTAATAATAAACATACTACTAATACTACTATTAATAATAATAATAAACATCATACTACTAATAATAATACTAATAGCAATAATAATATTACTTTTGTGTATTGTATTATTTCTCTTTAACTGTAAAAATGTAATAAAAAAAGTTATTATAAAAAATAATCATACTAGAAATAATACTAATAATCATCATACTAATAATACTAATAATAATATTTGTTTATAGATAGATAGATATAAAATATATTATGTATATGCAATATATATTTATAATATACACATATATATTTATATATACAATTTATATAGACACTCACACAAAAACACACACACATACACATATACAGTGTGTGTGTGTGTGTGTGTGTGTGTGTGTGTGTGTGTGTGTGTGTGTGTGTGTGTGTGTGTGTGTGTATATATATATATAAATTCAAGACTGTTGCACAGTAAGGGGGGGCAGGTGATGTACACTTACGCTTTAACTGCAGATTAAAATACAGTGTACTCTGCGCTTTACTGGAGCAGGTTTTGCTTTTATCTAGAACTATTATGATTGTTTGTATGGGTGGAATAAAGGGAACTATATTATATGTGGTTATAAAGATAGCAGCAGAAATAAATATCTGCTGGCTGATAGGTCCATGCACCATACAGTGCCCAGACAGAGGAGAAAGTTTGCGCTGACTCGTGCGCCCAATGTATTACTACGCAGCTACAGACAGAACAGAACTGATATTACACTGTAACTTCCCCACGGCAGATGTGAGTGTGCCGCAGTGTCCCCGGCCAGGGAGCCCCCGACACTTTCTGCTGACAGTGATGGGTTTTATTAGCGTTAATAGCACCAGGCGGCTTCTCGTATTAATTATCTTTGTGTTTAAATAAACTATGTAATCTTCTCTTCTACTACACCATTAAGATGATTGCCCCCTATTCAATTAAGAGATGAGCAGAGCCCCAAGCCATTTTTCTATAAAAAATGGGAGATGTGCGAGATATATATATATATATATATATATATATATATATATTTATTATACACATACTACATAACCCCACACATAATTACACACACACACACACACACACACACACACACACACACACACACACACACACACACACACACACACACACACACACACACACACACACACACACACACACACACACACAATGTTGCACCTTACTGTGTGGCTGGAGTCTGAGAGAATGGCTAATGTATATATTTTCTGGAGGTTTTTAGCAGACACAATGGTATAATAGTGACACATCTACATGTCAATGTGGTGTTTAGCAGGCAGGATTATAAGCAGATCTCACTGTTGTCCAACACAGAATTTAGAAGCCAGAAATCCTGCTTCCTACCCAGTGCTGTCTGCTCTGCATCTGGGAGCCTGGGTCTGTGTGTGGGGTGCTCTGTATCTGGGAGCCTGGGTCTGTGTGTGGGGTGCTCTGCATCTGGGAGCCTGGGTCTGTGTGTGGGGTGCTCTGTATCTGGGAGCCTGGGTCTGTGTGTGGGGTGCTCTGCATCTGGGAGCCTGGTTCTGTGTGTGGGGTGCTCTGTATCTGGGAGCCTGGGTCTGTGTGTGGGGTGCTCTGCATCTGGGAGCCTGGGTCTGTGTGTGGGGTGCTCTGCATCTGGGAGCCTGGGTCTGTGTGCGGGGGTGCTCTGCACCTGGGAGCCTGGGTCTGTGTGTAGGGTGCTCTGTATCTGGGAGCCTGGGTCTGTGTGTGTGTGTGTGTGTGGGGGGGGGGGGGGTGCTCTGCATCTGGGAGCCTGGGTCTGTGTGTCAGATGCTCTGCATTTGGGAGCTTGGATTTGTGTGTTGGGTGCTCTGCATCTGGGAGCTTGGGTCTGTGTGTGGGGTGCTCTGCATCTGGGAGCCTGGGTTTGTGTGTTGGGTGCTCTGCATCTGGGAGCCTGGGTCTGTGTGTGGGGTGCTCTGCATCTGGGAGCCTGGGTTTGTGTGTTGGGTGCTCTGCATCTGGGAGCCTGGGTCTGTGTGTGGGGGTGCTCTACACCTGGGAGCCTGGGTGTGTGTGTGTGGGGGGGGGGGGGTGCTCTGCATCTGGGAGCCTGGGTCTCTGTGTCTGGGTGCTCTGCAGTTGAGAACCTGGGTCTGTGTGTGGGGTGCTCTGCATCTGGGAGCCTGGGTCTGTGTGTCAGATGCTCTGCGTTTGGAAACCTGGGACTGTGTGTCTGGTGCTCTGCATCTGGGAGCCTGGGTCTGTGTGTGAAGGGGGTGCTCTGCATCTGGGAGCCTGGGACTGTGTGCTGGGGTGCTCTGCATCTAGGCGCCTGGATCTGTCTGTGTGTGGGGTGCTCTGAATCTGGGAGCCTGGGACTGTGTGTCTGGTGCTCTGCATCTGGGAACCTGGGACTGTGTGTCTGGTGCTCTGAATCTGGGAGCCTGAGACTGTGCGTTGGGGTGCTATGCACCTGGGAGCCTGGGTCTGTGTTGTGTTGTGTGTTAGGGAACTGGAAAGCGCTAAACTGACATTTAGGAAAACAGATTTCCCTACAGCATTGCGCGGATTCACCACTAAATAACACGTAATTTAAAAGTCACAATTTAATACAAGTATGCATTTTATAAACTTCCCACTGCATTCAGAATAGCTGTCACATTGTACACGGCATCTACACTTATTTATTTATTTATTATTTATGGCAATTTCCCATACAAAAGTTTGAACCGTCTATCGATTTTACCAGCGATTTCTCCAAAGTTCCGATATAAAATGTGGTTAAGCCAGACGAAAGGTATTTTTTGTGTGTGTGTGTGTGTGTGTGTGTGTGTGTGTGTGTGTGTGTGTGTGTGTGTGTGTTGAAGTGATGTTATACATACTCCCATCGTCATCTAGTTATATCTTTTGAGAACATCTTTTTGCAATTCACCATAGATATTCTCACATTTCTCAGTCACCACTGAATAGTATAATATAACAATGATGCACAACTACACCTGCTACTCCCTGATCGCCACAACATCTACTGCAGTCAATGACACACTTCTCCTTTTGTATATTCAAATGTTCTGTTTATTCCTTTGAAATCTACTGAGTTTAAATATCCGCTCGCTTTGCTAAACCGGTGCATTGATAAATAAGTGAAAGATTTCTTCAAAATGCATCGTTATTACATTGCAAATCATTAAGTGTCATTTTATTAGTAAATAAAATAAAGCAATAGATCCCCATCCACCATACAGTATATATATTACCGGTCCCTATAGTACCACGATTCTCACTGCATGGGATATAATGCTTCACCCAACGAATACGATCATTTAAGAAATTAAAAAGCTACAAGTTTCGACGAACTTTTTCGTAATGAATGTGACTTACAGCCTCTGTGGGGTTAGATCCACACAAATCATCTCCCCACCACTGTCTGGTCCCATCAGCTTTTGATAAATCGCTATACAACATCCACAAGACAGAAATACTGGAGGTTACAGGCGTGCGATAAGATTTGCGGAGAAGTTAGCGCCAAGCGTCTCTCTTTCTCGTGTGTCGCAGAAAAGCTGGAACCCCCAAAATAAATGTCAGCACCAAATTCCTTCAGAGGGACTGTTGATCCCCTCGCTCGGGTCTTATTGGGATCCCTGGAGTAGCACAGAGCTCTGCAAAAGGAGAGTTCTCTGTGATAAACCAGTGTTCCAAGCTTCTGGGTTTTAAACCCTAAATCTATATTCAAATCTGGCTGAAGGTGTGTACAGGGATTTATAAAAGCCTCTTAAAGGGGTATATTTACTAAACCGTGACAAAATCATAGCAGTCTTACTTTAGACATCTGAAGTGGATGAGAATTTTAAAGAGAGACTTGTTTATTTAAGTCACTGTCCATTCCTACATGTTTTATTGACCGCACGATTATAAGAAACTTATTAAGCCGGGTGGACAGAGAGTCACTGACTTGCACCCTCCTCTATCACCAAGTACACACTGGCTGATCCCAAATCCAGAGCTGTTGTGTTATGTTATACAAAAACCAGTATCCCCATATGCCAGTGTGCTATGTTCCCTGACACTGTCATACATGTTCACCGACTTGGTTACAGCGATTTTGGAATAAAATACATGTTTCAATGAATAACCCCTATGGATAGTTATACTTTTTTATTTCATGTATACAGGGTCTGTAATATAACCATAATGGCTACACACGTTCTAAAATTGCTAGAAGGAAATATATTGTTTATGGTTGAGCATCTGATTACATTTTGTATCCTAGTACAATGAATGATTCAGCTCAATTACGTCATTGTACCACTGTTAGCTGATAAGCAACGCACTCAGGGTGACGTGTAATACCCATGACGTCATCTTTGCAACTCATACACTCAGATCAGTGACTGCAATAGAACCTGTGCTTTCTACTATGGGTGCACTGACTGTGTGTATGTCTGGATTACTGTGATTGATGAACACAATTAAAAGTCTCTAGAACCAAGGTTGGCTGTTTGGTTCTCAGTCAAATTGGTTGGCACCAAAGCCAACTTTTCAAACTGTGTGTGAAACACCCCCAAACACAAGATTGGTAAATGTCATGTATGGACATGTATAGGGGCAATATAAATAGTGCTGGCTGCTAAATTAGGAAGGGGGGTTACACAATAAATCAGATCTGTATTTGTTCTAATAGAAGTTTGAGGTACTGTACATGGCTTACATATGTGGATGACAGGTGTACAGCCCAAATACCCCAGTACCCAATGCAACCCCTTCAAGGCTGCAGCCCTCCCACTGCCTAATACAATATTTGATTAACCAGCAAGACATGAGTTGCACTGCATTGTATATAGCGCACGTCATAGCCGTTGCGCTGCCATCTGCTGCAGCCGTAACCCCAATATACAGCCTTTCGCCCAGGATCACAGAGCTGGGGCTCATCCACCGTTCTCTCTGTGCAGTTACTGTCTAATCCTAACATTTTCTGGCGCAAGATCAAACTCCTGCCATTAACATTAACCCTTTCACATGCAGTCCAATTCTATCCTATAGATACAGTGTGTGTGTGTGTGTGTGTGTGTGTGTGTGTGTGTGTGTGTTTGCATATAACACATATGTGTGTGCCAGTGTGTTCAGTCACAGGCTGATATGATTGAACATATTTTCTATATAAGATAAAACGATTGATAATGGTGTGTTACGCCTAGCTGGTGTGTATATAAAACATGTGTGCATTCATACATTAGCAGCACCTAAATGCAGGCATTGTGTATATGGTGTCATTGGAGCTGTTATTTGTTGCCTGATTGTCCTTCTGGAGCGGTAGTGGCCTGTTCCCCTCCCACTGTTGTGTGTTGTTTTTATTTTATTTTTTTTTTTTCCCTCCCTCTGGCTTAGACGTGTCAATCACTCCTCTTCTGCTATTGGCTGGAGAGTTTGCGTCAAAAAGTTGCCAGTGAGGCTCCATCTCAGCAAATGTTCACCAGAGAGGGACAGACCTTCAGCTCTGAGCAAGTCACCAGTATTTTACAAGCCACACACAAGATCCTCCTCTTTGCAACCCCTTTTGTATGTGGCTGAACAGGGATATCACATCTATCACCTTCTAGTTTGCTCGTAGTCCTCCCAGGAAGGGTGAAGAGACAGATTTTTTTTTATTTTTTTGTACCCATATAACGAACTTGTTTCGATTCCGTTCCAGAATAAAGTCCCGGCCTACACTGAAGCCTTTTATATACATATTACAGGTAAGTGGTTTTAAGTGTATTACCTTTTTGTTGACTTGCTATAACTGCTTGTATTACATGTTTATGTTATTACTGTTCTTCTATTCTATTTAGAACAACTCTCCTTTGTGTTCGCTACCTCCGATCAGTATACACTTTAATTGACAAAGAACCCGTTTCCGAATAACTCAGAACCTATCTCTGGGTTAGTATACACTGTATACAGCCAGTACCTGGGTGGATTTATAATTTAGGGTTCTACGTTAGGTTTTGACCCAGTTCCAAAAGTGCCCCAGACAGGCCCTCATCTACATATGCTAAAATAATGTAACTCGTTCACTTTATTTATTTATTATTTGCTAAACTGAAATCTGTGTCTTTATTCAGCGATACACAAACAGTGTTAAACAGATAATTGGGGAGGCGGAGAATTTCAGCCCCCTTCATCTCTCCCTCTCTCTCTCCTTTACAGGGTGAATTGAAAGGGGGTGGGGGGGGGGGGTTGTTTTTTATTTATTTTTTTCTTACAGGATCATAAGAGAATAAAATGATAATACTTAGCTTAACAGATCCGGCTCCTATGGACTAACCGATCATTTTGTTGGGGGGAAGAAAAAGTGGCGTAAAAACTGGTCTCTCAGTTATTGACAAACAGATTTCTTCCCAGACTCGGATCGATAGGTTGTGGGAGGAAAAGTCGTTGTGCAACGACACAGATTTGTAGATTTGTTCAAAGGCTGCAGTGACTGTTCAGTGTGCAAGGAATTGTTACCTACTGGATCTTCCTATCCTTGCAAAACTGTGTTTGAATTATTACAACAAAGATTTGTACATGTGTGTGTGTGTGTGTGTGTGTGTGTGTGTGTCTGTGTGTTCTAACGACAGATGTTACAGGCGAGAGCAGATGCTAGGAGTTAATTAAAACAACACATAATTACACAGCCAGATCTACAATGTTACTGTATGCTAGCCTAACATTTATTTGGACTTTATGGAAAACAAATAATCAACAGGGAATGGAAACTGTTTATTGCTTAGAGTTTGATCAAAATAACAAATAGGCAAAAATAAGACACAAAACAAGTGCAATCGTATAAATAGCAGTCATATGATCACACTACATCCTGTTTCATCGTTTCAGTTTATAAATATTTATTGTAAATAAAAGTCACATAGTAACGGCTTTATTTTAAATGGAAACGATTGTTTTCTTTTAGTAAAACTATATTGAGTTTATTACAGGCTCTTGTTTAGTATAAAATATATCAATGATGATCATAAATGAAAGTTGCTACAATGCACACTAGCATTGTGCTCTAGATCAGTGTTTTGACAGTAAAGACAATAAGTACAAAAATTAGCTACAATTTAAAGTAAAAATAACAACACATAACAACACCAATTATTACACTGTATGGATAGCAATTTAGATGCACCGTTGACAAAAACGATGGCAGAATAATTATGTCACTCTCTCAAACTTCCTAAAAAAGTACCAAGGCCCCGGCCTTGCACTGTACACAGATTTTTATGGGGGTCTTTTTTTTGCCTCTTTTTGTATATAATTTTTGTATAAACAGTACGTTAGTTTATATGTGTATTGTTTCACGGCTATCATGCAGAAAATTAATCAGCACAAACACTCCGCAGAGCTGTGCATGGCGTCCTGTAATTAGGGAACTTGTGCCACTTAGATTATCTCGTTAATTTATCAAGAAAACATTTATTATAATTAATTCTTGGGCGAGGTAATTATTATTGAGCGGGTGCAGAGCAACTGGTAAGGGGAAGATAGTGACAGACTGCTCACACAGAGCCGTTTGCTGAAGTTAAACTAGGGGAGATGTTGGGTGGGGAGATGTTGGGGGGGAAACAGTTTCCGCAGCAAAATCACACAGAACAAAAGATAAACTAAATTGTGAATTGAGCACAAAGGATTGGCAGCTAAGACCAGTATTTGTTTCAATTAGTAGGAATGTGTACCTGGATATCAAATCCACAAATATATACACACACATTCTAAAAGTTTTAGACTCAAAGGTATGCAGCAATTATGTTTTCCTAGCTGTTTGTCCATGCTTCTTATTTTAATCCACGCTTTGAATAAGTAGTTTGACATTGTTATTGAAAGTTATTGGTTTAACTATTTTAAGACAAAGCCAACATATAATAATTATTTGCTTGAAGCATTAACTTTTAAATTGCTATGGTTTACCAGATTAGACTATTAACTCATTTTAATGGGCAATATTGTTAAGGGGCAAAAGTATTAGCCAGAATAAATTGAGATAAAAAACAAATTCACTTTTTAATGTGTGTGTGTATATATATATATATATATATATATATATATATATATATATATATATATATATATATATATATATATATATTATAATCAATTATTTCTCTAAATCCAGTTTAAATTAGTTTACAAAAAATGTTATAAAATTATTTAAAAAATAGTTATAACAAAGGTTTTTGAATTAATTTTTTTTACTTTAAAAAAAAAAAGTTATACAGATTTCAGTAAACACTGTATACCAGTTACAATTACACCAATAATTAGAACAGGAATTCATTGGAAGATTTACATTGACAGTAATTTGTCAGTTTTGACAATCTCATTGGACTTTCAAACACTCGAAGACTTTGTTAAGTTTATATTTTACACGTGGACTGTCAAATTAATAGTTTTTGGGGAATTCCTTGAAACAATTATCTTTTTAAAGAGCGGTATTTTAATATTTACACATCCTAAGGCCACAGTCACAGACTGAACGAGCTCCTCCTAAGTACACCTGGGGTTTTGTGTGTTAGCGCTGAATAATTTGTAAACTCTGGAAATACACACGAAAAGCGCTGCTTTATACCCCAACAAATGTTTATTCCTTAAAAGGTGTTCAAAAGAGACGATGTGTATTTTGGGAGCTGATAGGAGATAATGATATTAAATTGTATCTCGCAGAGTTCCCATCCAGGACAGGAATGTGGATCAGTCACTCCTGATTATTTTTTAATTCGAATTTAAAGAGTTGCTTGTTTAAGTTTGCTTTTTACACATATAATCAACTTTCTTTTTTTTTTTTTTAAGACACACAACACAATGTTACTTACCTCTAAATCTAATTAGGGGACGTACTAATTAGGTGAAAATTGATGGCTGGACTTTGGAGGTGTTGAATGATCCCTGTTAAAGTCAGATTTGTGTATTGCAAAGTTACAAACCGTCCAAAACCACCAACTAGTGCGTGTAACAGAATGCACGGGGATAATTAAAATGAATTCGTTTCCTAATAGCCACCAGACTGGGCAGTGATTGGTTTCCTGAATTGTGTCTTTGTTTCTCACCAAAAAGCCTTTGTTTCCCCCATTATTTATTTAGCCGAGGAGTCCTTTGTCTCTGCAAATGGCCCCAATCAAGTTCTTTTTGAGACAATTAGGCAGTGCTAGCCAATGGCTCTTATGCAAATTGAGGGAAGACTTTTGGGTGCGCGCTGCGCGCAATTCTACGCCTGCGTTTTGTCTCACTGGAAGGCGTGTTGTGTGCATGGGGTGTAACTTTTTTTTTTTTATGGGACACGTTTATCTAGTCAGCATCCCCTCAGTCCACATGGCAGCTGGGGGTCTAGGAGTCCTTTAAGAGCATGTGCAATTGACTACTGAACCTCACACACTATCGAGCCACCCTAGGCAAAGGATCTGCCCCAGACCTCTCGGTTAATCAACGAATTTCTATTGCCTTGTAGTAAATTGAGCCGAAGGAGGACTGTGCAGTGGGTCCACACGTCACCACCACGATTCCGGACTGCTTTGCCATTTGTGCTCCACGCCAAACTTTTAGTATGATGTCTTATCTTAAGCAACCACCTTATGCTGTGAATGGACTCAGTCTCACTACCTCTGGGATGGATTTGCTGCATCCGTCTGTGGGATATCCTGGTAAGTGATGCTTCAGCTAAATCGTATAAGCGAGCGATGTAAAACGTTTTCTTACGTGATAATCGCAGATTTCCTCAATCGTTAGCATCCTGGGCTTAGGGCTGGCTAACGGATTCATGGATATTTGTTTATTCATGTATTTTGATATTTATTTATTTTATTTATTTATTTATACAGACCTATCTTTATAAACAAACACACTCGAGTTTGAACATAAACGGTCAATTGTTCTACTTTAAGATAAATATATGACTTTATGTCCATAGTTGTGCAATGAAAGTATCCCCATCATTTAATGCGTGCATGGACCTCTCCGCTTTCGTTTAAAGTGAAGCTGAACAATATTTTACATTCGAATCTAGAAATATATTAATCGCTCTACTTGTACACCGCGAAGTGTTACCGTTGCTATTTATTATAAACAGAACGCAGGAAGTTGTTTGTTGATATTGTTGGGTTATTTATTTATTATGTATTTATTAATGACATGTAGGATAATCCAAGCACAGTTGTAATCATTTGATTTTAAATGCTCTTTAATTCGCATCGGCCGATAAGACCAAACCAATGATCAATAGCTATGTTTTTAGCTACCCCCAGAAAGCAAAGGAGAGAACGAACAACGTTCACCAGGGCCCAGCTTGATGTCCTTGAAGCCCTATTTGCCAAAACTCGTTATCCTGATATCTTCATGCGGGAAGAGGTGGCTCTGAAGATTAATCTGCCGGAGTCCAGAGTGCAGGTAAGGCCCATCCTCCATACCTGCCGCTGTTACCCATTTACTAAAATGTTTCGTTCTGCCGATCCTTGCGGCGATTGATCTCGAGGCCTGTTAGATTTATAGTTCAATTATTTTGCAAGGTCTGAGCTGTTTTTCGTGTGAAAATGCCCTAAACGTTGTCTTGTAGGAGAGATCTGCCACCACCATAACCGTGGCGGAAATTTGTAGGCGGTGTGTAGCGTAGCGTTCGCTGATATTTAGTATCCTTTTTTTATTTTTTGTATTTATTTTTGAATTCAAGGTATGGTTCAAAAACCGTCGGGCAAAATGCCGCCAGCAACAACAGCAGCAGCAAAATGGTGGTCAGAACAAAGTGAGGCCTACAAAGAAGAAGACATCTCCTGCCAGGGAGGTCAGCTCAGAGAGTGGAACCAGCGGCCAGTTCACCCCTCCTTGCAGCACCTCTGTGCCAGTCATCTCAAGTAGCACAGCTCCAGTGTCTATATGGAGCCCGGCTTCCATATCTCCTCTGTCTGATCCCCTTTCTACATCCTCTTCGTGTATGCAGAGGTCCTACCCCATGACCTACACCCAGGCTTCAGGCTACAGTCAAGGATATGCAGGCTCAACGTCTTATTTTGGAGGAATGGACTGTGGATCTTACTTGACCCCTATGCACCATCAGCTTCCTGGACCTGGAGCTACTCTCAGTCCAATGGGCACCAACGCGGTGGCCAGTCATCTCAACCAGTCCCCAGCTTCACTGTCCACTCAAGCCTATGGAGCATCTAGCTTGGGTTTCAACTCCACTGCTGATTGCTTGGATTACAAAGACCAAACAGCCTCCTGGAAGCTAAACTTCAACGCTGACTGCTTGGATTATAAAGATCAGACATCATCTTGGAAGTTCCAGGTTTTGTGAAGCTCATTTTAGCAAGTGGGAACTCTTTGATTTATGTGACAGAAGCAGTTACGTTGACATTCCAGATAATCAGCCATGTCTTGGTCGAAGAACTCTCGTCCACGAAACCCCTTGCTTCGAAGTTCTAGAGTGGATCTCAACAAACTTCTCATGATGGGGGAGAGGGGGGTGGGGGGTTGGGGCAAAAAGGACATTTATTTATCCCGTGTCTCGATACAGTCGTGCTCACCATAGTTTTTAGCAAAGTGTTGGATGAAAGTTTGAAATGAAGGCCACTCTTGCTCAGGCAGACCCACTCACCCACCCACCCAGAGAGGTGCCCAGTGTTAGCCAACTCATGGAACGGCCATAGGACTTTTGAATGGCACTGAACATTTGCAGGCTGAGTGAATTGTGCTTTACTGATTGTCATAGATGCACTACTTTATTTAAAAAAATAATAATAATAATGTTTATAAGGAGTCATTATGTAGTTTTTAAAAGACAATCAGTGTGTGTCTTATATAAATGGTAAATCTGTGTTTTTTAATCTGTGCTAGACTTCAAAGCTGTGATCTCCTGTATTGTATGCAATTGTGAACTCCCAAGCAGTAGGGGTTCCGCTGTGATTATATAGGTTATAATTATAAGTAAGATTCACAAGTCAGAGCGAGTCTCACCCCCCCCCCCCCTCTTTTTTTTACCATTCACAATGCCAGCCTGTGCCAACGAGGGACTGCAATCAAACTTTATTTTGCTTTTTTTTTTTGTTGCATCTTTTCTAAATCATAAGCACAGTGGAAAATAAAATTGTTAAATCAGCATGGACACTAGCTGATACACCCCCCCCCTCCCCACCCCCTCAGTAAAGACTTTGGTTATGACTATTGAACATTGCAATTATGGAAATATTGGCGTTTATGCATTGAACACGTGAAGAACGATCTATATAACTAAATATTATGCATAGACCTCTTTTTCTCTCTCCTGGATCTGGCAAATATGTATATTATATTAAAATGACTCTAGCACAATTTGTGAGTTCCTCCTTGATTGTACACTGTGACTAATTGTTGGTATGGGGAAGCAGCAGTACTGAAATCTGTGAGACATGCAGAGACACAAACACTCTACAAACTCAATCTCTCTCCTATTCTACATAAAACCAAGAACATTCGGTTTCAGAAACCGCCAAGAAGTGCAGTTAAAGTTGGACGCAGACAGGGTTAATACTTTTACACATCGGTACAAGAAGGGGTTAAATGCACAATGGTTAGCATAGCTTAATTACCAGGACATTGAAATATGACAGGAATTCCCTGTTTTTCTAGTTTTCCCCTTACATTGGTGATATGTCACAAAACTATTCCGCTTCTTTCTGCAAAGCGCAAAACAAATCAGGACCAGTTCAGGCGGAATTAATCATTGAACAAAAGAGTATTTTAGAAAGTGGTAAGCCTGTAATTTTATGCACTGAACAGAAGGCCCCCTTCACAAAATCTCTACTTTTCTTCTAAATGCTCAGAACTTTTTTTTTGAGTTCTTTCTTTTTATTTTGGCCATATGTTTTCCCACCCTGCGGCCACCATATACAATTTCATTCATCACTGCAAATATTTATTCTAATGGTCTGCAACTATAAACACGTTCCACTATTTATTGTTTATAATGTAGGCATAAACAGACGCGATCGTATATGTGAAGTTGTAAATATTTATTATTTCCTGCTTAGTTCGATACCCCGATCACACGACTGGAATAGCACATTGCATTAGTAAAGTTGCGAATGTCGTGTTTATGAGGCCTGCAAACATACGTGTACGTGAAATAAGTGATGTAGGAGACAGTCGTAAGATATTGCACATTCCAGCGATAAAAACCGTTTTCATCCGTTTGTATTGCGTATTTATTGAATTTGAAATGAAACATAAAAAAATGAGCGTTTTTGATGATCAAATCTAGTTTTTATTTTTATTCAACTCGCATGATTGTTCAACGATGTTGACTAATTGATTGTTATCGTGTTTACCCTACTAACGATTTCACACATCCCCACAAGGAAACATAATATTTAAATATTATGCATAGCATAATAACACAATACTTATTCTGCTTGAGATGGATGGATAGATAGATAGATAGATCTGTAGATATATTTATAGATAAGTCTATAGTCATATGCTGAAATATAGATAGATAGATAGATAGATAGATAGATAGATAGATGATTAATTTAGGCCTTCCACACTGCTGATTCATTAGGGAGACACTGGATATCCCGAATTGTTTGCATAAACATCTGTTAATTACATGTTTTGTAAATGTAGATGATAATAATGATGACCCTTAAGTTTACTTCAAAAGGCTCAAATACACTCATTACAGTCACCACAATCCCCGCATAGGACCTGAAAGCAAATCTTTTAGGCAAGGATCGGTTTTCCTTCACAATGGCAATTTATTTCC